>NC_133327.1:2199293-2799293 GCF_042186555.1 Aquarana catesbeiana | reverse complement strand
GGCTATAACTGACCTCTTTTTAATTAAAAAAGGTCCACATCTTCTGGTAAGCGGACATCTACTTACAGAGCACTTTGGGTGTGTTGCACAGCTGGTGAAGGTCGTCTATTCACACAGAGGAAGATTCACTTATATTCATTTTGTTCATTTTGTATATTTTGCAACAGCGGAAGATTAATGCATATTGATTTGCACCATTTTCAATTGCATGTGGGCTCTATTCTAGTTTATTTTTTATTCACATTTTTTCATCATTAGAATTTTCATACTGTTTTTCACAAAGATATTATTTTGCTATATATGCAGAGATTGGATGGTTGTCATTCTCTTGTAATATGCACTTTTGACACTTTTTATACATATATTTTTATTTTTATATAATTTTGTATGGTACACTGTTGTGTTCACATTCAGTTTGTTTGAGCACAATTATCCAGATGCTATTCAGTTTACTGTCTATATAGATTCAGCGCCCCCCACCATACAAAGTCACAAAAATGTATTGTATGCTGCTGTGCCCCCTGTGCTGCCTGTAGATTTGATTTGGACTTTATTTAATCTCCTTCTTCTTGGATGGGATACCTGAGGCTGACAAGCTGGCATCATTGAGTTGCATAGACTCTGGGTGCAGATGAGAGTTACATTTTGGAGAGCCTCTTCACTATGTAACTCTCATCCCCACCCAGAGTCATCATCATCCATTTTCACAATGCAACTCAATCATCTTCATCCCCACCCAGCACCATTCATCCGTCCTGTCTCCACAATGCATCCCAATCCCCACCCAGCACCATCCATCCCTCCAGTCTCCACAATGCATCCCCACCTACGCCCAGCACCATCCATCCCTCCAGTCTCCACAATGCATCCCCATCCCCACCCAGCACCATCCATCCCTCCAGTCTCCACAATGCATCCCCACCTACGCCCAGCACCATCCATCCCTCCAGTCTCCACAATGCATCCCCACCTACGCCCAGTAACATCCATCCCTCCAGTCTCCACAATGCATCCCCACCTACGCCCAGCACCATCCATCCCTCCAGTCTCAACAATGAATCACCCCACTACACCCAGCACCATCCATCCAACAGTTGGTGCGATTATTTGCAAATAGAAGAAACACAAAATAACTGTCATTCTCCTCCAGTCTGGGGTTCCATGCAAGATCTAATTTTGTGGGGTTTCAATGATCATGAGAATGGTAAGGAATCAGCTCAGAACTACACGGGAGAATCTTGTCAATGATCTCAAGGCCATAGTCACCAAGAAAACAATTGGTAACACACTACAGGACTAAAATCCTGCAGAGCCTGCAAGGTCCCCCTGCACAAGAAAGCACATGTACAGGCCTGTCTGAAGTTTAATAATAAACATCTGAATGATTCAGAGGAGAACTGGGTGAAAGTGTTGTGGTCAGATGAGACCAAACTCAAGCTCTTTGGCATCAGCTCAATTCACCGTGTTTGGAGGAGGAGGAATGCTGCCCATGACTTCAAGAACACCATCCCCACCGTCAAACATGGAGGTGAAAACACTATGCTTTGGGGATGTTTTTCTGCTAAAGGGACAGGACAACTTCACCACATTAAAGGGACAATGGACGGGACCATGTACTATCAAATCTTGGGTGAGAACCTCCTTCCCTCAGCCAGGGCATTGAAAATGGGTCATGGATGGGTATTCCAGCACAACCAAAACACACGGCCAAGGCAACAAAGGAGTGGCTCAAGAAGAAGCATATTAAGGTCCTGGAGTGTCCTAGCCAGTCTCCAAACCTTAATTCCATAGAAAATATGTGGAGCGAGCTGAAGGTTCGAGTTACCAAGCGTCAGCATCGAAACCTTAATGACTTGGAGAAGATCTGCAAAGAGGAGTGGGACAAAATCCCTACTGAGATATGTGCAAATCTGGTGGCCAACTACAAGAAACGTCTGACCTCTGTAATTGCAAACAAGGGTTTTGCCACCAAGTACTACAGTGCCTTAAAGTGTTCATACCCCTTGAAATTTTCCACATTTTGTCAGGTTACAACCAAAAACGTAAATATATTTTATTGGGATTTTATGTGATAGACCAACACAAAGTGGCACATAATTGTGAAGTGGAAGGAAAATTATAAATGGTTTTCAATTTTTTTTACAAATAAATATGTGAAAAGTGTGGCGTGCATTAGTATTCACCCCCCCCCCCCCGCCCGAGTCAATACTTTGTAGAACTCCATTTCGCTGCAATTACAGCTGCAATTTTTTGGGGGGATGTCCCTACCAGCTTTGCACATTTAGAGAGTGACATTTTTGTCCATTCTTCTTTGCAAAATAGCTCAAGCTCTGTCATATTGGATGGAGAGCATCTGTGAACAGCAATTTTCCAGTCTTTCCTCAGTTTTAGGTTTGGACTTTGACTGGGCCATTCTAACACATGAATGTGCTTTGATCTAAACCATTCCATTGTAGCTCTGGCTGTATGTTTAGGGTTGTTGTCCTGCGGGATGGTGAACCTCCGCCCCAGTCTTAAGTCTTTTGCAGACTCTAATGCCCGGTACACACGGTCGGACATTGATCGGACATTCCGACAACAAAATCCATAGTTTTTTCAGACGGATGTTGGCTCAAACTTGTCTTGCATACACATGGTCACACAAACTTGGTCGGAAATTCCGAACGTCAAGAACGAGGTGACATACAACACGTACGACGAGCCGAGAAAAATGAAATTCAATAGCCAGTGCTGCTCTTCTGCTTGATTCCGAGCATGCGTGGCACTTTGTGTGTCGGAATTGTGTACACATGATCGGAATTTCCGATAACGGATTTTGTTGTCGGAAAATTGTATAGCAAGATCTCAAACTTTGTGTGTCGGAAATTCCAATGGAAAATGTGTGATAGAGCCTACACACGGTCGGAATTTCTGACAACAAGGTCCTATCACACATTTTCCATCAGAAAATCCTATTGTGTGTACAGGGCATAACAGGTTTTCTTCTAAGATTGCCCTATATTTGGCTCCATCCATCTCCCTATCAACTCTGACCAGCTTCAATGTCCCTGATGAAGAAAAGCAATTTTGGTCTTATCTGATCAGAGCTCCTTCTTCCATATGTTTGCTGTGTCCCCCACATGGCTTCTCGCAAACTGCAAACAGGACTTCTTATGGCTTTCTTTCAACATTGGCTTTCTTTTTTCAACTCTTTCATAAAGACCAGATTTTTGGAGTGCACGAGTAATAGTTGTCCTGTGGACAGATTCTCCCACCTGAGCTGTGGATCCTCCAGAGTTGCCATGGCCTGTCAGTTTAGGTGAATGGCCATGTCTTGGTAGGTTTGCAGTTGTGTAGCCCCGATTGGCTGTTGGGGCTACACTACACAGGATTTATATGGACTTCACATATAATTGTCTATAATCACTTTATCATAGTATTATATATGCACTTTGATTGCATGTATTTGCTTTTTGTCACTTTTCAGTTTTACTTGTATTTGTGATTATCACTTGCATAGGGGAACACAGCATGGCACACTGACTGAGTGGTTTGATTATATTTTGCACACCTGTATGGGAATGTGAATAGTGCTTGCAGGTTCTTTGATTTGGTGAATATACAGTACATAGTAGATTGCAAGAATTTACTACAATCATTGACCTGGTGCCAATGGCATACCTCCCAACTTTCTGAGATGGGAACAAGAGACACCTATTAGCAAAAGTATGTAGGCATAAGACACTCCCCCTTCCACGCCCCCCCTTTCGAAATGAAATGACTGTTTTTTACCACTACTATTCCTTTATATTGGATTTTGGAATTTGAAATTGGATGAAAGGTTTAGCACTGGGAAACACATTTTGAAAGATAAAAGGTGCATTTTATATACAACCATATAGATCAGACCAAAATGAGGGACAAATGAGGAGGAAAGGGGGACTTTGTTTTAAATCAGGGGCAGTTGGGAGCTATGGCCAATGGTCTTGTTCACACCAACAATGTTTTAACTACGCAAATTTCTTTGGGGTAATGAGATGTGCATGAACATGTGAAATGTGTATTATGAAAGGACGTTGCAGCACACACACTATGTGCCGGAGATCTTTTGACTGGTAAAGGTGTTGACACATTTTACTGGCGTGTGTATTTAGATGAATTATATGTTGTGTGCATGATGGGTGTGCGTGGCCTATTTCATTAGGGTGTGCCCCCCAAAGACATAGTGAACGGTGGGTGTTGCCAAATTGTTTTTTTACAGTGGAAGGGGCTTAAAGGGGAATGTTAAAATAAAGCAAAAGTCTTCCTATACTAATAAAATATGCTTTATGGTCTTCTCTCCCCCCAGTAGGGTGCATTCACACTAATGCCGTATGGTTTTCATGGTTGTAGCGCAGCGTACCTACAGTTTCGGTGCGGATTAGTTGCATTTTTCCATAGACTTCTATTAGATCCTGCAGTTTTAGTGCGCTTTCTGAAAACAAAAACTGAAAGGGCGGTTTTGGTGCACCTTCAGAAAGCGCAAACCAGGGGACATAATAGAAGTCTATGGCAAAGTGCAACTAATCCACACGGAGACCGCGGTTACACTGCGCTGCAGCCATGGTGTGGGAAAGCTGCACCGCATTAGTCTGAAAGCCAAGCTGATTGTTTATTATTACTGACCTCTGAACTCTGGTAATTACTACTGACCTCTGAACTTTACCTTACTACTGACCTCTGAACTCCAGTTCACTTACTACTGACCTCTGAACTCCGGTTAACTTACTACTGACCTCTGAACTCTGCCTCACCTACTACTGACCTCTGAACTCCGGTTCACTTACTACTGACCTCTGAACTCCGGTTCACTTACTACTGACCTCTGAACTCCGCCTCACTTACTACTGACCTCTGAACTCCGGTTCACTTACTACTGACCCCTGAACTCCACCTCACTTACTACTGACCTCTGAACTCTGCCTCACTTACTACTGACGTCTGAACTCTGCCTCACTTATTACTGATGTCTGAACTCTGCCTCACTTATTACTGACGTCTGAACTCCACCTCAAATACTAATAACCCCTGAACTCTGGTTCACTTACTACTGACCCCTGAACTCTGCATCACTTACTACTAGGGTTGTCCCGGTATCGGTACCGATACTGAGCATTTGCGCGAGTACTTGTACTTGCGCAAATGCTCCAATGCTTGACCCGATACTTGGGCAGTCAGCGGTGATTGGTGTATAGATATCAGCACAGATCCCCCTGTATAGATTTCATTATAGCAGCTGACAGCCGCTTCTCCTCCTCTCCCCCCCCCACGCCTTTCAGCTGCTATATTGAAATCTATACAGGGGGGTCGGTGCTTGTAACTCCCCCCACCACCGCACCGATCATCCCCTGACTGTCCCTGTATCCTCCTCCAGTCCCCCTTTATGTCCTCCTCCAGGCTCCTCCTGTCCCCCTCCATGTTCCTGTTCCCCCTCGGTGTTCCTGTCCCCCCTCCGTGCTCCGCTCCCCCATCCGTGCTCCTCCCCCCCTTTGTCCTGGATCTGTCAAATATTTACCGGCTCCTTCCTTTTCCGAATGCACAGCATCAGTGTTTACGATGCTTCAATTTATGAATGGAGAGGAGCCTCTGTCTCCTCTCCATTCATCTTCAGTGCAGCTGAGGCTGCTGAGAAAGGGACTGGGGAATCTCCATCCTCAGTCCCTTTCCATGTCTCAAAGGGGAGATTAACAGACCCCTGATATATCACCAAAGCCCCCCAACAGGGCTCATAAAGAAAAAAAAAAAGAATTGTAATCAATATTTAAAAGGTTAAATTGAAAAAATAATAAAAAAATAAATAAAAAACACACTGACACCGTCCACTCCTCCACCCCCCCCCCCCCAAAAAAAAAGCAAAGCATTGTAAAAAAAAAAAAATAACAAAAGAAAATAAATTGTAAAAAAAAAAAACACTACTGACACTGTCTATGCGTCATCAGTGCTGCATTTTAGTGCCACTGTCACATGACATTGAAAAAAGGTATTGGTAATCGGTATCGGGGAGTACTTGAAAAAAGTATTAGTACTTGTACTCGGTCTTAAAAAAGTGGTATTGGTGCAACCCTACTTACTACGGATGAGCCGAACACCCCTGGTTCGGTTCACAGCAGAACATGCTGTGAAATATTATATCAAGAATTGTAATTACATGCCCCTGTTAAACTTGACAGAAAAATTGGGCCTTGGGCGGTGGTATTGGTGCCACAACACTGTAATGCCCTGTACACACGGTCGGACTTTCCGACGGAATATGTGCAATCGGAGCTTGTTGTTGGAAATTCCGACCGTGTGTGGGCTCCATCTGACTTTTTCCATCGGAATTTCCGACACACAAAGTTTGAGAGCATGCTATAATATTTTCCGACAAAAAATCCGATCCTTTAAATTCCGATCGTGTGTAGACAAATCCGATGGACAAAGTGCCACGCATGCTCAGAATAAATTAAGAGATGAAAGCTATTGGCTATTGCCCCATTTATAATCCCAATGTACGTGTTTTACGTCACCGCGTTCAGAACGATCGGATTTTACGACAACTTTGTGCGACCGTGTGTTTGCAAGACAAGTTTGAGCCAACATCCGTCGGAAAAAAACGATGGATTTTGTTGTCAGAATGTCCGATCAATGTCCGACCGTGTGTACAGGGCATAAGCCTTCACAGATACTTTTGTTGGGTGCAGGAACGGGCCCTGCTGTAAAATATATTAGATCAAAAGTAGTAATTACATGCCCCTGTTAAACAGGGGCAGAAAATTGGGCCTTGGGTGGTGGTGGTGGTGCCACAACACTGTAACCCCTCACAGTTACCCTTGTTGGGTACTAGACATGTGCAGGATGAAAAAATTTGTTTAATTTAGTTTCGTTTCGTTATTTAACTAAATTCGTTTAGTTCAATTAGTTGCATTCGTTACATTCGTTTTCGGAATTCGTTTGGTTTCATATTCGAATTAGAAAAAATTCGACCGCATTCGAAAAAAACTATCAAATTCGAAAAAATTCTACCACATTCGAAAAAACTATCAAATTCGAAAAAATTCTACCACATTCGAAAAAAACTATCAAGTTCGAAAAAATACCACATTCGAAAAAAACTGTCAAATTTGAAAAAATTCTACCACATTAGAAAAAAACATTAACTTAATTTGAAAAAGTAAACTATATATAACCATTTTGCGAAATTTGAAATTTGTATAGAATGAAATCGAATTCCAATAGAAAAGATTAGGATAGAATAGAAAATATAAAAGAATAGCATAGAAAAACAATAGAACAGAATAGAAAAAATATAATATATTCTATTCTAATCTTTTCTATTCAAATTCAAATTCATTCTGTACCAAATTCCAATTTTGGTAGATGGTTTTATATATATTATATATTTTTTCTATTACGTTCCATTGTTTTTCTATGCTATTCTTTTCTATTCTATTCTAAACTTTTCTATTCGAATTTGAATAATTCTATGCGAAATTCGAATTTCGGAAGATGGCTTCTAAAATTAGAATTTGGTATAGAATTTATTTGAATTTGAATAGAAAAGATTATATATATATATATATATATATTATATTATATTATATTATATTTTTTCTATTCTGTTCTATTGTTTTTCTATTATTTTCTATTATATTCTAATCTTTTCTATTTGAATTCAAATTCATTCTATACGAAATTCGAATTTCGGAAAATGGTTATATAGAAATAGAATGAAATCAAATTCTAATAGAAAAGAATAGAATAGAAAAACAATAGAACAGTAGAACAGAATAGAAAGCAATATTATTTATATAATATTTATATATAAATATTTATATATTATATATATTTATATATAAATAAAACCATCTTCCGAAATTGGAATTTGATACAGAATGAATTCAAAAAGAAACGATTAGAATAGAATATTTTATATTTTTTTCTATTCTGTTCTATTGTTTTTCTATGCTATTCTTTTATATTATTTTCTATTCTATTCTAATCTTTTCTATTTGAATTAATTCTGTACCAAATTCCAATTTCGGAAGATGGTTTTTATATATATATATATATACATTCTATTTCATTCTGTTTCTGTATAACCATTTTCAGAAATTCAAATTTCGTATAGAATGAATTTGCATTCAAATAGAAAAGATTAGAATAAAATAGAAAAAAATAGAAAAGAAAAGAATAGAAAAACAATAGACCAGCATAGAAAAATAAATAAATAAATAAATATATAAATATAAATATATATATATATATATATATATATATATATATATATATATATATATATATATATATAACCATCTTCCGAAATTTGAATTTCTTATAAAATTAATTTGAATTTGAATAGAAAAGATTAGAATAGAGTAGAAAAGAAAAGACTAGAAAAACAATAGAACAGAATAGAATAAAATATATATATTATATTTTATTCTGTTCTGTTCTATTGTTTGTCTAGTCTATTATTTTCTATTCTAATCTTTTCTATTCAAATTCGAATTCATTCTATACGAAATTCCACTTTCAGAAGCCATCTTCCGAAATTCGAATTTCGTATAGAATGAATTCAAATTCGAATAGAAAAGTTTAGAATAGAATAGAAAAGAATAGCATAGAAAAACAATGAAACAGAATAGAAAAAATATTATATATATATATAAAACATCTTCCAAAATTCAAATTTCATATAGACCGAAATCAAATTTGAATATAAAAGATTAGAATAGAATAGAAAATAATAGAAAAGTATAGACTAGAAAAACAATAGAACAGAATAGAAGAAAATATAATATATATATTATATTTTCTTCTATTCTGTTCTATTGTTTTTCTAGTCTATTCTTTTCTATTATTTTCTGTTCTAATCTTTTCTATTCGAATTCATTCTATACTAAATTCAAACTTCAGACGCCATGTTCGAAATTCGAATTTCGTATAGAATGAATTTGAATCTGAATTGAAAAGACTATTATAGAATATAAAATAATAGAAAAGAAAAGCATAAAAAACAATAGAAGAGAATAATAAAAAAAAATTATATATATATATATATATATATATATATATATATATATATATATTCTATTGCTTTATTATTTTATATTCTATCATATTGTTTTTTTTAGAAAAACGTTTTCTATTTTTTTCAAATTCGATTCGAATTTGTCTTTGAATTCGATTCGAATATGTTTTTGAATTAGTTCGTTTTTTTTCGGATTCGTTTAAATTCTTTACCTTTGTAATTCGGAAATTCGGATGCATCTGAATTTCCGAATAATGAAAAATTTGTCCGAATTTCGATTCGGAACGAAACGAAATGCACATGTCTATTGGGTACAGAAATGGGCCCTGTGTTGTAATATTATATCAAAAGTTGTAATTACATGCCCCTGTTAAACAGGGGCAAACAAATTGGGCCTTGGGTGGTGGTGGTGGTGCCACAGATACTCTTGTTGGGTGCAGGAACAGGCCCTGCTGTGAAATATTATATCAAAAATTGTAACTACATGCCCAGAAAAATTGGGCCTTGGGTGGTGGTGGTGGTGCCCTAAACCAAAAATATTGTTGGAAGCTAGCAACATCAAGATTGAGAAGGAATAGGATAGTCAGCATAGGCAGTCTTCAAGGGATACCACTCCATAGCAAATTCAATCAGTTATATTAGCATCAGGTGCTTGATAGCTGCTGATCCAAGACTGATTCATTTTTATGAAAGTGAGCCTATCAATGGAGTCTGCAGACAGGCACACTCTTTAATCCATTACAAACCCTCTAGCAGCACTGAATGTGCATTCAGAAAGCCCGCTGGATGCAGGACAGGCCAGTAGCTCAATTGCATATTGAACAAGTTCTGGCCAGTGGTCCATCCTTAAGACCCAGTAACCCAGTGGATGCTCTGTTGGAAAGGTCTCCAAGTCTGCTCTTGCCCCTAGATATGCCTGCATTATGTAATGCAGACGCTGGCAATGGTTGTTTGAATCAATTAGACCTTGGCGCTGAGGACTGAAAAATTGTTTAAAGGCATCGGTCAGCCGGCCACCTTCTCCACCGCTCTTCCTCTGACTGAACAAAGCTTTAGCAATGCGTTGTCCAGCACAAGGAAATTGTAACCTTACAGGGTCTGGAAATGCATTTCACAAACTTTTCTTCAAGGCCTCCTGAAGATGTTTCATCCTCTGCTCCCTCTTAGAAGGCAGGATGAGTTCTGCAACCTTACCCCTGAAACGTGGATCAAGAAGGGTTGCCAGCCAGTAATGATCCCTCTCCTTGATACCATGAATCCTAGGGTCCTTTCACAGGCTTTGCAGAATCTTTGAGGCCATGCAGTGTAGGTTTGCAAAGGCATTTGATTCTGAGTCCTCTGGGTCACTAAGGATCATACGATGTGTAACTACCTCCTCCCAGCCACGTACAACTCCTTGGGTTTCTGGGGACTGAAAACCATCCCTTGAAGACTGCTGCTGAGTGTTATCCTCTACATCCATGCTGACACAATCCTCCTCTTCTTCCTGTGTGTTTGGCGGGCCCACAGAAATGCTATCTGGATAAAGGGGGCTTTGAGAGGTAAGAAGTCCTCCTCTTCCTCCTGCTGTTCTGCCTCAAGTGCCCTGTCCATGATTCAACAAAGTGTGTGCTCCAGCAGGAAGACTAGAGGGACAGTGTTACTAATGCATGCATTGTCGCTGCTCACCATCCTTGTGGCCTCCTCAAATGGTGACAGGACAGTGCATGCATCCTTGATCAGTAGCCACTGGTGTGGTGAAAAGAAGCTAAGCTCCCCTGACCCTGTCCTGGGGCGATATTTGCACAGGTACTCATTGATGGCCCTTTGCTGTGTGTGCAGCCGCTGCAGCATTGCCAACGTTAAGTTCCACCTGGTAAGCATGTCACAAATGAGGCTGTTGGTGGACAGGTTTCATTCCCTTTGAATGTCAGCCAGCCAAGCACTGGCATTGTATGACCGGCGGAAATGACCACAGACTTCTCTGGCCTGCTTCAGGACATCCTGTAAGCCTGGGTACCTGCTCAAGAACCGCAGCACCACCAAAATCAGGACATGTGCCAAACATGGGTCAAGTGTCCAGTCGGAGGGCGTAGAGAAGGTTAGTGCCACTGTCGCATACAACCATTCCTGGTTAAAGCTGACATGGCGTCAATCACCTCTGAGTCTGCCCCTGCAGAGCTGACAGAATCTCTGCCCCAGTGTGGCTCCTGTCCCCTAGGCAGACCAACTCAAGCACCGCATGGCATCTTTTAGCCTGACTGCTTGCACAGCCCCTTGAACGCTTACGGAGCACCGATGGTTCAGAGGACAAATCTGCAGAAGAGGCCAAAGAGAAAGAAGAAGAGGAGGGGGTGGGGGAGAGAGCTGTGGCAGAATCGCCACTAGCATTTTGGAGGCGTGGTGGCGGAACAAGCTCCAACAGCACTGAACCCTGTCTTGCATCCTTCCCAGCTGCCAGCAGAGTTACCCAGTGCGCCGTGAAGGAAAGGTAGTGTCCTTGCCCATGCCTGCTGGACCATGAGTCAGCGGTAATATGAACCTTACTGCTAAACGCCCTGTCCAACGAGGCCAAAACATTGCCTTCCACATGCCAGTAGAGAGCCGGAATGGCCTTCTGTGAAAAGAAATGGCATTTTGGAACCTGCCACTGAGGTACAGCACATTCCACAAATTCACAAAAGGGGGTAGATTCTACCAGCTGAACAGGCAGCAGTTGCAGTGCTAGCAATTTGGCCAAGCTAGCATTTAGACGCTGAGCACGTAAATGGCTGGGACCGAATTTCTTTTTACGGTTCAGCAACTGGGGTAGGGAAATTTGCCTGTTAAAATCAGATGGTGGTATACTGCTAGCAGATTGGCTGCAAGTACGTGGGACACCTATTTCTATACCTTCATTCCTCTCAGTGCAGGTTTTTGAGAGGACTGGAGGTATAGTATTGTTGGAGATCCCAGATGAGGAGCAAGGAGAAGTCTGCCTTTTTCTTTGATGTGGGTCTTTCAAGTGCTGTTGCCAAAGGACAGCATGGCAGGTCATCATATGTCTGGTCAAGCATGTGGTCCCCAAGTGGCTGCTTTTCTGGCCACACTTGATCCGCTTTAGATATGAGTTGCAAACAGCAATGGCACGATCTGCTGCACGTGTCAAAAAAGGCCCACACCAAGAAATTTTTAAAAGTCAGCGGGGAATCAGCAGCGCCCTGAACCTGTGGAGCTGTGCGGTGTGATGCAATAGGGTGGCTGCCCTTAAGCTGCCCCCTAGAGGACATACTGCCTCGTTGGGGTTGTGCCTCCTCCTACTCTCTTCTCTTAGGCACCCAAGTATAGTCAGTGACCTCATCATCCCCTCTCTCCTCGTCACTGGATTAAACTTGGCAGTATGCTGCAGCTGGGGGAATATGACTGCCAGTTGCTTGTCCTTCTGTACCACCCCCTCTCTCTAGGCTCACGTTACCCCTTTCCTCAACCTAGAGCCTTCAAATCGCTGTGCATCCTCCAGCAGCATGTACCCAACACTGTGGTCGAATAATTCTGGGGACTCCTCCGTGCATGATGGTGGGGCTACGTAAGGAGTGACTGTGGACAAGGAGCCGGTGGAATAGGCCACTTTGGCAGCTGTGTTGGAAGGCAAACTACTCTGAGCCTGGGTGACAGAGGATGAGGATGGCTTTGTTATCCACTCCACCAACTCTTCTGCATGTTGTGGCTCAATAACACGGCCAGCAGCAGAAAAAAAAGGACAAGCGTGCCCCAAGACCACCTGCAGAGGATGCACCATGTCCATGACCACCACTGATGACTGTAGACACAGAGGCTGCTTGCCCTCTTTTAGTGGCCTGTGTGTCAGAAACCATGAAATCAGACCGAGACAGAAGTACAGTTAAATCACACTTGTTTAATAATAAAAGTAAAAAGAACAAACGTAGTCAAAACAGCCAAAGTTCAGTAACTGGAACGGATAATCAGCCAAGCCAGAAGTCAGGAATCAAAGTAGTGGGACGGCCAGCAGGATCCGGAGCCAGAAGGGATGTCAGCAAAGCCAGTCTTTAAACAGGAACGCAGGAGATGTTTCTTGTGATGTTGGCCAAGGCGAAGGCAGAGCTCCTCTGGACTGGACAGCTTAAGTAGGCAGGACTGACGAGCAGGATATCAACAACAGCTGAGTAACTGTGGAGAGAGATGGGAGCTGGCAATTAGCCAACAGCTGGGCGACCGGCTCAGAGAAGGAAGAGCTGAGCCCAGCCCTGACACTGTGAGCGTCTGCCTCTCCTTGGTGGTCTTCCGGACATGATGTATTTTTTGCTTTGCAACACCACATTACACTGTATTAGATACTGTGTATACCACCTGAAGTGTATTAGAAACTGTACTATTACTGCACTGTATTGTGTACACCAACAGAAGTGTAGTAGAAACTGTACACACTGTATTAGATACTGTGTACACCGCCTGCACTGTATTAGAAACTGTACTACAGCTGCACTGTATTGTGTACTGTGTAAACCACCAGAAGTGTAGTAGAAACTGTACACACTGTATTAGATACTGTGTACACCACCAGAAAAGTAGTAGGAACTGTACCACGGCGCCTACAACCTCATTCGGATCCGTAATGCAGCGAAAATAAAGATTCTTTCAAGAAACTTGGGATTTTTTGGGGGAGATAATACGTCTATTTCCAGTAGGTATCAACAAAAGAAATAGTTAAAATATTATTTTTATTAAATTGCAGTAAAAAAGGAAAGGGATATACAAAACAGATATCAAAATATATGTGCAAGACCAGTATGACCATCCAGTATTATATTCAAATTCCATTCATGCCTGTCAGCCAACATGTTTCGCAAACGTTTAATTGCTTCATCAGGGCATAGATCGGCATCATTGTTTCTTTTAAACTATATAAACAACAGATAAGTACGCAGTTATGTAACGGTCATACACATTCAGGTACAGCAAAAAACATATGACATTTAGTCAAAATATTTAATCTAATAGTCTCACCTACTGGTACAAGTCTAAAACCAAATAGCACACGCTACCATTGCCAGATATCGTCCGACGTACCCACTGCTGCAAAAAATCCGGGGGTGCCAGATCCCAGCCGGATAGTGCCAATAGAAGAACTGGACCGCACACTAGCCGAACAGGAATCTAGTATGTAAGAGGCAAGATGGGGAGATAGATAAGCCACTAAGCTACCCAGTCCAAAAGGATCATATAAATACTTAATCTATTCAATAAGGTAGTCAGTATAACATATAGTCCACCTCACTTAGCCACAGGTAAGGTTAGTATTGATTAACACATTGTATAACACTAGCAAGCTTAGAAGTGGGGGTCTAATTTATTATGCACTTATACAGAGCTAGAGAAACTATGACATGGCGTAATTAATCATATCAAAAGATTAACAAGCAACCTGCCCATGGTTCTGATTATAAACGAATATCCATTCTCCATTCCAAAAGGTAAATGACGGAGATAGCACAAGGAGACACCCAGATATAGTAAGAGGTGAAAATTAGGTTTGAAAGTTTACCTGTAAGGCTCAGATATAGGGGCTCCTCAATCACCAGGAATCGTCCTGTCAGCATAGACGGGTTAGGGCCGGCTGCGTCTGTAAACACAGCGGCACCTCCATCTTTTATACGGTCCCACCGGAAGTGAAAAGGTCAGTGATGACCTCCGGCATCACTTCCGGTCCTGACGTCCCCGCAAATGACGCGCGCGCACCACGCCAAGCGCAACCACCATTGGCGGATGCGCACGCACTGCCCACACAAGGATGACGCAGTGAGGGCATACGGAGCGGACATAGGAAGCTCCGCCCCATTGCGCAGGGACGTCCGAGTCCCCCTATCTAAGGCAATAGCAACAGTGCGGCACCCGACTCGTCCAGCATGTAGGGTGCTTAGTTCTTGTATAGTCCCGCAAATGACTATATACATTTCTATTTTGAAAAGTACTGAGGATGTAAAGCATTAGATGTCTTTAACATATTAAGCATAATGATAACCCATGCAGGAATCTTTCCCCTCAGGACCAAACAGGTATGCATGAGTAAACATCTGGCAGCCATTTATACTTGATATTTAAATATGATAACTCATGCAGGGATCCTTCCCCTCAAGACCAAACAGGTATACATGAGTGAAATTATGGCAGCCATTTAAGTGACAAAATGGAAAAAAAAAAAAAAAAAAGGGGAGGGGGGAGGGGGAGAAAGGAGTCCCAACTGAGGCTAGCAATTTGTTATTACAAAAATGATTTATAAGAGAGAGTGCTGTATTAAGGCCTGGTGGATGCGTGGCCTGCTGGCCAAAAATCCATCTCGCCTCCCTCTGGAGTATCCGTTTATCTACATCTCCTCCCCTCTCAGAGTTGGATATGACCTCCAGAGCAAAGAAGGAGACGTAGCTAGGATCGAAGCTGTGATGGAGGCCAATGTGCTTGCAGATAGGAGTGTATAAAAGTCCGGCATCCAGGTAGTATAGATGGTCCTGGATCCTTTTGGCAAAAGGACGTTTGGTTTTACCGATGTAGAAGGCGCCGCAACGGCGCGTGGCAAGGTAAACAATTCCTGTTGTGGAGCAATCAGCGTAGCCCTTTAGCTTATGAAAACCTCCTCTTGGCAGGGGGCAACCTATGCCTTCTCTGATCCATGGGCAGACTTCGCAGTGTCCACATCTAAACGTGCCGTTGCCGCCCTCCGCCCCCAATGGGGGTGTCGTAGGTTGTAGATGACTGTGTACTAACGTGTCCCTAATAGAACTTGATTTTCTATACGTAATCTGTGGCACATTGGCTACATATTTGGACACTATTGGGTCCTCGGAGAGGAAATGCCAGTTTTCATTGATGAGATTCCGAATCGACTGTTGATGGGTCGTGAAAGTGGTGATAAGTTTCGTAGTGGGATGGGGGTCATTTACTTTTTGTTTAAATAAAAGAGTGTCACGTATGTTTGATTTGGCCTGTTTATAGGACCTTTTAAGGATTTTCTTGCTGTAACCCCTATCAAGTAACCTCCTGTAAAGAGCTTTTGCTTCTCTTTCGAAGTCTTCATTTCTCGCACAATTCCGCCGTAATCGCAAGTATTGGCTGTACGGTATACTGTGTACAAGCGTACGGAGATGAGAACTAGAGAAGCGCAATATGGTATTTCCCGCAGTTTCCTTCCTATATAGTGTGCTGAAAACAGAACCATCCTCTTTAAGGGCAAGGCGCAGATCCAAAAAGGAAATGGAATGGGCATCCGATTGAATCGTAAACTTCAAATTGAAGTTATTCTGAGACAGGAATTCCATGAAGTCCGACAGCAGGTTGGTTGAGCCTGTCCAAATGAGGAGGACATCATCGATGTATCTCCGCCAGAGAAGAATGTGGCGGAGATACACCGACGCCCCCTCACTGGAAAAAAGAGTGCGTTCCCATCCCCCCAGGTACAGGTTGGCATATGATGGGGCACAGGAAGTCCCCATCGCTACCCCCTGTACCTGGAGGTAGGTGACGCCATTAAACAGAAACATATTGTTGGTTAAAATATGTTCCAGTAATGTGGTGATAAATTGACCTAGTTCCCAGCTGTTTGTGTCTCTTTCTCTCAGGAATTCTGAAATTACCTCTATACCCTTGGTATGTGGGATGCTTGAATAGAGAGCCTCTACGTCAATTGCTGCCAAGATTGCCCCCTGAGGTATCGTGAGTCCTTCCAGGATTTTCAGTATGTCTAATGTATCCTTGAGATATGAAGGCAAGCTTGTGACATGTGGGCGTAGATAGGCACCTACGTATTGGCTGGCAGTTTGGGTATGGCTGCCTATCCCGGATATGATTGGACGTCCAGGGGGGTTCACAATGTTCTTGTGAACTTTGGGTAATGAGTAAAAAGTTGGCGTAATTGGCCATTTGATTTCCAAAAATTCCCGGGTATCCTTATCAATCAGGCCCTGTTGGTATGCTTGATCAATGATGGTCAGATAGTTAGATCTTGCCTCAGTGAGCTTTTGAGCTGGGACTTGTTGATACCATTCCTGGTTATTGAGTATATTCAGACACATATTGATGTAATCCTCCCTGTTCATTAGGACTACATTTTCTCCCTTGTCGGAGGGTTTGATTACTAGGTCTTCCCTCTCCGTAAGATTTTTTAAAGCTGATTGTTGTGCCGGTGATAGGTTGTTGATGGTACACTTAGGAAATTGCATCCCTTCAATTTGCTTGGTCGTTTGTTTCAAAAACGCCCATATCGCTGGGCATGTTTGAAGATTTGGGAACTTTTGAGATTTTGCCTTAAATTTGTGTGGTATAATTGAAGTTGCTGTAGTTGCCTCTTCCTCCTCAGATGATGAGTCTTGGGAGTCTACATATCCTTCATTCTCATCCAGTAATTGGATCAGCGTTTTCAGTGCCCTAAAGTCCTGTACTTTGAAACCTTTGTAAAGGTCTTCTTCCCTTTTCACCCCCTTCCCTCTATCGGTGTCAAAAATATACTTATATGTTAAGTCTCTTGCAAAAATATGCAAGTCTTTAACTAAGGTGAATTTGTCTATATGCTGTGAGGGACAGAAGCTGAGCCCTAATCTTAGTACCTCCAATTCCACCAATGTGGGCTGATATGATGAGAGGTTAATGATGTCTAATCCCGATTTGTTACATTCTGTTTGATTACAAATGGGTCCATTTTCCCGGTCCGTTGTATCATTGGAGTGGCCGGGGGGTTGGAAGTATGGCCTAAAGGGGTTGATCCTGTTTGGGGACCGCGTCCATGGTTGGATTTGGGTACAGCCCCCATTTCTCTTGGGAGTGCTACATCATTCTCTGGTACATCCCCAAACATAGGGAGAGATGTCGTCGCACCTGTGAATGAGTCATTATAGGCACCCTCTCCTGGGTCTGAGTAGGAGCCATTTTGTGGATGTCTAGAGGGAGAGATAATCCGCTTTTTACTAGTGCCTCCATGATTCTGGTGTATACTGTTGTTTCCACGTTTCGGTAGGCGTCCCCTACTATGTGAACCTTGTGATGGTTTGGGAGGTGGTTTATAGGATGAGACAGATGATGAGGCTGATACCTCAGAGTCAGACCTATATGGGGTTTCAAAGTTTTTATTTGTCCGGAATTGTCTCTCCCGTTTGTTGCTTTGACCTCTGGGCCATCGATATGCGTACCCTCCTGAGAAGGCTAGTTTATCTTTATAGAATTTCGTGTCCTTCTTAGTAACGATATTTTTATTGTAGTTTTCTAAATATTGTAATAGATCATTTTCTCTCTTTTTAAACTCTGCACTAGTAGCTAGTTGGTGTCCGCTCGTTTTAAGTGATTCAATTTCCTTATCCAAGTCATTTAACTCTTTATTATATTTAGTTTTTAACATTGAGATCATATGTGCAGAGCACCTATTAAGGTTTTGTTCCCATTCCTCTTTGAAAGCTGGATCGGTCATTTCAAAGGAGGGAAAAACCTGTATTCTCAGTCCTTGGGGACTAATCTTTTCTCTTAAATCGCGATCTAAAAAGCGAATATGCCAACCTAAATTAGACTTTTTCTCCATAAGTCTTTTAAGTTTCAAGAAAAAAATATCTAAGTTGATCTCAGTTTGTGTGTGGGAAGTGCATTTGCTCTGTATGTTATCCAAGAACTGATCCCAGTTGGATCCCAAAAATTGGGACATTGTATAAATAGATGTTCTGAGGCTAGAGAGAGAGATATAGTGTTAGAGGCCAGTGGGAGAGGGAGAGGGAAAAAAGGAAAGAGGAAGAAATACGGGAGGGGGGGGGGAATGAACACCCAATTTGTCAAATACACAAGATGGATATAATATATGTCCGTCGATGTTTTCTCAGAATTCAAAATAATTGCGGTCATAAGTTAAGTGCCTGTGGATGTCCAGAGCCAGCAATTGCGGCAATTGCATCCGTGCAGGGGACGAGTGAAAGACAGCCTTCAGGTCCAGGTTTGGACACTTTGAATACTTGGTGATGTCGTTTTGTCTGTGCAGCGCCCCTGCCACGTTCCAACACCTGGTAAATGACTTTGTTATCATTTATCTGGACGATATCCTCATCTTTTCTGCCACAGTAGAGCTGCACCAAATCCATGTGAAAAGAGTGCTCACAATTCTCAGAGAACACGGACTTTATGTTAAAACGGAAAAATGTGAGTTAGAAAAGACAGTTATCCAGTTCCTAGGGCTTATCATCTCCACAGAGGGGGTCACAATGGACCCGTAAAAGGTAAAAGCATTCCAGGAATGGCCAGCTCCCTTGGATAAAAAGGGAGTCCAACGATTCGTGGGCTTCGCCAATTTCTAAAGATTTATAAAGGGATTCTCGTCAATCATTTCGCCCATTACACAGCTGACAAAAATGGTTCCAGTGGCCCCAAGATGCCCAGGAAGCCTTCGACAAGCTAAAGAATCTGTTCATTTCCGCCCCAATACTGCAGCACCCAGACTTAGCCTATGTATTGGAGATGGATGCTTCGGAGACAGCTACAGGAGCAATTTTGTCCCAAAGACAAGGTCATAAGGCCATTCTTCACCCTGTGGCTTTCGCTTCTCGGAAGTTAAGCCCACCTGAAAGGAACTATGATGTGGATGACTGAGAGCTGCTAGCCATCAAATTCGCTCTTGAAGAATGAAGATATCTGATGGAGGGTGCGTCCCACCCTATCATGATCTTCATTGATCATAAGAACCTGGAGTACCTCAGGACAGCAAAAAGCCCAAGACCCCACCAAGCACAGTGGGCGTTATTTTTCTCCAGGTTCAACTTTCACATCTCATACCGACTTGGCTCCAAGAATGGAAAAGCGGACCCATTCTCCCGGATGTTCCCAGAGGTCCCTCAGATAATGGAACCTAGTACCATCCTGTCTCCACAAAATAATTTTCTTCTCATTCAACCCGACCTAAAGCCATCAAACAGGCCCCCAGTCAATGTACAGAACCAGAAGTATCTTCCTTGAGGAAACAGGATGGTCTGCTATGGGCTCAGAATAAAATATTTATTCCACAACAAGTAAAACTCCAAGTCTTAAAAAACTGCAGGAGATTTTGGAGTACAAAAGACCTCCAAACTAATACTGTGTTTTTTTTGGTGGCCGGGTTGGAGACAAGACTGTAAGAACTATGTCAATTCATGTATTACCTGCCAACATAAAGGGTCCAACACTAAATCCTGGGACCTGCTAAAACCTTTACCCGTCCCGGAACAACCCTGGAAGGAAGTCTCTATGGACTTTATCGTTGACTTGCCTCCATCAGAAGGGTTTACCAACATTCTGGTAATAGTTGATCGCCTTTCAAAGATGGCACATTTTTCGCCCATGGTGGGCACTCCCTCTGCCTTGGATACTGCAAACATATTCATCAAAGAAGTAGTGAGGCTTCATGGGGTACCTAACAATATTGTGTCTGATAGGGGAGTCCAATTTACCTCCAAATTCTGGAAAGACCTCTGCAAGTCCTTAGAAATCAAAGTCTGCCTTTCCTCAGCATACCACCCTCAAAGTAATGGCCAAACGGAAAGGACAAATCAAACTTTAGAACAATACCTTTGCTGCTTCTGTTCCTGCTCCCAAGACAACTGGACTTCTCTTCTTCCTTGTGCAGAGTTTGCCTACAATAATTCCATACACACAGCCACCAATCAAACCCCTTTTTGGGCCAATTATGGGTTTCACCCCTCCTTTCTTCCTGATTCTATCCCTGAAGCTTCAGTCCCTGCAGTACAAGATCGAATAAATTTAATTCAAACAAGTTTTCAACATATCCAGGAAGCTATGCAGAAGGCTCAGGACAGCTACAAAAAGTACTATGACAGGGGGAGAAGGAGCAACCCATCTTTCAATGTAGGAGACAAGGTTTGGCTATCTGCCATCAATCTTAAACTACCATGTCCGTCACGAAAATTGGGCCTGAAATTTATCGGCCCTTCAAGGTTAAGAGAGTGGTGAATCCCGTGGCTCTTGAATTAGCAATACCTAGCTCCTACAAAGTGCATTCTGTTTTTCACGCTTCATTGCTGAAACCAGTGGTCCCCAGCCCTTTCTCAGGAAGAGAAGAATTGCCACCGCCTCCAGTTGAAATTGAGGGCGAAAACCAGTTCGAGGTGGAGGCTATAATGGACTGTAAAAAAAGGGGTGGACAAGTCCACTATCTTATTAAATGGAAGGGGTACCCCCCAGAAGATAACTCTTGGGAACCTTCAAATAACTTACACGCCCCACGTTTGGTACAAGCCTTTCACAAGAAATACCCAGGAGTTCTGGCCAAGTTGGGCATCCAGAGGCTGCCCCTTGGGGGGGGGGCACTGTCAGAGAAATAACTGAAACCAGGCTTGCCAGCATTGGCACTTTCCTGCGCGAATGCGCCGGTGGATTGGCACTCCGGCGCATGCGGGCGCGCAATTCAGCGGAATGGCATGGTCGCATGCGCATCAGAGCACGCATAATGTGAATCTCGTGAGCCTATAACATGAGCCTATAAAATGCTGCTCAGTCCCATGTTTAATTGCTGGTTTGTCGCTCAGCTTCCTGTGTTCCTGCCTCAGTACTCTGCTTCCTTGTGATTACCTGTTGTGACCTGGATTGACCCTGACCTGCACTGATCTTCTCCAGTACTTTGACCCCGGCTTGCCTAAGGACTCCTCTACTCTACCTGCCTTTAGTGTTTGACCTCAGCTTGTTTAAAGGACCTTCTCCCGTCTCACCTGCCTGATTATCTGCGTTTGACCCCCAGCGTCCTCCAAGGACTTGCTTCTAATTGATTGTGTTTGACCCCTGGCTTCCTCCAAGGACTTCTCTACGGTATCTACTTATGAGATCTGCTGGGTTAGAGCCCCAGCCGGGCATTACACTCCAGACTCAAGCCTACCTCAACACGAAGTATCAGCTCACTCAAGTCCTTCCTAAGCCTGCTGGTGACTCGTGAATCCAGGTGCCCTATACCCTCTGTACCACTTCCAGGGGTAGAGTGCTCTTAGCTGCAAGGGAAGCTGCTCTCAGCATCTCGGCCTTGGTGAGTACCCTAACACAATGGGTAGAAGTCATTCCCCTGACTGGTGTTCTAATTTAGGGAATGAGACACAGACTAACCCCTCTACATGCAGTGGGTCAATATTTAACATTTCCACATGTAAACCTAAGGGAAACTCCTTCTGTTTACTGTTCCACATATCTGATCCTGATTTAAACAACACCTTGTCTAATTTTTCTTCCCTCCCTGATAATGAAATTGATATACTACACCAATTTTTACTCGCAGCACAGAACAAGGACACTCATGGGCTTATTGCTAAGAAACAATTTGCACTAGGACAAAGTGTCTATGTGTGTTGTGGGAAGGTATGCTATCCTTGGGTCCCCCTTCATGTCCAGGGATGGTGTTATTTTGCCTCTTTAGCCCCGATTATGGGAGTAATGGGTAACAATAAGGGAGATCACGTACTTGAGGCCAGTATGCATCCAAGATACCCTCTTAAGCAAAGAATGAAGCGAGAATTGTTTCTTGAAAAGGACATGGCATGGGCTTGGTTTCCCTCATGGACAGGATGGGGAATTGATATGATGAAGAAATTAAATAATTATTCTAAGATACTAGATGAAATATTGGATAAAAATTCAGACATCACTAAGTTAAATTTGGAAACAAGAGCAATCAGAAAACAACTAGAACTTCATGACATGGCCATAGAAAGTATGAGTGCAGCCCTTTCAGGGTTATGTGAGATGACTGAAGACTATGAATGTTGTTGGCAACAGTCACTAAAGGTATTTTCACATAACTCTTGGTAACACAAAATGGTTATTCTCTTATCTCACACTATCCCACTGTAGATCTTCACTCACTGAGCTCCCAGTCTCTCACTAGACTTCCAGATCCAATCATCACTGAATCTCCTGAGATCTTCCACAGCTATCCCGCTGTATACTCCTCAAGTGTCACCAGAGGCATATCTAGTCAAAATGGCGCCTATGGCAAGCACTGAAACTGCGCCCCTGTCAAAACATTTGAAACCCATCTTTCAGATAACCTTAAGAAAAAAAATAGCTAATAATGGCCCACGGGCACACACTGATACAAAAATCACTGATGATGCCAACACACTGGCACACTCACACTCATCAAAACACATTGGTGCACACAGTAACTCATACAAAATCAATGACACACTAACACACAATCAAGGGACAGGGAGGGACACTGGGGACAGAGAGGGATGCAGTGCGACATGTACAGGGAGGAATGTCAGGGACAGGGAGGGACACTGGGGACAGACAGAGAGGGACCCAGTATGACAAGGACAGAGAGGGGTGCTGGGGACAGACAGAGGGACACAGTGTGATGAGGACAGGGAGGGACGCCGGGGACAGAGAGGGACGCAGTGTGACAAGGACAGAGAGGGATGCTGGGGACAGACAGAGGGACACAGTGTGATGAGGACAGAGAGGGACGCTGGGGACAGACAGAGTGACACAGTGTGACAAGGACAGAGAGGGATGCTGGGGACAGACAGAGTGACACAGTGTGACGAGGACAGAGAGGGATGCTGGGGACAGACAGAGGGACGCAGTGTGATGAGGACAGAGAGGGACGCCGGGGACAGAGAGGGACGCAGTGTGACAAGGACAGAGAGGGTTGCTGGGGACAGACAGAGGGACACAGTGTGATGAGGACAGAGAGGGACGCTGGGGACAGACAGAGTGACACAGTGTGAGAAGGACAGAGAGGGATGCTGGGGACAGACAGAGTGACACAGTGTGACAAGGACAGAGAGGGACGCTGGGGACAGACAGAGGTACACAGTGTGATGAGGACAGAGAGGGATGCCGGGGACAGAGAGGGATGCAGTGTGACAAGGACAGAGGGGGATGCTGGGGACAGACAGAGGGACACAGTGTGATGAGGTCAGAGAGGAACGCTGGGGACAGACAGAGGGACACAGTGTGATGAGGACAGAGAGGGACGCTGGGGACAGACAGAGGGACACAGTGTGATGAGGACAGAGAGGGACGCAGTGTGACAAGAACAGAGAGGGTTGCTGGGGACAGACAGAGGGACACAGTGTGATGAGGTCAGAGAGGGACGCTGGGGACAGACAGAGGGACGCAGTGTGATGAGGACAGAGAGGGACGCTGGGGACAGACAGAGTGACACAGTGTGACAAGGACAGAGAGGGATGCTGGGGACAGACAGAGTGACACAGTGTGACGAGGACAGAGAGGGATGCTGGGGACAGACAGAGGGACGCAGTGTGATGAGGACAGAGAGGGACGCCGGGGACAGAGAGGGACGCAGTGTGACAAGGACAGAGAGGGTTGCTGGGGACAGACAGAGGGACACAGTGTGATGAGGACAGAGAGGGACGCTGGGGACAGACAGAGTGACACAGTGTGAGAAGGACAGAGAGGGATGCTGGGGACAGACAGAGTGACACAGTGTGACAAGGACAGAGAGGGACGCTGGGGACAGACAGAGGGACACAGTGTGATGAGGACAGAGAGGGACGCCGGGGACAGAGAGGGATGCAGTGTGACAAGGACAGAGGGGGATGCTGGGGACAGACAGAGGGACACAGTGTGATGAGGACAGAGAGGGACGCCGGGGACAGAGAGGGATGCAGTGTGACAAGGACAGAGGGGGATGCTGGGGACAGACAGAGGGACACAGTGTGATGAGGTCAGAGAGGGACGCTGGGGACAGACAGAGGGACACAGTGTGATGAGGACAGAGAGGGACGCTGGGGACAGACAGAGGGACACAGTGTGATGAGGACAGAGAGGGACGCAGTGTGACAAGGACAGAGAGGGATGCTGGGGACAGACAGAGTGACACAGTGTGACGAGGACAGAGAGGGACGCTGGGGACAGACAGAGGGACGCAGTGTGATGAGGACAGAGAGGGATGCTGGGGACAGACAGAGGGACACAGTGTGACGAGGACAGAGAGGGGCGCTGGGGACAGACAGAGGGATACAGTGTGACGAGGACAGCTTCAGGCCCTTGAGCAGTGCCCGATGGGTCAGTCCACCCCTGCTCATTAAACAGTCCACATTCAGTAAAAGTTCATGCACTGCAAAGTTTGCAGTACATGAGCTTTCACTGAATGTGGACTGTTTAATGAGCTTGTTGCACAAATAACTTTATTACACTTTATTTATGATATCTATGGCTGCTATGCATATAAACCTATATTTAGCACTATATTTGATTGGCTGCTTCTGCTTGGCACACACGCACAATTGCACATGATGATGACTTTAAGTCGTCATCATCATGAGCGATTGTGCATGTGTGCCAGGCCCAAGCAGAAGCAAGCAGCCAGTCAAATATAGTGCTAAATATGGGTTATATAAATATGCACAGCAGCCATAGATATCATAAATAAAGTGTAATAAAGTGATTTGTGCAACAGGCACAGCAGGTACTACTTTTAAGTAGTACCTGCTGTTGCACAGATCACTTTATTACACTTTATTTATGATATCTATGGCTGTTATGCATATTTATATAACCCATATTTAGCACTATATTTGACTGGCTGCTTGCCTGGTACACATGCATATGATCATCATCATCTTCCAGAGTCCCCGCTGTTGCCTGGGGTTCCCCTTCTTTTTCTCGTGACTTGTCTCTTCTCCTCCTCACGTCACGTGACGCCACAGACCCCACTCCTAGGGAAGATGATGCCAGCCATGCAGAGGAGGGTAGGCGGAGCATTAGGCTCCGCCTCCGCCAGTTACCCTGCTATTTCCCTGCACCAGGTGAAGTCATTGCACGCCTGATGCTCCCCTCCGCATGCAAAGTAGCAAGTGCAGTGCCGGCGGCGCGCCCCAGCCGGCCAACCGCGGCGCCGGGGGCTATGATAGTGCGGGGGGCGGCCAAGAGAGCCGAGAGGTGTCCGCAGGAGGGCGTGTGGGGGTTTTTTTGTGCGGGGGGCTACTTTTTTGTCGCCCTCACTCCCCATGGCACCCATGGCATTTGCCATGGCTGCCATAGCCTAGATACGCCACTGAGTGTCACCCTTGCTAACCCTTGCTAACCTGCTGGGTCCCTAGCTTGGCACTTGCTGAAGCTTTCCAACTTCTTCACTGTCCCCGGGTGGTGAGAAGACTGCTCTGGTGCTTGCTTAAGCTTACTCACAGTAGTCTCTGGTAACAAGGTGGATGATCCCTTAGTGGCGACTGCTTACCTTCGCAACTCTAATCCTGCAGTCCCAATCCTGCGCTGCTTCTCCTGCTCCTAGATAGGCCTCAGGCAGCCTAGCAGCCAGGTGTCACCGGGGTAGGCCTCAGTCTTCCGACCTAGCAGCCCGGGGCGACATAACACACGTCCACCCAGACAGCCGTCCAGGTGGCACAGAACCCCGATCACCTGACTCCACTCCAATAAATAGGCACTCCCAGCAGGCCAAGGGACCAAAGAAACTCCTGCCAATTGGCTGAGACGCCCATCCACTTATAATCTGACCTTGCAGAGCCCTTGTCAATCTAATGTCACCTGCCACAGTGCCACCTAGTGACAGAAGAGAAAAGGTGCAGCAATTCCAGAATTAGAGAGGAATCAGTGGATCTACTAACAATTGACCAGGACAATTACTACCTTGCAAACTAAATTTGTTAGCAACCCTGCCTAAACACCAGGGTGCTACATACATATTATCAAATTGTTTCCAGGTCATCTGAAACAATATGATTTCAGATTTCTGTAGGTTTTTTTTGGCTGATTACGCAGAGCTGACCATGCCCAGTTACTGCTGTGTACCTAGCATCCTCACTGTGCCAGGATTTGCAGAGTACATAGTCTCAGTAGCGTCAGGTGCTCCCTAGCGCAATTGGGCCACACCCTGTCTGATCTAAAGTGAGGCTTGGCATGTGCAGGATTTATTGGTGACATCAGTGGAGGATGTATGAAGGCATGTAGAATGTTGGCACCAGGATGGATAAAGATAGCGCTGGCTTAAGCGGGAGGGAGAGTTGTGCAGGGTGCAGTCTTGTGTATGGTAAGGCTATTAATCTTTGGGAACTCAGCATTCTCAAAAATGAAATTGTGATGTCATAAGCTCCTCCTCTCCAATCGGTGAACACCTTGTATTCACTGAAAAAGACAAGGCTTCTCCTGAGTGGTGGAGGCGCAGGAGCAAGCAACTCTCGGTATTTAGTGCACAGAGGGGAAGTTGCTTGAGTACCTTCTGGAAAAGTATTGGGACACAACAGTGAACTAGAGCTGCCACTTCCTGGAAACCAAAATAAAGGGGTTAGGGTCTGGAGAAAGGTGGTGGAGATTACAGAAAGGTGGTGGAGATTACAATGCTCCATGAAATCTTCAGATGTAACAATAGACACCTAGGACAGAATACAATTCAGATGTGCTAATTGGATTGGCATTGTCTACAGAGATTCTGGTAGGATAAGGCAGTTTCAGTCATCAACCAGGTCTTCCCGATTGTGAAGGGAGTCACTTTGGGCGGGGGGCCCAAACTAACCCCAGAGAGCTCTGGAAACTCCTTGTCCTGCTCCCCTGGACCCTCCTATGTGTAAGTTACCCTGTGTCTATTAGGGGCACAGGGTGACCGAGAACTCCAGTCTGATCTGCACTAATCAGACTCTCCGTACAACCACAGCCAGCATTTCCTTTTACCCTTGTTATCCTGGGTTCTGTATGTCTGTTGTGTGTTGAAAGAATGAAGGGGCTCTTTCACTTTGGATAGTAATATTTCTGAACAATATCTCTCGAGAAAATATGAAGATAAATTCCACTTTTCCAACTGCTGAAATATTGTATGAGCTTGGTCTCATAAATTGTTGTATGCTTTTTACTAGTGTAGCACACTACCCCCGAAGGAGCTGCAGTTTGTTTGTTCTTTCTGTAAATCACATTCACCACATAGCACATCGCAGCCCATAGAAATAGAAACAGTCCAAATTGTACTTTTTCTCTTGCTTTTATTTGCATAACTTGAACTGGGACAGGGAAAGTGTTTTCAGAGATGCTCTTTCACTGCATCATAATCAATCCTTTGCCTTCTTATGCAAAGACTTAGAACAATGCGGATACTGAAAAGTCTCTCTGAATAACTTTTCATGGAAAAAACTGGAATAGCCTGGTCTTTGAGAATACTTAGGTTGAACTGTAAAGAGCCACTCTGAATAACTCTTTACAGATAGGCTTTGGTAGATTTACTAGAGAATACATAGGCTGTTGTAGCAAAGAGTCAATCTGAATAACTCCTTTGCCCGTAGACCTTTTAGAACAATCTGTATCTATATTTGTGCTCTGAGCTCTACCTCAACCTTTTGACCACTACTTCCGTTTAGCTCAACTTGGAAGTACTGTACAAAGAAGAGATTACTCTGAATAATTCCTCCCGCCTGACTGATTGGATTCCCTGGGCATGTTGAACCTTGAAGTCACAGACCATTAGTGCCTGCATCACTGACTTTCGTACCAACATCCTCAGCCTCTGAAAGTACCGCTCCCCTGGGCTTCACTCACTTGATCAACAGTCCATGTGCCACTCACAATCGATCACCCAGTCTTCTTCCGCTTAGTTGCTACTTCCTCCTGATGGCCCCTCCATCCCTCCTCTCCGGTCTGGCACGCTCCCCTCCCTGCAGGGGGCATCCAGAGACACCAGGGACTACATGCTGTGCGGTGGCTCCATCTCCAACTCCTCTGGTCCGAGTGGCCTGGTCCCTGCTCCCCAGGGGGGCTCACCTTCTCTCCCTCCCCGGAGGGGGGCTCTCTCCCCTCTCTTTCTCTCTCTATCTCTCTCTCTCTTTTAATCATGTGACCCCAGCTTATATGGGAGTCCCGCCTCCTGCCAAACAAATTAATGATTGGCCAGAACTCCACACATGAGCTGCCTGCCACTCAAATCCCAAGTCCAACCTCTCTTCCAGAACCATTTCCACTGAAAGCATGAGGAGGCATCTCTGGGCCCAAGCACAGGTGGCCACACCCTGCACTACACTGATACTCCCAGTCCCCAGAATAAACAACCAGGCCTGGAATAGTAATACAGGCCTGACTACATTTACCTGAAACTGGATCCTGTCATTTAAACACTGAAAGCTCACCTACTTTCAAGTAGGTGACCGTTACACTAGATTGTTTGAGGTGTGGCTGTATCCCATTATTCTATTCTTTGTCTGCCTTGGGAGCAACCTATTATGAAATGTATATGTGTTTCTAGCATGTTGACCGGGGGGGGCAGGGTGTAGGGAGGGGGGGATTTTTCCCTGGTGGCACTGCTCGTGAGCTAGAGATTTTTTACAGAGTTGTAGGCGGACAGAATCATACCATCCCAGCAGGACCTGCATTGACACTGGTTCCCTGTGCTGTATCCGCATCTCTCGCAACCTCCTTTCGAATTCCTCTTCCATGGCGGCTGGTATCTGTACCTGTCCTCTCCTGCTATCCAAACCTTGGATCCCGGTGGTGGTTTGGACGTGTTCACAGCTAGGAAGCACAATCCCACCGCTGCCACCAATGTCTCGGATCCCCATACAAACAGAATGGCATGTGTAACATGGCCTGTTGGTTCCAATGTGGGAGAGCTGTACCAAAATGACAGCTGGAGACCACCATGAGCGCAGCTACCCATAGAAATAAATAAATGCACAGAGCGAAGAGAAGCCAGTTGGGTCCATACCAGTGGTAAGATCATGGGAGAAGGTAAGTATAAAGTTGAGGTTGCCTGCACTTACTGGCTTTATTAATAGAAAACTTCTCCAAAGCACTTATTAAGTAAAAAAAAAACAAAAAAAAAAACATTGTCCAGATGAACAATAAAGGACTCATTGCATTGAAGGACTTTTCAGGAATAAGAATATCCCAGCCTGTGTGGAACCAGGGTGTATATTCTCCATCATCCTCTTCTTTAGTCACCCACCTACCCAAATGTGATGAACATACAGTGCCTTAAAAAAGTATTCTTACCCCTTAAAATTTTCCACATTTTGTCAGGTTACAACCAAAAGCGTAAATGTATTTTATTGGGATTTTATGTGATAGACCAATTCAAAGTGGCACATAATTGTGAAGTGGACTCCATCCATCTTCCCATCAACTCTGACCAGCTTCCCTGTCTCTGCTGAAGAAAAGCATCCCCACAACATGATGCTGCCACCACCATGTTTCACGGTGGGGATGGTGTGTTCAGGATGATGTGCAGTGTTAGTTTTCCACCACACATAATGTTTTGCTTTTAGGCCAAAAAGTTCAATTTTGGTCTCATCTGACCAGAGCACCTTCTTCCACATATTTGCTGTGTCTCCCACATGGCTTCTCGCAATCTGCAAACGGGACTTCTTATGGCTTTCTTTCAACAATGGCTTTCTTCTTGCCACTCTGAGCTGTGGATCTCTGCAGATTTACCATGGCCTTTTAGCTGCTTCCCTGATGAATGCTCTCCTTGCCCGGCCTGTCAGTTTAGGTGGACGGCCATGTCTTGGTAGGTTTGCAGTTGTGCCATACTCTTTCCATTTTCGGATGATGGATTGAACAGTGCTCTGTGAGATGTTCAAAGCTTGGAATATTTTGTTATAAGCTAACCCTGCTTTAAAATTCTCCACAACTTTATCCCTGGCCTGTCTGGTGTGCTCCTTGGCTGTTTGTTCACTAAGGTTCTCTAACAAACTTCTGAGGGCTTCACAGAACAGCTCTACTGTATTTATACAGAGATTAAATTACACACAGGTGGACTCTATTTACCATTTAGGTGACATCTGAAGGCAATTGGTTCCACTAGATTTTAGTTAGGGGTATCAGAGTAAAGGGGCTGAATACAAAGGCACGCCACACTTTTCACATATTTATTTGTAAAACATTTTGAAAACCATTTATCATTTTCCTTCCACTTGACAATTATGTGCCACTTTGTGTTGGTTTATCACATAAAATCCCAATAAAATACATTTACGTTTTTGGTTGTAACATGACAAAATGTGGAAAATTTCAAGGGGTGTGAATACGTTTTCAAGGCACTGTATCATGAAGCAACCATTCATTTTATTGTCACCATAAAGTGCTTCAGTTGACAATAAAATCTTGCTGTTCCTCCCTTGTAAAAAGTAAAAATTACATTTAAAAAATCCCACATAGGGCTTGCTTAAACATATGCTGCAAAATATGCAAATCTTGACCCTTTATTTTTGATGTAAACAGACATTAGCTGTGAATATTAGGACTGACATGGGGCACTCCCCTCCAGTTCCTCGTGTGTTCTATATATCAGAGGTGTGCAATGGAATACAGGCTTTATTACAACACCTCCAGGGATTTACACATAAGGTGTTTGCAAGATGGGTATGATGCCACCAAAGGGAAAAGATTATTGGGAAATTGGGAAAACAATAACAGATAATGACAGGTTTCTGGCACGGCCCTGACATCTAATCCTTCTAGAATTCAGATATAAAAACCATCCACAGATTAAGGATTTATTTCATCCAGACTGCAGACATGAAATTGGTGGGACTGACACTATATATCCTCCTGGGGGTGCTACTGCTCCAAGTGGTGACTGCAGGTATGTGATTCTGTGCTGAGGCTACTACAACTATAGCTCTGATATATTCCATAGTGCTGTGTACAGACAGACCTTGGACAGTCTCTGCACCAGAGAAGCTTACACTCTAATGTCCTTCACACTGTCACAGTCTATTTTTACACATTTATATAGCTCTGACATATACCACAGTGCTGTACAGAGAACACTGAGCCAGTCACATCAGTCTCTACCAGAGGAGCTTACACTCTAATGTCCCCCCACAGTCACACTAGGGTTGCCACCTTTTCTCCAAGCCAAACCCGAACACGTTAGCGATGCACAGGATTTTTTTTTTTTTTTTTGTAGTATACACTATAGGATTGTAAAAGATCTGGGACAGCTTTGGGTTTCCCAATGAGAGCAGTAATGTGTCACACACAGCGCACCGCGCCAAAGAGTGGGTGTGGCTCAGCCGCTGTCAGCAACAATTTGTAATGGACTGAACAATCTAATACAAGAACAACCAGAGCCTAAAAAGCCACAATCCTGTTAGCGCCAATGTTCATGCTAACAAGCATACGAAATTTACAAAGTGCCAGAAATGGATAGGAAGCTTGTTACTGATTAGCCATTACATCCACGGCTCACTGTCACTTTCCATTCTTGGAATATTCATTAATACATACATTAAAAGGGAATTTACTAAGACTGGAGCAGCTGTGCAAGGCAACCAATCAGCTTCTAGCTTTCATTTCCAAAGCTTAACCAAACAAGCTGAAGCTAGAAGCTGACTGGTTACTTTGCACAGCTGCTCCCCCCATTCTGCTTAGCAGCAAGCATATTGCAACGATTGTAGGCATTTTATTGTAGCATTTAGAATGCATTCAGCTGTCACATAACCTGGCAAAGTTACAAACACCAAAAGGACTCATTTAATAAACAGCAATACAAAGTATACAGTAATAAGCTATGATTATATGCACAAGTACAGAAGCCAATCAGATGTAGCTGATGACAATGGAAGGTACAGTTTGATTGGACGCTATGGATAACAACACTTGGCACATGGCTACTTGACTTTGTAAAAAATCCTGACACTCACAAAGCAATCTAATACAAGTGCATAGCTCCCAACTGTCCCTGATTTCGAGGGAATGTCCCTGATTTCGAGGGACTGTCCCTGATTTGGAGCAATGTCCCTCTGTCCCTCATTCCTCCTCATTTTGGTCTGATCTATATAGATGTATATAAAATACACTTTTTATCTTTCAAAAAGTGTTTCCCGGTGCTAAACCTTTCATCCAATTTCTAAATTGCTGCATTTATACATTTCAAAAGCCAATATAAAGGAATAATAGTGGTAAAAAAAGCACTTGTGGATTTAATTAACCTTTTTTTGGGAGTTAATTCTCCTTTAAGGGGGTGTGGCAGGGGGCGTGCCCTATGCCTACATACATTTGCTAGTAGGTGTCCCTCATTCCCATCTCAAAATGTTGGGAGGTATGCAAGTGTACAATATGGCTTTAAAATGTGCAATCCTCTGGACCTTGTTCAGATGTGTCCAGCCCATAGCAGGCACTCACCTGGGAAACTTCATACAGCAGTTTGTAATGCTCCTCTCACTTCTTAAAAGTGCACAGATTGCAACCCATTGTAATATGGATGAAGGGTTCAAGGCATCTAATTCCCTGTTCTGGGAGCAGAAGATGCTGTGACAGGAGATCGCCCTCTTGACTCGACTACTGCTGTTCCATCAGTCACTCCTGAGTCCCGACTCCTCCTCACAGGCACACCAGTGTGAGCTGCCAGCCAAGGAAGTGATTGCAGCGTCCTCCTGCACCGCATCGCTGCACTCCCTGTTCCTTCCCGTCTGGGGACAGCAGTCCCCGCGGCGGCACGGAGGAAGGGCAAGCCTGTGAGGCCCCTCAGTCTGCTTTACTGCTGGCCAGTCCGGGCCCGATCCTCACTGCAAAGCCCAGGCGACACAGCCCTGCCCCCACTCTCCACTCTGCACCATCCTCTCCTCAGGCAGTAATCCAGTCTCAATAATGTGTCTGTCCGGTTTTCAGATGGACTGAAAACAGGATTCAAAATCCGGACTGTCCGGGTCAAAACCGGGCAGGTGGCAACCCTAAGTCACACACTATTTTTATTATACATTTATATAGCTCTGACATATACTACAGTGCTGTACAGAGAACACTTAACCAGTCACATCAGTCTCTGAACCAGGGGAGCTTACACTCTAATGTCTCTTCACAGTCACACACTATTATTACCGTATATACTCGATTATAAGCCGACCCGAATATAAGCCGAGGCACCTCATTTTACCACAAAAAACTGGGAAAACTTATTGACCCCAGTATAAGCCTAGGGTGAGAAATGCGCAGCTACTGTATGTGGAAAAGAGGGTCAACAATGTCAACAATGCCCATTTGCATGCCTCACTGTGCCCATTTGCATGCCTCACTGTGCCAATTTGCAGCCATAGGTCCTCTTAACTTTAAACTCTGTAGTTAAGGGTTCCTAGATGCCCCCTAGCTACAGCCAAAATTTGGGGTCTCTGGACCCAAAGGGTCCGGAAATGACATTGCTGCAGATGGACACAGTTGACCGATTTTGGGGCCCATATCTCGGGGCCACTTGGTGGTAGGAACCCCAGCTTTGGATATGTTGTAGTGCTATCAATATAGTTCCTGATGACGCATACTATGATGCGAAACACGTAGAGGCTGCTGGGAGATTCTCGATCACGTGAGCGTGAACATCCGGAACTAACGGGAACGAGGGGTGAAGCGCAAGCCGGATGCGGGGGTGATCCTTATCGCACACAGGCTGACCACGCTACTAGAGACACCCATCCTTAACTGCTGGAATAGCTTAGTGCCGGCTTGAGGGCACTTTTAAATGTGAGTGTACACTTTGTATTTTAGTGATAATAAATAAGTTTTAATTGCGCACTGCGCAATGATCGTTGTCCATATATTTTGCATGAGGAATACCAAAGCTCAGGCATAGCAGGTGTGGAACAGCACAAACAGGTGAAGTGGTTATCCCTATTAATGAACTGAAGGCATATTATACAAGAAATATCTGGTGAGTGGCCGATCTAAACGGTGGTGGTGTGTCACAAAAGTCACGATGAATCACAGATGATACACAGCGATACCTAAAGGCTGAATACACAGCATCTATTTACGGATTTGCACTTGGCACATGGACTTTATGTTAATCCTTTTTTGATAGCAATTTTTATTTGCAGATTGGTGGATATTGGTGACTAATGCCCCGTACACACGGTCGGATTTTCCGATGAAAAATGTCTGATCGGAGCGTGTTGTCGGAAATTCCGACCGTGTGTGGGCTCCATCGGACATTTTCCATCGGATTTTCCGACACACAAAGTTTGAGAGCAGGCTATAAAATTTTCCGACAACAAAATCCGTTGTCGGAAATTCCGATCGTGTGTACAAAAATCCAACGGACAAAGTGCCACGCATGCTCAGAATAAATAAAGAGATGAAAGCTATTGGCCACTGCCCCGTTTATAGTCCCGACGTACGTGTTGTACGTCACCGCGTTCAGAGCGATCGGATTTTCCGACAACTTTGTGTGACCGTGTGTATGCAAGACAAGTTTGAGCCAACATCCGTCGGAAAAAATCCTAGGATTTTGTTGTCGGAATGTCCGAACAAAGTCCGACCGTGTGTACGGGGCATTAGATATATGTTTTGATAGTGGGGGAATATATAAGTGGAATACACATAATTTAGAGGGAGGCATGAGGGAGTTTGTATTAGTTCATTGATTGTACAATTTATTGATTATTGACATGAGTGGTGTATGGTAAAAGAGTAGTGCACTCACACACACAGATTATAGCATGTTGTAGTGCTAGTTCCACTGGGTATGCATACCAAATTTGGGGTTCCTAGCGCCATGTGGCCCCGAGGTACGGGGCCCCACAATCGGTCAACTGTGTCCATCTGCAGCAATGTCATTTCGGGACCCTTTGGGTCCAGAGACCCCAAATTTTGGCTGTAACTAGGGGGCATCTAGGAACGGAAAGTGTCAAGCACTTTTTCTGACATTTTCTGAACAGAATTTGGGGCACCATATCTCGGGGCCACTTGGTGCTAGGAATCCCAGCTTGGATATGTTGTAGTGCTAGTTCCACCAGGTTTGCATACCAAATTTGGGGTTCCTAGCACCAAGTGGCCCCCGACATACGGGGCCCCAAATTCAATTCCGAAAATGTCATTCTTTGCACCAGAAAAGTGCTTGACTCGAGTATAAGCCGAGGGGGGCACTTTCAGCACAAAAAAATGTGCTGAAAAACTTGCCTTTAACTCGAGTATATACGGTATACATTTATATAGCTCTGACATATACCATAGTGCTGTACAGAGAACACTGAGCCACTCACATCAGTCTCTACCAGAGGAGCTTACACTCTAATGTTTCTTCAGTCACACACTAGTATTATTATACGTTTAAATAGCTCTGACATATACCATAGTGCTGTACAGAGAACACCGAGCCAGTCACATCAGTCTGTACCAGAGGAGCTTACACTCTAATGTCCACCCACAGTCACACACACACTATTATTAATATACATTTTATTTAAAAGCTTGTGAATCTTTGGAGAAAGTTGCATGACTCTTGGGTGAAAACATTGATAAATAAATCCCTAAGAGTGAATAAATATTGATAAAAAAAAAAAAAAACATGAATATGTAACTAAAAGTCCAAAATATGAAGAAGATACTGCATATAGTAGCATGGAAACACTACTTGGCATAAAAAGCACGAGGTCCAGCTCTTGATACACTTCGTCCTCCCCCATTTAGCTCCCCCATCCATTGCCACAACCTATTTCAACACTTATAACATGCAGGAACTGTACACTATATAGTCCATAGTTTGTGGACCCCTGACCATCACGCATATATAAACTTGTTAGACATTTCATTGCAAAAGCATGGTTATTAATATAGAGTTGACCCCCCTTCACTACTATAATAGCCTCCACTGTTCTTGGATGGCTATCCACAAGATTTTGGAGCTGATCTGTGGGAATTTGTGCATATTTGTGAGGTCATGTGTTTAGTAGGGTTGAGATCCAAAGGCATTTGTTAGGATTGTATCACAGGGTTAAAGTCCAAAGGTGTTCAGTAAGTTTGAGGTCCAAAAGTGTTAAGGTAGGGCTGAGGTCCAAAGGTGTTCAATAGGGTTGAGGTCCAAACCAGTTCAGTAGGGTTGAAGTCCAAAGGTATTCAGTAGTGTTGAGGTCCAAAGGTATTCAATAGGGTTGAGGTCCAAATGTGTTCAATAGGGTTGAGGTCCAAAGCAGGTCAGTAGGGCTGAAGTCCAAATGTGTTCAGTAGGGTTGAGGTCCAAAGGTATTCAGTAAGGTTAAGGTCCAAAGGTGTTCAGTAGAGTTAAGGTCCAAAGGTGTTCAGAAAGGTTGAGGTCCAAAGGTGTTCAGAAGTGTTGAGGTCCAAAAGCTTTTATTAAAGTTGACCTCCAAAGATGTATCTTAAGGTTGAAGTCTAAATGTGATCAGTAGGGTTGAGGTACAAAGGAGTCGGACTTCGGTAGAGTTAAGGTACAAAGGACTTTAGTAGGGTTGCGGACCAAAGGCGTTTAGTAGGGTTGCAGTGCAAAGGAGTTCAGTAGAATAGAGGTCAAAAGGGGTTAAGTAAGGTTGAGGTCTAAACGTGTTCAGTAGGGATCAAGCTCAAAGGTGTTCAGTACGGCTGAGGTCCAAAAAGTGTTCAGCAGGGTTGAAGTCCAAAGGTGTTCAGTAGGGTTTAGGTCAGGGATCTGTGCAGGACATTCAATTTCCTCTACACCAGACTGGTCAAACCATGTCTTAGTGGAGCTGGCTTTGTGCACAGGGGCACAGTCATGCTGGAACAGAAAGTTCAGATTAACATGCACAACAGAATTAATCAGAAGAAAGACTAATGACAGAACCGCTATGACAGAACATGCTAATGACAGAACAGCTATGACAGAACCCGCTAATGACAGAACCCGCTAATGACAGAACACGCTAATGACAGAACACGCTAATGACAGAACCGCTATGACAGAAGACGCTAATGACAGAACCGCTATGACCGAACCGCTATGACCGAACACGCTAATGACAGAACTGCTATGACAGAAACACGCTAATGACAGAACCGCTATGACAGAACTGCTATGACAGAACACGCTAATGACAGAACCGCTATGACAGAACATGCTAAAGACAGAACCGCTATGACAGAAACGCTAATGACAGAAACGCTATGACAGAAATGCTATGACAGAACCACTAATGACAGAAACGCCATGACAGAACACGCTAAAGACAGAACCGCTATGACAGAAAATGCTGTGAGGCATGAATCATGAAATGACCATGGAAGCGGAGCAACCCCACCAATCAGCCCCCCCACCTGCTGGTCTGCACCCCCCCAGTGATTTGTGACCCCAAGGTAGCCTGAACTATCAAGCAAGGCTCAGCTGGCTTGCTCTCCCGACTCTCAGGGCCATGCCAGGACAGATCAAGCCAAAACATGTCCTCACTAGGATTTACTGAGAATCTGGTGACACACTGTGTAGAAAGCAAACTAAAGGTAGACTTGAGCAGGGGTTCTTAAACAGGGGTGATATGGATCCAATTGATAGGGGTATGGTATGAATCTTTGAACAATTGAATTAAATTGAAATGGCATTCTCTGCTGTGCTGCAAGCAACCCCCCCGTTATTGGCACCCCCCCCCCGTCCCATACATTCCAGGACTAAAACAGCTAACCAATGCGGGCACCCCCCCTCCCCGATGATGCCCAGCGTGAGTACCGGGAGAAGTGAGTGACGCACGATCAGACAGAGGAGGAGGGATATATACCCCTCTGACTCCTCCTACAAATACAGGCTTTATTCCGGCCAGCCTTCTCACATGTCCATGTACAACCGCCACTCCATAGAGGACAATGGAGGGTCATTTTGGGTCCTACCACAAAATGGACAGGTGGACTCGATCAGATCGCTAGTGTGAAAGGGGCTTAAGAAAACAGATAAGATGACCCTACACATTGTTGTTATCGTGTCCCATATTTCCAATACCCATTGTTCCCTGCTCTCTGCAGGAGATACCCAAGGAGCGTCACCAATCCAACACTGACCAGGATTGTAAAGGTGAACAGAAGTGCTGCCTCTCTGGCTGCCAGTATATATGCACAGGCACCAAAGGTAGGCGGGACAGGACTGACATGACGTCCATATATCAGAGTCCAAAAGTCACCCCTCCTGCCTCCAAAGACACCCTTTTAATCATATAATACAACTTTTTTAACAAGTTGGTTGCAGGAGAAGATTAAACAAGACTATGACAGGAAAAGGTGTACATAATTTGTAAGTCCTCTTTATTCAGAATGACAGAGAAGGGGTAAGTGTGTGGTATATGTAGCCAATCCACACTTACCACACTGACAACCATAACCCAGATACCTCCCTTCCTCTTCAAGGGCAGGAAGTAAACCAAGTTGTTGGAAATAGGTCATGGAAGGGTAGGGATCATTTCTGTTAGTCCTCTGAAAGGAGCACTCTTAACACCATAAGGCTCGCCAGTTCCTAAATGTCTTGCAGGACAATTTTATGGGTCAGATAGTAGACGCACCAACTAGAAATAAAGCGTTACTGGATCTACTGATTACCAACAATACAGACTTGATCACGGAGAAATACGGGGCAATTTAGGTAACAGCGATCACAGGTCAATTGGCTTCAGTATAAATCACACAAATAGGAAATATAAGGGGAATACAAAGACAGTGAATTTCAAAAGAGCCAACTTCCCTAAACTACAAACCTTGCTAGAAGGCATAAATTGGGATAAAATCTTAGGAACAAAGAACACGGAGGAGAGATGGGTTTGTTTTAAGAGCATATTAAATAAGGGCATTAGCCAATGCATTCCTTTGGGTAATACATTTAAAAGAGCGAACTAAAGTCCTGGATGGCTTAACTCCAATGTAAAAATGCATATAAAAGCAAAGGAGAAGGCCTTCAAAAAATACAAGGTTGAGGGATCATCATCAGCATTCAGACTTTATAAAGAATGCAGCAAGAAATGTAAGGGTATAATAAGGACGGCTAGGATAGAACATGAAAGACACTTAGCAGAGGAGAGCAAAAAAAATCCCAAGAAATTATTTAAGCATGTAAACAGTAAAAAAGGGAGGACAGACCATATTGGCCCCATAAAGAATGAGGAAGGACATCTGGTTACAAAGGATGGGGAGATAGCGAAGATATTGAATTTATTCTTCTCCTCAGTCTTCACAAGGGAATCGGGGGGCTTCAGTAATGATCCTCATGACACATCACAGAAAGCACCTCCATGGTTAACAGAGGACAGAATTAAAATTAGACTTGGGAAACTTAATATTAATAAATCGCTGGGACCAGATGGCTTGCATCCGAGGGTACTTAGTCAAGTAATTGCCAGACCATTGTTCCTAATTTTTACTGAAAGTCTACTGACTGGAATGGTACCAGCTGATTAGAGAAAAGCCAATGTAGCACCAATATTTAAAAAGGGCCCAAATACATCCCTGGGAATTACGGACCAGTTAGCCTAACAACAATAGTATGTAAACTCTTGGAGGGGTTGATAAGGGACTATATACAAGATTTTAGTAATGAGAACGGTACCATTAGCAGTAATCAGCATGGATTCATGAAGAATTGTTCTATCTATTAACCTTCTATGAGGAGGTGAGTTGCCATCTAGATAAAGGAAGGCCTGTAGACGTGGTGTATCTGGATTTTGCAAAAGCATTTGACACAGTTCCCCATAAATGTTTACTGTACAAAATAAGGTCCATTGGCATGGACCATAGGGTGAGTACATGGATTGAAAACTGGCTACAAGGGCGAGTTCAGAGGGTGCTGATCAATGGGGAGTACTTGGAATGGTCAGGGGTGGGTAGTGGGGTCCCCCAGGGTTCTGTGCTGGGACCAATCCTGTTTAATTTGTTCATAGACGACCTGGAGGATGGGGTAAGCAGCTCAATCTCTGTATTTGCGGACGATACTAAGCTAAGCAGGGCAATAACTTCTCCGCAGGATGTGGAAACTTTGCAAAAAGATCTGAACAAATTAATGGGGTGGGCAACTACATGGCAAATGAGGTTCAATGTAGAAAAATGTAAAATAATGCATTTGGGTGGCAAAAATATGAATGCAATCTATACACTGGGGGGAGAATCTCTGGGGAATCTAGGATGGAAAAGGACCTGGCGGCCCTAGTAGATGAGAGGCTCAGCAATGGCATGCAATGCCAAGCTGCTGCTAACAAAGCAAACAGAATATTGGAATGCATTAAAAAGGAGATTAACTCCAGAGATAAAGCGATAATTCTCCCACTCTACAAGACTCTGGTCCGGCCGCACCTGGAGTATGCTGTCCAGTTCTGGGCACCAGTCCTCAGGAAGGATGTACTTGAAATGGAGCGAGTACAAAGAAGGGCAAAAAATCTAATAAAGGGTCTGGAGGATATTCGTTTTGAGGAAAGGTTGCGAGTACTGAACTTATTCTCTCTGGAGAAGAGACGCTTGAGAGGGGATATGATTTCAATTTACAAATACCATACTGGTGACCCCACAATAGGGATAAAACTTTTTTGCGGAAGGGAGTTTAATAAGACACGTGGCCAATCATTAAATTTAGAAGAAAAGAGGTTTAACCTTAAGCTACGTAGAGAATTCTTTACTGTAAGAGCGGCAAGGATGTGGAATTCCCTTCCACAGGCGGTGGTCTCAGCGGGGGGCATTGATAGTTTCAAGAAACTATTAGATAATCACCTGAACGACAGCAAAATACAGGGATATACAATGTAATACTGACCTATGATCACACACATAGGTTGGACTTGATGGACTTGTGTCTTTTTTCAGCCTCACCTACTATGTAACTATGTAACCCTTGCAACCTTATCCACTTCAGCTCCGGAAGGATTTACCCCCTTAATGACCAGGCCTTTTTTTGCGATACGGCACTGCGCCGCTTTACCTGACAATTGGGCGGTTGGGCGGCGCTTTACCCAAAACAAAATTGATGTCCTTTTTTTCCCCACAAATAGAGCTTTCTTTTGGTGGTATTTGATCACCTCTGCAGTTTTTATTTTTTGCGCAATAAACAAAAAAAGAGCAACAATTTTGGAAAAAAAAACAATATTTTTTACTTTTTGCAATAATAAATACCCCCCAAAAAAATTGTCTTCATCAGTTGAAGCCAAAATGTATTCTTTTACATAGTTTTTGGTAAAAAAAAAATCGCAATAAGTGCATATTGATTGGTTTGCGTAAAAGTTATAACGTCTACAAAATAGGGGATATATTTATGGCATTTTTATTATTCTTTTTTTTTTTACTAGTAATGGCGGTGATCAGTGATTTTTAGTGGGACTGCAACATTGCGGCAGACAGATCGGACACTTTTTTGGGACCAGTCACATTTATACAGCGATCAGAGCTAAAAATAGCCACTGATTACTGTAATGTCACTGGCAGGGAAGGGGTTAACACTAGGGGGCGATCAAGAGGTTAAGCGTTCCCTAGGGAGGTGTTTCTAACTGTGGGGGGAAAGGGGACTGACTGGAGGAGGAGAGAGATCGCTGTTCCTGATCACTAGGAACAGCAGATCTCTCTCTACTTCCCTGACAGAACGGGGATCTGCTGTTTACATTGAGAGATTCCCATTCTGGCTCTCTGAGGAGCGATCACGGGTCGCCGGCGGTTATTGCTATCTTACCAGATGTGGAGGAATGGATACCTGTCAAAATCAGGTACCCGTCCCCCCCCCCAAAAAAAAGTGCCAAATGTTAAGGAGGAGGGGGGGGGGGGACGACCGGAACTTCTCCTTTTGGGTGAAGTTCAGCTTTAGGCTCCCTTTACATGTCCCATTTTCACCTAACTCCCATGGCCAATAGAAAGCCAAATAAAGGTGTCACCCTGCCTTAATGGTTCTCCATAATGTAGAATAAAGACACGTTTGTAGGAGTCAAACATTGAGTGGATAACACCCTTGCTATGGTCTTGGGATGAGCAAAGACAAACTGGTGGAGGGGCTTAGAAGGAGAAGCAGAGACACGAGCTACAGTGGTAACTGGTTTGTCCTGGAGACCACGCTGGACTGACTGGATCAGTCACTGGTAATGGATGGGAAATTGTGTGGGTGAGTAGGAAGAAATCCCTTTCCAGTAGGTTATGCCCAATGGTGGATGGTGGTGGTGAACTCTCTTGGGACTTGGGCTGCTATCTTTTCCGATTCGGCCTTACGGTCATTTCCACATGTAGATTTGGAAAAGAAGGAAAGAGCACCCGATGTCCAAAGAAATGCGAGTTTTAGGTAGGGTTAAAGTGGTTGTAAAGACTCATTCTCAGTATAGACAGTTATTGCCTTGTTATATCCTGGAGGGCAGGGACTGATGTGAATGTACAATGTATCTGTAAAGCGCTAGGTAAATATAACTACCTGTAATAATATTAATAATAATAATAAATGTGTTTTTTCCTGCAGAGACGAGGAAACCAGGCACCTGTCCCGTGGCTGATACCGATGCAGCATGTGGGCTCCCCATCCCCAGCTATTGTAATGTAGACAAGGATTGTCTCGGGACAATGAAGTGCTGTGACATCGGCTGTGCTATTGTTTGCCAGGAACCCACCGGTAAGTGGATGACTGTGATAAGATATTAAGTGGCCCAGTACAGACCAGATCTTACCCAAATGTGAGGGTAGAACTGTCAGTATTGCCCCTCGGAGCCAATAATCCGATCCTCCCTTTCCTTCTCCCAGTGCAGCTTGTATAAGAACAATGTGTACAGCAAGTTTTTACAAAGACTTTGCAGAGCTTTCGTCCAGCTTTTAGCAGCTTTGTAAAATTGTCCATCCAGCTGTACACACTGGGAGTAAACAGGGTGTATGTAGTACATCTTGTCCTTCTTCCTCGCCACTGTTCCCCCATCTCATTTGCCACTAATGGCTGTCAAAATGACAGCAGGGAGTTCCTGTGTAAATACAGCAGCTTTAGAAGCTGCTGCTGTCAAAAAAAGGCATCTGACACAGTGTTTATAAACATTGTTCAGCTGTAAGATAGAGCGGTAGAAAGCAACATATTTACGCATATTTTTTAGACAGGAGATAGAGAGATACAAAGTAACATTGTTTATAAACATTGATCAGACGAGAGATAGAGAGATAGATCAGACAGGAGAGAGATACAAAGTAACATTGTTTATAAACATTGATCAGACAGGAGATAGAGAGATACAAAATAACATTGTTTATAAACATTGATCAGACGAGAGAGAGAGATAGAAAGTAACATTGTTTATAAGCATTGATCAGACAGGAGAGAGATCCAAAAAGTAACATTGTTTATAAACACTGATCAGATGGGAGATAGAGAGATACAAAGTAACATTGTTTATAAACATTGATCAGATGGGAGATAGAGAGATACAAAGTAACATTGTTTATAAACATTGATCAGATGGGAGATAGAGAGATACAAAGTAACATTGTTTATAAACATTGATCAGACGAGAGATAGAGAAATAGATAAGACAGGAGAGAGATACAAAAAGTAACATTGTTTATAAACATTGATCAGACAGGAGAGAGAGATGCAAAAAGTAACATTAACATTACGGTCATTTCCACATGTAGATTTGGAAAAGAAGGAAAGAGCACCCGATGTCCAAAGAAATGTGAGTTTTAGGTAGGGTTAAAGTGGTTGTAAAGACTCATTCTCAGTATAGACAGTTATTGCCTTGTTATATCCTGGAGGGTAGGGACTGATGTGAATGTACAATGTATCTGTAAAGAGCTAGGTAAATATAACTACCTGTAATATTATTAATAATAATAAGAAGAAGAATAATAAATGTGTTTTTTCCTGCAGAGGTGGTGAAACCGGGCACCTGTCCCGTGGTTGAACGCAATGAAGAATGTGTGCGCGACATCCCCAGGTATTGTGACGCAGACTCGGATTGTCTCGGGACAATGAAGTGCTGTAACGTCGGCTGTTCTATTGATTGCTCGGAACCCACCGGTAAGTGGATGACTGTGATAAGATATTAAGTGGCCCAGTACAGACCAGATCTTACCCAAATGTGAGGGTGGAACTGTCAGTATTGCCCCTAGGAGCCAATAATCCGATCCTCCCTTTCCTTCTCCCGTATAAGAACAATGTGTACAGCAAGTTTTTAGAAAGACTTTGTAGAGCTTTCGTCCAGCTTTTAGCAGCTTTGTAAAAGTGTCCATCCAGCTGTACACAGGGCGTGTGTAGTACATCCCGTCCTTCTTCCTCGCTGCTGTTCCCCCATCTCATTTGCCACTAATGGCTGTCAAAATGACAGCAGGGAGTTCCTGTGTAAATACAGCAGCTTTAGAAGCTGCTGCTGTAAAAAAAAAGCACATCTGACACAGTGTTTATAAACATTGTTCAGATCTAAGAAAGAGAGGTAGAAAGCAACATATTTACGAACATTTTTCAGACAGGAGATAGAAAGATACAAAGTATCAATGTTTATAAACATTGATCAGACGGGAGATACAGAGATACAAAGTAACATTTTTTATAAACGTTGATCAGATGAGAGATAGATACAAAGTAAAAAAAATGTATAAACATTGATCAGACGGGAAATAGAGAGATACAAAAAGTAACAATGTTTATAAACATTGATCAGACATGAGATAGATAGATACAATGTAAAACAAATGTATAAACATTGATCAGACAAGAGATAGAGAGTTACAAAGTAACATTGTTTATAAACATTGATCAGACGGGAGATAGAGAGATACAAAATAACATTGTTTATAAACATTGATCAGACTGGAGATAGAGAGATACAAAGTAACATTGTTTTATAAACATTGATCTGACAGGCGAGAGATACAAAAAATAACATTGTTTATAAACATTGATCAGACGCGAGATAGAGAGATACAAAGTAACATTGTTTATAAACATTGATCAGACAGGAGAGAGAGAGATACAGAGTAACATTGTTTATAAACATTGATCAGACAGGAGAGAGAGAGATACAAAGTAACATTGTTTATAAACATTGATCAGACAGGAGAGAGAGAGATACAGAGTAACATTGTTTATAAACATTGATCAGACAGGAGAGAGAGAGATACAAAATAACACTATTTATAAACATTGATCAGATGGGATGGCAGCATACATTTTTCGGACATCAGGACACCCTTATGAGGTTAAGGCCCCTTTCACATGGGCTGTACTCCATCAGAAGTCCACTTGCTCAGCGGGGAATCTGTCTGCTGATCCTCCACTGAGCAGGAGGGTAGCTGGTCCGTGTCCGCTCCGCTTATACAGAGTAGACACAGACACAGCCTGCTCTCCTCTATGGGCAGTTGGATGTAAACAAACCCCCGACTGCCATCAGATCCACCCAGATGGAGGGTAAAAGAACCCCATCCATTCATTTTTAGCTGATTAGATGTAGGTGGGTGTAAACAGACACATGTCCACTTACACCCGCCACTCTATAGAGGAGAATGGAGGGTCATTTCGGGTCCTACCGGAAATGGACAGGTGGACTCGATCAGACCGCTTGTGTGAAAGGGGCTTAAGAAAACAGATAAGATGACCCTATTAAGTAGAAAAAAAAAACTGTGCTATACCATAAATGGTGTGTGAATGCACAAAAATGAATTATACATATCATAAAATGGTGAAATATAAAATCTGAAAAACTCCTCTCATGAAATACCAACACAAAATAGGATAAAATGAGCAGTTCGCCGGCCGGCATAGCGAGCACTCGTTCACAATAGGATCGCGATGACATCAGAGCGTCAACCTCCCGATGTACGTTTCGTCCACAACTGACGTTGTCTGGGGAACGGGCGACGCTCTGAGTCATCGCATTATATAGAGTACATAAAACCACGCCTCGCTGTGACATCCCAGCGGCGAGAGGGGCAAGCCATCAATCCCTGATTGGATTGTAGCCAGAGTTAAAAAAGGGAAAAACCAGAAATCACTCGTTATCTACAAGGGATATACTTAGAACTATTAGAATTAAGATGTATAAATTATATAAGGAAGGAATATTAAGTGTATGAATGGTCAAATCCATCAGTATAAGGCCGGTGAATCAGATCGACAACAGCGCGTATCCTTATGGGCACAGAGTGTATGTAAAACGACGCTCCGCCATCTTGTGGAACTGAGGGGAATTGCGTCTCAAAAAAACAGAATATTATACACCCATAATGTCTGTGCAATCTACATGGATATAAACCTAAAAAAACATATGTGAAAAATGTGTATATATAGGACACATGTACAAAGTGTTATAAAAAATACCCTTTAAAAGTACATATGTCTTTACCAAAAATGATGTCAAAAAGTGGTCATTGTAAAACTAAAAAAAGGAAGTATGTAGGCCAAGAGGCAACAAACCTCGTACGATATGATACAAAATGGTGTTTATATGAACCCCTAATGGGAAGGTCACGAAAAACAAATAGGAGTCAAGGGACAAGAACAAAGGACAAAACAAAAACAAACAATCTATGAAAAAAGGAGGGAGAAATATGAACTCCTATCAACACTGAGATGTCACATGGAGTTCACAGCGATATTAACAATATTAGGCATTATCAATAAATGCATTCAAGTCTACCTCCACATTTAACCCGAATGGTGTATAAGATTTAATTTTATGTAACCATGCCATTTCTAACCGCGAGATCCCTCGCACTAAAGATCCACCCCTCCAGGGACATGTATATTTATCTATCCCCAAAAAGATAGTTTTATCTGGATTTTTATTATGGACTTCTAAATAGTGCCTGGACACAGGATGTTTGGGGAAACCGTTGAGATGACCCTACACATGGCTGTTATCAAGTCCCATATTTCCAATACCCATCGTCCCCTGCTCTCTGCAGGAGATACCCAAGGAGGGTCATCAATCTGCGGTTTTTATTTTTTGCGCAATAAACAAAAAAAAGGGTCAATTTAAAAAAAAAAAAACAATATTTTTTACTTTTTTCTATAATAAATATCCCCCCCCCCCAAAAAAAAAAAAAATAAAAAAAAAAAAAGGGTCAATTTTTAAAAAAAACAACAATATTTTTTACTTTTTTCTATAATAAATATCCCCTCAAAAAATAAAAAAAACTTCATCAGTTTAGGCCAAAATGTATTCTACATATTTTTGGTAAAAAAAAAAAAAAAAAAACGCAATAAGTGCATATTGATTGGTTTGGGCAAACATTATAGCATCTACAAAATAGGGGATACATTTATGGCATTTTTATTATTTTTCTTTTTACTAGTAATGGCGGTGATCAGCGATTTTTAGCGGGACTGCAACATTGCGGCAGACAGATCGGACACTTTTGACACTTTTTTGGGACCAGTGACATTTATACAGCGATCAGAGCTAAAAATAGCCACTGATTACTGTATAAATGTCACTGACAGGGAAGGGGTTAATACTAGGGGGTGACCAAGGGGTTAGGTGTTCCCTAGGGAGGTGTTTCTAACTGTGGGGGGGGGGACTGACTGGAGGAGGAGAGAGATCGCTGTTCCTGATCACTAGGAACAACAGATCTCTCTCTACTTCTCTGACAGAACAGGGATCTGTATGTTTACATTGACAGATCCCCGTTCTGGCTCTCTGAGGAGCAATCACGGGTCGCCGGTGGACATTGCGATCTGACCAGACGTGGAGAAATGGATACCTGTCAAAATCAGGTACCCGCTCCCCCCCAAAAAAAAAGTGCTAAATGTAAAGGAGGAGGGGGGGGGGGGAAGAGAAGAACTTACCCTTTTGGGTGAGGTTCAGCTTTAGGCTCCCTTTACATGACCAATTTTCACCTAACTCCCATGGCCAATAGAAAGCCAAATAAAGGTGTCACCCTGCCTTAATGGTTCTCCATAATGTAGAATAAAGACAAGTTTCTAGGAGTCAAACTGAGTGGATAACACCCTTGCTATGGTCTTGGGATGAGCAAAGACAAACTGGTGGAGGGGCTTAGAAGGAGAAGCAGAGACACGAGCTACAGTGGTAACTGTTTTGTCCTGGAGACCACGCTGGACTGACTGGATCAGTCACTGGTAATGGATGAGAAGTTGTGTGGGTGAGTAGGAAGAAAGCCCTTTCCAGTAGGTTATGCCCAATGGTGGATGATGGTGGTGAACTCTCTTGGGACTTGGGCTGCTACCTTTTCCGATTCCGCCTTACAGTCATTTCCGAATGTAGGTTTGGAAAAGAAGGAAAGAGCATCCGATGTCCAAAGAAATGTGAGTTTTAGGTAGGGTTAAAGTGGTTGTAAAGACTCATTCTCAGTATAGACAGTTATTGCCTTGTTATATCCTGGAGGGAAGGGACTGATGTGAATGTACAATGTATCTGTAAAGAGCTAGGTAAATATAACTACCTGTAATAATAATAATAATAATAATAATAATGATAATAATGATAAATGTTTTTTTTCCTGCAGAGGTGGTGAAACCGGGCACCTGTCCCTTTGTTAAACACTTTAAAGCATGTGCGCGCAACTTCCCCAGGCATTGTAACGTAGACTCGGATTGTTCCGGGACAATGAAGTGCTGTGACAACGACTGCGATTTTGTTTGCAAGGAACCCACCAGTAAGTGGATGACTGTGATAAGATGTAAACATTGTTCAGATGTATGATAGAGAGGTAGAAAGCAATTTACGAATATTTTTCAGACAGGAGATAGGGCAAGTTCACACCGCTGCATCAAAAACGCACCAAAAACATGCATGCAGAAAAGCATCTGGACTGCGTTTCTATGGTGCGAACTGGCCCATAGAGAGTTACAAAGTAAATTGTTTATAAACATTGGTTATACAGGAGATAGCCAGATACAAAGTAACATTGTTTATAAACATTGATCAGATGGGAGATAGAGAGATACAAAGTAACATTGTTTATAAACATTGATCATATTGGAGATGGAGAGATATAAAGTAACATTGTTTATAAACATTGATCAGACGAGAGATAGAGAGATATGCGAGTTTTAAGTAGGTTTAAAGTGGTTGTAAAGACTCAAGGTTTTTTTACCTTCATGCAGTCTAAAAAACCTTCTGTGTACGGCAGCCCCCCCCAATACTTACCTGAGCCCGATATTCCTCCAGCGCTGTGCACAGGGGCCTCAGCTCTCCCAGGTCTCTCCCTCCTCATTGGCTGAGACAGCAGTGGGAGCCATAGACTCCTGTCTACTACTGTCAATCACAGCCAGTGAGCCAATGAGGAGAGAGCAGGGGCAGGGCTGAGCCGCGCTCCATATGTGAATAGATACACAGAGCAGCGGCTTGTGAGAGAGTCTGCTTGGGTGTAGCAAGCTGCTTGCTATGGGGGCACTCAACAGGAGGGAGGGGCCAGAAATACCAGAGAGGGACCCAAGAAGAAGAAGATTGGGGCTGCTCTGTGCAAAACCACTGCATAGAGCATATAAATATAACGTTTGTTATTTTTTTTTAAATAAAAAAAATGCCCTATTTATTACTTTAAAAGGCATTTATTGAAATTAGCATCATGTACATCAAGCCAACGTGTTTCGGGGGAAAGGACTACCCCTTCTTCAGGGCTGTTACTGCATGCTATTATTAGATGGGAAAGATTGTTGCCTCTGCAGCGACTGTATAGCCGGGACTCTGTCAGCCTGCAGTCTGAAATCTTGCAATTAATATATCCAGTTTGGGAACCATTCCCATCTAACAGCATGCAGCAACAGACCATAATGTATAAAGCCAGATACTCAGTGTACTCTTAATAAAGAAATCCTTTTTGTGGCTACATGTAAAATGACAAAGCATCAGAAATGCAATGTGTTTCGGCTTATACAGCCTTCCTCATAGCATACCAACAACAGCCCTGAAGAAGGGGAGTCCTTTTCCCCGAAACACGTTGGTTTGATGTACATGTCGCTACTTTCAATAAACACCTTTTAAACCTACCTAAAAGCTCGCATTTGTTTGGACATCCGCCGCTCCTTCCTTCTTTTCCAAGTCTACAAGCTACAGTGGGGAAGTCTCACAGTTGTAGGAGGAAACTCTGATATAAAAAGCAGGAGGATCATTCAACCCAATCGTGTCTACCCAAATCTGAAATACCATGTGTCCATTTTTCATGTAATAACGCTTCTATATAACATATTAACTAGTAATGTGTTTGGATTATATTGCTCATGACTGCCTTCATTGTCTCCTCATCCAGTGTGAAGTCACAACAGGACGAGACAAGTCACAAGGTCTTCCAGATGACGAGAACGGCATTAGTTCTTTTCTCCCGTGGGGACATCACCCTGTCAATGACTATTAATGACTAATAAATAACTAATGACTAATGTCAATAACTAATAAATGATCATTCCAATCTACACCATGACGATTTGTGGTTTCTATACTTTTGAAGGTTCTCATGAATCCAGGTCATGGTATAACTAATAGTAGTCACATGTGACTGGTGTTGTTCTGTAATGCTGGAGACGTTTCGTAGCTGGTGGCTTCCTCAGTAGCGAGTGTCAGGAACATACCCCAGCCACACAGGTAATACCGACACCTTCATCCAATCAGCACAGAATGTGTCAAGGCAGATGTTTATTGTAAAAGAACACGGGAGGTGTGAAAGTTTGTGACACTCACCTTATTCTGATTAGGGATGAGCCGAACACCCCCCCCACCCCCCCCCCCCCTCGGTTCAGTTTGCAGCAGAACATGTGAACAGGCAAAAAATCTGTTTGAACACGCAAACACCTTTAAAGTCTATGGAACACGAACGTGAAAAATCAAAAGTGCTCATTTTAAAGGCTTATACAGTGGGGACAGAAAGTATTCAGACCCCCTTACATTTTTCACTCTTTGTTATATTGCCTCCATTTGCTAAAATCATTTAAGTTCATTTTTGTCCACATTAATGTACACACAGCACCCCATATTGGCAGAAAAACACAGAATTGTTGACATTTTTGCAGATTTATTAAAAAAGAAAAACTGAAATATCACATGGTCCTAAGTATTCAGACCCTTTGCTCAGTATTTAGTAGAAGCCCCCTTTTGATCTAATGCAGCCATGAGTCTTTTTGGGAAAGATGTAACAAGTTTTTCACCCCTGGATTTGGGGATCCTCTGCCATTCCTCCTTGCAGATCCTCTCCAGTTCTGTCAGGTTGGATGGTAAACGTTGGTTGACAGTAATTTTTAGGTCTCTCCAGAGATGCTCAATTGGGTTTAAGTCAGGGCTCTGGCTGGGCCATTCAAGAACAGTCATGGAGTTGTTGTGAAGACACTCCTTCTTTATTTTAGCTGTGTGCTTAGGGTCATTGTCTTGTTGGAAGGTAAACCTTCGGCCCATTCTGAGGTCCTGAGCACTCTGGAGAAGGTTTTCATTCAGGATAACCCTGTACTTGGCCGTATTCATCTTTCCCTCGATTGCAACCAGTCGTCCTGTCCCTGCAGCTGAAAAACACCCTCACAGCATGATGCTCCCACCACCATGCTTCACTGTTGGGACTGTATTGGACAGGTGATGAGCAGTGCCTGGTTTTCTCCACACATACCGCTTAGAATTAAGGCCAAAACGTTCTATCTTGGTCTCATCAGACCAGAGAATCTCTCACCATCTTGAAGTCCTTCAGGTGTTTTTTTAGCAAACTCCATGCGGGCTTTCATGTGTCTTGCACTGAGGAGAGGCTTCTGTTGGGCCACTCTGCCATAAAGCTCCGACTGGTGGAAGGCTGCAGTGATGGTTGACTTTCTACAACTTACTCCCATCTCCCGACTGCATCTCTGGAGCTCAGCCACAATGATCTTTGGGTTCTTCTTTACCTCTCTCACAAAGGCTCTTCTCCCCCGATAGCTCGGGGCCAGCTCTAGGAAGGGTTCTGGTCATCCCAAACATCTTCCATTTAAGGATTATGGAGGCCACTGTGCTCTTAGGAACCTTAAGTGCAGCAAAAAATTTTTGCAACCTTGGCCAGATCTATACCTTGCCACAATTCTGTCTCTGAGCTCTTCAGGCAGTTCCTTTGACCTCATGATTCTCATTTGCTCTGACATGCACTGTGAGCTGTAAGGTCTTATATAGAAAGGTGTGTGGCTTTCCTAATCAAGTCCAATCAGTATAATCAAACACAGCTGGACTCAAATGAAGGTGTAGAACCATCTCAAGGATGATCAGAAGAAATGGACAGCACCTCAGTTAAATATATGAGTGTCACAGCAAAGGGTCTGAATACTTAGGACCATGTGATATTTCAGTTTTTCTTTTTAAATAAATCTGCAAAATTGTCAATAATTCTGTGTTTTTCTGTCAATATGGGGTGCTGTGTGTACATTAATGAGGAAAAAATGACTTTAGCAAATGGCTGCAATATAACAAAGAGTGAAACATTTAAGGGGGTCTGAATACTTTCTATCCCCACTGTATGCAAGTTATTGCCATAAAAAGTGTTTGGGGACCCGGGTACTGTCCCAGGGGACATGTATCAATGCAAAAAAAAAGTTTTAAAAACAACGGGAGCAGTGATTTTAACCACTTGCCGACCACCTCACGCTGATATACGTCAGCAGAATGGCACGGGCAGGCAGAATCACATACCGATCGGACCCCCCCCCCCCCGATGCCCGAGGCGGTCGGCTTTTGTTTGATGAGAGGTGAGGGGGAGGCCATCCATTCGTGGCCCCCCCCTCGCGATCGCTCCCGGCCAATGAGAATCTTCCTCTGCCTCTGCATAGTAAACAGAGGCAGAGGAAATGATGTTATCTCTCCTCGGCTCGGTATTTTCCGTTCCGAGGCGCCGAGGAGAGAAGACTTCAATCTGAGTGCACAACACTACATATAACAATAGAACATAACACCCCCCATCACCCCCCCGATCACCCCCTAATCACCCCTCCCCCCCCCCCCCCCCCGTTACACTGACACCAAGCATTTTTTTTTTTTTCTGATTACTGCATTGGTGTCAGTTTGTGACAGTTAGTGTGTTAGGGCAGTTAGTGTTAGCCCCCTGTAGGTCTAGGGTACCCCCCTAATCCCCCCTAATAAAGTTTTAACCCCTTGATCACCCCCCGTCGCCAGTGTCGCTAAGCAATCATTTTTCTGATCGCTGTATTAGTGTCACTGGTGACGCTAGTTAGGGAGGTAAACATTTAGGTTCGCCGTCAGTGTTTTATAGCGTCAGGGACCCCCTTATACTACCTAATAAAGGTTTTAACCCCTTGATTGCCCCCTAGTTAACCCTTTCACCACTGATCACCGTATAACCGTTACGGTTGACGCTGGTTAGTTCGTTTATTTTTTATAGTGTCGGGGCACCCGCCGTTTATTACCGAATAAAGGTTTAGCCCCCTGATCGTCCAGCGGTGATATGCGTCACCCCAGGCAGCGTCAGTACCGCTAACACCCACACACGCAGCACACGCCTCCCTTAGTAGTATAGTATCTGAACGGATCAATATCTGATCTGATCAGATCTATACTAGCGTCCCCAGCAGTTTAGGGTTCCCAAAAACGCAGTGTTAGTGGGATCAGCCCAGATACCTGCTAGCACCTGCGTTTTGCCCCTCTGCCCAGCCCAGCCCACCCAAGTGCAGTATCGATCGATCACTGTCACTTACAAAACACTAAACGCATAACTGCAGCGTTCGCAGAGTCAGGCCTGATCCCTGCGATCGCTAACAGTTTTTTTTGTAGCGTTTTGGTGAACTGGCAAGCACCAGCGGCCTAGTACACCCCGGTCGTAGTCAAACCAGCACTGCAGTAACACTTGGTGACGTGGCGAGTCCCATAAGTAAGAAAAAAAGGAGTGGCTGAATCGCGCTAAAACAAATTGGTGATCATACACATCATCACCAAACCAAATATTTAGAACTAAGTGAAGAGTTCCCCTTTAGTGTATACATAATATACAAAACACATGTCAAATGAATAATCAATCCAAAAAAATGTTCAGAGTGGTAATAAAAAGTCCATATATAAAAAATAAATCACCCAAGTGGTATGAAAATATCTTAAAAAAGTCCCAAAAAACATAAATTCTTGCTGCGAGAAGAAAAAAGCGTGCTTGCTCCACCACTGTGAAATCAGACTAGCCGCTTACCAGAAACTCATGATCCCCCGTTACAGAGGATCAGAGAAAGCTGTTTTTTAATACTGCTTCGAACCACGACCAATGGATCAGAGACCTTATACCGAGATGGGACATCAAAGACTGCAGGGTCAGGCTAAGGATGTTCACACTGACAGGTACTCAGACATCAGCCCACAGCATTGCAGATGTAGTCATAGAAGGAAAAAAGGCTCCATATAGTGTAAAATCATTGACTTTATTGGATAAGTAAAAAGTTAAACTCACATGTTAGTAGACAATAGTAGGCATGTAGTGTAGTCTGGAGCGCCGGCCGGAAGCTCACAGACAGCCCGTCCTACTGGAAACAACAGCAGCAATGGGAGGTGATGAAAACACATCGCTCTGCCCTACGCGGCGTTTCGTGATAGAGTCACATCCGTCACCTCCCCTTATAGTACTAAGAGCTTGATCAAGCCTCGCTTTGAATTCCGCTCCATTAGCAGACTTGCACAAAAAATTGAAAAGTCCCAAGCGCTGATTGGTGCCTCACTAAACCAAGCCTCACTGTGAATGCCGAATCATCAGCGAGCCTACCCAGGTCGGATAATCCAAAACACTGAGTGGTGTCAGGTGCGCAAGTGTGTGCACAATCACTGGAGAAAGAATTAATCATGAATTGCAATAAACCGCTGGCTGGAAGGGGGTATAAGGTCAGGTATCTGGGAACCATAAAACTCATATGGAGATAGGTACCCCAAAAAAAGCTATAAAATGTCAGCAAAATACTAAAATTATCAAGTTAACCAGTGCGATCCGTGTCACAGACCGGACTTAAATTGACTTGAGCATAAGGGGACATTCTAAAGATAAAATAAACGGGGGCGTGGCCTGGCTCAGGATGTAATCGGACGTGTTCCTGTGTAGCTCCGGTCTCTCCCTGTACAATCCTGCTCCATCCTGATCATCCATTGTCAGCACCTGATTTCTTTTTTGCCTAATCCCTTCTGGTGTGTCTTCTACATCATTGGAGGGCATTTTGGTTGATGGGAAAACGGTGTACGAAGAAACAACCTCCGGTAAAGATGAGCATCGCCACACGCTCCTGCCAAGATGGCCGCCGCCATACTGTCCACGGGCCTAGCTCATCTCCAGCCTCTACTCCGGATCTCTTCGGTGATGGCCTGGACGGATCCCCACCACCCTCCCACGAGATTCCGGACCCTGCAGCCATCCCTTCGGTACCGACCCCGGGCCCGGCGGTTGCGGATGGCGCCAAGGAGCCTACCCTGGCAGATGTCCTGGCCATCATTAAGGTAAACCATGCGGACCTGGTGGGGAAGGTGGATGGGCTTAAGATAGACTTAACTATTATGCGGCAAGATATGCACAAGCTGCGTGGCCGGGGTACCGAGACCGAACAACGTATCAGTGATTTGGAGGACACTATTGCTCCCATTTTACCTAGACTCAATACATATGGGGGAAAGATTACAACTTTGGAGGACAAGGTCGATGACCTTGAAAACCGCCTACGCAGGAACAACCTGCGTCTGGTCGGATTTCCGGAGCGGGTGGAGGGGTCTGAACCTGTAGCTTTCCTAGAGAGCTGGCTTGAGCAAGAGTTTGGCCGAGAACAGTTATCCCCCTGTTTTGTGATCGAGAGGGCCCACGAGTCCCCGGGCGCCCCCTACCAGAAGGTCACCCCCCACGTACGATGGTGATTCGTCTCCTTAATTACAGAGACCGCGACTCCATCTTGGGGGCTGCCAGGCGGAAAGGAAGTCTCCGCATTAATAATGCCGTGGTGTCACTCTTGCTAGACTACTCAGCGACAGTCCGCAACCGTAGAGCCAGCTATCAACGGATCAAGCAGAAGCTCCGGGAGCAAGATATTCAGTATTCCATGCTATTTCCTGCCACCCTTTGGGTCACATATCAAGGGAAAGCTCATTTCTTTCAATCCCCACATGATGCCATGTCCTGGTGGGAAGCAATACCTCGCCCTCCCAAGCCTCCTGCCTGAAGCGGATCCCCACATTTTGATGGCTCCATAAGCTTTACCAGAAGTTTCCTCTCTTCTCTGGGATCTCCTTGCCTGCATTATTATTTTTTTCTTTTTTTCCCCCCCTTTTTTTGCTTTATTGGTTATGACGAAGTTTTTTGTTTCATTACTGACATATGCTGACCTTGGAGGATCCTACTTGTCTCCGGAGGGAGAGTACCTAGCCCCGGTTTATAACCGGGCCCGAGCTGCCTTGGGGCTCAGTCCCCTTATTTTATTTTATTTTGAAACATTATAATTGACTAATGACTTTTTTGTTGCTCTTGAGCTTATATTTTTTTCCTGCCTCCTGTTCCGGGCCATGTGCCCCAGGCATGGTACAAGTTTAGGGTATAGGCCCACTCCCCTTTTTTGGAGCTGGGCAGGGGAATTAATACCCCTGTTGGGTATTGAATGTGATAATGTCTGTTGTTATATGATTGTATGTGTGGTGTATGCATGGTTGAATGAATGTCTGGCACTGCGACCCTTAATTTTATACGTGGCCGTGACCGAGGGAGGGATTCTTTTTCAGACCCCCCCTGACCCGTATGTACCCATACTATTAACTCCATGTCTAACGTAACTGTTTGCTCGTGGAATGTCCGCGGGCTGAATTCTAAATTTAAAAGAGCATCCATCTTTGCGGTCCTGAAACATAAACCACATATCCTGTGTCTTCAGGAGACTCATTTAATGGGGGCCAAGGTGATGGCGCTCAAAAAACACTGGGTAGCCAACCAATATCACTCTACCTACTCAAATTATGCCGGGGGCGTAGCTATATTAATCCGTAAGGGATTGCCCTTCGTGTGTCACCAAGTTGTCCTAGATCCCAAGGGGCAGTATGTTATTTTACATGTATCGATACATGGCACACCCCTTATTCTGGTGGCGGTGTATTTCCCTCCTCCGGTCACGGCTGCAATGTTTTCTGGTCTTGATATTCAGTTTGCAAACCTGCCTAGCTGTCCTATGCTTATCCTTGGGGATTTTAACTCGGTCTTGCAACCTGACCTAGATAGATTAAAACCTTTGAAGTCCGAGTCTGGGTTGCTCCGTGCGTGGTGTAATACCTATGGATATGTGGATTTGTGGCGCTGGAAATTTCCAGAGGCCAAAGTGTACTCCTGCCAGTCTAGGTCCTATGCAGCCCTTTCAAGAATTGATTTTGCTCTCGCCACGAATGATTTCTTACCGGTTGTTCAATCCATAGCGTATCTCTCCCAGACGGAATCTGACCATTCTGATACAGGTGGGTCTGACCATGGGCCATAGACCGGGGTTTCGAACTTGGAGACTCAGCCCTCTTTGGATCTCTACTCCGGAGATAGCTGAGGGCATCCCGACTGACATGACTATTTATTGGTCCCTTAACACTGACTCTGCTCCCGTGGGTCCTGTTTGGGACGCCTTTAAGGCTGTGGTAAGGGGTTCCTATATTTCTAGAATCAAGAGCTACAGATCTGCCGGAAGGAGGACACAGGATGAGCTTCGGAGGGTTTTGGAGGAGGCCCGCGCCCGTCATGCGGGTGCCCCTCCTCTGAAACCAGAGGCGTGTTGACGGAGGCCCACCGGGCGCTGCAGTTGCACTTAGTAGACTTGACCAGGAAGCAACAGTTGTACCTCTCGGCTCGTATACACGAGCATGGTGGGAAAAATGGCAGGCTCCTGGCATATCTTTCGCACGCGGACTGTCAGGGAGCCACGATTGCTGCAATTCACTTACCTGATGGATCGATTACATCCAACGCATTGACTATTAATAAAACCTTCACGGACTTCTATGCCACATTATATAGGGGCACGGAAATCCCTCCAGAAACAGACTTTATGGACTTCTTTGAATCCCTTGACCTCCCGGTACTCAACACCTCTCAGCAATCCCTCCTAGACAAACCCATCACGCTGGAGGAGGTCACCAAGGCCATAAGCCTCCTTCCCTCTAATAAAACTCCGGGCCTGGATGGGCTTCCTTCGGAGTGGTACCAGGCGCATGCAGAGGTACTGGCTCCTAGGCTCCTCAAACTGTTTCAGGACTACCTTAAGTTAGGGAAGCTTCCTGAATCTTTAAACGAAGCACTTATTGTGGTTATACCCAAACCCGGTAAGGATAGTAAATATTGCGGATCCTACAGGCCTATTTCACTCCTGAATGGTGATGTTAAGATCTTAGCAAAAATTCTCGCCCTTAGACTTCAATCGGTCATCCTGGCCCTCATACCGCCAGATCAATCCGGTTTCATGCCTGGCAGGAGTACATTTGATAATATCCGAAGGTTATACCTACATGTTCATGAGGCAGCACGTGCGGGGCGACCTGGGCTAGTTCTGTCCCTAGATATACTAAAAGCTTTTGATACTGTGAGTTGGCCTTTCCTATGGGAAGCTATGGCACGGATGGGTATTGGCCCAACTTTTATTCACTGGGTCCGCTTATTATATGCAGACCCGAGAGCTAGGGCTCGCACAAACATGGATATCTCTGCATCATTTTCCTTAGGACGGGGTACTCGGCAGGGGTGCCCTCTCTCTCCCCTGCTGTTCGCAATAGCCATTGAGCCATTGGCTCTGGCTGTGCGGCAGACGGCCGAGATTGGGGGCATCCGCTCGGGCCTGTTAGAGGAAAAAAATCTCTTTATACGCAGATGATGCCCTGGTATATCTAGATGGAAGGGAAAGTTCTTTTAATAAATTAATGCAGGTGGTGGAGGAGTTTGGTGCAGTCTCGGGACTCCGGGTGGGCTGGGAAAAATCGCAGGCCTTGGCTATCGGTCCCCCTCCCCCCTACAACTATCTGACGCCCTCCCTTAAGTACCTTGGTATCCAGATACATGCCGACCTTCCTAGGTACGAGGAACTTAATGTCACCCCTATAGTCCAACAGATGATGGAGAAATTCCGTACCTGGTCGTCATTGCCCCTTAATTTAATTGGTCGCATAAATATATTTAAAATGATCTTTCTACCAAAATTTCTCTATAGCTTTAGGGCCTCCCCGGTTTTCCTCACCAAAAAATTATTTGCAAAACTTGACTCTGCCCTGTTTACTTTTATTTGGAACGGTAGCCAACCTCGTATAGCCAAATCCTCATTACAAGCGGCCAAGCCTGTAGGCGGATTGGCTTGCCCAAACTTAAGGAACTATTTTCTCGCTTCCCAGCTCACCTATATCCATGATTGGTTGCACTCTGATCCCCAAACTCCTTCCGCGGCTTTTCTATTATCTTTATTTGCATCCCCTACCTCCTTGAAGGACGAACTACATAGGTCAAAAAAAACGGGCGGTTCCAGATTTTCTCCCGTTGAGGTTTGCTTTATGGCCTGGAGGGAAGGGGGAAAGATACTGACACAATCCCAAGTCGATATTTCGCCACAGACTCCCCTGTGGCGGAATCCGAATATTCCTGAGCTCTATGGTCATCCAGATTCGGCGTGGTGGGCCCGTTTTGGAATCACACATCTCTCTCATATTTTTGAGGAGAATACACTACTGCCCTTTGAATCCATTAGACTTAAATATGGCATCGAAAATAAATTCTTCTTTAAATACCTTTTATTGCGACATGCCCTCAAGACACAATTTGGCTCATTGACCATAGAGCTTAAGGAATCCTCCATGGAGGACCTTCTGTCATTTCCAGAAATAAACAAACTTGTGACGAGCCTTCAGGTGATGGGCGCTGATCCTTTTCAGAACTCTCAATGTAAATGGCAAAGGATTATGCCTGAGCTTTCTGAAGAGGACTGGGAGGAGGCAGTGGAAATATGCTTTCAGGATATCATCAGTACGGCTGATGTCCTGAAACAATTTAAGTTTATACATCACTTACATTATACACCCGCTAGGTTGGTTACAATGGGACTGGGTCGAGATATTGCATGTGCTAGATGTAAAAGGATTGCTGCCGATTTCTTTCATATGTTTTGGACATGTCCTGGACTTACAGTATTCTGGAAAGATGTATTTTCTTTTTTCAACCGTAAAGCTACATATACCGCTGCCGCAAACTCCAGAGGTCGGACTTCTGGGGGTACTAAATGATATTGTCCCTCGCACTCATGTTAGAATGTTGATACGTATCTTATTTTTTATGCACGTAAGACAATTTTATTGCATTGGAAAGATACTGACCCCCCTTCAGCCTAAGCCTTCTTCCGTATTGTTCATGGGACCCTCCCAAAATTTAAGTTGATATATAAGAGTAGGGCATGCCCTAAGAAGTTCACCAAGATCTGGCAGCCATGGCTGGATGTTTCAAAGGACTTCTGGGGGGATGTCCTCTCTTCACAGTTATCTCAGTGAGGAGATGAGAGGATGTGTTTTTAGCAAACATTACTTGATATATATATTAATGTGGATGGAACTTTGCATACGCTCTAATAAGAGTTTATTCCACAAGGCGTGCCGGAATTATGCTGTATTAATGGGGGTTGTGGGTGACAGATGTGTGTTTGGGTGTGTGTATGAATAGTGTGACTTTGTTCTGGTTGGGGTATTACTGTTTTATACAGCTGTACTACTTCATGAGTTCTGCTATATCATCATTAATCTAAATGTCTATGACATACATGTATGTAGAGCAGTCTGTATTATTGGTTCTTTTATTATTTCATTGTTTTTGTATTATTTTCATTATAAAAATCGAAAAATAAACACCTTTAAAAAAAAAAAAAAAAAGATAAAATAAACAAAGGCCACCCGGTGGCCATATTACAAATTGCAAAAAGATATATAAATAAAAATAGAAATAGAAATAAAATAAACTATAGGTAATAGAGCTGTGTATCCTTGCGAACACACAGAAGTCATACATATATTGTATAAATAAAATAAAGGCAAAAAAGCCTCAAAGTAATCCTAAACAAATAGGTCCTATCTAGCAGCACGGTCCGTGTCACAGACCGGAACTGGCTTATAAAAGACATAAGAGGACATGTCAATAGAAAGCACAGTGGCCACCTAGTGGCCATATTTAAATAGGCACAGCACTGTAGAGCCATGTCAGAAAACTAATTCCAATGGATATATTAAATCAAATGGAACAAATAAACCTAATCGTGACTATAATAGGACTAAAGTCCCACAGATTCGTCTTGAGGAAAATATTGATAGAAAAACATTCCAAGAATAGATCCCAAAAGACAAATAAACAATATTTATTAATAATATTGATATTTTTAAATGGATCCTTATTTTTAGTTTTTTTAGATTTTTTAGTTTTTTTTAAGTTTTTTTAAAAGAAAAGTCAGATGGGCCATGGAAAGATAATAAAGGACGGTATGTTTACCCTGCCACCTCATTAATGGGGCTATGTGGATGGTCTAGATGGATGGGAAGTCAAAGCATAGGCCTTCAAAAAATTCACCAAGGTCACCGAGTCCCATAAGTGCAGTTCAAGCTGGTGAGGTGGCAAGCACAAGTAGTGTCCCGCTGCCACCAAGAAGAAGACAAACACAGGCCCGTCGTGCCCATAGTGCCCTTCCTGCTGCATTCGCCAATCCTAATTGGGAACCCACTGCTTCTGCAGCGCCCGTACTTCCCCCCTTCACATCCCCAACCAAATGCAGTCGGCTGCATGAGAGGCATTTTCTTTATGTCCTCCCGAGTACCCCTACCCAACGAACCCCCCCCAAAAAAGATGTCGTGTCTGCAGCAAGCGCGGATATAGGCGTGACACCCACTATTATTGTCCATCCTGTCCTGACAATCCTGGTCTTTGCATTGGTGAATGTTTTGAACGCTACCATACACTAGTTGAGTATTAGCGTAGGGTACAGCATTGCACAGACTAGGCGCACTTTCCCAGGGTCTCCCAAGATGCCATCGCATTTTGAGAGACCCGAACCTGGAACCGGTTACAGTTATAAAAGTTACAGTTACAAAAAAAAGTGTAAAAAAAAAAAACACAAAAAAATATATAAAAGAAAAAAAAATAGTTGTCGTTTTATTGTTCTCTCTCTCTCTATTCTCTCTCTATTGTTCTGCTCTTTTTTACTGTATTCTATTCTGCAATGTTTTATTGTTATTATGTTTTATCATGTTTGCTTTTCAGGTATGCAATTTTTTATACTTTACTGTTTACTGTGTTTTATTGTTAACCATTTTTTTGTCTTCAGGTACGCCATTCACGACTTTGAGTGGTTATACCAGAATGATGCCTGCAGGTTTAGGTATCATCTTGGTATCATTCTTTTCAGCCAGCGGTCGGCTTTCATGTAAAAGCAATCCTAGCGGCTAATTAGCCTCTAGACTGCTTTTACAAGCAGTGGGAGGGAATGCCCCCCACCGTCTTCCGTGTTTTTCTCTGGCTCTCCTGTCTCAACAGGGAATCTGAGAATGCAGCCGGTGATTCAGCCAGCTGACCATAGAGCTGATCAGAGACCAGAGTGGCTCCAAACATCTCTATGGCCTAAGAAACCGGAAGCTACGAGCATTTCATGACTTAGATTTCGCCGGATGTAAACAGCGCCATTGGGAAATTGGGAAAGCATTTTATCACACCGATCTTGGTGTGGTCAGATGCTTTGAGGGCAGAGGAGAGATCTAGAGTCTAATAGTCCCCAATTTTTTCAAAAAAGAGTACCTCTCACTACCTATTGCTATCATAGGGGATATTTACATTCCCTGAGATAACAATAAAAATGATTAAAAAAATGAAAGAAACAGTTTAAAAATAAGATAAAAAAGCAAAAAAATAATAAAGAAAAAAAAAAAAGCACCTGTGTCCCCCCCGCTCTCGCGCTAAGGCGAACGCAAGCGTTGGTCTGGCGTCAAATGTAAACAGCAATTGCACTATGCATGTGAGGTATCACTGCGAAGGTCAGATTGAGGGTAGTCATTTTAGCAGTAGACCTCCTCTGTAAATCTAAAGTGGTAACCTGTAAAGGCTTTTAAAGGCTTTTAAAAATGTATTTAGTTTGTCGCCACTGCACGTTTGTGCGCAATTTTAAAGCATGTCATGTTTGGTGTCCATGTACTCGGCCTAAGATCATCTTTTTTATTTCATCAAACATTTGGGCAATATAGTGTGTTTTAGTGCAATAAAATTTTAAAAAGTGTGTTTTTTCCCAAAAAAATGCGTTTGAAAAATCGCTGCGCAAATAATGTGTGAAAAAAAAATGAAACACCCACCATTTTATTCTGTAGGGCATTTGCTTTTAAAAAATATAATGTTTGGGGGTTCAAAGTAATTTTCTTGCAAAAAAAAATAATTTTTTCATGTAAACAAAAAGTGTCAGAAAGGGCTTTGTCTTCACGTGGTTAGAAGAGTGGGTAATGTGTGACATAAGCTTCTAAATGTTGTGCATAAAATGCCAGGACAGTTCAAACCCCCCCAAATGACCCCATTTTGGAAAGTAGACACCCCAAGCTATTTACTGAGAGGCATGTCGAGTCCATGGAATATTTTATATTGTGACACAAGTTGCGGGAAAAATAAATTAAATAATAAATAAAGTTGTCACTAAATGATATATTGCTCACACATGCCATGGGAATATGTGAAATTACACCCCAAAATACATTCTGTTGCTTCTCCTGAGTACAGGGATACCACATGTGTGAGACTTTTTGGGAGCCTGGCCGCGTACGGGACCCCAAAAACCAAGCACCGCCTTCAGGATTTCTAAGGGCGTAAATTTTTTATTTCACTCTTCACTGCCTATCACAGTTTCGGAGGCCATGGAATGCCCAGGTGGCACAAAACCCCCCCAAATGACCCTATTTTGGAAAGTACACACCCCAAGCTATTTGCTGAGAGGTAGAGTGAATATTTTGCAGACCTCACTTTTTGTCACAAAGTTTTGAAAATTGAAAAAAGAAAAAAAAACATTTTTTTCTTGTCTTTCTTCATTTTCAAAAACAAATGAGAGCTGCAAAATACTCACCATGCCTCTCAGCAAATAGCTTGGGGTGTCTACTTTCCAAAATGGGGTCATTGGGGGGGGGGGTTGTGCCACCTGGGCATTCCATGGCCTCCGAAACTGTGATAGGCAGTGAAGAGTGAAATCAAAAATTTACGCCCTTAGAAATCCTAAAGGCGGTGATTGGTTTTCGGGGCCCCGTACGCGGCTAGTTTTCCAAAAAGTCCCACACATGTGGTATCCCCATACTCAGGAGAAGCAGCTAAATGTATTTTGGGGTGCAATTCCACATATTCCCATGGCCTGTGTGAGCAATATATCATTTAGTGACAACTTTGTGCAAAAAAAAAAAAAAAAATTGTCACTTTCTCGCAACTTATGTCAAAATATAAAATATTCCATGGACTCAACATGCCTCTCAGCAAATAGTTTGGGGTGTTTACTTTCCAAAATGGGGTCATTTGGGGGGGTTTTGTGCCATCTGGGCATTTTATGGCCTTCAAAACTGTGATAGGTAGTGAGGAGTGAAATCAAAAATTTACGCCCTTAGAAATCCTGAAGGCAGTGATTGGTTTTTGGGCCCCGTACGCGGCTAGGCTCCCAAAAAGTCCCACACATGTGGTATCCTCATACTCAGGAGAAGCAGCTGAATGTATTTTGGGGTGCAATTCCACATATGCCCATGGCCTGTATGAGAAATATATCATTTAGTGACAACTTTTTGTAAATTTTTTCTTTTTTTTTGTCATTATTCAATCACTTGGGACAAAAAAAAATAATATTCAATGGGCTCCACATAACTCTCAGCCTTTTTCTTTGAGGTGTCTACTTTCCAAAATGGGGTCATTTGGGGGGGGGGGGGGGGGTTGTACTGCCCTGCTATTTTAGCACCTCAAGAAATGACATAGGCAGTCATAAACTAAAAGCTGTGTAAATTCCAGAAAATGTACCCTAGTTTGTAGACGCTATAACTTTTGCGCAAACCAATAAATATACGCTTATTGCCTTTTTTTTTCACCAAAGACATGTGGCCGAATACATTTTGGCCTAAATGTATGACTAAAATTGAGTTTATTGGATTTTTTTTATAACAAAAAGTAGAAAATATTATTTTTTTTCAAAATTTTTGGTCTTTTTCCATTTATAGCACAAAAAATAAAAAGCGTAGAGGTGATCAAATGCCATCAAAAGAAAGCACTATTTGTGAGAAGAAAAGGACGCAAATTTTGTTTGGGTACAGCATTGCATGACCGCGCAATTAGCAGTTAAAGTGACGCAGTGCCAAATTGTAAAAAGTGCTCTGGTCAGGAAGGGGGTAAATCCTTCTGGGGCTGAAGTGGTTAATAATTCTTAAAGTGAAACAATAAAAATTAAATATTCCTTTAAATATCGTGCCTGGGGGGCAGGCCCGGACCGGCCATAGGGCAGACCGGGCACTTGCCCGGTGAGCTGGGGCTGCCCGCTCCGTGGCCTGTTGATGATCAGGCCGTACAGCGGGAGGTAAGTGGCGACCGTGGCCTGTACAGGGTTAACACAGGCCACAGCCGCAGCTCGCCTACCGCTATGCAGCCGTGCCTGTGTCTTCTCTAGTGGAACTAGCGGCTGCAAGGGCTGAGCTGTGTGTCTCTCACACACAGATCAGCCTCAGAGCCACGCTGACAGTTCCGCTCTAGGCCCCTATGGACTGCTCCTCCTCCTCCAGCCATTGGTGTCCGCACAGTGGGGTAAGGGGGGGAGAGCTGCGGGCCGCTGTCAGGATGTCTCCCCCTCTCCCCCCTCATGTGGGCAGCACGGGAGAGGAGAAAGCTTCCTGCTTGTTCTTCTTCCCTCCCAATTGGCCACAGCGGAGGGCCAATCAGAAAAAAACTAGTGGGGCATCATGGGAAATGTAGTCCCAGAGATAGGAGGCCCAATTGATCACAGCAGGGAGACAGCTACAGTCTACAGTCCCCAGCATGCACTGTGCTGGAGGAAAAGAGAAAACCCGGAAACAAGCCGAGTAGTGCTACACTGTAGCAGGTACTAAAGTAGACATGGAAAAAGAAAGAGGACTGTGCTGGGGGAACTAATAGCCCCAGCACCACCACATAGAGCCACGCTGTAACCCACACCACCAGAGAGAGAGCCATGCTGTACCTACACCACCAGAGAGAGCCATGAGAGCCACGCTGTACCCGCACCACCAGAGCGCCACCCGTACCCACACCACCAGAGAGAGAGAGAGAGAGAGCCACGCTGTACCCACACTACCAGAGAGAGCCATGAGAGCCACGCTGTTCCCACACCACCAGAGCTCCACGCTGTACCCACACCACCAGAGAGAGCCACGCTGTACCCGCACCAGCAGAGAGAGAGAGGGAGAGCCACGCTGCATCTGCACCACCAGAGAGAGCCACGCTGTACCCGCACCACCAGAGAGAGAGAGAGAGAGCCACGCTGTACCCACACCACCAGAGAGAGCCATGAGAGCCACGCTGTACCCGCACCACCAGAGCACCACGCTATACCAACACCACCAGAGAGAGCCATGAGAGACATGCTGTACCCACACCACCAGAGTGCCACGCTGTACCTGCACCATCAGAGAGAGCCACACTTTATCTGCACCACCAGTGAGAGCCACGCTGAACCTGCACCACCAGAGCGCCACGCTGTACCCGCACGATGAGAGCCACGCTGTACCCGCACCACCAGAGCGTTATGCTGTACCTGCACCACCAGAGAGAGAGACACGCTGTACCCGCACCACCAGAGAGAGCCATGAGAGCCACGCTGTACCCACACCACCAAAGTGCCACGCTGTACCTGCGCCACCAGGGAGCCATTAGAGCCACACTGACCCCACACCACCAGATAGCCATGAGAGCCACGCTGTACCCGCACCACCAGAGAGAGCCACGCTGTACCACACCACCAGAAGGAGCCACGCTGTACCGCACCACCAGAGAGAGAGAGCCACACTGTACCCGCACCACCAGAGAGAGAGAGCCACGCTGTACCCGCACCACCAGAGAGAGAGCCATGCTGTACCACACCACCAGAGAGAGAGCCACGCTGTACCCGCACCACCAGAGAAAGAGAGCCACGCTGTACCCGCACCACCACAGAGCCACGCTATACCCACACCACCAGAGAGCAACGAGAGCCATGCTGTACTATACCACCAGAGAGAGCCACGCTGTACCACACCACCAGAGAGAGCCACGCTGTACCACACCACCAGAGAGAGAGCGCCATGCTGTCCAGGACCACCAGAGAGAGCAGGTCATTGTCACTGGGCAGAGTGGGCACAATAGGAGACAGACAGTACTAGCATTGTATGGCCACAATAGGACCGGGACACTGTAATATAAAGGGGACTGCAATTACAGTGCCCCTTTACAGTGCAGTCCCCTTTATATCACAGTGTCTCTGCACAGTGTGGAGGACCGACACCAGCCACCCCCACGAATGTCTACCGACACCCACCCCCACGGTCCCTGGAAAAGTTGGCTGCTCCGTCTAAAATGCCCCTATTTTTTGTCCCAGTCCGGGCCTGCTGGGGGTGTCCTTAGCATGCCTGTAAAGTAGCGCATCTTTCCCATGTTTATAAAAGTGTCACAGCAAAATTACATTTCTAAAGGAAAAAATGTCATTTTAAACTACCAAAAAAAAATGGCGTGGATGTCACCCCCAAAATCCATACCAGGTCCTTCAGGTCTGGTATGGATATTAAGGAGAAAATTTTTAAAAAATGGCGTGGGGATCCGATCCCCCAGGAACTATATACTCTGAACAGCAGTATATATACTATACGGCCTTCCCTATATACTCTGAAGAAAATTGGGCCTTAGGTGTTGGTGGTACCAGAACACTGTAACCCCTCACAGTTACTCTTGTTGGGTGCAGGAACACCCTGCTGTGAAATATTATATCAAGAATTTTAATTACATGCCCCTGTTAAACAGGGGCAGAAAAATTGGGCCTTGGGTGGTGGTGCCACAACACTGTACCACCAGAAGTGAAGTAGAAACTGTACACACTGTATTAGATATTGTGTACACCACCTGAAGTGTATTAGAAACAGTACACCACAGAATGCACTGTAGATATAAGCTACACTAGATGCAGAATATATATATAAATATATATATATATATATATATATATATACATATATATATATATATATATATATATATATATATATATATATACATATACATATACATGAGACTGGCACTGTGTATACAATATCTCACAAAAATGAGTACACCCCTCACATTTTTGTAAATATTTTATTATATCTTTTCATGTGACAAAACTGAAGAAATTACACTTTGCTACAATGTAAAGTACTGAGTGTACAGCTTGTATAAGTGTAAATTTGCTGTCCCCTCAAAATAACTCAACACACAGCCATTAATGTCTAAACCGCTGGCAACAAAAGTGAGTACACCCTAAGTGAAAATGTCCAAATTGGGCCCAAAGTGTCAATATTTTGTGTGGACACCATTATTTTCCAGCACTGCCTTAACCCTCTTGGGTATGGGGGGCGTGACTTCCGCTGATACGACCGGATGTGAGCGGCGGAAGCTCTGAGTCAGCCTGAGTCTCCGTCAGTATCCTGAGTAGTACGTGCTACAAACCGAGACCCAAGACCCCGACATACGAACGAACCCGGTAGCGAGATGAGTTCTAAGCAACTGGCAGCCGATCGCCTAAAAGAATATGCGAGGACGGAGAAAACGGAAAGCGTTCGGAGCCCCCCGCAGACAAGAAGCGGCGGGCCTTCGGCGATGGAAGTCCAGAAAACGAGCGTGCCTCCGTCTCAAGCTGAGAAACCAGAGAAAGCTACGAAGCTAACGCTGGAGCAGGTGAGCGGACAACTAATAGCGGCCATCCAAGCAAGCAGCGTGGGACTGACAGGTAAAATGGATGAAATCAGAACGGATATTGGACTGATTAGGCAAGATATGCATAGTATCAGAGATAGGATGGCCGAGGTGGAAAATAGGATGTCTCAATTGGAAGATACAGTAATGCATATACCTAAAAAGATAGCAACAGTAGAAAAGCAGATTGGTACATGGCAGCAGAAAACGGATGATTTTGAGAATCGGATGCGCCGCAATAATATAAGAATAATAGGTCTGCCTGAGAAAGTGGAGGGGTTTAACCCGGGGAACTTTATTGAAAAATGGTTGATAAAAACATTCCCAGAGATGGAGGTATCAAAAGCATTTGCGGTGGAGCGGGCGCATAGGGTCCCGGCAGTAGTACCTAAGCCTGGGTTTCCCCCTAGACCTCTGCTGGCGCGTCTCCTGAACTGCAGGGATAGAGATACAATTCTGCGAAATGCAAGACAAAAAAAGAGATCCAATATGAGAACAGTAAAGTGTCAATATTTCCAGACTTTTCTCTAGAGCTACAAAAGCAGCGGGCAACTTTATACAAGGTCAAGAAAAGATTGAGAGAAGTAGGAATAGAATACTCTATGGCATATCCAGCCCGGTTGAGAGTGGATGAAGGAGGAAAGACTGTGTTTTTTAATACACCGGAGCAAGTTAAAGAAATGATTCAATCAATTAAATCTGTATCTAAATAATACGAAATAGAAAATTGTGAGATAATTTAAAGATCTACCAGGACAAAATACTGGAAGAGAGGGAGGGGAGAATCGTGTTTGACTGATGGTGGGGGGGGAGTGGGGGAGGGAGAAGAGATGTGGGTTTTTTTCTTTTTTTTTTTTTTTTCTCTCTCTTTCTCCTTCCTCTTCCCTGTGACCCCTGTTGGAGGTTGAAACAGGGGTCATGGGAGAGATGCGGGAGAATGTAGCGCACTTCGCGCATCACAGAGTGGGAGTAATGGTGTGCCCCGAAGGGGGATGGTTAAGGGGGATGTTGTGGTTGGATAAATTTGTTTTGTGGAGTGACAACAATGGTGGGTTTTTTTTTTTTTTTTTTTTTTTTGGGTAGGAGGGAGGGATAAGGGAACTAATGGGGAGAATGAAAGTTAATCACAGAGTATGATTTAAGCACGGAATGCAGATGGAAGGTTTTCTCCCTCCTCCCCCCTGTGGCCCCTGTTGGAGGTTGAAACAGGGGTCATGGGAGAGATGCGGGAGAAGGTAGTGCACCCCGCTCATCACAGAGAGGGAGTAATGGTGTGCCCCTGGAGGGGGATGGATAAGGGGGATGCTATGATTTGATAATTGTTTTTGTGGATTGATAACAATGGGAGGGTTTTTTTTTTTTTTTTTTTTGTGTGAGAGGGCCAAAAAAATCACAAAAGGTAACACTTGAGGGGAAAAGTAGAAATGTATATAAAAGGAGTGAATATAACAAGATGGGATAGATTAATGGGGGGGAGGGATGGGAATAATATAGAGTGTCAACAAGAAGAGTTGGTTTAAAGGGGTAGGGGAATTAATGGGGAGAATGAAAGTTAAGCACAGAGTAAGATTTAAGCACGAAACACAGAAGGAAGGGGATTCACTTTTTTTTTTTTTTCCCCACTTATTTATTTATTTTTTTTTTCAACTAAATTTTTTTTTTTTCTTTCTTTTTCCTGTCTCTCCCTCCCCCTCTCCCTCCCGCCTTTCTTTCCCTAGTGATAGGGAAAGATATATCAACGAAAGTACCCTTCCTTCATTATTTATATGGCGGGGGGGTGGAGGAGTAGACAGGCTGAAACAAGACAAATTACCTATATAAAAGCTGATGCGATATGTCGGTAATGCCCTAAATTTAAGTTTGTGTCTGATGTATGAATGGATGAATGGAGAAAGAGAAAAGAAAATATGGTTACCAGATGATTAAAAATGGGTAAAAATGAATAACAATTGTACCTTTATATCTTGGAATGTGAGAGGCATGGGTACACGAGTAAAAAGGACACAGGTATTTGCAGAAATTAAGAAAACTCAGGCCAAAATAATTTGCATCCAAGAAACACACATGGTTAAAGAGAGACTCGATTATTTAAAAAAATCATGGATACAATGGTCTTGCCACTCTTGTCACACAACTTTTTCGAGAGGGGTTTCACTAATGGTGCACCAGTCAGTGACGTGGGAGTGCATCAGGGTAAAGAGGGATTTAGAGGGGCGGTACGTTTTTGTCTTTGCCCTGGTGCATTCACTACCAATGGTTATTATGGGGATATATAACCCACCCCCAGCTACACTGGGAATATTGAAGGAAGCAATGTTATTTATGTCAGAATATCCAGAGGCATATGTTATATGTATGGGAGATTTTAATATGTGGCTGGATCCAAAGATGGATAGATTTGGAAAAAAAAGTCTTGGGAGAGGCGAAGGGTCTAGAATGATGGATTGCTTCCTGAAGGAGGTGGGGTGGCTTGACATTTGGAGGATTAGGAACCCAGGGGTCAGGGCCTATTCGTGGCATGCTCTGGGTAGGGGGAGCATGTCACGGATAGACCTGGCCCTGGGAAATGAGAAAATTCTTCCAATGGTGCAATCAGCCGCATACATGGCTAAAGGGGTGTCTGATCACTATGGGCTTATCTTTGAGCTAAAGATGGGCCCCAGAGGAAGGCGACCGGGATATAGAATACAGCCCTACTGGCTAGCCCAGATTGGGTCAAATGACCGTATACCGGAGCAATTGGAAATGTTTTTGGAAGCCCATGGGGATAGTATAAAGGAGGGAGTAACATGGGATACCTTCAAGGCGTATACAAGAGGGATAGTAAGATCGACAATATCATATATTAAACTCACCAACAGGCAAGAGGAAGAGGAAATGGAAGAAGAGTGTAAAAAGACTGAAACAGAGTTTATTAAGAACCCCTCTATTATGAACCAAATCAAATGGGTAGGAGCGGTGCGCCAATATAAGAATCAGTTAATAATTAAAAATAAACGTAAGAAGCTACAGTCAAAACAAAAAAATTATTATGACCATGGACAGTATGCTAATAAAATAGTAAATTATTTGATAAAACAACAAGTATCCACACTGGCTATAACAGAAGTGAGGAATGAGAGAGGGGACATGGTTAAGACAGTGGAGGACATTGGGGAAACCTTCTATAGATACTATGAGAAAATGTATACATCAACGTTGACATGTACAGGAGAGGAGATAGAAAAATATCTAGAGGATTTGGAATTCCTGAAACTAACAGAAGAGCAAAGGGAGGCATTGGAGAAAGATATTGAAGTGGAGGAAGTAAAAGAAGCCATAGAGTCTCTGGGAAGGTGTAAATCACCAGGACCCGATGGTATCCCATTGGAAATGTATCAGAGATACGTGGAGATTATTGCCCCAACATTGACCAATATGTATAGGGGGACATTTGATCGAGGGGAAATGCCAGCATCCATGTATGAGGCAACAGTAATACTGATACCAAAACCAGAAAAAGATAGGAAGGAATGTGCGTCTTACAGACCAATATCCTTGTTAAACATCGATTACAAGGTATTGGCAAAGGTACTGGCTAAGAGGCTTAATGGGGTTATTCTATCCATTATATCAGAGGACCAAACAGGATTTATGCCAGGGAAGTCCACTACAAATAATATTAGAAGAACTCAGCTGATGGTTCAGCTGAAAGAATGTTTTCCAGAGTCGAGTGCCTTGGCTTCGTTGGATACGGCCAAGGCATTCGACTCTATAGAATGGGAATTCCTGCAGGCAGTGTTGGAAAAAAGTGGTTTTGGGGAAGGATTTAGAAAATGGGTGAGAATTTTGTACAAACAACCATGTTCTAACCTTCTGATTAATGGAATTCTGTCCCCCACAGTGAAAATGCACAGGGGAACGAGACAGGGGTGCCCGCTGTCCCCCCAATTGTTCTCACTTGCTATAGAGGTACTAGCTAACAGGTTTAGACAATCTAAAATATATAAAGGGATTAGAGTGGGGGATAGGACTGAACACATAGGACTATATGCAGATGACATCATATTATATATGGAAGATGCAAATAGTTCATTAGAGGAGGCAATGAAGATAATAGAAACATATGGGATACTATCAGGTCTTAAAATAAACTGGCAAAAATCTGCATTGATGTTATTAAGACCAGGAAAGGAGTGGAATTTTCAAACCCCATTAAAAATAGTGGATACTTTTAAATATTTAGGAATAAATATTACATTACAAGAAACGAGGGTGGAGAAATACTTATTAAAGAAAATGCAGGTAGAAGATTTTCTAGCAGGATTAGAAATAGCAGAATTAAGAAGGATTGGAATAAAAATTCCTCTTCTAAAGCTGGCTAGGTCGGTGTGGAACGAGGTAAAAAAATTAACGGGATATAGGGACATCCCACCAGAAACATCATTATGGAACAATCCAAGGTTTGAAAAATTAGAAATTTTTGAAGATAGTAGCTACTGGAAACAGAAAAAAATAAAAACTATTGGCCAGTTGTATAATAACAATGTGATAGTGACATATGAGAATATGTGTAAACAATATAACCTCCAGAGTAAACAATTTTATAGATACCTACAGCTAAGACACTTATTACGAGAATAGATTGAAAGGAAAGAACTAAAAATCTCTAGATATCCCCTCATAGGAATATTAAAATCTCAAGGACCAAAGGGTCTGACATCTAAGTTGTATTCACACTTGCTACAGAGTAAAATAAATGGGGAGCCGGTGGGAGTGAGGGAAAAATGGCAGGGAGTTATCCCGGGAATAAGTGAGCAGGACTGGGATGAAATCTGCTCCTCGCATTTGAGAGTATCGCCAGCAATAAACAATAGAATAATTCAGTTAAATATAATACATCAGACATATTTGGCACCAAATAGATTATATAAGATGGGGAGGATGCAGGCGTCAGATTGTACAAGATGTGGAGAGGGAGGAGCGGATTTCATCCACGTCATGTGGCAGTGTGGATGCATAGGAAGGTATTGGCAACAAGTAGTTAAAAAACTAGGAAAAGTCATAAATAAACCTATGATGGCTACGGTGGAGTTGTGTGTGCTGGGGGTGGTAAAAGATAGGGTGTGCGGTTACACTAAGATATTTTTGCAAAAAGTATTATTCCTGGCCCGAAAACAAATAGTTGAAAAATGAATTCAGCCAAGCCCACCTACAATAAATCAGTGGGTGAGGGTGGTAAACCAGGTGGTCCCATGTGAGAAAATAATGTATGAACAAAGAGGAAATATACAGAAATATGATAGGATTTGGGAAAAATGGAATAAATCACATTTGACAACAGATATAGGAAGACCAGAAACTACAGTATAAAATGAGTAAAAAGAGAAAGAATTAGTGACCATAAGAGGAATGAGAGGGAAGGGTGTGTATAAGGCCCCTTTCACACTGGGGCGGTGGGGGCGTCGGCGGTACAACAGCGCTATTTTTAGCGCTGCTGTACCGTCGTTCTTGCAGCTGTATTCGGCCGCTAGCGGTGCGGTTTAACCCCCCGCTGGCGGCCGAAAAAGGGTTAAAATCCCTCGTACAGCGTGGCTATAGCCGCGGTATTGCCGCGGTATAGCCGCGCTGTCCCATTGATTTCAATGGGCAGGAGCGGGGAAGGAGCGGTGAATACACCGCTCCTTCCCCGCTCCAAAGAAGCGGTTTGCAGGACTTTTTTCACCGTCCTGTCAGCGCACCGCTTCGAGGGCTTTCACACTGAACAAACAGCGGAGGCTGTTTAGGGGCGGTTTGCAGGCGGTATTTTTAGCGCAATACCGCCTGCAAACCACCCCAGTGTGAAAGGGGTCTAAGAGTGAGAATGATATTTATGTAAAATGTATAGAAGAAAAAATATAGAAATGACAAATGTAAGTTGTGTTAAATAACTTGTAAAGTAAAATTTTGCAATAAAGAGTTTAAAAAAAAAAAAAAAACCCTCTTGGGTATGGAGTTCACTAGAGCTTCATTGGGGTCCTCTTCAACTCCTCCATGACGGCATCAAGGAGCTGGTGGATATTAGAGACCTTGCGCTCCTCCACCCTCCATTTGAGTATGCCCCACAGATGCTCAATAGGGTTTAGGTCTGAAGACATGCTTGGCCAGTCCATCACCTTTACCTTCAGCTTCTTTAGCAAGGCAGCGGTTGTCTTGGAGGTGTGTTTGGGGTCGTTATCATGTTGGAATACTGCCCTGCGGCCCAGACTCTGAAGGGAGGGGATCATGCTCTGCTTCAGTATGTCACAGTACATGTTGGCATTTATGGTTCCTTCAATGAACTGTAGCTCCCCCGTGGCGGCAGCACTCATGCACCCCCAGACCATGACACTCCCACCACCATGCTTGACTGTAGGCAAGACACACTTGTCTTTGTACTCCTCACCTGGTTGACGCCACACACGCTTGTCACCATCTGAACCAAATACGTTTATCTTGGTCTCATCAGACCACAGGACATGGTTTCAGTAATCCATGTCCTTAGTCTGCTTGTCTTCAGCAAACTGTTTGCAGGCTTTCTTGTGCACCATCTTTAGAAGAGACATCCTTCTGGGACGACAGCCATGCAGACCAATTTGATGCAGTGTGTGCGGCGTATAGTCTGAGCACTGACAGGCTGACCCCCCACCCCTACAACCTCTGCAGCAATGGTGGCAGCACTCATATGTCTATTTCCCAAAGACAACCTCTGGATATGACGCTGAGCACGTGCACTCAACCTCTTTGGACGACCATGACGGGGCCTGTTCTGAGTTGAACCTGTCCTGTTAAACCACTGTATGGTCTTGGCCACCATGCTGCAGCTCAGTTTCAGGGTCTTGGTAATCTTCTTATAGCCAAGGCCATCTTTATGTAGAGCAACAATTCCTTTTTTCAGATCCTCAGAGAGTTCTTTGCCATGAGGTGCCATGTTGAACTTCCAGTGAACAGTATCAGAGAGTGAGAGCGATAACACCAAATTTAACACACCTGCTCCCCATTCACACCCGAGACCTTGTAACACTAATAAGTCACATGACACCGGGGAGGGAAAATGGCTAATTGGGCCCAATTTGGACATTTTTACTTAGGGCTGAGCTCACTTTTGTTGCCAGCAGTTTAAACATGAATGGCTGTGTGTTGAGTTATTTTGAGGGGACAGCAAATTTACACGGTTATACAAGCTGTGTCATTTCTTCAGTGTTGTCACATGAAAAGATATAATAAAATATTTACAAAAATGTGAGGGGTGTACTCATTTTTATGAGATATTGTATATACAGTGCCTTGCAAAAATATTCACCCCCTTGGCATTTTTCGTGTTTTATTGCCTCACAACCTGGAATTAACAAGGATTGTTTGAGGATTTGCATCATTTAATTTACAGAACATGCCCACAACTTTGAAGATGTTTTTTTTTTTTTTATTGTGAAGCAAACAACAAATAGGACAAAATAACAGAAAAAGTCAATGTTGCCTAACTATTCACCCCCCTAGTATGGATATACACTGGATCCTCAGCAATCAATCGACTCCCTCAGATATCCACAGCAATGCCGGTACCAAGGTAGATTTCAGGCTCATCAAATGCAGTATAGACATGCTCCATAGTGCAGTAATTCAATCCAATTTATTAAAAAAACAAGTAGTAACTTACAGTTCAGAATAATAGGTACAGCTATGTAGGGTACGTCCGGTCTCGGCCGTGACCGGAAGTGTCGACACCTGGCTCCTCTCTGACGTGTTGCGTCACTGAACACGTGACTTCATCAAAGGGTAATGGAGTCAGGTGTCTATTGCCAGTTGATATACTAAGTTCCGCTGTCATAGCAACAGCAATTGTTGATAAAACATCCTAATTCCCTCTGAATTAAACAGTAACATGCTAGCAATACCAGGAATCTTCCTACACAATTCATAAAACACTTTTAAAAACTAAAATAAAGACATAAAAAATATATAATAAAAATGATCTAGGACAGGGATATGCAATTATAGGACCTCCAGCTGTTGCAGATCGACAAGCCCCATGAGGCATAGCAAGACTCTGACAGCCACAAGCATGACACCCAGAGGCAGAGGCATGATGGGACTTGTAGTTTTGCAACAGCTGGAGGTCCGCTAATTCCGCATATCCCTGATCTAGGGGATACATATAATCCGCCATGGATGGCACCATCTGGTGGTTAAATCACATAAATTGCCCATATTACTACGGAACTCTCTGATGACATCTAGTGGATAAAAGAAAGATGGCGCAAATATTGGGGATCCTCCTAACACAATTCATATAACATTTTAAGTACAACAAACGATCCAATAGACAGACATGATTCAATACAGGTCACCGCCATCTAGTGGATATAATGCATATGAAAAAAAAAAACATCTTATTAGGTAAATCTCTAGTAACATCTAATAAGAATATAAGAAATAGGAAAAACAAATAACCCTGATAAGGTTAAATGACCAATAAACCTAAATCTTAATCCTCTCAGTATAGCAATGAAAGGAATAAAAATAACTCCAGTACTCTTGTGGTAGAGCAGATATTCAAATGAATATATAACTGATAACACATAACGCTGTCTAATGGCTACTACAGCCTAAAGAGACCCTCTAATAGTGTATGAATGCAAGATGAATAATCAAGGGAGATAAAGAATAAAATTAAAAATTAGATATAAAACAGTTCAAATTGAACTCAACGTTATGTCCCAATGGTGCTAAAGTAAGTAGCTCATGTATCTAGCGAGACTCTGATTGGCTCAATTTAATAATTTTGTTGTCCCCCCTCCAATGGGGTTTATACTTTTCTATCCCACAAACCATCAGGGATGAGGGATCCCTATTGTGGTGCTGTGCATAATGTCTGAATAGGCTATGTTTAACAAAACCATTCTTTATATTTTGCACGTGCTCTCTCTAATCTTTTCCATAGTTCTCTTTTGGTCCTCCCAATATACTGAATTCGGCAAGGACATTCTAAAAGGTAGACAACCCCTTCGGTTCGGCAAGATATAAAATCTTCTATCCTTCTTTGTTATCTAGAGTTAAAGTTTGGAAAATCCAAAATGTTTGACTTGCCACCTAAACAAAAGGTGGAGGAAATCTTTCATAGGGACACCTGACCTTGTGACAACTGTCAATGTTTGGGAGATATCCTCTCAATAGTCTATATTTAGGATGTATCTGGTCTATAAACCAGAGGCTCTGGATGGACAGTTGGAGAAATGGCTCTATATTTAGGATGTATTCGGTCTATAAACCAGAGGCTCTGGATGTACAGTTGGATAAATGGTTCTATATTTAGGATGTATCTGGTTTATAAATCAGAGGCTCTGGGGCACCCTGTACTGTACCCTTCTGCCCCCTGTACTGTGCCTTCCTGACCACTGTACTGTACACTCTTGACCACCGTGTACTGAACACTCCTGATCTGTACTGTGCCCTTTTGCCCCCCTGTACTGTACCCTTCATACCGCCTAGTACTGTACCTTCTTCGCCATGTACTGTGGCCCTCAGCCCCCCTGTACTGTGCCCTCCTTCCCCTTTGTACTGTTTCCTTCTGACCGCTGTACTCTACCTTCCTGCCCCCCCAACACTGTGCCATTCTTACCACTATACTGTACACTTCTGACCCCCCCCCATATTGTACCTTCCTGCCCCCCCATACTGTGCGCTCCCGACTGCTGTACTATACCCTTCTGACTTCCCTCTTCTGTACCCTTCTGACTTCTCTCTTCTGTACCCTTCTGACTTCCCTGTACTATATTCTTCTGACTTCCCTCTTCTGTACCCTTCTGACTTCCCTCTTCTGTACCCTTCTGACTTCTCTTTTCTGTACCCTTCTGACTTCCCTGTACTGTACTCTTCTGACTTCCCTCTTATGTACCCTTCTGACTTCTCTTTTCTGTATCCTTCTGACTTCCCTCTTATGTACCCTTCTGACTTCTCTCTGAAACCTCTTCTACTGACAGCTGTCTAAGAAGGGATTTATACTCACTTTGGAGGGATATTCTCCTTCTGATTCTCTAAGCAAAAAGTGAGGAGAAATCTCAACAATGGGACAGAGACAGAAAAATTGACAGGTGACCAGAGGCTCTGGTTATAGACCAGATACATCCTATATAGAGAGCTATTTATCCAACTGTCCATCCAGAGCCTCTGGTCTATAGACCAGATACATCCTAAATATAGAGCCATTTATCCAACTGCCAATCCTGAGCCTCTGGTTTATAGACCAGATACATACAAAATATAGAGCCATTTATTCAACAGTCCATCCAGAGCCTTTGGTTTATAGACCAGATACATCCTAAATATAGAGCCATTTATCCAACTGTCCATCCCAAGGTTCTGGTTTATAGACCAGATATATCCTACATATAAAGCTATTTATCCAACTGTCCATCTAGAGCCTCTGGTTTACAGAGCATGTACATCCTAAATATAGAGCCATTTATCCAACTGTCCATCCAGAGCCTCTAGTTTATAGACCGTATACATCCTAAATATAGAGATATTTATCCAACTGTCCATCCAGAGCCTCTGGTTTATAGGGCAGGTACATCCTAAATATAGAGCCATTTATCCAGCTGTCTGCCCAGAGCCTCTGGTTTATAAAACCGATACATCCTAAATCTAGAGCCATTTATCCAATTTTCCTCCCAGAGCCTCTGATTTATAAACCAGATACATCCTAAATATAGAACCATTTATCCAACTGTACATCCAGAGCCTCTGGTTTATAGACCGGATACATCCTAAATATAGAGCCATTTCTCCAACTGTCCATCTAGAGCCTCTGGTTTATAGACCAGATACATCCTAAATATAGACTATTGAGAGGATATCTCCCAAACATTGACAGTTGTCACAAGGTCAGGTGTCCCTAGTAAAGATTTCCTCCACCTTTTGTTCAGGTGGCAAGTCAAACATTTTGGATTTTCCATGACTTTAACTCTAGATAACAATGGTCACCTGTATGATGGCAGAAAATGTATCTGTCTATTGTGAAATATTAGTATCCAATCAGATGTTTGAGGCTCTAACCGCTTTTTTTTTTTTTTTTTTAAGATTAGGATATAAAGTCCATCCACCGAAGGGAGATATTCCTTCTAGACCAAAGACATGAAACTAACAGCAGTGACCATATCCATCCTGCTTGGGGCGCTACTGTTCCAAGTGGTGATTGCAGGTAAGTGATGCTCTGCTATGGCTTCTATTGATATGTAAAATTCCAACATATACCACAGTGCTGTACAGGGAACACGTCACTGAGCCAGTCACATCAGTCTCTTAACCAGAGGAGCTTACACTGTAATGACCCTCCACAATCACACACTATTATTATTATACATTTATATAGCTCTGACATATACCACAGTGCTGTAGGGAGAACACTGAGCCAGTCACATCAGTCTCTGTACCAGAGGAGCTTCTCCACCAGGTGGTGCTGTTCTGCAGGGTGCTGTTGGCTCACTCTGCTGTGATCTCAGCTGAGAGAAGCAGCAAGCCTGGGGCCTCTCATGCAGGCTTTTCCTAGGCAAGCATGGACCATATTGGGGAGGACAAAGGTGGAGGCTCTCCAGAGGCACTGAGGCCTACTGCATGTGCTCAAGATGCAATGGATCCTGGGCCTGTTCCTATGCAAGAGGGGTCCTTACCAGTCTTCCAGGATAAAGTAGTGAACAGACTTTGCCGCATTGCTAAGGAGGAACAGAAACTCTCTGTCATGAAAGAAGATCTCAGGAAAAAGAAATCCCTGCATAATAAACCTGGAAACAGTAAGAGGAAAGTCTCCAAGCTGAAGTCTCTGGAAGAGGTATTGAAAAATCCGGAGAAGTTGGTCGCCTCTCTGAAGGAGAGCAGCGGGTGTGTTCAGAGAGAAGTGTGAGAATGAGGACAGATGCCAACAGATGAAGGAGAGTGCCTGTGCCAGTACCAGCCAGAGGGTGGATGCCACAGCAACGGTGACAGTAAGGATGGGGGGGTAAGGAGGTGGCTTCACATGGTGGCTCCAGTACTACCCCTTTACTTGATGATGGGACTGCTGGTAACTGTGGTACTTCTGGGACTATGGTGAGCGGGACTGTTGTGCTGGAGGGGAGGAGGGAGGATCAAGTGGTGGGTAATTTACCAAACCAGTTTTCAGAGGTTCCTATGCAGCCAGTTAATGTTCCTATGCAGCCAGTTTTTTTTTTATCTGTCCCAGTTAGGAATTATGCTAAGGCTGTGTCGGGAAAAAGTCATGCTATTGGTGGTGGAAGGGAGCCAGTTGTGTGACTTTCACTTAACGCACCTTCTTCCTTTAAATGCAGGAATGTGATACAGCTCAAGTGGGAAGGCGGAGATTTTCCACCTATCAGGAGGGTGGTTGTGGATAAGATCCTAGCCATGGGATTTAAGGCAGAGGATATTTATGCTCTCATCAGTCCGGCTGGTTCCTATGAATATAATTTATCCTTTGTGTGTCCAGAATCGCTGGATCTGTTTTGGGAGCGGTATGAGTGTGTATATGGGGGCCAGCTGGACTGGAAGGGGCTTGTCCCCAAAGTTGTCTCAAGACAGCCCTTGATAAAAAATGTGACAATCCTGACAAGGAATGAGTCTATACCCCCCGAGGATTTATGGGTCTGGTTGAGGAGGTTTGGTGAAACGTTGTGTCCCCTAAAAAAGATTGTGGATGATAGGGGAATCTGGACGGGTGGGTGGTCAGTATCAATGAGGTTCAGTGTGTGTGTGCGAAGGTGGTCCAGCATTTGCCCTCCTCTGCCTTTATTGGTAGAGATAGAATTACTGTCTTCTACCCTGATCAACCTAAGCTGTGCCATAAATGTGGAGTCAAGGGACATTTCTCCTCTAAATGTCCAGAACAGAAGTGCTCTTTGTGCCAGAAACTGGGGCATCTGGCAAGGGGCTGTAACAACATTAAATGTAACCTATGTGATAAGGTTGGTCACCCTTATAGCTGGTGCCCTGAGGCTTTGCACAAAAAGCCAGAATTAGTGAAGGAATTCTTCCGTCCGGATAGAGAAGAGTCTGGGTTGGCGGAGGTTGTACCAGGGGATCCTAGTGTCTCTGTCCCACCAAAATCTGTGTCTGTGAGGCCCTCTGTGGTGTCAGTGTCCCCCCAGTCTGTGGTCTCCCAGTTAGTGTCAAAAAGTGTGGTTGTCAAGTCTGTGTCTGCACCTATTGTTTCTCCTAGTGTAGTAAAGGCAGCGGAGGGTGCTGAACCAGAATGTATGGTGGAGCCAACCCCTCCTCCTCGGCCTGGCAGAAGTGCAGCTGGAGGTCAGCGGACACGGAGGGGTGGAGTGAGGGATGGATTGGATGATGGTGGAGGGGGAGGTGAGAAGGGAATGAGGGTGGCTGGTGCAGAATGCAAGGTGAATGATGTGTAAGTCAGGGTGAATGATGTGGGGGGAGGGGTTAATGGAGGGGTTTTGGAATCGCATCCTGATGGCGATTAAATCTCAAAAGGTTTCTTAGCCTGGATTATGTTTAAATTGAGGTTCGGGGTTTGTAGTCTCTTTTTTTTTGTCATTAAAATATTTTTCTTTATATTTTATCTTGTCAGGAAATGGTTTTCTTTACTTGCTGATGTAAGCTTGCTTGTTTTTGTTTAGTTGTTCATTTTTGTGTAAATTTTTTTTTATTAATGAACTGTACGTTTGTATGATTTTTTAATATTAAAAATGTACACGCTAATGTCCCCCTACAGTCACGCACATTTATTATACCTTTATTCTATATAGCTCTGACATATACCGCAGTGTTTACTGCTGACAATACTAGTTGAGTCTCTCCCCCCTACAAGATACAGACACCAATCAGCCCTAACTTTATGACCATTGACAGGTAACAGTGAATAACATTTATTATCCTGCTCAGGGCCACCATCAGGGGGTACAGTCAATACTCATGTAAGGGGCCCGAGAGGGCCCCTAGGAACCCTACAGCAGCATGTGAAATTAATCATTTAGCAGCTCCGCCTCTTCCGTCTACTTTTACCCACACCCTGAAGAAATCAGTAACATTCTCCAGTAATGTAATTTAGTAAACCCGCTCCACTGCCCGAGCACTCACCGCCTATCAGAATAGCAATACCCCCAGCAGGAGATCGCGGCCAGCGCTCCTCTTGCATTCCCTGTTGAGGCGGAACATGATGGATGGTGGTAGGTATGCTTACAATGCGATTGGCCGGGACAGGTGCAGGGGGGAGTGGCCAGCTCGTCGACGGTGCACCTGGATACAGCCATAACAGGTGCATGCAAAGGGATGCGACAGTACAGCATTGAGGGTAAGTCACAAAAATGTATTGTGCCAAATTATAAACTTCTCTATGTGATAAGAGAAATCATAATAGAATAACGTGCACGTTACCATATAAGCTATTTAGTATTAAAAAAGTGAAAGCTAGAGACCTGTATTGGTCCCCTATAATTAATAGTGATGCACCTTCAAAAAGAAAACGACATATAGTATTGTGAATTTGCACTGAACAAAGACATAAGCTGCACCTCTGCCTAACAATTCAGGCATATAAACATAACATCAAATAGAATTAGATAGTGATCATAGTCCATAAAGTGATGAATTTCTGCAAAAAACGTGTTCAGATTTTCTTCAAACAAAACCGTGACTGGGGTGCTTTCAAACGTTCTTAGTGATTTTTGTGCTCCCCCTCAAGGGTCCCCACTCACCAGATCCAATCACCCCAAAGGGGCATACAGCGTATGATTATATCATCCACGATCTCCTCACCACCGTAATTATTTAAGGCACCCAGCATAGTCTCCGGTCTCCGTGTTGATGATTAGGTTGTATTCATGGTAACTCCCTCGTAAAAAAGAAATATAAGGCTACCATAGTGTAGTAGGTAAAATTTATTGACAGACCTTCATATTATAAATGTCAAAAATTAAGGTTAAAATTAAAAATAAAAATAAACCACTTAAAAATTAAAATTAAAAATTAAAAAGTCCAGCAACAATGTACCAGATATACCACAAGTCCAGGTACAGATACTATATAGTGGAACGTATCCACAGTATTAAGGCAGGTGTATCCCAGCAGCGTTACGCTGGATGGAGATAGTGCTGGTTGTTTGCACTCCACCTGCGTTCCAACAGTCCGTACCCGGAAGTGACGTAGCGTGCGTAGCGCCGTCGTACGCGTTTCGTCATAGACTTCCTCAGCGACGCTTGCTAAAGGCTATAACTGACCTCTTTTTAATTAAAAACGTCAACATCTTCTGGTAAGCGGACATCCACTTACAGAGCACTTTGGGTGTGTTACACAGCTGGTGAAGGTCGTCTATTCACACAGAGGAAGATTCACCTATATTCATTTTATTCATTTGTATATTTTGCAACAGCGGAAGATTAATGCATATTGATTTGCACCATTTTCCATTGCATGTGGACTCTATTCTGGTTTATTTTTTATTCACATTTTTTCATCATTAGAATTTTCATACTGTTTTTCACAAAGATATTATTTTGCTATATATGCAGAGATTGGATGGTTGTCATTCTCTTGTAATATGCACTTTTGACACTAAGTTTTATACATATATTTTTATTGATTTATTTATTTATTTTTTTGTATGGTACACTGTTGTGTTCACATTCAGTTTGTTTGAGCATAATTATCCAGATGCTATTCAGTTCACTGTCTATATAGATTCAGCGCCCCCCCCACCATACAAAGTCACAAAAATGTATTGTATGCTGCTGTGCCCCCTGTGCTGCCTGTAGATTTGATTTGGACTTTATTTAATCTCCTTCTTCTTGGATGGGACACCTGAGGCTGACAAGCTGGCATGATTGAGTTGCATAGTGAAAATGGATGAGGATGACTCTCCACCCAGTCATCATCATCCATTTTCACAATGCAACTCAATCATCTTCATCCCCACTTAGCACCATTCATCCGTCCAGTCTCCACAATGCATCCCCATCCCCACCCAGCACCATCCATCCCTCCAGTCTCCACAATGCATCCCCACCTACGCCCAGCACCATTCATCCCTCCAGTCTCCACAATGCATCCCCATCTCCACCCAGCACCATCCATCCCTCCAGTCTCCACAATGCATCCCCAACTATGCCCAGCACCATCCATCCCTCCAGTCTCCACAATGCATCCTCACCTACGCCCAGTACCATCCATCCCTCCAGTTTCCACAATGCATCCCCACCTACGCCCAGCACCATCCATCCCTCCAGTCTCCACAATGCATCCTCACCTACGCCCAGCACCATCCATCCCTCCAGTCTCCACAATGCATCCTCACCTACGCCCAGTACCATTCATCCCTCCAGTTTCCACAATGCATCCCCACCTACGCCCAGCACCATCCATCCCTCCAGTCTCCACAATGCATCCTCACCTACGCCCAGTACCATCCATCCCTCCAGTTTCCACAATGCATCCCCACCTACGCCCAGCACCATCCATACCTCCAGTCTCCACAATGAATCCTCCCACTACGCCCAGCACCATCCATCCCTCCAGTCTCCACAATGCATCCCCACCTACACCCAGCACCATCCATCCAACAGTTGGTTTGATTATTTGCAAACGGAAGAAACACAAAATAACTGTCATCCTCCTTCTGTCTGGGGCTCCATGCAAGATCTCATTTCGTGGGGTTTCAATGATCATGAGAATGGTGAGGAATCAGCTCAGAACTACACGGGAGAATCTTGTCAATGATCTCAAGGCAGCACGGGAGAATCTTGTCAATGATCTCAAGGCAGCTGGGACCATAGTCACCAAGAAAACAATTGGTAGCACACTACAGGACTGAAATCCTGCAGAGCCTGCAACGTCCCCCTGCACAAGAAAGCACATGTACAGGCCTGTCTGAAGTTTGATAATGAACATCTGAATGATTCAGAGGAGAACTGGGTGAAAGTGTGTCAAGCTCTTTGGCATCAACCAAATTCGCCGTGTTTGGAGGAGGAGGTATGCTGCCCATGACCCTAAGAACACCATCCCCATCGTCAAACATGGAGGTGAAAACACTATGCTTTGGGGATGTTTTTCTGCTAAGGGGACAGGAGAACTTTACCACATCAAAGGGACAATAGACAGGGCCATGTACCATCAAATCTTGGGTGAGAACCTCCTTCCCTCAGCCAGTGCATTGAAAATGGGTCATGGATAGGTATTCCAGCACAACCAAAACACACGGCCAAGGCAACAAAGGAGTGACTCTAGAAGAAGCACATTAGGGTCCTGAAGTGTCCTATCCAGTCTCCAAACCTTAATTCCATAGAAAATATGTGGAGCGAGCTGAAGGTTCGAGTTACCAAATATCAGCATCGAAACCTTAATGACTTGGAGAATATCTGCAAAGAGGAGTGGGACAAAATCCCTACTGAGATATGTGCAAATCTGGTGGTCAACTACAAGAAACGTCTGACCTCTGTAATTGCAAACAAGGGTTTTGCCACCAAGTACTACAGTGCCTTAAAGTATTCATACCCCTTGAAATTTTCCACATTTTGTCAGGTTACAAACAAAAAGGTAAATGTATTTTATTGGGATTTTATGTGATAGACCAACACAAAGTGGCACATAATTGTGAAGTGGAAGGAAAATATAAATGGTTTTCAATTTTTTTTTACAAATAAATATGTGAAAAGTGTGGCGTGCGTTTGTATTCACCCCCCTGAGTCAATACTTGTAGAACCACCTTTCGCTGCAATTACAGCTGCAAGTCTTTTTGGGGATGTCTCTACCAGCTTTGCACATTTAGAAAGGGACATTTTTGTCCATGCTTCTTTGCAAAATTGCTCAAGCTCTGTCATATTGGATGGAGAGCATCTGTGAACAGCAATTTTCAAGTCTTGCCACAGATTTCAGTCTGGACTTTGACTGGGCCATTCTAAGACGTGATTATGCTTTGATCTAAACCATTCCATTGTAGCTCTGGCTGTATGTTTAGGGTTGTTGTCCTGCGGGATGGTGAACCTCTGCCCCAGTCTTAAGTCTTTTGCAGACTCTAACAGGTTTTCTTCTAAGATTGAACTGTATTTTGCTCCATCCATCTTCCCATCAACTCTGACCAGCTTCAATGTCCCTGCTGAAGAAAAGCATCCCCACAATATGATGCTGCCACCACCATGTTTCACTGTGGGGATGGTGTGTTCAGGGTGATGTGCAGTGTTAGTTTTCCGTCACACGTTGTGTTTTGCTTTTAGGGCAAAAAGTTCAATTTTGGTCTTATCTGATCAGAGCTCCTTCTTCCACATGTTTTCTGTGTCCCCCACATGGCTTCTCTCAAACTGCAAACGGGACTTCTTATGGCTTTCTTTCAACATTGGCTTTCTTTTTTCAACTCTTTCATAAAGACCAGATTCATGGAGTGCACGAGTAATAGTTGTGGACAGATTCTCCCACCTGAGCTGTGGATCCTCCAGAGTTGCCATGGCCCTCTTGGCTGCTTCTCTGATTAATGCTGTCCTTGCCCGGCCTGTCAGTTTAGGTGGACGGCCATGTCTTGGTAGGTTTGCAGTTGTTTAGCCCCGATTGGCTGTTGGGGCTACACTACACAGGATTTATATGGACTTCACATATAATTGTCTTTAATCACTTTATCATAGTATTATATATGCACTTTGATTGCATGTATTTGCTTTTTGTCACTTTTCAGTCTTACTTGTATTTGTGATTATCACTTGCATAGGGCACACTGACTGAGTAGTTTGATTATATTTTGCAAACCTGTATGGGAATGTGAATAGTGCTTGTAGCTTCTTTGATTTGGTGAATATACAGTACATAGTAGATTGCAAGAATTTACTACAATCATTGACCTGGTGCCAATGACATACCTCCCAACTTTCTGAGATGGGAACAAGGGACACCTATTAGCAAAAGTATGTAGGCACTCCCCCTTCCACCCCCCCCCCCCCCTTATGAAATGAAATGATTGGTTTTTACCACTACTATTCCTTTATATTGGATTTTGAATTAGAAATTGGATGAAAGGTTTAACACTGGGAAACACTTTTTGAAAGATAAAAAGTACATTTTATATACAACTATATAGATCAGACCAAAATGAGGGACAAATGAGGAGGAAAGAGGGACTTTGTTTTAAATCAGGGACAGTTGGGAGCTATGGCCAATAGTCTTGTTCACACCAACAATGTTTTAACTATGCAAATTTCTTTGGGGTAATGAGATGTGCATGAACATGTGAAATGTGTATTATGAAAGGACGTTGCAGCACACATACTATGCGCCGGAGATCTTTTTCTTGGTAAAGGTGTTGACACATTTTACTGGGGTGTGTATTTAGATGAATTATATGTTGTGTGCATCATGGATGTGCGTGGCCTATTTCATTAGGGTGTGCCCCCCCAAAGACGCGGTGAATGGTGGGTGTTGCCAAATTGTGTTTACAGTGGGAGGGGCTTAAAGGGAAATGTTAAAATAAAGCAAAAGTCTTCCTATACCAATAAAATATGCTTTATGGTCTTCTCTCCCCCCAGTAGGGTGCATTCACACTAATGTCATATGGTTTTGATGGTTGCAGCGCAGCGTACCTACAGTTTCGGTGCGGATTAGTTGCATTTTTCCATAGACTTCTATTAGATCCTGCAGTTTTAGTGCGCTTTCTGAAAACAAAAACTGAAAGGGCGGTTTTGGTGCACCTTCAGAAAGCGCAAACCACGGGACATAATATAAGTCTATGGCAAAGTGCAACTAATCCACACGGAGACCGCGGTTACACTGCACTGCAGCCATGGTGTGGGGAAGCTGCACCGTATTAGTCTGAAAGCCAAGCTGATTGTTTATTATTGCTGACCTCTGAACTCTGGTAATTACTACTGACCTCTGAACTCTACCTTACTACTGACCTCTGAACTCCGGTTCACTTACTACTGACCTCTGAACTCCGGTTAACTTACTACTGACCTCTGAACTCCGCCTCACTTACTACTGACCTCTGAACTCCGGTTCACTTGCTACTGACATCTGAACTCCACCTCACTTACTACTGACCTCTGAACTCCGCCTCACTTACTACTGACCTCTGAACTCCGCCTCACTTACTACTGACGTCTGAACTCCACCCCAAATACTAATGACCCCTGAACTCTGGTTCACTTACTACTGACCCCTGAACTCTGCATCACTTACTACTAGGGTTGTCCTGGTATCAGTACCGATACTGAGCATTTGCGCGAGTACTTGTACTTGTGCAAATGCTCCGATGCTTGACCCGATACTTGGGCAGTCAGCGGTGATCGGTGTATAGATATCAGCACATATCCCCCTGTATAGATTTCAATATAGCAGCTGACAGCCGCTTCTCCTCCTCTCCCCCCTCCCCGCGCCTTTCAGCTGCTATATTGAAATCTATACAGGGGGGTCGGTGCTTGTAACTCCCCCCACCACCACACCGATCATCCCCTGACTGTCCCTGTATCCTCCTCCAGTCCCCCTTTGTGTCCTCCTCCAGGCTCCTCCTGTCCCCCTCCATGTTCCTGTCCCCCGTCCGTGTTCCTGTCCCCCCTCCGTGCTCCGCTCCCCCATCCGTGCTCCTCCCCCCCTTTGTCCTGGATCTGTCAAATATTTACCGGCTCCTTCCTTTTCCGAATGCACAGCATCAGTGTTTACGATGCTTCAGTTTATGAATAAGCCTCTGTCTCCTCTCCATTCATCTTCAGTGCAGCTGAGGCTGCTGAGAAAGGGACTGGGGAATCTCCATCCTCAGTCCCTTTCCATGTCTCAAAGGGGAGATTAACAGACCCCTGATATCTCACCAAAGCCCCCCAACAGGGCTCATAAAGAAAAAAAAAAAGAATTGTAATCAATATTTAAAAGGTTAAATTGAAAAAATAATAAAAAATACGGTAAATAAAAAACACACTGACACCGTCCACTCCTCCACCCCCCCCCCCCCCAAAAAAAAAACAAAGCATTGTAAAAAAAAAAATAACAAAAGAAAATTAAAAAAAAAATAACTTAAAAGAATAAATTGTAAAAAAAAAAAAACACTATTGACACTGTCCACGCGTAATTAGTACTGCATTTTAGTGTCACTGTCACATGACATTAAAAAAAGGTATCGGTAATCGGTATCGGGGAGTACTTAAAAAAAGTATTGGTACTTGTACTCGGTCTTCAAAAAGTGGTATTGGTGCAACCCTACTTACTACGGATGAGCCGAACACCCCTGGTTCGGTTCACAGCAGAACATGCTGTGAAATATTATATCAAGAATTGTAATTACATGCCCCTGTTAAACGTGACAGAAAAATTGGGCCTTGAGCGGTGGTATTGGTGCCACAACACTGTAATGCCCTGTACACACGGTCGGACTTTCCGACGGAATATGTGCGATCGGAGCTTGTTGTCGGAAATTCCGACCGTGTGTGGGCTCCATCTGACTTATTCCATCGGAATTTCCGACACACAAAGTTTGAGAGCATGCTATAACATTTTCGGACAACAAAATCCGATCCTTTAAATTCAGATCGTGTGTAGACAAATCCGACGGACAAAGTGCCACGCATGCTCAGAATAAATTAAAGTGGAGTTCCACCCAAAAGTGGAACTTCCACTCATCGGATTCCTCCCCCCCTCTGGTGTCACAGTTGGCACCTTTCAGGGGAGAGGGGGGTGCAGATACCTGTATATTACAGGTATCTGTACCCACTTCCGGCATAGATAGCCGCAGAATCTGCGGTTATTTACGCCACTTCCTGTTCCCCCCGCTGTAGTTACAAAAATTGTAACTACATGCCCAGAAAAATTGGGCCTTGGGTGGTGGTGGTGGTGCCCTAAACCAAAAATATTGTTGGAAGCTAGCATCATCAAGATTGAGAAGGAATAGGATAGTCAGCTTAGGCAGTCTTCAAGGGATCCCACTTCATAGCAAATTCAGTCAGTTACATTAGCATCAGGTGCTTGATAGCTGCTGATCCAAGACTGATTCATTTTTATGAAAGTGAGCCTATCAATGGAGTCTGTAGACAGGCACAATCTTTAATCCATTACAAACCCTCTAGCAGCACTGAATGTGCATTCAGAAAGCCTGCTGGATGCAGGACAGGCCAGTAGCTCAATTGCATATTGAGCAAGTTCTGGCCAGTGGTCCATCCTCAAGACCCAGTAACCCAGTGGATGCTCTGTTGGAAAGGTCTCCAAGTCTACTCTTGCCCCTAGATATTCCTGCATTATGTTATGCAGACGCTGGCGATGGTTGCTTGAATCAATTAGACCTTGGTGCTGAGGACTGAAAAATTGTTTAAAGGCATCGGTCAGCCGGCCACCTTCTACACCGCTCTTCCTCTGACTGAACAAAGCCTCAGCAATGCGTTGTCCAGCACAAGGAAATTGTAACCTCCCAGGGTCTGGAAATGCATTGCACAAACCTTTCTTCAAGGCCTCCTGAAGATGTTTCATCCTCTGCTCCCTCTTAGAAGGCAGGATGAGTTCTGCAACCTTACCCCTGAAACGTGGATCAAGAAGGGTTGCCAGCCAGTAATGATCCCTCTCCTTGATACCACAAATGCTAGGGTCCTTTCACAGGCTGTGCAGAATCTTTGAGGCCATGCAGTGTAGGTTTGCAAAGGCATTTGATTCTGAGTCCTCTGGGTCACTAAGGATCACACGATGTGTAACTACCTCCTCCCAGCCACATACAACTCCTTGGGTTTCTGGGGACTGAAAACCATCCCTTGAAGACTGCTGCTGAGTGTTATCCTCTACATCCATGCTGACACAATCCTCCTCTTCTTCCTGTGTGTTTGGCGGGCCCGCAGAAATGCTATCTGGATAAAGGGGGCTTTGAGAGGTAAGGAAGTCCTCCTCTTCCTCCTGCTGTTCTGCCTCAAGTGCCCTGTCCATGATTCAACAAAGTGTGTGCTCCAGCAGGAAGACTAGAGGGACAGTGTCACTAATGCATGCATTGTCGCTGCTCACCATCCCTGTGGCTTCCTCAAATGGTGACAGGACAGTGCATGCATCCTTGATCAGTAGCCACTGGTGTGGTGAAAAGAAGCTAAGCTCCCCTGACCCTGTCCTGGGGCCATACTCGCACAGGTACTCATTGATGGCCCTCTGCTGTGTGTGCAGCCGCTGCAGCATTGCCAACGTTATGTTCCACCTGGTAGGCATGTCACAAATGAGGCGGTTGGTGGGCAGGTTTCATTCCCTTTGAATGTCAGCCAGCCGAGCACTGGCATTGTATGACCGGCGGAAATGACCACAGACTTTTCTGGCCTGCCTCAGGAGATCCTGTAAGCCTGGGTACCTGCTCAAGAACCACAGCACCACCAAATTCAGGACATGTGCCAAACATGGGTCAAGTGTCCAGTCGGAGGGCGGAGAGAAGGTTAGTGCCACTGTCGCATACAACCATTCCTGGTTAAAGCTGCCGTGGCGTCAATCACTGCTGAGTCTGCCCCTGTAGAGCTGACAGAATCTCTGCCCCAGTGTGGCTTCTGTCCCCTAGGCAGACCAACTCAAGCACCGCATGGCATCTTTTAGCCTGACTGCTTGCACAGCCCCTTGAACGCTTACGGAGCACCGATGGTTCAGAGGACAAATCTGCAGAAGAGGCCATAGAGAAAGAAGAAGAGGAGGGGGTGGAGGAGAGAGCTGTGGCAGAATCGCCACTAGCATTTTGGAGGCGTGGTGGCGGAACAAGCTCCAACAGCACTGAACCCTGTCGTGCACCCTTCCCAGCTGCCAGCAGAGTTACCCAGTGCGCCGTGAAGGAAAGGTAGCGTCCTTGCCCATGCCTGCTGGACCATGAGTCAGCGGTAATATGAACCTTACTGCTAAACGCCCTGTCCAACGAGGCCAAAACATTGCCTTCCACATGCCAGTAGAGAGCTGGAATGGCCTTCTGTGAAAAGAAATGGCATTTTGGAACCTGCCACTGAGGTACAGCACATTCCACAAATTCACAAAAGGGGGTAGATTCTACCAGCTGAACAGGCAGCAGTTGCAGTGCTAGCAATTTGGCCAAGCTAGCATTTAGATGCTGAGCGCGTGGATGGCTGGGACCGAATTTCTTTTTATGGTTCAGCAACTGGGGTAGGGAAATTTGCCTGTTAAAATCAGATGGTGGTGTACTGCTAACAGATTGGCTGCAAGTACTTGGGACACCTATTTCTATACCTTCATTCCTCTCAGTGCAGGTTTTTAAAAGGACTGGAGGTATAGTAGGGTTGGAGATCCCAGATGAGGAGCAAGGAGAAGTCCTCCTTTTTCTTTGATGTGGGTCTTTCAAGTGCTTCTGCCAAAGGACAGCATGGCAGGTCATCATATGTCTGGTCAAGCATGTGGTCCCCAAGCGGCTGCTGTTCTGGCCACACTTGATCTGCTTTAGATATGAGTTGCAAACAGCAATGGCGCGATCTGCTGCACGTGTCAAAAAAGGCCCACACCAAGAAATTTTTAAAAGTCAGCGGGGAGTCAGCAGCACCCTGAACCTGTGGAGCTGTGCGGTGTGATGCAATAGGGTGGCTGCCCTTAGGCTGCCCCCTAGAGGACATCCTGCCTCGTTGGGGTTGTGCCTCCTCCTCCTCTCTTCTCTTAGGCACCCAAGTATAGTCAGTGACCTCATCATCCCCTCTCTCCTCGTCACTGGATTAAACTTGGCAGTATGCTGCAGCTGGGGGAATATGAATGCCAGTTGCTTGTCCTTCTGTAGCACCCCCTCTCTCTAAGCTCACGAGCCTTCAAATCGCTGTGCATCATCCAGCAGCATGTACCCAACACTGTGGTCGAATAATTCTGGGGACTCCTCCGTGCATGATGGTGGGGCTACGTAAGGAGTGACTGTGGACAAGGAGCCGGTGGAATAGGCCACTTTGGCAGCTGCGTTGGAAGGCAAACTACTCTGAGCCTGGGTGACAGAGGATGAGGAGGATGAGGACGGCTTTGTTATACACTCCACCAACTCTTCTGCATGTTGTGGCTCAATAACACGGCCAGCAGCAGAAAAAAAAGGACAATCGTGCCCCACGGCCCCCTGCAGAGGATGCACCATGTCCATGACCACCACTGATGACTGTAGACACAGAGGCTGCTTGCCCTCTTTTAGTGGCCTGTGTGTCAGAAACTATGAAATCGGACCGAAACAGAAGTACAGTTAAATCACACTTGTTTAATAATAAAAGTAAAAAGAAAAAACGTAGTCAAAACATAGCCAAAGTTCAGTAACTGGAACGGATAATCAGCCAAGCCAGAAGTCAGGGATCAAAGTAGTGGAACAGCAAGCAGGATCCGGAGCCAGAAGGGATGTCAGCAAAGCCAGTCTTTAAACAGGAATGCAGGAGATGTTTCTTGTGATGTTGGCCAATGTGAAGGAAGAGCTCCTCTGGGCTGGACGGCTTAAGTAGGCAGGACTGATCAGCAGGATATCAACAACAGCTGAGTAATTGTGGAGAGAGAAGGGAGCTGGCAATTAGCCAACAGCTGGGCTTCCAGCTCAGAGAAGGAAGTGCTGAGCCCAGCCCTGACAGTACCCCCTACTCAACGATCCCTACCCCTCGGAGGACAACCAGGCTTGAGTGGAAAACGTCCATGGAAATCACGGAGGAGGACAGGGGCATGTACATCCGAGGATGAGATCCAAGAGCGTTCCTCCAGACCGTACCCTTTCCAATGCACCATGTACTGTATGTGCCCACGGTACCTACGGGAGTCAAAAATGGTTTGTACTTCATACTCCTCATGGTTCTCAACCTGTACAGGGTGAAGACGTGGCACCGAGGTGGTAAAGCGGTTGCAGACCAAAGGTTTTAATAAGGAGACATGAAATACATTCGAAATACGCATATTAGAAGGAAGGTCTAATGCATAAGCCACTGGGTTAATCCTGCAAAGAATACGGAAAGGCCCAATAAACCGAGGTGCGAACTTCAGTGAGGGAACACAAAGTCGGAGATTGCGAAATGACAGCCAGACCCTGTCCCCAACCTGGTAGGAAGGTGCAGGCAGGCGCCTGCGGTTAGCATGGAATCTGTACCTATCATTAGCATGACGCAAAGCTTCCTGGACTTGTGCCCAAGTGTAACGAAGACCACGGAGATGCTCCTGTAACGCAGGAATATTCTGCGGAACAAACGAGTCAGGCAACATGGAATGTTGGAAACCATAATTCGACATAGACGGGGACAATCGGGAAGCAGAATTCAAGGCACTGTTGTGAGCAAACTCTGCCCACGGTAATAGGTCTGACCAGTTGTTATGATGGTCAGAAATATAGCAACGTAGGAATTGCTCCAAGGACTGATTGGCTCGTTCTGCGGCCCCATTAGACTGCGGGTGATATGCAGAGGAAAAAGCAAGCTGAATTCCCAACTGTGCACAAAAGGCTCGCCAGAACCGGGACACAAACTGACTACCCCTGTCCGAGACAATCACCTTGGTTAGCCCATGTAAGCGAAAGATCTCCCGAGCAAAAATGGAAGCCAGTTCCTTAGAAGTGGGCAACTTCCTAAGTGGAATACAATGACACATCTTTGAGAACAGGTCAACCACCATAAGGATAACTGTGTTGCCCTGGGAGTTGGGTAACTCCACAATGAAATCCATAGACAGGTGGGTCCAGGGCCTCTCTCCATTGGGTATGGGTTATAGGAGGCCCACTGGAAGGTGCCGTGGAGTCTTACTCTGAGCACACATGGAACAGGCAGCTATGAAGGCAGTTACATCAGCACGTAGACTAGACCACCAGAATTATTGGGAAATGGCCCAAACGAGTTGATTCTTCCCAGGGTGGCCAACTGCCTTGGGAGAATGGTAAGTCTGGAGCACGGCAGTACAGAGACTCTCTGGGACAAAGCAGCGGTCACAAGGTTTCTCAGGAGGAGCATGGACCTGAGCAGCAAGAATTTTGTCACCCAAAGGAGAAGTGAGACTGGTGCGAACCGTAGCCAAAATACGATCAGGAGGAATCACAGGACCCGGAACCGACTCCAACTTGGAAGTGGAGGAAAATTGTCGTGACAAGGCGTCAGCCCTTACATTCTTAGTACTGGGTAAGAATGAGACAATGTTATTGAAACTTGACAAGAAAAAAGCCCATCGCGCCCTTCTGGAAGAGAGGCGTTTAGCCTCAGGCAAGAATCTTATAGGGATGGGGGCGCGAACCTTCCCTCGCGTCCCATTTAAAGTCCCAAGTTCTCTTTCCCCCTTTGCAGACAAGAATGTGAGATTCTTATGGTCAGTAAGAATGAGAACCGGCACAGTGGTACCTACGAGGAGATGTCTCCATTCTTTCAGGGCTAAAATGATCGCCAACAGCTCTATGTCACCAATCTCGTAATTGCACTCCACAGGTGACAATTTCTTGGAAAAGTAGCCACAAGGATGCATAGTGCTCTCAGAGGTAGGACGTTGAGACCGAAGGGCGCCAACGCTCAAAGGCCTTAATGGACTCTGGAGACCAACTCTGTGGGTTACCGTCCTTTCTGGTCGTATCAGTCAGGGGCTTGACCAGAGACGAGAAGTTACGAATAAACTTCCTATAATAGTTGGCAAAGCCCAGGAAACGCTGCATAGGACGTAAAGCCATGGGCCACTGTAGGACTGCCGAAAGTTTCTCTGGGTCCATCGAAAAACCAGCAGTGGAAATGACATAGTCCAGGAATTTAACCTGTTCACGATGGAACTCGCACTTCTCCAGTTTACGATAGAGATGGTTCTCTCTTCGTTTCTGAAGCACATGACAGACATCTGTGTGGTGGCTCTCCAGGGACTTTGAAAATATGAGGATATCATCGAGATAAACCACCACACATACCTGCAACAAATCTCGAAGAACATCGTTAATAAATTCCTGGAAAACTGCCAGGGCATTACAAAGGCCAAAAGGCATTATGAGGTACTCATAATGGCCTGTTCTACTATTAAACGAAGTTTTCCACTCGTCGCCCTCCTTAATCCTCACGAGATTGTATGCCCCTCTCAAATCAAGCTTTGTAAAAACCGTTGCTCCCTTGAGGCGGTCAAATAACTCCACAGGGTCTCTTTCTTAATCTATTTCAGAAAGTTCAAACATGGATCTGATAGCCAGACGCCCTCACAATAAGTCCAGGAAGTGACGAAACGTTAGGGACGTGTCGCACAGGAAGTGACGCATGTGCTCCACCAACCGAGGAACCAGGAAGCGTGTGACTGTGGTTACACACAGGGAGCGCTCCTGACAGGTTTTCACGACTGGAGGACGCAATCAGGCACAGTGCACTTTGTTATCTTTGCTCAATGTTTATTAAATTTTGGTACGCATGGTTTTAAGGGGATGTTTGGATGGTTCAAATAAAGATGTTTAGCAGTATCACGCTATGTGAGCATTTTTGTTTCTTCTACATATCCTATTGGAACTACTGGGAATAATACTGACATCTGGTGGTCGCTTTGGATATTGATGCAGATTTACTACTATTAATCAAGGCTTTTATTGATCTGATTTCTGGTGAGTGAGTTTTCATTGGGGACCCCAGCACGTGGTGTATCGCTTGGTGAAAGGATTACTACCCTCACAGAATACATCTTGATTATTTATTGGTGGGACTCTGGCTATCAGATCCGTGTTTGAACTTTCTGAAATAGATTAAGAAAGAGACCCTGTTTAATTGGGGTGCACAGCGCTGCTGCAATACTGAAGAGACACTTTATATATTTATATATTTATAATTGTGTATTTATATATTTATCTAATTTAATTGATTCATTATTGCCTATATACATGTTCTACTATTTAAGCAGCTGCTACTAGTCATATAATTATTTATGTGCCGCACATACACCATTAGAATATTGTACTAAGCGCAGAGCATTGTTGTTTTTTTGGGACGGGCATATACAACATACATTCATTCAAGGTCAAATAACTCCGTAATCAACGGAATCAGATAGGCATTCTTAATTGTGAAACGATTGAGACCCCTATAATTAATAGAAGGTCTCAGTTCACCACTCTTATTCACAAAGAAGAAACCAGCAGGAGACGAGGATTTGCGGATGAAACCTCGAGAAAGTGCGTCTGCAACATACTACTCAATGGCCTTATCCTCCAAGACCAATAAAGGTTAAACCCTGCCACGAGGGGGTATGGCACCAGGTTGAAGGTCAATTGTGCAATCATACGGCCGGTGTGGAGGCAAACTACCGGCCGATAATGGATTATCTCATGGTGAAGAGCCCCTACGGCCATGGACAACGGAACCGTCTCATGAGTCACATGGGCAGGCTGTAGAGGTCTCCTGTCAAGAGCCTCAATGGTAAGTGGAGTGTCACGCAGCTGCAGCGGAATCGAGTGCTTCGATACAAAGGCAGCATCAATGAACAGGCCTGCAGCCCCAAAGTCGATTAGAGCCTGTATCTCGACGGATGACTCAGCCCAAGAAAGGGTGACCGAAACCAGGGGCTTATCCTTCTGGATAACTGGGGATGAAACAATGCCACCTAAGGTCTGTCTGTGACAGGACCTCAAGGTTCGGGTGTTCTCTGGACGGGTAGGACAAGACTTCAAAAAGTGACCTGCCTGGCCACAATAAAGGCACAATCTCTCCCTCCTCCTAAAGGTTCTCTCATGCGCAGAGAGACGTGTGAAACCCAAGTGCATGAGTTCACCTTCACTGCCCGACTTGGTACCAGGAGGCATGGGAGGTGAGGGAGGCACGGGTGGGACTGCAAAGCTCAGAGACAAACATACAGGAGGCTTCCGCAAGCGCTCTTTAAAAGAGTCTTTCTCTGAGTCTGGAGTCAATGAGGATGGCAAACATGATCAACTTCTCCAGCTCAGTGGGTATATCTTGGGCTGCTATCTCATCCTTGATGGTATCCGAGAGACCATGAGAAGAGCCCAGCCCTGACACTGTGAGCGTCTGCCTCTCCTTGGTGGTCTTCCGGACATGATGTATTTTTTGTTTTGCAACACCACATTACACTGTATTAGATACTGTGTATACCACCTGAAGTGTATTAGAAACTGTATTATTACTGCACTGTATTGTGTACACCAACAGAAGTGTAGTAGAAACTGTACACACTGTATTAGATACTGTGTACACCGCCTGCACTGTATTAGAAACTGTACTAAGGCTGCACTGTATTGTGTACTGTGTACACCAACAGAAGTGTAGTAGAAACTGTACACAGTGTATTAGATACTGTGTAAACCTCCTGCACTGTATTAGAAACTGTACTACGGCTGCACTGTATTGTGTACACCACCAGAAGTGTAGTAGAAACTGTACACACTGTATTAGATACTGTGTACACCGCCTGCACTGTATTAGAAACTGTACTACAGCTGCACTGTATTGTGTACTGTGTACACCACCAGAAAAGTAGTAGGAACTGTACCACGGCACTTACAACCTCATTCGGATCCGTGCAGGGGACGAGTGGAAGACAGCCTTCAGGTCCAGGTTTGGACACTTTGAATACTTGGTGATGCCGTTTGGTCTGTGCAACGCCCCTGCCACGTTCCAACACCTGGTAAACGACTTCGTTATCGTTTATCTGGACGATATCCTCATCTTTTCTGCCACAGTAGAGCTGCACCAAATCTATGTGAAAAGAGTGCTCACAATTCTCAGAGAACACGGACTTTATGTTAAAACGGAAAAATGTGAGTTCGAACAGACAGTTATCCAGTTCCTAGGGCTTATCTCCACAGAGGGGGTCACAATGGACCCGTAAAAGGTAAAAGCATTCCAGGAATGGCCAGCTCCCTTGGATAAAAAGGGAGTCCAGCGATTCGTGGGCTTCGCCAATTTCTAAAGATTTATAAAGGGATTCTCGTCAATCATTTCGCCCATTACACAGCTTTAAAAATTGTTCCAGTGGCCCCAAGATGCCCAGGAAGCCTTCGACAAGCTAAAGAATCTGTTCACTTCCGCCCCAATACTGCAGCACCCAGACCCAGCCTTAGCCTATGTATTGGAGATGGATGCTTCGGAGACAGCTACAGGAGCGATTTTGTCCCAAAGACAAGGTCATAAGGCCATTCTTCACCCTGTGGCTTTCGCTTCTCGGAAGTTAAGCCCACCTGAAAGGAACTATGATGTGGGTGACCAAGAGCTGCTAGCCATCAAATTCGCTCTTGAAGAATGGAGATATCTGTTGGAGGGTGCGTCCCACCCTATCATGATCTTCATTGATCATAAGAACCTGGAGTACCACAGGACAGCAAAAAGCCCAAGACCCCGCCAAGCACGGTGGGCGTTAATTTTCTCCAGGTTCAACTTTCACATCTCATACCGACCTGGGTCCAAGAATGGAAAAGCGGACCCATTCTCCCGGATGTTCCCAGAGGTCCCTCAGATAATGGAACCTAGTACCATCCTGTCTCCACAAAATAATTTTCTTCTCATTCAACCCGACCTAAAGACTGCCATCAAACAGGCCTCCAGTCAATGTACAGAACCAGAAGTATCTTCCTTGAGGAAACAGGATGGTCTGCTATGGGCTCAGAATAAAATATTTATTCCACAACATGTAAAACTTCAAGTCTTAAAAAACTTTTCACGATCACAAGCTTGCAGAAGATTTTGGAGTACAAAAGACCTCCGAACTAATACAGTGTTCTTTTTGGTGGCCGGGTTGAAGACAAGACTGTAAGAACTATGTCAATTCATGTATTACCTGCCAACATAAAGGGTCCAACACTAAATCCTGGCACCTGCTAAAACCTTTACCCATCCCTGAACAACCCTGGAAGGAAGTCTCTATGGACTTTATCGTTGACTTGCCTCCATCAGAAGGGTTTACCAACATTCTGATAATAGTTGATCGCCTTTCAAAGATGGCACATTTTTCGCCCATGGCGGGCACTCCCTCTGCCTTGGATACTGCAAACATATTCATCAAAGAAGTGGTGAGGCTTCATGGAGTACCTTACAATATTGTGTCTGATAGGGGAGTCCAATTTACCTCCAAATTCTGGAAAGACCTCTGCAAGTCCTTAGAAATCAAAGTCTGCCTTTCCTCAGCATACCACCCTCAAAGTAATGGCCAAACGGAAAGGACAAATCAAACTTTAGAACAATACCTTTGCTGCTTCTGTTCCTGCTCCCAAGACAACTGGACTTCTCTTCTTCCTTGTGCAGAGTTTGCCTACAATAATTCCATACACACAGCCACCAATCAAACCCCTTTTTGGGCCAATTATGGGTTTCACCCCTCATTTCTTCCTGATTCTATCCCTGAAGCTTCAGTCCCTGCAGTACAAGATCGAAAAAATTTAATTCAAACAAGTTTTCAACATATCCAGGAAGCTATGCAGAAGGCTCAGGACAGCTACAAAAAGTACTATGACAGGGGGAGAAGGAGCAACCCATCCTTCAATGTAGGAGACAAGGTTTGGCTATCTGACATCAATCTTAAACTACCATGTCCGTCACGAAAATTGGGCCTGAAATTTATCGCCCCTTCAAGGTTAAGAGAGTGGTGAATACCGTGGCTCTTGAATTAGCAATACCTAGCTCCTACAAAGTGCATCCTGTTTTTCACGCTTTATTGCTGAAACCAGTGGTCCCCAGCCCTTTCTCAGGAAGAGAAGAATTACCACCGCTTCCAGTTGAAATTGAGGGCGAAAACCAGTTCGAGGTGGAGGCTATAATGGACTGTAAAAAAAGGGGTGGACAAGTCCAGTATCTTATTAAATGGAAGGGGTACCCCCCAGAAGATAACTCTTGGGAACCTTCAAATAACTTACACGCCCCACGTTTGGTACAAGCCTTTCACAAGAAATACCCAGGAGTTCTGGCCAAGTTGGGCATCCGGAGGCTGCCCCTTTGGGGGGCACTGTCAGAGAAATAACAGAAACCAGGCTTGCCAGCATTGGCCCTTTCCTGCGCGCTTGCGCCGGTGGATTGGCACTCCGGCGCATGCGGGTGTACAATTCAGTGGAACGGCCTGGGCGCATGCGCATCGGAGCACGCATAATGTGAATCTCGTGAGCCTATAACATGAGCCTATAAAATGCTGCTCAGTCCCATGTTTAATTGCTGGTTTGTAGCTCAGCTTCCTGTGTTCCTGCCTCAGTACTCTGCTTCCTTGTGATTACCTGTTGTGACCTGGATTGACCCTGACCTGCACTGATCTTCTCCAGTACTTTGACCCCAGCTTGCCTAAGGACTCCTCTACTCTACCTGCCTTTAGTGTTTGACCTCAGCTTGTTTAAAGGACCTTCTCCCGTCTCACCTGCCTGATTATCTGCGTTTGACCCCCGGCTTCCTCCAAGGACTTGCTTCTAATTGATTGTGTTTGACCCCTGGCTTCCTCCAAGGACTTTTTCTACGGTATCTACTTACGAAATGTGCTGGGTTAGAGCCCCAGCCGGGCATTACACTCCAGACTCAAGCCTACCTCAACACGGAGTGTCAGCTCACTCAAGCCCTTCCTAAGCCTGCTGGTGACTCGTTAATCTAGGTGCCCTATACCCACTGTACCACTTCCAGGGGTAGAGTGCTCTTAGCTGCAAGGGAAGCTGCTCTCAGCATCTCGGCCTTGGTGAGTACCCTGACACAATGGGTAGAAGTCATTGCCCTGACTGGTGTTCTAATTTAGGAAATGAGACACAGACTAACCCCTCTACATGCAGTGGGTCAATATTTAACATTTCCACATGTAAACCTAACGGAAACTCCTTCTGTTTACTGTTCCACATATCTGATCCTGATTTAAACACCTTGTCTAATTTTTCTTCCCTCCCTGATAATGAAATTGATATATTACACACATTTATACTCGCAGCACAGAACAAGGACACTCATGGGCTTATTGCTAAGAAACAATTTGCACTAGGACAAAGTGTCTATGTGTGTTGTGGGATGGTATGCTATCCTTGGGTCCCCCTTCATGTCCAGGGATGGTGTTATTTGGCCTCTTTAGCCCCGATTATGGGAGTAATGGATAACAATAAGGGAGATCACGTACTTGAAGCCAGTATGCATCCAAGATACCCTCTTATGCCGCGTACACACGGTCGGACTTTTCGTCTACAAAAGTCCGACAGCCTGTCCGACAGACTTCCGGCGGACTTTCGGCGGACTTGCAGCAGACTTTCTAACGAACGGACTTGCCTACACACGACCACACAAAAGTCCGACGGATTCCTACGTGATGACGTACACCGGACTAAAATAAGGAAGTTCATAGCCAGTAGCCAATAGCTGCCCTAGCATGGGTTTTTGTCCGTCGGACTAGCACACAGACGAGCGGATTTCGGGGTCCGTCGTAGTTACGACGTAAAGATTTGAAGCATGTTTCAAATCTAAAGTCCGTCGGATTTGAGGCTGAAAAAGTCTGCTGAAAGTCCGGAGAAGCCCACACACGATCGGATTACCAGCCAGCTTTAGTCCGTCGGCGTCCGTTGGACTTTTGTAGACGAAAAGTCCGACCGTGTGTACGCGGCATTAAGCATAGAATAAAGCGAGAATTGTTTCTTTAAAAGGACATGGCATGAGCTTGGTTTCCCTCATGGACAGGATGGGGAATTGATATGATGAAGAAATTAAATAATTATTCTAAGATACTAGATGAAATATTGGATAAAAATTCAGACATCACTAAGTTAAATTTGGAAACAAGAGCAATCAGAAAACAACTAGAACTTCATGACATGGCCATAGAAAGTATGAGTGCAGCCCTTACAGGGTTATGTGAGATGACTGAAGACTATGAATGTTGTTGGCAACAGTCACTAAAGGTATTTGCACATAACTCTTGGTAACACAGAATGGTTATTCTCTTATCTCACACTATCCCACTGTAGATCTTCACTCACTGAGCTCTCAGTCTCTCACGAGACTTCCAGATCCAATCGTCACTGAATCTCCTGAGATCTTCCACAGCTATCCCGCTGTATACTCCTCAAGTGTCACCCTTGCTAACCCTTGCTAACCTGCTGGGTCCCTAGCTTGGCAGTTGCTGAAGCTTTCCAACTTCTTCACTGTCCCCGGCTGGTGAGAAGACTGCTCTGGTGCTTGCTCAAGCTTACTCACAGTAGTCTCTGGTAACAAGGTGGATGATCCCTTAGCGGCGACTGCTTACCTTTACCTCCAACCACAACTGGTTCCTCGTCCGGCTGAACCTTTGCAACTCTAATCCTGCAGTCCCAATCCTGCGCTGCTTCTCCTGCTCCTAGATAGGCCTCAGGCAGCCTAGCAGCCAGGTGTCCCCGGGATAGGCCTCAGTCTTCCGGCCTAGCAGCCCAGGGAGACATAACACACGTCCACCCAGACAGCCGTCCAGGTGGCACAGAACCCCGATCACCTGACTCCACCCCAATAAATAGGCTTTCCCAGCAGGTCAAGGGACCAAAGAAACTCCTGCCAATTGGCTGAGACGCCCATCCACTTATAATCTGACCTTGCAGAGCCCTTGTCAATCTAATGTCACCTGCCACAGTGCCACCTAGTGACAGAAGAGAAAAGGTGCAGCAATTCCAGAATTAGAGAGGAATCAGTGGATCTACTAACAATTGACCAGGACAATTACTACCTTGCAAACTAAATTTGTTAGCAACCCTGCCTAAACACCAGGGTGCTACATACATATTATCAATTTGTTTCCAGGTCATCTGAAACAATATGATTTCAGATTTCTGAAGGTTTTTTTTTTGTCTGATTACGCAGAGCTGACCATGCCTAGTTACTGTTGCGTACCTAGCATCCTCACTGTGCCAGGATTTGCAGAGTACATAGTCTCAGTAGCGTCAGGTGCTTCCTAGTGCAATTGGGCCACACCCTGTCTGATCTAAAGTGAGGCTTGGCATGTGCAGGTGACATCAGTGGAGGAAGTATGAAGGCATGTAGAATATTGGCACCAGGATGGATAAAGATAGCGCCGGCTTAAGCGGGAGGGAGGGTTGTGCAGGGTGCACTCTTGTGTATGGTAAGGCTATTAATCTTTGGGAACTCAGCATTCTCAAAAATGGAATTGTGATGTCATCAGCTCCTCCTCTCCAATCAGAGAACACCTTGTATTCACTGAAAAAGACAAGGCTTCTCCTGAGTGGTGGAGGCGCAGGAGCAAGCAACTCTCGGTATTTAGTGCACAGAGGGGAAGTTGCTTGAGTACCTTCTGGAAAAGTATTAGACCACAACAGTGAACTAGAGCTGCTCACTTCCTGGAAACCAAAATAAAGGGGTTGGGGTCTGGAGAAAGGTGGTGGAGATTTCAATGCTCCATGAAATCTTCAGATGTAACAATAGACACCTAGGACAGAATACAATTCAGATGTGCTAATTGGATTGGCATTGTCTACAGAGATTCTGGTAGGATAAGGCAGTTTCAGTCATCAACCAGGTCTTCCCGATTGTGAAGAGAGTCACTTTGGGCGGGGGGCCCAAACTAACCCCAGAGATCTCTGGAAACTCCTTGTCCTGCTCCCCTGGACCCTCCCATGTGTAAGTTACCCTGTGTCTATTAGGGGCACAGGGTGACGAGAACTCCAGTCTGATCTGCACTAATCAGACTCACCGTACAACCACACCCAGCATTTCCTTTTACCCCTGTTATCCTGGGTTCTGTATGTCTGGTGTGTGTTGAAAGAATGAAGGGGCTCTTTCACTTTGGACAGTAATATTTCTGAACAATATCTCTCAAGAAAATATGAAGATAAATTCAACTTTTCCAACTGCTGAAATATTGTATGAGCTTGGTCTCATAAATTGTTGTATGCTTTTTACTAGTGTAGCGCACTACCCCCGAAGGAGCTGCAGTTTGTTTGTTCTTTCTGTAAATCACATTCACCACATAGCACATCGCAGCCCATAGAAATAGAAACAATCCATATTGTACTTTTTCTCTTGCTTTTATTTGCATAACTTGAACTGGGACAGGGAAAGTGTTTTCTGAGATGCTCTTTCACTGCGTCATAATCAATCCTTTGCCTTCTTATGCAAAGACTTAGAACAATGCGGATACTGAAAAGTCTCTCTGAATAACTTTTCATGGGAAAAACTGGAGTAGCCTGGTCTTTGAGAATACTTAGGTTGAACTGTAAAGAGCCACTCTGAATAACTCTTTACAGATAGGCTTTGGTAGATTTACTAGAGAATACATAGGCTGTTGTAGCAAAGAGTCAATCTGAATAACTCCTTTGCCCGTAGACCTTTTTAGAACAATCTGTATCTCTATTTGTGCTCGGAGCTCTACCTCCACCTTTTGACCACTACTTCCATTTAGCTCAACTTGGAAGTACTGTACAAAGAAGAGATTACTCTGAATAATTCCTCCCGCCTCACTGATTGGATTCCCTGGGCATGTTGAACCTTGAAGTCACAGACCATTAGTGCCTGCATCACTGACTTTCGTACCAACATCCTCAGCCTCTGAAAGTACCGCTGCGGGTTGCGGGTGACGTGAGACTCCGCCCCTGTACGCGGCGTTACGTCCACAGGACTTCGTCAGCAGGGGTGGAGTCAAGCTGTCACCCGGGATCTTAAGTACTTGCCGACTGTCAGCAGGGAATGTGTCATAAGCCGGAAACGGAAGCACGATACCAGATTGGATGATTCCTGAGTGGGGACACTTACTGAAAATGTGGCATTTTGGTAAAAATTACCAATTCATTTGCAAAAATATAATAAATAAGTTCATGAGTAATTGCCGATCTGAATTACGGCCATAGATACAAAATTTACCATATAAATACTACATATTGTCACCTGCGGCCATCTCTTTTATACACTACAATACATATAAATATAAAAAGAATATCACTCAATGTACTAAAGCAACAAATGTACTAAAATAGCACAAAGGATTTTTAGAATCACTAGGGACATAAAAAAAAGAAAAAAAATGATATTTCAAAAAACATATACATGAATCAATAAAACTATACAGTAAAAAGACATAACTGCATAGGGACACACTAAACACATTTATCGGAAATAAAACAGTTAAGGTCGAACTCAATGTTTAACCCTCTAGGGACTCCTACTTTTGTTTCATGAATCCATAGAGATTCTCGGTGGCTAAGTTGCCTGATAAAATTTACGCCCCTCCAATGTTTCGAGACTTTTTCTATACCCCAAAACTGCAATTTCCTAGGATCCCTATTATGGCAAATTCTAAAATGTTTCGATACATAATGTGACTTTAAACCTTTTTTGATGTTATTAACATGCTCCGCTATGCGGACCCCCATGGGTCTGGAGGTTCTTCCTACATATTGTAGTCCGCACTCGCACTGCAGCATGTACACTACTCCTACCGTATCGCAGGTAATTACATTTTTAATCTGGTAGGTTCTATCAGTAGCGGTGGCACGAAATTCTTTTCTTTTTTTGGCATTGGATTTGCATTGCCTGCATGCTGGACATTTACCGCATGCGTAGAATCCTGACATAAAGTTGAAAATTCTACTTTCTTTAATTACCGGAGGGTCAACCACACTTGGGGCAATAATATCCCTCAAGGTGGGTGGTCTCCGGTATACAAATCTGGGACGGGCAGGAAGGGTGGGACCTAAGATATTGTCTTTTTTTAGGATATCCCAATATTTCAGAATAATCTTTTCAACCTTCTTGTGTTAAATGTTATAGTCTAGAATAATCCTATATTGGGGGCCCTGCTGTTCTGTATTCATATTTTTTCTTCTATCCGAGTCTGTTACCAAGGAAGATCGATCCATAATACCCACTTTTTGGACTTCCTCTGCTTTGAGAGACCTAGAGTATCCTTTTTGTAGGAATTTTTCTGCCATATGATTGGCTTGTGAAAAATAGTCATTGTCCAGATAGCAGTTTCGCCGAAGGCGAATAAACTGCCCTCTGGGGATGTTAAGCAACCATGAACTGTGATGGCAGCTATCTAGGGGGATATACTCGTTCCTATCTGTGGGCTTGCAGTAGTTCTTAGTCCTAAAACCCCCTTCATGTTTGAAAATCTCCAGATCAAGGAAGGCTATGCTGGAAGCATCAGCCTTCCATGTAAGGCGAATATTCTTAGTGTTCCCATTAAGCCGGGACATAAATCCCAGATCAAAAAGATGTCGTCTATATATCTTTGGTAGCAGAACAGTTGTGCAGGTCTGCTACCAAAGACAAAATCCTCCTCCCAGAGTGCCATAAAAATATTCGCAACGCTCGGGGTGAAGCAAGCGCCCATAGCAACCCCGAGTATTTGCAAAAAGAATTTACTGTCGTACCAAAAATAGTTCCTGGTAAAGCAGAACTCCAATGCTTTTAGCAAAAAATCCTTTCGTTTTCCACGGCAAATCCGATTTGTCCAGAGCCCACTGTACCGAGCAAATAGCATCGGCATGACCAATTATCGTGTAAAGTGAGCTGACACCGGCTGTCACTAATAAGCTATTATTTTTACATGGTATTTTCTCAACTACTTGTATAATATGTTTAGTATTTTTTAGAAACGCTGTGGTGGTAGACACCAGAGGTTTCAAAAAGTAATTGATATACTGACCCAAAGGTGCTGAGACGGAGTCGATGCCGTTTACTATGGGCCTGCCTGGAGGTACTAGGGGGTCTTTATGAATCTTGGCCAAGAAGTATATGATCGGTCTTCTACAAGCACTGGGGTTGCACTTACTGGCTTTATTAATAGAAAACTTCTCCAAAGCACTTATTAATTAAAAAAAAAAAACATTGTCCAGATGAACAATAAAGGACTCATTGCATTGAAGGACTTTTCAGGAATAGGAATATCCCAGCCTGTGTGGAACCAGGGTGTACATTCTCCATCATCCTCTTCTTTAGTCATCCATCTATCCAAATGTGATGAACATACAGTGCCTTAAAAAAAGTATTCTTACCCCTTAAAATTTTCCACATTTTGTCAGGTTACAACCAAAAGTGTAAATGTATTTTATTGGGATTTTATGTGATAGACCAACACAAAGTGGCACATAATTGTGAAGTGGACTCCATCCATCTTCCCATCAACTCTGACCAGCTTCCCTGTCCCTGCTGAAGAAAAGCATCCCCACAACATGATGCTGCCACCACGTTTCACGGTGGGGATGGTGTGTTCAGGATGATGTGCAGTGTTAGTTTTCCACCACACATAATGTTTTGCTTTTAGGCCAAAAAGTTAAATTTTGGTCTCATCTGACCAGAGCACCTTCTTCAGCATATTTGCTGTGTCTCCCACATGGCTTCTTGCAATCTGCAAACGGGACTTCTTATGACTTTCTTTCAACAATGGCTTTCTTCTTGCCACTCTGAGCTGTGGATCTCTGCAGATTTACCATGGCCTTTTAGCTGCTTCCCTGATGAATGCTCTCCTTGCCCGGCCTGTCAGTTTAGGTGGACGGCCATGTCTTGGTAGGTTTGCAGTTGTGCCATACTCTTTCCATTTTCGGATGATGGATTGAACAGTGCTCTGTGAGATGTTCAAAGCTTGGAATATTTTATTATAAGCTAACCCTGCTTTAAAATTCTCCACAACTTTATCCCTGGCCTGTCTGGTGTGCTCCTTGGCTGTTTGCTCACTAAGGTTCTCTAACAAACTTCTGAGGGCTTCACAGAACAGCTCTACTGTATTTATACTGAGATTAAATTACACACAGGTGGACTCTATTTACCATTTAGGTGACATCTGAAGGCAATTGGTTCCACTAGATTTTAGTTAGGGGTATCAGAGTAAAGGGGCTGAATACAAAGGCACGCCACACTTTTCACATATTTATTTGTAAAACATTTTGAAAACCATTTATCATTTTCCTTCCACTTGACAATTATGTGCCACTTTGTGTTGGTTTATCACAGAAAATCCCAATAAAATACATTTACGTTTTTGGTTGTAACATGACAAAATGTGGAAAATTTTAAGGGGTATGAATACGTTTTCAAGGCACTGTATCATGAAGCAACCATTCATTTTATTGTCACCATAAAGTGCTTCAGTTGACAATAAAATCTTGCTGTTCCTCCCTTGTAAAAAGTTAAAATTACATTTAAAAAATCCCACATAGGGCTTGCTTAAACATGTGCTGCAAAATATGCAAATCTTGACCCTTTATTTTTGATGTAAACAGACATTAGCTGTGGATATTAGGACTGACATGGGGCACTCCCCTCCAGTTCCTCGTGTGTTCTATATATCAGAGGTGTGCAATGGAATACAGGCTTTATTACAACACCTCCAGGGATTTACACATAAGGCTTTTGCAAGATGGGTATGATGCCACCAAAGGGAAAAGATTATTGGGAAATTGGGAAAACAATAACAGATAATGACTGGTTTCTGGCACGGCCCTGACATCTAATCCTTCTAGAATTCAGATATAAAAACCATCCACAGATTAAGGATTTATTCCATCCAGACTGCAGACATGAAATTGGTGGGACTGACACTATCTATCCTCCTGGGGGTGCTACTGCTCCAAGTGGTGACTGCAGGTATGTGATTCTGTGCTGAGGCTACTACAACTATAGCTCTGATATATTCCACAGTGCTGTGTACAGACAGACCTTGGACAGTCTCTGCACCAGAGAAGCTTACACTCTAATGTCCTTCACACTGTCACAGTCTATTTTTACACATTTATATAGCTCTGACATATACCACAGTGCTGTACAGAGAACACTGAGCCAGTCACATCAGTCTCTACCAGAGGAGCTTACACTCTAATGTCCCCCCACAGTCACACTAGGGTTGCCACCTTTTCTCCAAGCCAAACCCGAACACGTTAGCGATGCACAGGATTTTTTTTTTTGTAGTATACACTATAGGATTGTAAAAGATCTGGGACAGCTTTGGGTTCCCCAATGAGAGCAGTAATGTGTCACACACAGCGCACCGCGCCAAAGAGTGGGTGTGGCTCAGCCGCTGTCAGCAACAATTTGTAATGGACTGAACAATCTAATACAAGAACAACCAGAGCCTAAAAAGCCACAATCCTGTTAGCGCCAATGTTCATGCTAACAAGCATACGAAATTTACAAAGTGCCAGAAATGGATAGGAAGCTTGTTACTGATTAGCCATAACATCCACGGCTCACTGTCACTTTCCATTCTTGGAATATTCATTAATACATACATTAAAAGGGAATTTACTAAGACTGGAGCAGCTGTGCAAGGCAACCAATCAGCTTCTAGCTTTCATTTCCAAAGCTTAACCAAACAAGCTGAAGCTAGAAGCTGACTGGTTACTTTGCACAGCTGCTCCCCCCATTCTGCTTAGCAGCAAGCATACTGCAACGATTGTAGGCATTTTATTGTAGCATTTAGAATGAATTCAGCTGTCACATAACCTGGCAAAGTTACAAACACCAAAAGGACTTATTTAATAAACAGCAATACAAAATATACAGTAATAAGCTATGATTATATGCACAAGTACAGAAGCCAATCAGATGTAGCTGATGACAATGGAAGGTACAGTTTGATTGGCCGCTATGGATAACAACACTTGGCACATGGCTAGTTGACTTAGTAAAACATCCTGACACTCACAAAGCAATCTAATACAAGTGCATACCTCCCAACTGTCCCTGATTTCGAGGGAATGTCCCTGATTTCGAGGGACTGTCCCTGATTTGGAGCAATGTCCCTCTGTCCCTCATTCCTCCTCATTTTGGTCTGATCTATAAAGTTGTATATAAAATGCACTTTTTATCTTTCAAAAAGTGTTTCCCAGTGCTAAACCTTTCATCCAATTTCTAAATTGCTGCATTTATAAATTTCAAAAGCCAATATAAAGGAATAATAGTGGTAAAAAAAAGCACTTGTGGATTTAATTAACCTTTTTTTGGGGGTTAATTCTCTTTTAAGGGGGTGTGGCAGGGGGCGTGTCCTATGCCTACATACATTTGCTAGTAGGTGTCCCTCATTCCCATCTCAAAATGTCGGGAGGTATGCAAGTGTACAATATGGCTTTAAAATGTGCAATCCTCTGGACCTTGTTCAGATGTGTCCAGCCCATAGCAGGCACTCACCTGGGAAACTTCATACAGCAGTTTGTAATGCTCCTCTCACTTCTTAAAAGTGCACAGATTGCAACCCATTGTAATATGGATGAAGGGTTCAAGGCATCTAATTCCCTGTTCTGGGAGCAGAAGATGCTGTGACAGGAGATCGCCCTCTTGACTCGACTACTGCTGTTCCATCAGTCACTCCCGAGTCCCGACTCTTCTACACAAGCACACCAGTGTGAGCTGCCAGCCAAGGAAGTGATTGCAGCGTCCTCCTGCACCGCATCGCTGCACTCCCTGTTCCTTCCCGTCTGGGGACAGCAGTCCCCGCAGCGGCACGGAGGAAGGGCAAGCCTGTGAGGCCCCTCAGTCTGCTTTACTGCTGGCCAGTCCGGGCCCGATCCTCACTGCAAAGCCCAGGCGACACAGCTCTGCCCCCACTCTCCACTCTGCACCATCCTCTCCTCAGGCAGTAATCCAGTCTCAATAATGTGTCTGTCCGGTTTTCAGATGGACTGAAAACAGGATTCAAAATCCGGACTGTCCGGGTCAAAACCGGGCAGGTGGCAACCCTAAGTCACACACTATTATTATTATACATTTATATAGCTCTGACATATACTACAGTGCTGTACAGAGAACACTTAACCAGTCACATCAGTCTCTGAACCAGGGGAGCTTACACTCTAATGTCTCTTCACAGTCACACACTATTATTACCGTATATACTCGATTATAAGCCGACCCGAATATAAGCCGAGGCACCTCATTTTACCACAAAAAACTGGGAAAACTTATTGACCCGAGTATAAGCCTAGGGTGAGAAATGCGCAGCTACTGTATGTGGAAAAGAGGGTCAACAATGTCAACAATGCCCATTTGCATGCCTCACTGTGCCCATTTGCATGCCTCACTGTGCCAATTTGCAGCCATAGGTCCTCTTAACTTTAAACTCTGTAGTTAAGGGTTCCTAGATGCCCCCTAGCTACAGCCAAAATTTGGGGTCTCTGGACCCAAAGGGTCCCGAAATGACATTGCTGCAGATGGACACAGTTGACCGATTTTGGGGCCCATATCTCGGGGCCACTTGGTGGTAGGAACCCCAGCTTTGGATATGTTGTAGTGCTATCAATATAGTTCCTGATGACGCATACTATGATGCGAAACGCGTAGAGGCTGCTGGGAGATTCTCAATCACGTGAGCGTGAACGTCCGGAACGGACGGGAACGGACGGGAACGAGGGGTGAAGCGCAAGCCGGATACGGGGGTGATCCTTATCGCACACAGGCTGACCACGCTACTAGAGACACCCATCCTTAACTGCTGGAATAGCTTAGTGCCGGCTTGAGGGCACTTTTAAATGTGAGTGTACACTTGTATTTTAGTGATAATAAATAAGTTTTAAACGCACTGCGCAATGATCTTTGTCCATATATTTTGCATGAGGAATACCAAAGCTCAGGCATAGCAGGTGTGGAACAGCACAAACAGGTGAAGTGGTTATCCCTATTAATGAACTGAAGGCATATTATACAAGAAATATCTGGTGAGTGGCCGATCTAAACGGTGGTGGTGTGTCACAAAAGTCACGATGAATCACAGATGATACACAGCGATACCTAAAGGCTGAATACACAGCATCTATTTACGGATTTGCACTTGGCACATGGACTTTGTTAATCCTTTTTTGATAGCAATTTTTATTTGCAGATTGGTGGATATTGGTGACTTAGATATATGTTTTGATAGTGGGGGAATATATAAGTGGAATACACATAATTTAGAGGGAGGCATGAGAGAGTTTGTATTAGTTCATTGATTGTACAATTTATTGATTATTGACATGAGTTGTGTATGGTAAAAGGGTAGCGCACTCACACACACAGATTATAGCATGTTGTAGTGCTAGTTCCACTGGGTATGCATACCAAATTTGGGGTTCCTAGCGCCATGTGGCCCTGAGGTACGGGGCCCCAAAATCGGTCAACTGTGTCCATCTGCAGCAATGTCATTTCGGGACCCTTTGGGTCCAGAGACCCCAAATTTTGGCTGTAGCTAGGGGGCATCTAGGAACGGAAAGTGTCAAGCACTTTTTCTGACATTTTCTGAACCGAATTTGGGGCTCCATATCTCGGGGCCACTTGGTGCTAGGAATCACAGCTTGGATATGTTGTAGTGCTAGTTCCACCAGGTTTGCATACCAAATTTGGGGTTCCTAGCACCAAGTGGCCCCCGACATACGGGGCCCCAAATTCAATTCCGAAAATGTCATTCTTTGCACCAGAAAAGTGCTTGACTCGAGTATAAGCAGAGGGGGGCACTTTCAGCACAAAAAAATGTGCTGAAAAACTCGCCTTTTACTCGAGTATATACGGTATACATTTATATAGCTCTGACATATAACATAGTGCTGTACAGAGAACACCGAGCCAGTCACATCAGTCTGTACCAGAGGAGCTTACACTCTAATGTCCACCTACAGTCACACACACACTATTATTAATATACATTTTATTTAAAAGCTTGTGAATCTTTGGAGAAAGTTGCATGACTCTTGGGTGAAAACATTGATAAATAAATCCCTAAGAGTGAATAAATATTGATAAAAAAAAAAAAAAACATGAATATGTAACTAAAAGTCCAAAATATGAAGAGGATACTGCATATAGTAGCATGGAAACACTACTTGGCATAAAAAGCACGAGGCCCAGCTCTTGATACACTTCGTCCTCCCCCATTTAGCTCCCCCATCCATTGCCACAACCTGTTTCACCACTTATAACATGCAGGAACTGTACACTATATGGCCCATAGTTTGTGGACCCCTGACCATCACGCATATATAAACTTGTTAGACATTTCATTGCAAAAGCATGGTTATTAATATAGAGTTGACCCCCCTTCACTACTATAATAGCCTCCACTGTTCTTGGATGGCTATCCACAAGATTTTGGAGTGGATCTGTGGGAATTTGTGCATATTTGTGAGGTCATGTGTTTAGTAGGGTTGAGATCCAAAGGCATTTGTTAGGATTGTATCACAGGGTTAAAGTCCAAAGGTGTTCAGTAAGTTTGAGGTCCAAAAGTGTTAAGGTAGGGCTGAGGTCCAAAGGTGTTCAATAGGGTTGAGGTCCAAAGCAGTTCAGTAGGGTTGAAGTCCAAAGGTATTCAGTAGGGTTGAGGTCCAAAGGTATTCAATAGGGTTGAGGTCCAAAGGTGTTCAATAGGGTTGAGGTCCAAAGGTGTTCAATAGGGTTGAGGTCCAAAGCAGTTCAGTGGAGCTGAAGTCCAAATGTGTTCAGTAGGGTTGAGGTCCAAAGGTGTTCACTGTTCAGTAGGGTTGGGATCCAAAGGTGTTTAGTAGGGTTGAGATCCAAAGGCATTTCTTAGGGTTAAGGTCCAAACATATACCACAGGGTAAAAGTCCAAAAGGTGTTCAGTAGGGTTTGAGTTACAAAGGACTTCAGTAGGGTTGAGGTCCAAAAGTGTTAAAGTAGGGTTGAGGTCCAAAGGTATTCAGTAAGGTTAAGGTCCAAAGGTGTTCAGAAGGGTTGAGGTCCAAAGGTGTTCAGAAGGGTTGAGGTCCAAAAGCTTTTATTAGAGTTGACCTCCAAAGATGTATCTTAAGGTTGAAGTCTAAATGTGATCAGTAGGGTTGAGGTACAAAGGAGTCGGACTTCGGTAGAGTTGAGGTACAAAGGACTTTAGTAGGGTTGCGGTCCAAAGGCGTTCAGTAGGGTTGCAGTGCAAAGGAGTTCAGTAGAGTAGAGGTCAAAAGGGGTTAAGTAAGGTTGAGGTCTAAACGTGTTCAGTAGGGATCAAGCTCAAAGGTGTTCAGTACGGCTGAGGTCCAAAAAGTGTTCAGCAGGGTTGAAGTCCAAAGGTGTTCAGTAGGGTTTAGGTCAGGGATCTGTGCAGGACATTCAATTTCCTCTACACCAGACTGGTCAAACCATGTCTTAGTGGAGCTGGCTTTGTGCACAGGGGCACAGTCATGCTGGAACAGAAAGATCAGATTAACATGCACAACAGAATTAATCAGAAGAAAGACTAATGACAGAACCGCTATGACAGAACATGCTAATGACAGAACATGCTATGACAGAACAGCTATGACAGAACCCGCTAATGACAGAACACGCTAATGACAGAACGCGCTAATGACAGAACCGCTATGACAGAACACGCTAATGACAGAACCGCTATGACCGAACACGCTAATGACAGAACTGCTATGACAGAAACACGCTAATGACAGAACCGCTATGACAGAACTGCTATGACAGAACACGCTAATGACAGAACCGCTATGACAGAACATGCTAAGGACAGAACCGCTATGACAGAAACGCTAATGACAGAAACGCTATGACAGAAATGCTATGACAGAACCGCTAATGACAGAAACGCCATGACAGAACACGCTAAAGACAGAACCGCTATGACAGAAAATGCTGTGAGGCATGAATCATGAAATGACCATGGAAGCGGAGCAACCCCACCAATCAGCCCCCCCACCTGCTGGTCTGCACCCCCCCAGTGATTTGTGACCCCAAGGTAGCCTGAACTATCAAGCAAGGCTCAGCTGGCTTGCTCTCCCAACTCTCAGGGCCATGCCAGGACAGATCAAGCCAAAACATGTCCTCACTAGGATTTACTGAGAATCTGGTGACACACTGTGTAGAAAGCAAACTAAAGGTAGACTTGAGCAGGGGTTCTTAAACAGGGGTGATATGGATCCAATTGATAGGGGTATGATATGAATCTTTGAACAATTGAATTAAATTGAAATGGCAGTCTCTGCTGTGCTGCAAGCAACCCCCCCGTTATTGGCACCCCCCCGTCCCATCCATTCCAGGACTAAAACAGCTAACCAATGCGGGCACCCCCCCTCCCCGATGATGCCCAGCGTGAGTACCGGGAGAAGTGAGTGACACACGATCAGACAGAGGAGGAGGGATATATACCCCTCTGACTCCTCCTACAAATACAGGCTGGATTCCAGCCAGCCTTCTCACATGTCCATGTACACCCGCCACTCCATAGAGGACAATGGAGGGTCATTTCGGGTCCTACCACAAGATGGACAGGTGGACTCGATCAGACCGCTAATGTGTAAGGGGCTTAAGAAAACAGATAAGATGACCCTACACATTGTTGTTATCGTGTCCCATATTTCCAATACCCAAGGAGCGTCACCAATCCAACACTGACCAGGATTGTAAAGGTGAACAGAAGTGCTGCCTCTCTGGCTGCCAGTATATATGCACAGGCACCAAAGGTAGGAGGCACAGGACTGACATGACGTCCATATATCAGAGTCCAAAAGTCACCCCTCCTGCCTCCAAAGACACCCTTTTAATCATATAATACAACTTTTTTAACAAGTTGGTTGCAGGAGAAGATTAAACAAGACTATGACAGGAAAAGGTGTACATAATTTGTAAGTCCTCTTTATTCAGAATGACAGAGAAGTGGTAAGTGTGTGGTATATGTAGCCAATCCACACTTACCACACTGACAACCATAACCCAGATACCTCCCTTCCTCTTCAAGGGCAGGAAGTAAACCAAGTTGTTGGAAATAAGTCATGGAAGGGTAGGGATCATTTCTGTTAGTCCTCTGAAAGGAGCACTCTTAACACCCTAAGGCTCGCCAGTTCCTAAATGTCTTGCAGGACAATTTTATGGGTCAGATGGTAGACGCACCAACTAGAAATAAAGCGTTACTGGATCTACTGATTACCAACAATACAGACTTGATCACGGATGTAGAAATACGGGGCAATTTAGGTAACAGCGATCACAGGTCAATTGGCTTCAGTATAAATCACACAAATAGGAAATATAAGGGGAATACAAAGACACTGAATTTCAAAAGAGCCAACTTCCCTAAACTACGAACCTTGCTAGAAGGCATAAATTGGGATAAAATCTTAGGAACAAAGAACACAGAGGAGAGATGGGTTTGTTTTAAGAGCATATTAAATAAGGGCATTAGCCAATGCATTCCTGTGGGTAATACATTTAAAAGAGCAAACTAAAGTCCTGGATGGCTTAACTCCAATGTAAAAATGCATATAAAAGCAAAGGAGAAGGCCTTCAAAAAATACAAGGTTGAGGGATCATCATCAGCATTCAGACTTTATAAAGAATGCAACAAGAAATGTAAGGGTGCAATAAGGACGGCTAAGATAGAACATGAAAGACACATAGCGGAGGAGAGCAAAAAAAATTCCAAGAAATTATTTAAGCATGTAAACAGTAAAAAAGGGAGGACAGACCATATTGGCCCCATAAAGAATGAGGAAGGACATCTGGTTACAAAGGATGGGGAGATGGCGAAGGTATTGAATTTATTCTTCTCCTCAGTCTTCACAAGGGAATCGGGGGGCTTCAGTAATGATCCTCATGACACATCACAGGAAGCACCTCCATGGTTAACAGAGGACAGAATTAAAATTAGACTTGGGAAACTTAATATTAATAAATCGCTGGGACCAGATGGCTTGCATCTGAGGATACTTAGTCAAGTAATTGCCAGACCATTGTTCCTAATTTTTACTGACAGTCTACTGACTGGAATGGTACCAGCTGATTGGAGAAAAGCCAATGTAGCACCAATATTTAAAAAGGGCCCAAATACATCCCTGGGAATTACGGACCAGTTAGCCTAACAATAATAGTATGTAAACTCTTGGAGGGGTTGATAAGGGACTATATACAAGATTTTAGTAATGAGAACGATATCATTAGCAGTAATCAGCATGGATTCATGAAGAATTGTTCTATCTATTAATATTCTATGAGGAGGCGAGTTGCCATCTAGATAAAGGTAGGCCTGTAGACGTGGTGTATCTGGATTTTGCAAAAGCATTTGACACAGTTCCCCATAAATGTTTACTGTACATAATAAGGTCCGTTGGCATGGACCATAGGGTGAGTACATGGATTGAAAACTGGCTACATGGGTGAGTTCAGAGGGTGCTGATAAATGGGGAGTACTTGGAATGGTCAGGGGTGGGTAGTGGGGTCCCCCAGGGTTCTGTGCTGGGACCAATCCTGTTTAATTTGTTCATAAACGACCTGGAGGATGGGGTAAGCAGCTCAATCTCTGTATTTGCGGACGATACTAAGCTAAGCAGGGCAATAACTTCTCCGCAGGATGTGGAAACGTTGCAAAAAGATCTGAACAAATTAATGGGGTGGGCAACTACATGGCAGATGAGGTTCAATGTAGAAAAATGTAAAATAATGCATTTGGGTGGCAAAAATATGAATGCAATCTATACACTGGGGGGAGAACCTCTGGGGGAATCTAGGATGGAAAAGGACCTGGCGGTCCTAGTAGATGATAGGCTCAGCAATGGCATGCAATGCCAAGCTGCTGCTAACAAAGCAAACAGAATATTGGAATGCATTAAAAAGGAGATTAACTCCAGAGATAAAGCGATAATTCTCCCACTCTACAAGGCTCTGGTCCGGCCGCACCTGGAGTATGCTGTCCAGTTCTGGGCACCAGTCCTCAGGAAGGATGTACTTGAAATGGAGCGAGTACAAAGAAGGGCAAAAAATCTAATAAAGTGTCTGGAGGATATTCGTTTTGAGGAAAGGTTGCGAGCACTGAACTTATTCTCTCTGGAGAAGAGACGCTTGAGAGGGGATATGATTTCAATTTACAAATACCATACTGGTGACCCCACAATAGGGATAAAACTTTTTCGCGGAAGGGAGTTTAATAAGACACGTGGCCACTCATTAAATTTAGAAGAAAAGAGGTTTAACCTTAAGCTACGTAGAGAATTCTTTACTGTAAGAGCGGCAAGGATGTGGAATTCCCTTCCACAGGCGGTGGTCTCAGCGGGGGGCATTGATAGTTTCAAGAAACTATTAGATAAGCACCTGAACGACAGCAAAATACAGGGATATACAATGTAATACTGACATATAATCACACACATAGGTTGGACTTGATGGACTTGTGTCTTTTTTCAGCCTCACCTACTATGTAACTATGTAACCCTTGCAACCTTATCCACTTCAGCTCCGGAAGGATTTACCCCCTTAATGACCAGGCCTTTTTTTGCGATACGGCACTGCGCCGCTTTACCTGACAATTGGGCGGTCGGGCGACGCTTTACCCAAAACAAAATTGATGTCCTTTTTTCCCCACAAATAGAGCTTTCTTTTGGTGGTATTTGATCACCTCTGCAGTTTTTATTTTTTGCGCAAAAAACAAAAAAAGAGCGACAATTTTGGAAAAAAAACAATATTTTTTTACTTTTTGCAATAATAAATACCCCCCCAAAAAATTTGTCTTCATCAGTTTAAGCCAAAATGTATTCTTTTACATAGTTTTTGGTAAAAAAAAAATCGCAATAAGTGCATATTGATTGGTTTGCGTAAAAGTTATAGCGTCTACAAAATAGGGGATATATTTATGGCATTTTTATTATTCTTTTTTTTTTTACTAGTAATGGCGGTGATCAGCGATTTTTAGTGGGACTGCAACATTGCAGCAGACAGATTGGACACTTTTTTGGGACCAGTCACATTTATACAGCGATCAGAGCTAAAAATAGCCACTGATTACTGTAATGTCACTGGCAGGGAAGGGGTTAACACTAGGGGGCGATCAAGAGGTTAAGCGTTCCCTAGGGAGGTGTTTCTAACTGTGGGGGGAAAGGGGACTGACTGGAGGAGGAGAGAGATCGCTGTTCCTGACCACTAGGAACAGCAGATCTCTCTCTACTTCCCTGACAGAACGGGGATCTGCTGTTTACATTGACAGATCCCCATTCTGGCTCTCTGAGGAGCGATCACGGGTCGCCGGCGGTTATTGCTATCTTACCAGATGTGGAGGAATGGATACCTGTCAAAATCAGGTACCCGTTCCCCCAACAAAAAAAGTGCCAAATGTTAAGGAGGAGGGGGGGAGGAGAGGAGGAAGAGAGGAACTTTCCCTTTTGGGTGAAGTTTCGCTTTAGGCTCCCTTTACATGTCCCATTTTCACCTAACTCCCATGGCCAATAGAAAGCCAAATAAAGGTGTCACCCTGCACTAATGGTTCCCCATAATGTAGAATAAAGACAAGTTTGTAGGAGTTAAACATTGAGTGGATTACACCCTTGCTATGGTCTTGGGATGAGCAAAGACAAACTGTTGGAGGGGCTTAGAAGGAGAAGCAGAGACACGAGCTACAGTGGTAACTGGTTTGTGCTGGAGATCACGCTGGACTGACTGGATCAGTCACTGGTAATGGATGGGAAATTGTGTGGGTGAGTAGGAAGAAAGCCCTTTCCAGTAGGTTATGCCCAATGGTGGATGGTGGGGGTGAACTCTCTTGGGACTTGGGCTGCTACCTTTTCCGATTCAGCCTTACGGTCATTTCCACATGTAGATTTGGAAAAGAAGGAAAGAGCACCCGATGTCCAAAGAAATGTGAGTTTTAGGTAGGGTTAAAGTGGTTGTAAAGACTCATTCTCAGTATAGACAGTTATTGCCTTGTTATATCCTGGAGGGAAGGGACTGATGTGAATGTACAATCTATCTGTAAAGTGCTAGGTAAATATAACTACCTGTAATAATATTAATAATAATAATAAATGTGTTTTTTCCTGCAGAGACGAGGAAACCAGGCACCTGTCCCGTGGTTTATACCTTTGCAGCATGTAAGCTCCCCATCCCCAGGCATTGTAATGTAGACAAGGATTGCCTCGGGACAATGAAGTGCTGTAACGTCGGCTGTTCTATTGGTTGCCATGAACCCACCGGTAAGTGGATGACTGTGATAAGATATTAAGTGGCCCAGTACAGACCAGATCTTACCCAAATGTGAGGGAGGAACTGTCAGCATTGCCCCTCGGAGCCAATAATCCGATCCTCCCTTTCCTTCTCCCAGTGTAGCTTGTATAAGAACAATGTGTACAGCAAGTTTTTACAAAGACTTTGCAGAGCTTTCGTCCAGCTTTTAGCAGCTTTGTAAAAGCGTCCATCCAGCTGTACACACTGGGAGTAAACAGAGTGTGTGTAGTACATCCCGTCCTTCTTCCTCGCTACTGTTGCCCCATCTCATTTGCAACAAATGGCTGTCAAAATGACAGCAGGGAGTTCCTGTGTAAATACAGCAGCTTTAGAAGCTGCTGCTGTCAAAAAAGGACATCTGACACAGTGTTTATAAACATTGTTCAGCTGTAAGATAGAGCGGTAGAAAGCAACATATTTACGCATATTTTTTTAGACAGGAGATAGAGAGATACAAAGTAACATTGTTTATAAACATTGATCAGACGAGAGATAGAGAGATAGATCAGACAGGAGAGAGATACAAAAAGTAACACTGTTTATAAACATTGATCAGACAGGAGAGAGAGAGATTCAAAAAGTAACATTGTTTATAAACATTGATCAGACAGGAGATAGAGAGATACAAAATAACATTGTTTATAAACATTGATCAGACGAGAGAGAGAGAGATAGAAAGTAACATTGTTTATAAGCATTGATCAGACAGGAGAGAGATACAAAAAGTAACATTGTTTATAAACATTGATCAGACAGGAGGGAGAGATGCAAAAAGTAACATTGTTTATAAACATTGATCAGACGGGAGATAGAGAAATACAAAGTAACATTGTTTATAAACATTGATCAGATGGGATGGCAGCATACATTTTTGGGACATCAGGCCACCCTTATGAGGTTAAGGCCCCTTTCACATGGGCCGTACTCCATCAGAAGTCCACTTGTTCAGTGGGGAATCTGTCTGCTGATCCTCCGCTGAGCAGGAGGATAGTTGGTCCGTGTCCGCTCCATTTATACAGAGTAGACACAGACACAGCCTGCTGTCCTCTATGGACAGTCGAATGTATAGAACCCGATTACCATCAGATCCACCCAGATGGAGGGTAACAGAACCCCATCCATTCATTTTTAGCAGATTAGATGTAGGTGGGTGTAAACAGACACATGTCCACTTACACCCGCCACTCCATAGAGGAGAATGGAGGGTCATTTCGGGTCCTCCCACAAAATGGACAGGTGGACTCGATCAGACCGCTAGTGTGAAAGGGGCTTAAGAAAACAGATAAGATGACCCTACACATGGCTGTTATCGTGTCCCAGATTTCCAATCCCCATCATCCCCTGTTCTCTGCAGGAGATACCCAAGGAGTGTCATCAATCCAACACTGACCAGGATTGTAAAGGTGAACAGAAGTGCTGCCTCTCCGGTAAGGATGGTCTCGGGCGTGTTCACACTCCACGTACAGAGCCCGCCAGGAAGTCGGCGCGGCGCTGCGCTAATCACAGGCAGTGAGACATTGTCCCAATCTCTGCAGCCGCACATCGGGAAAATGTCTTACTGCCTGTGATTAACGCCGCGCCAACTTCCTGGCGGGCTCTGTACGTGGAGTGTGCGAACACGCCCGAGACCATCCTTACTCTCCAGCTGCCAGTATATATGCACAGGCACCAAAGGTAGGAGGCACAGGACTGACATGACGTCCATATATCAGAGTCCAAAAGTCACCCCTCCCGCCTCCAAAGACACCCTTTTGATACAAATTTTTTAACAAGTTGGTTGCAGGAGAAGATTAAACAAGACTATGACAGGAAAATGTGTAGATAATTTGTAAGTCCTCTTTATTCAGAATGACAGAGAAGGGGTAAGTGTGTGGTATATGTAGCCAATCCACACTTACCACACTGACAATCATTACCCAGATACCTCCCTTCCTCTTCAAGGGCAGGAAGTAAACCAAGTTGTTGGAAGGAAGTCATGGAAGGGTAGGGATCATTTCTGTTAGTCCTCTGAAAGGAGCACTCATAACACCCTTGAAACCTTAACCACTTCAGCCCCGGAAGGATTTACCCCCTTTATGACGGGGCCATTTTTTGCGATACGGCACTGCGTCGCTTTACCTGACAATTGGGCAGTCGTGGGACACCCAAAACAAAATTGATGTCCTTTTTTCCCCACAAATAGAGCTTTCTTTTGGTGGAATTTGATCACCTCTGCGGTTTTTATTTTTTTGCGCAATAAACAAAAAAAGAGCGACAATTTTGAAAAAAAAAAACAATATTTTTTACTTTTTGCTATAATAAATATCCCCCCAAAAAATAAAAAATGTCTTCAACAGTTTAGGCCAAAATGTATTCTACATATTTTTGGTAAAAAAAAAAAAAAAAAAATTTGAAATAAGTGCATATTGATTGGTTTGCGCAAACATTATAGCATCTACAAAATAGGGGATATATTTATGGCATTTTTATTATTCATTTTTTTTTATACTAGTAATGGCGGTGATCAGTGATTTTTAGCAACATTGCGGCAGACAGATCGGACACTTTTGAGACTTTTTTGGGACCAGTGACAATTAGACAGCGATCAGAGCTAAAAATAGCCACTGATTACAGTATAAATGTCACTGGCAGGAAAGGGGTTAACACTAGGGGGTGATCAAGGGGTTAGGTGTTCCCTAGGGAGGTCTTTCTAACTGTGGGGGGAGGGGACTGACTGGAGGAGGAGAGAGATCGCTGTTCCTGATCACTAGGAACAGCAGATCTCTCTCTACTTCCCTGACAGAACAGGGATCTGCTGTTTACATTGACAGATCCCTGTTCTGGCTCTCTGAGGAGCGATCGTGTGTCCCCGGCGGATATTGTGATCTGACCAGAAGCTGAGGAATGGATACCTGTCGAAATCAGGTACCCGCTCCCTCCCCAAAAAAAGTTCCAAATGTAAAGGAGGATGGGGGGGGGGGGGAGAGGAGGAAGAGAGGAACTTCTCCTTTTGGGTGAAGTTCAGCTTTAGGCTCCCTTTACATGTCCCATTTTCACCTAACTCCCATGGCCAATAGAAAGCCAAATAAAGGTGTCATCCTGCACTAATGGTTTCTCCATAATGTAGAATAAAGACAAGTTTGTAGGAGTCAAACATTGAGTGGATAACACCCTTGCTATGGTCTTGGGATGAGCAAAGACAAACTGGTTGAGGGGCTTAGAAGGAGAAGCAGAGACACGAGCTACAGTGGTAACTGGTTTGTCCTGGAGATCACGCTGGACTGACTGGATCAGTCACTGGTAATGGATGGGAAGTTGTGTGGGTGAGTAGGAAGAAATCCCTTTCCAGTAGGTTATGCCCCAATGGTGGATGGTGGTGGTGAACTCTCTTGTGGCTTGGGCTGCTACCTTTTACGATTCGGCCTTACGGTCATTTCCACATGTAGATTTGGAAAAGAAGGAAAGAGCACCCGATGTCCAAAGAAATGTGAGTTTTAGGTAGGGTTAAAGTGGTTGTAAAGACTCATTCTCAGTATAGACAGTTATTGCCTTGTTATATCCTGGAGGGAAGGGACTGATGTGAATGTACAATATATATGTAAAGCGCTAGGTAAATATAACTACCTGTAATAATAATAATAATAAGAAAAAGAATAATAATAATAATAAATGTGTTTTTTTCTGCAGAGGTGGTGAAACCGGGCACCTGTCCTGTGGTTAATCGCACTCAAGCATGTAGGCGCGTCATCCCCATGTATTGTAAGGTAGACAAGGATTGTCTCGGGACAAGGAAGTGCTGTAAGGTCGGCTGTTCTTTTAAGTGCTCGGAACCCACCGGTAAGTGGATGACTGTGATAAGATATTAAGTGGCCCGGTACAGACCAGATCTTACCCAAATGTGAGGGTGGAACTGTCAGTATTGCCCCTAGGAGCCAATAATCCGATCCTCCCTTTCCTTCTCCCAGTGCAGCTTGTATAAGAACAATGTGTACAGCAAGTTTTTACAAAGACTTTGCAGAGGTTTCGTCCAGCTTTTAGCAGCTTTGTAAAAGTGTCCATCCAGCTGTACACACTGGGAGTAAACAGGGTGTGTGTAGTACATCCCGTCCTTCTTCCTCGCTACTGTTCCCCCATCTCATTTGCCACTAATGGCTGTCAAAATGACAGCAGGGAGTGCCTGTGTAAATATAGCAGCTTTAGAAGCTGCTGCTGTCAAAAAAAGCACATCTGACACAGTGTTTATAAACATTGTTCAGATCTAAGAAAGAGAGGTAGAAAGCAACATATTTACGAATATTTTTCAGACAGGAGATAGAAAGATACAAAGTATCAATGTTTATAAACATTGATCAGACGGGAGATAGAGAGATACAAAGTAACATTTTTTATAAACGTTGATCAGATGGGAGATAGATACAAAGTAAAAATTTTTTATAAACATTGATCAGACGGGAAATAGAGAGATACAAAAAGTAACAATGTTTATAAACATTGATCAGACATGAGCTAGAGAGTTACAAAGTAACATTGTTTATAAACATTGATCAAACAGGAGATAGAGAGATACAAAATAACAATGTTTATAAACATTGATCAGACAGGAGATAGAGAGATACAAAGTAACATTGTTTTATAAACATTGATCTGACAGGAGAGAGATACAAAAGGTAAAATTGTTTATATACATTGATCAGACAGGAGATAGAGAGATACAAAGTAACATTGTTTATAAACATTGATCAGACAGGAGATAGAGAGATACAAAGTAACATTGTTTATAAACATTGATCAGACAGGAGAGAGAGAGATACAAAATATCATAGTAGGACATTTATTTAAAAAAGGTAGAAAACCTACACAAAATAGGATAAAATGAGCAGTTCGTCGGCCGGCATAGCGAGCCCCCGTTCACAATAGGATCGCGATGACGTCAGAGCGTCAACCTCCCGACGTACGTTTCGTCCACAACTGACATCGTCTGGGGAATGGGCGACGCTCTGAGTCATCGCATTATATAGAGTACATAAAACCACGCCTCGCTGTGACATCCCAGCGGCGAGAGGGGCAAGCCATCAATCCCCGATTGGATTGTAGCCAGAGTTAAAAAAGGGAAAAACCAGAAATCACTCGTTATCTACAAGGGATATACTTAGAACCATTAGAATTAAGATGTATAAATTATATAAGGAAAGAATATTAAGTGTATGAATGGTCAAATCCATCAGTATAAGGCCGGTGAATCAAATCGACAACAGGGCGTATCCTTACGGGCACAGAGTGTATGTAAAACGACGCTCCGCCATCTTGTGGAACTGAGGGGAATTGCGTCTCAAAAAAACAGAATATTATACACCCATAATGTCTGTGCAATCTACATGGATATAAACCTAAAAAAATATATGTGAAAAATGTGTATATATAGGACACATGTACAAAGTGTTATAAAAAATACCCTTTAAAAGTACATATGTCTTTACCAAAAATTATGTCAAAAAGTGGTCATTGTAAAACTAAAAAAAGGAAGTATGTAGGCCAAGAGGCAACAAACCTCGTACGAAATGATACAAAATGGTGTTTATATGAAACCATAATGGGAAGGTCACGAAAAACAAATAGGAGTCAAGGGACAAGAACAAAGGACAAAACAAAAACAAACAATCTATGAAAAAATGAGGGAGAAATATGAACTCCTATCAACACTGAGATGTCACATCGAGTTCACAGCGATATTAACAATATTAGGCATTATCAATAAATGCATTCAAGTCTACCTCCACATTTAACCCGAATGGTGTATAACATTTAATTTTAAATATCCATGCCATTTCTAACCGCGAGATCCCTCGCACTAAAGATCCACCCCTCCAGGGACATGTATATTTATCTATCCCCAAAAAGATAGTTTTATCTGGATTTTTATTATGGACTTCTAAATAGTGCCTGGACACAGGATGTTTGGGGAAACCACTGAGGTGACCCTACACATGGCTGTTATCGTGTCCCAGATTTCCAATACCCATCGTCCCCTGCTCTCTGCAGGAGATACCCAAGGAGTGTCATCAATCCAACACTGACCAGGATTGTAAAGGTGAACAGAAGTGCTGCCTCTCCGGCTGCCAGTATATATGCACAGGCACCAAAGATAGGAGGCACAGGACTGACATGACGTCCATATACCAGAGTCCAAGAGTCACCCCTCCTGCCTCCAGTCACCCCTCCTGCCTCCTTTTAATCATATAATACAAATTTTAACAAGTTGGTTGCAGGAGAAGATTAAACAAGACTATGGCAAGAAAATGTGTAGATAATTTGTAAGTCCTCTTTATTCAGAATGACAGAGAAGGGGTAAGTGTGTGGTATATGTAGCCAATCCACACTTACCACACTGACAACCATTACCCAGATACCTCCCTTCCTCTTCAAGGGCAGGAAGTAAACCAAGTTGTTGGAAGGAAGTCATGGAAGGGTAGGGATCATTTCTGTTAGTCCTCTGAAAGGAGCACTCATAACACCCTTGCAACCTTAACCACTTCAGCCCCGGAAGGATTTACCCCCTTAACGACCAGGCCATTTTTTTTGCGATACGGCACTGCGCCGCTTTACCTGACAATTGGGCGGTCGTGCGACGCTGTACCCAAAACAAAATTGATGTCCTTTTTTCCCCACAAATAGAAATTTCTTTTGGTGGTATTTGATCACCTCTGCGGTTTTTATTTTTTGCGCAATAAACAAAAATAAGCGACAATTTTGAAAAAAAAAAACAATATTTTTTACTTTTTGCTATAATAAATATCCCCCCAAAAAATTAAAAAAAAAATCATCAGTTTAGGCCAAAATGTATTCTACATATTTTTGGTAAAAAAAAAAAAAAAAAATCGCAATAAGTGCATATTGATTGGTTTGGGCAAACGTTATAGCGTCTACAAAATAGGGGATATTTTTATGGCATTTTTATTATTTTTCTTTTTACTAGTAATGGCGGTGATCAGCGATTTTTAGCGGGACTGCAACATTGCGGCAGACAGATCTGACACTTTTGACACTTTTTTGGGACCAGTGACATTTATACAGCGATCAGAGCTAAAAATAGCCACTGATTACTGTATAAATGTCACTGGCAGGGAAGAGGTTAACACTAGGGGGTGATCAAGGGGTTAAGTGTTCCCTAGGGAGGTGTTTCTAACTGTGGGGGGAGGGGACTGACTGGAGGAGGAGAGAGATCGCTGTTCCTGATCACTAGGAACAACAGATTTGTCTCTACTTCTCTGACAGAACAGGGATCTGTATGTTTACATTGAAAGATCCCCATTCTGGCTCTCTGAGGAGCGATCCTGAGTTGCTGGCGGACATTGCAATCTGACCAGACGTGGACGAATGGATACCTGTCAAAATCAGGTACCCGCTCCCCCCCAAAAAAAGTGCTAAATGTAAAGGAGGAAGGGGGGGGAGGAAGGAAGAGAGGAACTTCTCCTTTTGGGTGAGGTTCAGCTTTAGGCTCCCTTTACATGTCCCATTTTCACCCAACTCCCATGGCCAATAGAAAGCCAAATAAAGGTGTCACCCTGCCTTAATGGTTCTCCATAATGTAGAATAAAAACAAGTTTGTAGGAGTCAAACATTGAGTGGATAACACCCTTGCTATGGTATTGGGATGAGCAAAGACAAACTGTTGGAGGGGCTTAGAAGGAGAAGCAGAGACACGAGCTACAGTAGTAACTGTTTTGTCCTGGAGACCACGCTGGACTGACTGGATCAGTCACTGGTAATGGATGGGAAGTTGTGTGGGTGAGTAGGAAGAAAGCCCTTTCCAGTAGGTTATGCCCCAATGGTGGATGATGGTGGTAAACTCTCTTGGGGCTTGGGCTGCTATCTTTTCCGATTCCGCCTTACGGTCATTTCCACATGTAGATTTGGAAAATAAGGAAAGAGCATCCGATGTCCAAAGAAATGCGAGTTTTAGGTAGGGTTAAAGTGGTTGTAAAGACTCATTCTCAGTATAGACAGTTATTGCCTTGTTATATCCTGGAGGGCAGGGACTGAAGTGAATGTACAATGTATCTGTAAAGCGCTAGGTAAATATAACTACCTGTAATAATAATAATAATAATAATAATAATGATAATAATGATAAATGTGTTTTTTCCTGCAGAGGTGGTGAAACCGGGCACCTGTCCCTTTGTTAAACACATTAAAGCATGTGCGCGCAACTTCCCCAGGCATTGTAACGTAGACTCGGATTGTTCCGGGACAATGAAGTGCTGTGACAACGACTGCGATTTTGTTTGCAAGGAACCCACCAGTAAGTGGATGACTGTGATAAGATGTAAACATTGTTCAGATGTATGATAGAGAGGTAGAAAGCAATTTACGAATATTTTCCAGACAGGAGATAGGGCAAGTTCACACCACTGCATCAAAAACGCACCAAAAACATGCATGCAGAAAAGCATCTGGACTGCGTTTCTATGGTGCGAACTGGCCCATAGAGAGTTACAAAGTAAATTGTTTATAAACATTGGTTATACAGGAGATAGAAAGATACAAAGTAATATTGTTTATAAACATTGATCAGATGGGAGATAGAGAGATACAAAGTAACATTGTTTATAAACATTGATCATACAGGAGATAGAGAGATACAAAGTAACATTGTTTATAAACATTGATCATATTGGAGATGGAGAGATATAAAGTAACATTGTTTATAAACATTGATCAGACGGGAGATAGAGAGATATGCAAGTTTTAAGTAGGTTTAAAGTGGTTGTAAAGACTCAAGGTTTTTTTACCTTCATGCAGTCTAAAAAACCTTCTGTGTGCTGCAGCCCCCCCAATACTTACCTGAGCCCGATATTCCTCCAGCGCTGTGCACAGGGGCCTCAGCTCTCCCAGGTCTCTCCCTCCTCATTGGCTGAGACAGCAGTGGGAGCCATAGACTCCTGTCTACTACTGTCAATCACAGCCAGTGAGCCAATGAGGAGAGAGCAGGGGCAGCGGCTCGGGAGCGAGTCTGCTTGGGTACCCCTGTAGCAAGCTGCTTGCTATGGGGGCACTCAACAGGAGGGAGGGGCCAGAAATACCAGCGAGGGACCAAAGAAGAAGAAGATTGGGGCTGCTCTGTGCAAAACCACTGCATAGAGCATATAAATATAACATGTTTGTTATTTTTTTTAAATAAAAAAATGCCCTATTTATTACTTTAAAAGGCATTTATTGAAATTAGCATCATGTACATCAAGCCAACGTGTTTCGGGGGAAAGGACTACCCCTTCTTCAGGGCTGTTACTGCATGCTATTATTAGATGGGAAAGATTGCTGCCTCTGCAGCTACTGTATAGCCGGGACTCTGTCAGCCTGCAGTCTGAAGTCTTGCAATTAATATAACCAGTTTGAGAACCATTTCCATCTAATAACATGCAGCAACAGTCCATAATGTATAAAGCCAGATACTCGGTGTACTCTTAATAAAGAAATCCTTTTTGTGGTTACATGTAAAATGACAAAGCATCAGAAATGCAATGTGTTTCGGCTTATACAGCCTTCCTCATAGCATACCAACAACAGCCCTGAAGAAGGGGAGTCCTTTTCCCTGAAACGCGTTGGCTTGATGTACATCTCGCTACTTTCAATAAACACCTTTTAAACCTACCTAAAGCTCGCATTTGTTTGGACATCCGCCGCTCCCTCCTTCTTTTCCAAGTCTACAAGCTACAGTGGGGAAGTCTCACAGCTGTAGGAGGAAACTCTGATATAAGAAGCAGGAGGATCATTCAACCCAATCGTGTCTACCCAAATCTGAAATACCATGTGTCCATTTTTCATGTAATAACGCTTCTATATGACATATTGACCGGTGATGTGTTTGGATTATATTGCTAATGCCTGCCTTCATTGTCTCCTCCTCCAGAGTGAAGTCACAACAGGACGAGACAAGTCACAAGGTCTTCCAGATGATGAGAACAACATTAGTTCTTTTCTCCCGTGGGGACATCAGCCTGTCAATGACTAATAATGACTAATAAATAACTAATGACTAATGTCAATAACTAATAAATGATCATTCCAATCTACACCATGACGATTTGTGGTTTCTATACTTTTGAAGGTTCTCATGAATCCAGGTCATGGTATAACTAATAATAGTTAGTCACATGTCACTGGTGTTGTTCTGTAACGCTGGAGAGGTGAATACTTAGGACCATGTGATATTTCAGTTTTTCTTTTTCTGTCAATATGGGGTGCTGTGTGTACATTAATGAGGAAAAAAATGTACTTAAATGATTTTAGCAAATGGCTGCAATATAACAAAGAGTGAAAAATTTAAGGGGGTCTGAATACTTTCTATCCCCATTGTATGCAAGTTATTGCCATAAAAAGTGTTTGGGGACCCGGGTCCTGCCCCAGGGGACTTGGATCAATGCAAAAAAAAAAGTTTTAAAAACAACGAGAGCAGTGATTTTAATAATGCTTAAAGTGAAACAATAAAAATGAATTATTCCTTTAAATATCGTGCCTGGGGGGGCAGGCCCGGACTGGCCATAGGGCAGACCGGGCACTTGCCCGGTGAGCTGGGGCTGCCCGCTCCGTGGCCTGTTGATGATCAGGCCGTACAGTGGGAGGTAAGCGGCGACCGCGGCCTGGACAGGGTTAACACAGGCCACAGCCGCAGCTCGCCTACCGCTATGCGGCCGTGCCAGTGCCTTCTCCAGTGGAACTAGCGGCTGCAGGGGCTGAGCTGTGCCTCTCTCACACACAGATCAGCCTCAGAGTCGCGCTGACAGTTCCGCTCTAGGCCCCTATGGACTGCTCCTCCTCCTCCAGCCATTGGTGTCTGCACAGTGGGGTAAGGGGGGGAGAGCTGCGGGCCGCTGTCAGGATGTCTCCCCCTCTCCCCCTTTCTCACGTCGGCAGCATGGGAGAGGAGAAAGCTTCCTGCTTGTTCTTCTTCTCTCCCAATTAGCCACAGCGGAGGGCCAATCAGAAAAAAACTAGTGGGGCATCATGGGAAATGTAGTCCCAGAGATAGGAGGCCCAATTGATCACAGCAGGGAGACAGCTACAGCCTACAGTCCCCAGCATGCACTGTGCTGGGGGAAAAGAGAAAACCTGGAAACAAGCCGAGTAGTGCTACACTGTAGAAGGTACTACAGGAGACATGGAAAAAGAAAGAGGACTGTGCTGGGGGAACTAATAGCCCCAGCACCAGACACGCTGTACCCGCACCACCAGAGCGCCACCTGTACCTGCACCACCAGAGAGAGAGAGAGACACGCTGTACCCACACCACTAGAGAGAGCCATGAGAGCCACGCTGTACCCACACCACCAGAACTCCACACTGTACCCACACCACCAGAGAGAGCCACGCTGTACCCGCACCAGCAGAGAGAGAGGGAGAGCCACGCTGTACCCGCACCACCAGGGAGAGCCACGCTGTACCCGCACCACCAGAGAGAGAGCCACGCTGTACCTGCACCACCAGGGAGCCATTAGAGCCACACTGTACCAGCACCACCAGAGCGCCATGCTGACCCCGCACCACCAGATAGCCATGAGAGCCACGCTGTACCCGCACCACCAGAGAGAGCCACGCTGTACCACACCACCAGAGAGAGCCACGCTGTACCGCACCACCAGAGAGAGAGAGCCACACTGTACCCGCACCACCAGAGAGAGAGAGCCACGCTGTACCCGCACCACCAGAGAGCGAGCCATGCTGTACCCGCACCACCAGAGAAAGAGAGCCATGCTGTACCCGCACCACCACAGAGCCACGCTTTACCCACACCACCAGAGAGCAACGAGAGCCATGCTGTACTATACCACCAGAGAGAGCCACGCTGTACCACACCACCAGAGAGAGAGCGCCATGCTGTCCAGGACCACCAGAGAGAGCAGGTCAGTATCACTGCACAGAGTGGGCACAATAGGAGACAGACAGTACTAGCATTGTATGGCCACAATAGGACCGGGACACTGTAATATAAAGGGGACTGCAATTACAGTGCCCCTTTACAGTGCAGTCCCCTTTATATCACAGTGTCCTTGCACAGTGTGGAGGACCGACACCAGCCACCCCCACAAATGTCTCCCGACACCCCCCCGGTCCCTGGAAAAGTTGTCTGCTCCGTCTAAAATGCCCGGGCCTATTTTTTGCCCCAGTCCGGGCCTGCTGGGGGTGTCCTTAGCATGCCTGTAAAGTAGCGCATCTTTCCCATGCTTATAAAAGTGTCACAGCAAAATTACATTTCTAAAGGAAAAAATGTCATTTTAAATTACCAAAAAAAAATGGCGTGGATGTCACCCCCAAAATCCATACCAGGTCCTTCAGGTCTGGAATGGATATTAAGGAGAAAATTTTTTTAAAAATGGCGTGGGGATCCCCCAGGAACTATATACACTGAACAGCAGTATATATACTATACGGCCTGCCCTATATACTCTTCAGAAAATTGGGCCTTAGGTGTTACCAGAACACTGTATCCCCTCACAGTTACTCTTGTTGGGTGCAGGAACGCCCTGCTGTGAAATATTATATCAAGAATTTTAATTACATGCCCCTGTTAAACAGGGGCAGAAAAATTGGGCCTTGGGTGGTGGTGCCACAACACTGTACCACCAGAAGTGTAGTAGAAACTGTACACACTGTATTAGATACTGTGTACACCACCTGAAGTGTATTAGAAACAGTACACCACAGAATGCAGTGTAGATATAAGCTACACTAGATGCAGAATATATATATATATATATATATATATATATATATATACATATACATGAGACTGGCACTGTGTATACAATATCTCACAAAAATGAGTATACCCCTCACATTTTTGTAAATATTTTATTATATCTTTTCATGTGACAACACTGAAGAAATGACACTTTGCTACAATGTAAAGTAGTGAGTGTACAGCTTGTATAACAGTGTAAATTTGCTGTCCCCTCAAAATAACTCAACACACAGCCATTAATGTCTAAACTGCTGGCAACAAAAGTGAGTACACCCCTAAGTGAAAATGTCCAAATTGGGCCCAAAGTGTCAATATTTTGTGTGGACACCATTATTTTCCAGCACTGCCTTAACCCTCTTGGGCATGGAGTTCACTAGAGCTTCACTGGAGTCCTCTTGCACTCCTCCATGACGGCATCACGGAGCTGGTGGATGTTAGAGACCTTGCGCTCCTCCACCCTCCATTTGAGGATGCCCCACAGATGCTCAATAGGGTTTAGGTCTGGAGACATGCTTGGCCAGTCCATCACCTTTACCCTCAGTTTCTTTAGCAAGGCAATGGTTGTCTTGGAGGTGTGTTTGGGGTCGTTATCATGTTGGAATACAGCCCTGCCTCTGAAGGGAGGGGATCATGCTCTGCTTCAGTATGTCACAGTACATGTTGGCATTCATGGTTCCCTCAATGATCTGTAGTTCCCCCGTGCCGGCAGCACTCATGCAGCCCCAGACCATGACACTCCCACCACCATGCTTGACTTTAGGCAAGACACACTTGTCTTTGTACTCCTCACCTGATTGACGCCACACATGCTTGTCACCATCTGAACCAAATAAGTTTATCTTGGTCTCATCAGACCACAGGAAATGGTTTCAGTAATCCATGCCCTTACTCTGCTTGTCTTCAGCAAACTGTTTGCAGGCTTTCTTGTGCATCATCTTTAGAAGAGGCTTCCTTCTGGGACGACAGCCATGCACATATTTGCCAACATTGCAAAAAAATATGTGGGACACTTTTTTGGCTGTAGGCGGAGCCGTACAATAATTAGGCGGCGGGGCATTCGTTTGTAGGCATGACCTAGCAAAAAATTAGTGCGCTGCGGCGACAAATGGGCGTGGCTTACGGTAAAAGTGGGAGTGGCTTAAATGGGCGTGGCTCAAGAGGGTGTGGTTAGAGTCTGAGATGAATGAGGGATGGAGAGGGAAAGGGGGAGAGGGGAATGACAGGACAGCAGCCCCAGATCCTACACAATAGAAATATGTGTATTCTAGAAAGTTTAACAATCAGCAGATAAAGATACTCCAAACACCAGATGTTAACGCTTCAATCATCCCGCGGCACCATGGTTGTTATGGTGTCAGGATGATTGAAGCGCATTATTTCTATTATTACATTGTAATATAAAATTAAATCATTCAACTCACCATAATGCCGAATCAGTGGGATCCCTGAGCGTGTCACTAACCACGTCGCCTGCCACAAGCAGAGTCCATCCTTGCATCAGGTGCCCCCGGCAGAGTCTGTCCGTGCATCAGGTGCCCCCGGCAGAGTCTGTCCTTGCATCAGGTGCCACCGGCAGAGTCTGTCCTTGCATCAGGTGCCACCAGCAGAGTCTGTCCTTGCATCAGGTGCCACCGGCAGAGTCTGTCCTTGCATCAGGTGCCACCGGCAGAGTCTGTCCTTGCATCAGGTGCCCCCGGCAGAGTCTGTCCTTGCATCAGGTGCCCCCGGCAGAGATCTGTCCTTGCATCAGGTGCCACCGGCAGTCTGTCCTTGCATCAGGTGCCACCGGCAGAGTCTGTCCTTGCATCAGGTGCCCCCGGCAGAGTCTGTCCTTGCATCAGGTGCCCCCGGCAGAGATCTGTCCTTGCATCAGGTGCCACCGGCAGAGTCTGTCCTTGCATCAGGTGCCCCCGGCAGAGTCTGTCCTTGCATCAGGTGCCCCCGGCAGAGATCTGTCCTTGCATCAGGTGCCACCGGCAGTCTGTCCTTGCATCAGGTGCCACCGGCAGAGTCTGTCCTTGCATCAGGTGCCCCCGGCAGAGTCTGTCCTAACATCAGGTGCCCCCGGCAGAGTCTGTATAGACCCCCTCAGTGCAGACCCCCTCCATCAGTGCAGACCCCCTCCATCAGTGCAGATCCCCTTAATCAGTGCAGACCCCCTCCATCAGTGCAGACCCCCTCAGTGCAGACCCCCTCCATCAGTGCAGATCCCCTCCATCAGTGCAGATCCCCTCCATCAGTGCAGACCCCCTACATCAGTGCAGACCCCCTCAGTGCAGACCCCCTCAGTGCAGACCCCCTCCATCAGTGCAGACCCCCTACATCAGTGCAGACCCCACCTCTATTAGTGCAGACCCCCCCTCTATTAGTACAGCCCCCTCTATTAGTGCAGCCCCCCTCAGCGCAGCCCCCCCTCTATTAGTGCAGCCCCCCTCTATTAGTGCAGCCCCCCTCAGTGCAGCCCCCCCTCAGTGCAGCCCACCCTCTATTAGTGCAGACCCCCCTAGGTGCAGCCCCCCTCAATTAATGCAGCCCCCTCAGTGCAGCCCCCCCTCTATTAGTGCAGACTCCTCCCTCAATGCAGCCCCCCTCTATAAGGGCAGGCCCCCTAGGTGCAGCCCCCCTCAATAAGTGCAGCCCCCCTCTATTAGTGCAGACCCCCCCCTCAATGCAGCCCCCCCTCACCCCCCGCTCACCCCCCGCTCAGTGCAGGTGCGGCCGGCCGGTGTTCTGCCTGCCGAGTTCCCCTCGGCAAGCATGGACCCCCTGTACTGCGCAGGCGCAGCGCTTGTGCAGTACGGGGCTGGGGAATTTTCGTCAAGACACGGCGCCATCGCAGTTGACTTCTCCTTCAGTGGAGAGGGGAGGGGCCGTGCAGCTAAAGAAGCCGCTTCATTGGCTGCACGGATCAACCCCCTTCCTCTCTCCACTACACAACACACAGTCACTAGGCGGAAGATCGAGCGGCAGCGCTGGCCGCCATTTTGCTGGAGCCAGCTGCTCCAAAAAAAAAAAAAAAAACATTCCCGATTTTCCTTATGTAAAATCCCAATTCAGGACAGCCTCAATCCGGGACGAGGGTCCCAAAATCAGGATTGTCCCGGGAAAATCGGGACTGTTGGCAACTATGCATGCAGACCAATTTGATGCAGTGTGTGCGGCGTATGGTCTGAGCACTGACAGTCTGACCCCCACCCCTTCAACCTCTGCAGCAATGCTGGCAGCACTCACACGTCTATTTCCCAAAGACAACCTCTGGATAGGACGCTGAGCATGTGCACTCAACTTCATTGGTCGACCATGACGAGGCCTGTTCTGAATTGAACCTGTCCTGTTAAACCGCTGTATGGTCTTGGCCACCGTGCTGCAGCTCAGTTTCAGGGTCTTGGCATTCTTCTTATAGCCTAGGCCATCTTTAAGTAGAGCAACAATTCCTTTTTTCAGATCCTCAGGGAGTTCTTTGCCATGAGGTGCCATGTTGAACTTCCAGTTAACAGTATGAGAGAGTGAGAGCGATAACACCAAATTTAACAAACCTGCTCCCCATTCACACCTGAGACCTTGTAACACTAATGAGTCACATGACACCGGGGAGGGAAAATGGCTAATTGGGCCCAATTTGGACATTTTCACTTAGGGCTGAGCTCACTTTTGTTGCCAGCAGTTTAAACATGAATGGCTATGTGTTGAATTATTTTGAGGGGACAGCAAATTTACACTGTTATACAAGCTGTACACTCACTACTTTACATTGTAGAAAAGTGTCATTTCTTCAGTGTTGTCACATGAAAAGATATAATAAAATATTTACAAAAATTGTGAGGGGTATACTCATTTTTGTGTGATGTTGTATATACAGTGCCTTGCAAAAATATTCACCCCCCTTGGCATTTTACGTGTTTTATTGCCTCACAACCTGGAATTAACAAGGATTGTTTGAGGATTTGCATCATTTAATTTACAGAACATGCCCACAACTTTGAAGATGTTTTTTTTTTTTTATTGTGAAGCAAACAACAAATAGGACAAAATAACAGAAAAACTCAATGTTGCCTAACTATTCACCCCCCTAGTATGGATATACACTGGATCCTCAGCAATCAATCGACTCCCTCAGATATCCACAGCAATGCCGGTACCAAAGTAGATTTCAGGCTCATCAAATGCAGTATAGACATGCAATAAAGAAGGGGGGCTCCATAGGGCAGTAATTCAATCCAATTTATTAAAAAAACAAGTAGTAACTTACAGTTCAGAATAATAGGTACAGCTATGTAGGGTACGTCCGGTCTTGGCCTGCGACCGGAAGTGTCGACACCTGGCTCCTCTCTGACGCATTGCGTCACTGAACACGTGACTTCATCAAAGGGTAATGGAGTCAGGTGTCTATTGCCAGTTGATATACTAAGTTCCGCTGTCATAGCAACAGCAATTGTTGATAAAACATCCTAATTCTCTCTGAATTAAACAGCAACATGTTAGCAGTACCAGGAATCCTCCTACACAATTCATAAAACACTTTTCAAAACTAAAATAAAGACATAAAAAATATATAATAAAAATGATCTAGGACAGGGATATGCAATTAGAGGACCTCCAGCTGTTGCAGATCGATAAGCCCCATGAGGCATAGCAAGACTCTGACAGCCACAAGCATGACACCCAGAGGCAGAGGCATGATGGGACTTGTAGTTTTGCAACAGCTGGAGGTCCGCTAATTGCATATCCTTGATCTAGGAGATACATATAATCTGCCATGGACAGCGCCATCTGGTGGTTAAATCACATAACTTGCCCATATTACTACGGAACTCTCTGAAGACATCTAGTGGATAAAAGAAAGATGGCGCAAATATTGGGATCCTCCTAACACAATTCATATAACATTTTAAGTACAACAAATGATCCAATAGACAGACATGATTCAATACAGGTCACCGCCATCTAGTGGATATAATGCACATGAAAAAAAAAAAAAAAAAACATCTTATTAGGTAAATCTCTAGTAACATCTAATAAGAATATAAGAAATAGGAAAAACAAATAACCCTGATAAGGTTAAAAGACCAATAAACCTAAATCTTTTTTTTTTTTTTTTTTTCCTTGTCAAAAGAAGTTTATTGAGTATACAATGTTATAAAGATACATAAAGTAAGTTTACAAGGATCTATAAAGTAAGCTCATTGTTTTACAGTAGGGTTTATATAGGTAAATATCATGAAATTTCAAATATTAAACATTGGGTTCACGTAAACCTAAATTAAAGATATATATCATTTCCTTAGTTACTTTTGTAGGTATTTAAATGATTTATACCTACTATACATATTGTTTACAAGTAGAGTGTATATAGGTCAAATAAATTCTGATAATGAGCTTTAATCGTAAGGTGGAGAAAAGGAAAGAGAAAGAAGAAAAAGGGTTGAAAGGTAGAGGTATGGTCCACAAGGTTGTCCTGCTCGTCAGTTTATTATTCTTTTTAGTTCTCTTTGAAGCCTTAGAATGGGTGTCTCTGTAAGTCATTTAATCTGTTACCATGGCAACAGGACAGAGTCATTGAAGTTTGACAGGAACTGTTGTTTTATCCAAGGATGCCAAAGTTTTTCAAATTTTGGAATTTGATTTTGATCGATGGCTACCATCTTAGCATGGGACATTGTATTATTCATTCTGTGAATTGTTTCTGCTAGTACCAATGTAGGAGATTTCCATGCCTTGGCCACTGTTTGTTTTGCAGCCGTTATTAGTTGGATCATAAGTTTGAATTGAGAGAGTGTTAACCATTCCGGTTTTAGATTAAGTAAAGTTAAATATGGATCTGGTTGTATTATTTTTTAAATATTTTAGATGCAATCACGAAGACTTCCTTCCAGAAGGTTTGGATTACTGGGCACGTCCACCATATGTGTAAATATGTGCCTATTTCTGGGCATCCTCGAAAACAAAGAGTTGAGGTATTAGGTGAATATTTTGCCACTCTAGCGGGTACAAGGTACCAGCGAGTTAGGACTTTATAATTTGTCTCCAGTGCTAAGATGTTGGGTGAAGATGACTTAGATGTGAGCCATATGTTAGACCAGTCCGTGTCTTCTAAAGTTCGTCCCAGGTCCTCCTCCCACCTCTGAACGTAAGAGGGTCTATTAAGATTTGCTCCATATAATTGATTATAAAGTGATGAAATTGTACCTTTAGCAAATGGATCTTTTGTACAGATTGATTCAAAAATGGATAATTGGGATAATGGTGTATCCCCCTTTAGGAATGGTGTATAGAAATTTTTGATTTGGAGATATCTAAATATCTCAGAGTTTGGTAGATCATATTTTTCTCTAAGCGATGGGAATGAAAGGAATGATTTAGATGCTATGAAGTCATTTAGTGTCTGAATGCCTGATGTTGTCCAAGCTTTAAAAGAATTTGGGTAGATCCATGCCGGATAAAAGGCCGGATTTCTGATAAAAGAAAGGAGAGGATTGTGTGGAGATTGTAACTGATATTTGGTTTTTAGTTTATCCCATAGAGATAAGAAGTGTTTAGTTATGGGATTATGAATTTTAAAGCGGTCTTTAGGATCAAGCCATAATAAATTTGATATTAATAGAGGGTCATTTTCTGAAGCCTATATAAATACCCATAATGGGATTTCCTGTTTTGCATGGTATTTGGACAGACTGGCCAAATGTGCTGCTCTGTAGTAGTTAGTAAAATTAGGGTATCCCAGGTCTCCTTTATTTTTAGGAAGATGCAGTGTGTATATAGGTATACGTGGTTTAGAAGAACCCCATATAAACGAAGTTGCTCTTTTTTGTACTATTCTCAAAAAATAGGAAGGAATTGGAATAGGGAGGACTCTGAATAGATAAAGCAATTTGGGTAGAATAGTCATTTTGATTGCATTAATTTTCCCTATCCAGGATAAAGGAAGTTGCGACCATTGTTTTATTAGATTTGTGATCTGTCTTAATACAGGAGGATAATTGGTTGAGAATAAGTCAGAATGAGATGCTGTTAAATGAATTCCAAGATATGGGATTGATTTTTCTGCCCATGTGAATGGGAGTGCAGCCCTAGCCGGGATCAATTCCATGTTTGTGAGTGAAATATTGAGCACTAGGCATTTCTTAGGATTAATCATAAGGCCGGATAGGGCTGCAAATCCATCAAGAGCTGGTATTAAGTTAGGACCAGAGACCTGTGGTGATGATAGAAAAAGTAATATATCGTCTGCAAATATACATAATTTGTGTGTAATACCTCCTACTTCAATGCCAGTTATAGTTTGGTTTGTTCTGATGTATTGGGCCATGGGTTCGAGTATAAGGGCAAATAATAAGGGAGATAATGGGCAACCCTGTCGGGTACCTCTTTCGATATTAAAGGCTTCAGATTTGTATCCAGCATATTTTATATAGGCTTTGGGTTTATTATATAATGTTTTGATCCATGTTAAAAAGTGGGGTCCAAAACCCCATTTTTGTAATGAATATTGCATATATTGCCAGGATACTGTGTCAAATGCCCTCTTAATATCGAGAGATAGAAAACATAAAGGGATTTTCCGTTTTTTAGCAATATGTGCCAATAACACTGCCCTGTGTATATTATCGCCTGCCTGTCTATTTGACAGGGGCATGGCGCAGACATCATGGCTCTTTCCTGAGTGGCTCTGTCACGAGTGATGCGCAGTTTCACCGACGCAGTTATCAATTCTGATCATGTCTTCTCTGCTCTTTTACAGGTAATTGTCTCCTATCTCCTATCCAACTGTACATCCCTACTGAACTGGCTTTGCTGAGTCTGCTATTAGTATTTTTGGTAATTGTCTCCTATCTCCTATCCAACTGTACATCCCTACTGAACTGGCTTTGCTGAGTCTGCTATTAGTATTTTTGGTAATTGTCTCCTATCTCCTATCCAACTGTACATCCCTACTGAACTGGCTTTGCTGAGTCTGCTATTAGTATTTTTGGTAATTGTCTCCTATCTCCTATCCAACTGTACATCCCTACTGAACTGGCTTTGCTGAGTCTGCTATTAGTATTTTTGGTAATTGTCTCCTATCTCCTATCCAACTGTACATCCCTACTGAACTGGCTTTGCTGAGTCTGCTATTAGTATTTTTGGTAATTGTCTCCTATCTCCTATCCAACTGTACATCCCTACTGAACTGGCTTTGCTGAGTCTGCTATTAGTATTTTTGGTAATTGTCTCCTATCTCCTATCCAACTGTACATCCCTACTGAACTGGCTTTGCTGAGTCTGCTATTAGTATTTTTGGTAATTGTCTCCTATCTCCTATCCAACTGTACATCCCTACTGAACTGGCTTTGCTGAGTCTGCTATTAGTATTTTTGGTAATTGTCTCCTATCTCCTATCCAACTGTACATCCCTACTGAACTGGCTTTGCTGAGTCTGCTATTAGTATTTTTGGTAATTGTCTCCTATCTCCTATCCAACTGTACATCCCTACTGAACTGGCTTTGCTGAGTCTGCTATTAGTATTTTTGGTAATTGTCTCCTATCTCCTATCCAACTGTACATCCCTACTGAACTGGCTTTGCTGAGTCTGCTATTAGTATTTTTGGTAATTGTCTCCTATCTCCTATCCAACTGTACATCCCTACTGAACTGGCTTTGCTGAGTCTGCTATTAGTATTTTTGGTAATTGTCTCCTATCTCCTATCCAACTGTACATCCCTACTGAACTGGCTTTGCTGAGTCTGCTATTAGTATTTTTGGTAATTGTCTCCTATCCAACTGTACATCCCTACTGAACTGGCTTTGCTGAGTCTGCTATTAGTATTTTTGGTAATTGTCTCCTATCTCCTATCCAACTGTACATCCCTACTGAACTGGCTTTGCTGAGTCTGCTATTAGTATTTTTGGTAATTGTCTCCTATCTCCTATCCAACTGTACATCCCTACTGAACTGGCTTTGCTGAGTCTGCTATTAGTATTTTTGGTAATTGTCTCCTATCTCCTATCCAACTGTACATCCCTACTGAACTGGCTTTGCTGAGTCTGCTATTAGTATTTTTGGTAATTGTCTCCTATCTCCTATCCAACTGTACATCCCTACTGAACTGGCTTTGCTGAGTCTGCTATTAGTATTTTTGGTAATTGTCTCCTATCCAACTGTACATCCCTACTGAACTGGCTTTGCTGAGTCTGCTATTAGTATTTTTGGTAATTGTCTCCTATCTCCTATCCAACTGTACATCCCTACTGAACTGGCTTTGCTGAGTCTGCTATTAGTATTTTTGGTAATTGTCTCCTATCTCCTATCCAACTGTACATCCCTACTGAACTGGCTTTGCTGAGTCTGCTATTAGTATTTTTGGTAATTGTCTCCTGCTGCCATATCTTTAAACTTCCATATTTACTGCTAGCTCTATAACAAACACACTGCAATAGCAATATTACTGGTGATTGATTCTCAACTCCATGTGGCTTGAGTGATCAAGAGAGGTAATTAGCTTTACGACCCTAGCCTGTGTCTGGCCTGGCCCTGGCCATCTCCTCCCCATATTCAGGTGTCTCACATCAGACCCAATAATGACCAACTGAGAAATGCATCCCAGCTTAGGCTGTCTATAAATTTATGGCAGCTTATGGGGTGGCGCAGACAGGGGCATGGCGCAGACATCATGGCTCTTTCCTGAGTGGCTCTGTCACGAGTGATGCGCAGTTTCACCGACGCAGTTATCAATTCTGATCATGTCTTCTCTGCTCTTTTACAGGTAATTGTCTCCTATCTCCTATCCAACTGTACATCCCTACTGAACTGGCTTTGCTGAGTCTGCTATTAGTATTTTTGGTAATTGTCTCCTATCCAACTGTACATCCCTACTGAACTGGCTTTGCTGAGTCTGCTATTAGTATTTTTGGTAATTGTCTCCTATCTCCTATCCAACTGTACATCCCTACTGAACTGGCTTTGCTGAGTCTGCTATTAGTATTTTTGGTAATTGTCTCCTATCTCCTATCCAACTGTACATCCCTACTGAACTGGCTTTGCTGAGTCTGCTATTAGTATTTTTGGTAATTGTCTCCTATCTCCTATCCAACTGTACATCCCTACTGAACTGGCTTTGCTGAGTCTGCTATTAGTATTTTTGGTAATTGTCTCCTGCTGCCATATCTTTAAACTTCCATATTTACTGCTAGCTCTATAACAAACACACTGCAATAGCAATATTACTGGTGATTGATTCTCAACTCCATGTGGCTTGAGTGATCAAGAGAGGTAATTAGCTTTACGACCCTAGCCTGTGTCTGGCCTGGCCCTGGCCATCTCCTCCCCATATTCAGGTGTCTCACATCAGACCCAATAATGACCAACTGAGAAATGCATCCCAGCTTAGGCTGTCTATAAATTTATGGCAGCTTATGGGGTGGCGCAGACAGGGGCATGGCGCAGACATCATGGCTCTTTCCTGAGTGGCTCTGTCACGAGTGATGCGCAGTTTCACCGACGCAGTTATCAATTCTGATCATGTCTTCTCTGCTCTTTTACAGGTAATTGTCTCCTATCTCCTATCCAACTGTACATCCCTACTGAACTGGCTTTGCTGAGTCTGCTATTAGTATTTTTGGTAATTGTCTCCTATCTCCTATCCAACTGTACATCCCTACTGAACTGGCTTTGCTGAGTCTGCTATTAGTATTTTTGGTAATTGTCTCCTGCTGCCATATCTTTAAACTTCCATATTTACTGCTAGCTCTATAACAAACACACTGCAATAGCAATATTACTGGTGATTGATTCTCAACTCCATGTGGCTTGAGTGATCAAGAGAGGTAATTAGCTTTACGACCCTAGCCTGTGTCTGGCCTGGCCCTGGCCATCTCCTCCCCATATTCAGGTGTCTCACATCAGACCCAATAATGACCAACTGAGAAATGCATCCCAGCTTAGGCTGTCTATAAATTTATGGCAGCTTATGGGGTGGCGCAGACAGGGGCATGGCGCAGACATCATGGCTCTTTCCTGAGTGGCTCTGTCACGAGTGATGCGCAGTTTCACCGACGCAGTTATCAATTCTGATCATGTCTTCTCTGCTCTTTTACAGGTAATTGTCTCCTATCTCCTATCCAACTGTACATCCCTACTGAACTGGCTTTGCTGAGTCTGCTATTAGTATTTTTGGTAATTGTCTCCTATCTCCTATCCAACTGTACATCCCTACTGAACTGGCTTTGCTGAGTCTGCTATTAGTATTTTTGGTAATTGTCTCCTGCTGCCATATCTTTAAACTTCCATATTTACTGCTAGCTCTATAACAAACACACTGCAATAGCAATATTACTGGTGATTGATTCTCAACTCCATGTGGCTTGAGTGATCAAGAGAGGTAATTAGCTTTACGACCCTAGCCTGTGTCTGGCCTGGCCCTGGCCATCTCCTCCCCATATTCAGGTGTCTCACATCAGACCCAATAATGACCAACTGAGAAATGCATCCCAGCTTAGGCTGTCTATAAATTTATGGCAGCTTATGGGGTGGCGCAGACAGGGGCATGGCGCAGACATCATGGCTCTTTCCTGAGTGGCTCTGTCACGAGTGATGCGCAGTTTCACCGACGCAGTTATCAATTCTGATCATGTCTTCTCTGCTCTTTTACAGGTAATTGTCTCCTATCTCCTATCCAACTGTACATCCCTACTGAACTGGCTTTGCTGAGTCTGCTATTAGTATTTTTGGTAATTGTCTCCTATCTCCTATCCAACTGTACATCCCTACTGAACTGGCTTTGCTGAGTCTGCTATTAGTATTTTTGGTAATTGTCTCCTGCTGCCATATCTTTAAACTTCCATATTTACTGCTAGCTCTATAACAAACACACTGCAATAGCAATATTACTGGTGATTGATTCTCAACTCCATGTGGCTTGAGTGATCAAGAGAGGTAATTAGCTTTACGACCCTAGCCTGTGTCTGGCCTGGCCCTGGCCATCTCCTCCCCATATTCAGGTGTCTCACATCAGACCCAATAATGACCAACTGAGAAATGCATCCCAGCTTAGGCTGTCTATAAATTTATGGCAGCTTATGGGGTGGCGCAGACAGGGGCATGGCGCAGACATCATGGCTCTTTCCTGAGTGGCTCTGTCACGAGTGATGCGCAGTTTCACCGACGCAGTTATCAATTCTGATCATGTCTTCTCTGCTCTTTTACAGGTAATTGTCTCCTATCTCCTATCCAACTGTACATCCCTACTGAACTGGCTTTGCTGAGTCTGCTATTAGTATTTTTGGTAATTGTCTCCTATCTCCTATCCAACTGTACATCCCTACTGAACTGGCTTTGCTGAGTCTGCTATTAGTATTTTTGGTAATTGTCTCCTGCTGCCATATCTTTAAACTTCCATATTTACTGCTAGCTCTATAACAAACACACTGCAATAGCAATATTACTGGTGATTGATTCTCAACTCCATGTGGCTTGAGTGATCAAGAGAGGTAATTAGCTTTACGACCCTAGCCTGTGTCTGGCCTGGCCCTGGCCATCTCCTCCCCATATTCAGGTGTCTCACATCAGACCCAATAATGACCAACTGAGAAATGCATCCCAGCTTAGGCTGTCTATAAATTTATGGCAGCTTATGGGGTGGCGCAGACAGGGGCATGGCGCAGACATCATGGCTCTTTCCTGAGTGGCTCTGTCACGAGTGATGCGCAGTTTCACCGACGCAGTTATCAATTCTGATCATGTCTTCTCTGCTCTTTTACAGGTAATTGTCTCCTATCTCCTATCCAACTGTACATCCCTACTGAACTGGCTTTGCTGAGTCTGCTATTAGTATTTTTGGTAATTGTCTCCTATCTCCTATCCAACTGTACATCCCTACTGAACTGGCTTTGCTGAGTCTGCTATTAGTATTTTTGGTAATTGTCTCCTGCTGCCATATCTTTAAACTTCCATATTTACTGCTAGCTCTATAACAAACACACTGCAATAGCAATATTACTGGTGATTGATTCTCAACTCCATGTGGCTTGAGTGATCAAGAGAGGTAATTAGCTTTACGACCCTAGCCTGTGTCTGGCCTGGCCCTGGCCATCTCCTCCCCATATTCAGGTGTCTCACATCAGACCCAATAATGACCAACTGAGAAATGCATCCCAGCTTAGGCTGTCTATAAATTTATGGCAGCTTATGGGGTGGCGCAGACAGGGGCATGGCGCAGACATCATGGCTCTTTCCTGAGTGGCTCTGTCACGAGTGATGCGCAGTTTCACCGACGCAGTTATCAATTCTGATCATGTCTTCTCTGCTCTTTTACAGGTAATTGTCTCCTATCTCCTATCCAACTGTACATCCCTACTGAACTGGCTTTGCTGAGTCTGCTATTAGTATTTTTGGTAATTGTCTCCTATCTCCTATCCAACTGTACATCCCTACTGAACTGGCTTTGCTGAGTCTGCTATTAGTATTTTTGGTAATTGTCTCCTGCTGCCATATCTTTAAACTTCCATATTTACTGCTAGCTCTATAACAAACACACTGCAATAGCAATATTACTGGTGATTGATTCTCAACTCCATGTGGCTTGAGTGATCAAGAGAGGTAATTAGCTTTACGACCCTAGCCTGTGTCTGGCCTGGCCCTGGCCATCTCCTCCCCATATTCAGGTGTCTCACATCAGACCCAATAATGACCAACTGAGAAATGCATCCCAGCTTAGGCTGTCTATAAATTTATGGCAGCTTATGGGGTGGCGCAGACAGGGGCATGGCGCAGACATCATGGCTCTTTCCTGAGTGGCTCTGTCACGAGTGATGCGCAGTTTCACCGACGCAGTTTAACGAAAGCAGGATAACTAAAGCTGCATGAACAACAGGAACTCTGCTCCACTCTGCAAGACGACAAGCAAACCAACTTTGAAATTTATTTTATATTAGGTTAGTTTCCCACTCTCTATCCACTAACATGCTCCTTATTCTCTTCCTTCTCACATTGGTGTCTTCTATCCTCAAATTATCTTTACTCTACCCCTCCTCTCTTCCCTGCAGCATGCACATATCACCCTCACTCCTACCCTCTCCCTACTATGGCACCCATCATCTCCTGCAGTTGTTGCACCCACATGCTGACATAAACTCCAGGGCCACTAGACACGTGCGCTCATGCACATCCCACTCCCACCTTGCCTTCCTCACCCTCCTCCTTCTCCTAGTCTCAGGTGATATTTCTCCTAATCCTGGTCCGCCATTTTCCAAATGCAAGCCACATATCCAATACCCCTCCCCCTCTGGCAACCACCGCAATCCACTCAGTTTAATTTCTATCCCCCTACTTCCTCAAAGTACCCCACCAATCTCATGTGCCCTGTGGAACGCCCGCTCCATCTGTAACAAGCTAACATCTGTACATGACCTCTTCATCTCTCATGGCTTGAACATACTGGCCATAACAGAAACCTGGCTGCAAAATTTTGACTCAGCTTCTCCTGCTGCCCTCTCCCATGGTGGTCTCCATTGGACTCACTCCTCCAGACCCAACAGACAGAAAGGAGGTGGAGTTGGCTTCCTTCTGTCCCCACAAAGCACCTTCCAAGTCCTTACTGTCCCTCCCTCTCTATCCCTCTCTTCTTTCGAGATGCACTGTATTCGTCTGTTTTCTCCCATTTCTGAGGATTGCAGCAATTTATAGGCCTCCAGGACCGGTATCGCGCTTCATTGATGACTTTGCTGCCTGGCTACCCTACTTTCTCTCCTCTGAAATACCCACCATTATTCTTGGTGACTTTAACATTCCTGTCAATGTCAACAGCCCAACTACAGCTAAACTTCTCAACTTAACCTCATCTTTTGACCTAACCCAATGGACACATACTTCCACTCACTCCAATGGTAATACCCTTGACCTTGTATTCTCCCATCTCTGCAACCCTGGCAACCTCACCAACACCCCCTTTCCTCTATCTGATCACAACCTCATTACTTTCACTGTATCCTTGCCTCCAACCACCCATCCCTCCAAGCAGCAAACAATTACTTGTAGAAACCTTCGCCACTTTAACCCTTCTCTTCTCTATTCTGCTACTGACAACCTATATGACATAATCTCTCCCCTGTCCTGTCCTGACCTGGCCACTTCTGTCTACAACAGTTCACTCTCATCATCACTAGATGCACTTGCTCCCCTAACCACACGCAGAATTAGGCCCCGACCGTTACAACCCTGGCAAACTGACAACACTAGAAATCTCAAGAGACATTGCCGTGCTCTTGAACGACTGTGGCGTAAAACCAAATGCCTGCAAGATTTCACCCTATATAAATCTGCCCTTCTAAAATACAATTCATGCCTCCATGCTGCCAAACAAGCCTACTTTGTCTCTCTTATTAATTCCTTGTCATCCAGTCCCCGTCGGCTCTTCTCAACCTTTAACTCTATGCTTCGTCCACCACCCCCTCTACCCACTAACTCACTCACTGCCCAAGAGATTGCCAATCACTTCAAAGACAAGATCAATGCAATTCGTGAGGACATCTCCACTGTGCGTACATCTTCCCCACCCATCATACCTTGCCCAGCAGCACATTCAACCCTCTCCTCTTTTGAATTGGCTACTACGGAAGAGGTTACAAAAATTTTCTCGAATGCCCACCTAACCAATTGTCCCTTGGATCCTGTTCCCTCACAACTACTACGGTCACCCTCTTCTTCTATCCTATGCTCCCTCACCCACATCTTCAATCTCTCCCTTTCTAGTGGCATTTTCCCCTCCCCTCTAAAACATGCACAGATCACTCCCATCCTTAAAAAGCCCTCACTGGACCCTACCGACCTGAACAACTTAAGACCCATCTCATTACTCCCATTCACCTCTAAACTTCTAGAACGCTTAGTCTACAACCGTCTTAGCTCCTACCTCAATGAAAATAACCTTCTTGACCCCTTACAGTCTGGCTTTCGCTCGCAGCACTCCACGGAAACTACCTTACTAAAACTCACTAACGATTTACTAACTGCTAAAACCAACAGCCAGTACTCCATACTCCTACTACTTGACCTCTCTGCGGCCTTTGATACTGTTGACCACCCGCTCCTTCTCAATAAACTACATTCCCTTGGCCTCCGAGATTCTGCTCTATCCTGGTTCTCTGGCTATTTATCACAGCGCTCCTTCAGTGTCACCTACAACTCTGTCTCCTCCTCTCCATTGCCCCTTTCTGTGGGGGTCCCCCAAGGCTCGGTTCTTGGACCCCTTCTCTTCTCTATCTACACCACCTCCCTTGGTCACCTAATAACTGCCCACGGCTTCCAATACCACTTATACGCTGATGACACCCAAATCTATCTGTCTACTCCTCACCTCACTCCTTCAGTCTCCTCTCGCATTACTAACTTACTAACTGACATATCAGCATGGATGTCGCACCACTTCCTTAAACTAAATCTCTCTAAAACTGAGCTATTAATATTCCCCCCCGCCCGTGCCCCCCTCCATGACTTTTCCATCAAAATCAACAATGCAACCATCAGTCCCTCCCCTCACGCCAGGGTACTAGGTGTAATCCTAGACTCCGACTTGTCATTTCAGCCTCAAATCCAATCATTGTCAAAAGTTTGTAGAATTCACCTCCGTAACATCTCTAAAATTCGCCCTTTTTTAACAAATGAAACCACCAAGCTCCTCATTCACTCCCTTGTTATCTCTCGCCTTGACTATTGCAACTCCCTTCTCATTGGCCTACCGCTCCATAGGCTATCCCCTCTTCAGTCTATCATGAATGCTGCTGCCAGACTTATCCACCTTACCAACCGCTCAGTGTCTGCCAACCCTCTACTTCAATCCCTACACTGGCTCCCAATCACCCAGCGAATTAAATTCAAAATTCTAACCACAACATACAAAGCCATTCACAACTCTGCTCCAAGCTACATCACTAATCTTGTCTCCAAATATCACCCAAATCGTCCTCTCCGCTCTTCTCAAGACCTCCTGCTTTCAAGCTCTCTCATCTCCTCCTCCCATGCTCGTCTCCAGGATTTCTCCAGAGCCTCTCCCATCCTCTGGAACTCGCTACCTCCATCTATCCGGCTATCCCCTACTCTTGCTACCTTCAGGCAATCCCTGAAAACTCATCTCTTCAGGAAAGCCTATCACGTCTCCAACTAATCTCCTACCACTTCCACCAGCTCATTCCCCACAGTTACAACCTTTTGTACCACCTGCCCCACCCTATTAGATTGTAAGCTCTTCTGAGCAGGGCCCTCTTAATCCTATTGTATTGTATTGTATTGTATTATATTATAACTGTATTGTCTCCCTTTTATATTGTAAAGCGCTGCGTAAACTGTTGGCGCTATATAAATCCTGAATAATAATAATAAATAATAATAATTTGGCATGAAGCCTACTTGATCTCTATGTATTAATTTTCCTATAATGCTATTGAGGCGTTTTGCTATTATTTTTGCTAATAATTTAATATCGAGGTTTAACAGAGAGATAGGCCGATAATTCACACAGGAAGTATCATCAGAAAGGGGTTTTGGGATCATACAAACAATTGCCATTAGTGTTTCTTGCCGAAAAGAATGTCCATCTAGAAGTTTGTTAAAAGTTTCAGTGAGAATGGGAGAGAGTATTTCTGAGAATGTTTTATAGTATAAAGCCGAGTAGCCGTCTGGGCCTGGTCTTTTGTTAAGTTTTAGGTCTTTTATGGCGTTAGCAACTTCATCTATAGTTATAGGCTCATCCAAACTGCTTTTTTGATTCTGAGACAACTCGGGTAAGGTTATTTTTGAGAAGAAGGATTCAGCTTCTGTAGGATTAAATTCATTGTTTGTCTTGTATAAAGTTGTGAGATGTGAGTGAAATTTATGGACTATTTTAACTGGATTACAAGTGTAAACATTTTTTGATAATTTCAAACGTATTGGTTTGAAAGATTTATTAGTTGAATTTAATGCCCGAGCCAAATATGTACCTGGTTTGTTTGTATTCATGTAGAAATTGTGTTTGGAGCGTTTGAGGGATTTATCAACTGACTCAGTGAGAAATAGATCGTATTCCAATCTAGATTTTTCCAGATGAGATTTTGTACTCTGAGATGGATTATCTTGAAATTATATGTAGGCTGCATTAAAATTGAGTTCTAGTTTTTTTGCTAGATTTTTGCGTTCCTGTTTAAATAGTGCCATTTGTCTTGTATTGTACCACGCAAGACAGGCTTATGAGCTTCCCACAGTGTTATTGGGGAGATGTCTGTTGTATTATTAATTGATATGTATTCCTTTAAAGCTTGTTCAATGGCCATCTGATGTAGTGGGTGTTTGAGCATTATGTCCGGTAAGTACCACGTTGGGTCATGCGCTTTTGGTATGGCTGAGGCTATAGTAGTGTATACTGCATTATGGTCAGACCACGGAATCGGAATTATATCTGATGCAATAATTTCTGGTATCATTCCTATTGTTAGAAAAATATGATCTATTCTGGTGAAGGTTTGATGAGGGTGCGAGAAATAAGTGAATTTCTTTTTCATTGGGTTAATTTCTCTCCATGAATCTACCAGATTGTATTTGGAAAGAAGTTGAGAAAAAGGTAATCTAGAGGTTATTTTGGATGGTGTAAAAGGTGATTTATCTAGAAATGGGAGGAGGACCTGGTTTGAATCCCCACACATTATCACTGTTCCTATTTTGTGTGTATTAATCACTTGTAATATATGTGAGAGGAATGGTGTAGGTTGTTTGTTAGGAGCGTAGTAGGAAATCACCGTGATTGCTGTATCCATTATATAACCCATGAGTATCAGGTATCTACCTTCTGGGTCTTTAATTTCTGATGATAAGGTGAATGGTGTGGATCGGTGAAATGCAATTAGAGTTCCCCTTTGCTTGGTACAGGCAGAAGCCGTGTAAATTTGTTGATAAAAAGGAGAAATATATTTTGGAGTAGAATCTTTGGTGAAGTGTGTTTCTTGGAGGCATACTATGTGAGCCTCCTTGTTATGGAAAGTACGGAAGGCTTTGGTCCTTTTTTGAGGGACATTTATTCCCTGAACATTCAGGGAAAGTATATTCAGTGGTGCCATGGCAATAGATCAAATAGTTTTGACTTACTTTTTGTTATGCAGAGCTGACTGCGCAGATCAACCTGTGTGGACTGAAGAGATGAATAGATAGAAAAGAAACCAGTGAATTCTGGAGTAAAGAGCAAACAAAAAACATATGAGATTAGATGATACATTGTATAAATTATTTTTTGCAAGTAATCACAATTTACCCGTGAAAGAGAATAAATATCTCTCTCAGGGGAATAAGTGCCTTCGTCACACTCCCACATAATATGGTTGGGAGAATGAGGAGGGCTAATGGGGGTACACGGATCTTGCGCTTACAGGAGAAAAGTGCTATGTCAAAAGACATCAAAATGATGTTTCATTAATTGGAGTGCAGAATATAGTTTTTGTTGAAATTATTTATTCCAGGGTGGTTGTATATGGTTAGTCTTGCCCTAGGCTAAATAATTCAGTTAGAAAGGTACTGTTAATAACTTTGGTATTGATGAAGATAGTTTGAATTATTTTGGGATTTTAACCCTTTTAGAGTAAACAATTACATATTTTATTCATATGTAACTGTTTAGATATGTTAACTCATAAAATTGAGGTTGTATTGCTTCAGATTAGAATAAACAAAAACATAATTCTAGGAACTAGTTAGGTAATAATATATTTGTTTTAAGAAAAGAAAGAAAAAGCGTCCATTACTTCTGGATTATTGAACATATTTGTCCTAAAAAGTAATAAATCTATTGTTATTACCTGATAATATATAACTGAACAAGAATTTCCTTATTTCACTTATATATTCTAAGGCTATATGAATCAGAAGTAATAAGAAATATAACTGGAATGTAACATGATCCCACACAGTGTGAGACTATCAGAATGCAGTTACATTCAGTTATAAATATAGGTTTTTTATAGAGAACCATCTCTTAGTATAATAAATGAAGAGATATCAGGAATATGGATGTCAGTCCATTGAATCTTCTTGGTCCATGGATGATGTGGCATAACGGCCTCTTTTGTGAGAATGATGATTCCCATTTTGTTCTGAAATTTTCTGGGTGCTGCCTGAAGGTGAAGATGACGCCATTCTTCTGCGTGTGGGAGTGTTGCTGCTTGTGGGTTCTGTCAGATTTAATTTTAAAAGGGTTTGTTGTAGTTCATCTGCTGATCTGCTTCTGTAAATTGTACCTTGGTAGTTAAATCTGACTGAAAAGGGGAAGCCCCATTGATACATAATGTTGTGGCGTTGCAGTTCCATTAGTTGGGGTTTCATGGATCGTCTTTTAGTAATAGTAAGTTGGGATAGGTCAGCAAAAATTTGATAATTGTGTCCTTGAAAATTAAGTTCCTTTTTTTCTCTTGCAGCAATTAGTATTTGTTCTTTCGTTCTGTAATAATGAAATTTTGTGATTATATCACGTGGGGGTCCATCTTTCTTTTTGGCTGTGAGGGCTCTGTGTACTCTGTCCAGTTCTAAACGTTCAATAGGGATATCTGGCTTTAGTTCTTGTAATAGAGCAGTAATAGTAGATTGCAGGTCTGTCACAGTTTCAGGTATTCCCCTTATGCGCAAGTTTGAACGTCTGGCTCTATTTTCGTAATCTTCGAGCTTAGTTTGAAGTATTAAATTCTCTTTTTTTAATTGTTCCAATTCTGTTATATTTTCTTGGGTTGTAATTTCAATTTCATCCATTTTTATTTCTAAGGCTGCGGTGCGGTTTCCCAGCTCTCTTATTTCTTTGGTTAGGCTTTTTGTTGTTTGGTCTGAGGTTTGTTTTAAAGCCTTATGAAGCATCTTTTCAAATTGTAATAATATTACTGGGGATGCTGAGGAGGCTTGTGGAGAAATTTGTGAGAGGGTTTGTTCTGTATCTGACTCAAATGGAGAGTCTTGCTGTGACATTTTCTGTCTGTGAGAGCGCCCTGATGCTGTATATTGTGAGGTGACTGGAGCTGCTTCAGCTGCAGTGAGTGCCTGTGAGCTCTTTGTGAGGTGATTTTTATTTCTGCCACGGTTTCCTCCCAGTACCATATTTCCTGCCCAAACTTTCACAGTTTGTTCCCTGGGGCAAAAAGGTTCAAATGGATAACTTTTGAGCCTGCAGGCTCCGCTTTGTCCTTCTCTTCTCTCCTCAGCGGTGTGGAGCTCTAACAATGCATGTCTGCTCCGCTAGGCTCCGCCTCCTGCCCCCCCCAATAGACCTAAATCTTAATCCTCTCAGTATAGCAATGAAAGGAATAAAAATAACTCCAGTACTCTTGTGGTAGAGCAGATATTCAAATGAATACATAACTTATAACTCATAACGCTGTCTAATGGCTAATACAGCCTAAAAAGACTCTCTAATAGTGTATGAATGCAAGATGAATAATCAAGGGAGATAAAGAATAAAATAAAAAATTAGATATAAAACAGTTCAAATCGAACTCAACGTTATGTCCCAATGGTGCTAAAGTAAGTAGCTCATGTATCTAGCGAGACCCTGGCTCAATTTAATAATTTTGTTGTCCCCCCTCCAATGGGGTTTATACTTTTCTATTCCACAAACCATCAGGGATGAGGGATCCCTATTGTGGTGCTGTGCATAATGTCTGGATAGGCTATGTTTAACAAAACCATTCTTTATATTTTGCACGTGCTCTCTCTAATGATTTCCATAGTTCTCTTTTGGTCCTCCCAATATACTGAATCCGGCAAGGATATTTTAAAAGGTAGACAACCCCTTCAGTTCGGCAAGATATAAAATCTTCTATTCTTCATTGTTATCTAGAGTTAAGGTCATGGAAAATCCAAAATATTTGACTTGCCACCTAAACAAACGGTGGAGGAAATCTTTAATAGGGTCACCTGACCTTGTGACAACTGTCAATGTTTGGGAGATATCCTCTCAATAGTCTATATTTAGGATGTATCTGGTCTATAAACCAGAGGCTCTGGATGGACAGTTGGGGAAATGGCTCTATATTTAGGATGTATCCAGTCTATAAACCAGAGGCTCTGGATGTACAGTTGGATAAATGGTTCTATATTTAGGATGTATCTGGTTTATAAATCAGAGGCTCTGGGGCACCCTGTACTGTACCCTTCTGCCCCCTGTACTGTGCCTTCCTGACCACTGTACTGTACACTCTTGACCACCCTGTACTGAACACTCCTGATCTGTACTGTGCCCTTTTGCCCCCCTGTACTGTACCCTCCATACCGCCCAGTACTGTACCTTCTGCACCATGTACTGTGGCCTTCAGCCCTGTAACGGAACGTCCCACACTCCGCTTGAGTGCTTCCGTCATATACCACTTCCTCCCAGTCTGTATACAGATATCCCAACCTCTCTGAGCACAAAACAAGGCGACACTTGCTTGTTGCTACCAAGAACTCACTTTATTCAGAACCAGAATACAGTCTTATATACACAGGAGAAGATTACTCTAACAATACAAATGTAACCTAATTAACATGAGCTAATTATCTAATCCTTTATACAGCCTAGGAGACTGAGACATGACCTTTCGCCCAGACTTGTGGGCACCGAGTTTCACACAGTTATATCAACACAATAGCAGCTCCAATAGGAGTCGTCCCGTCTCCTACATTGTATAGAGGACAATGTCATTAGCTCATTCAATTAACATAAACACAGGTTGATGACACCAGCATCTCCTCACAGGATGTGTCCCAACAGAATGAATCAGTCTTATCAGCAGGGGGCTGCTGGAGGAACCCCCCCTCCCTCTTCAGGGACACAGATCCACAGCAAGGAGTCCCCATACAATATATACATATATACACAACTGAGTCCGATTAGTACAGTTCAAACCGGACCTCCAATTCACCCCACAAAGAGCACCGTTCCATTGAAAATCCAGGGCCCATAATCAAAAGGCAACAGGCTAGTGTTCAGTCCCCTCCAATAGCCTCCTCCTCGGGTGAGTCTGTCACAAGCCCCCCTGTACTGTGCCCTCCTTCCCGTCTGTACTGTTTACTTCTGACCGCTGTACTCTACCTTCCTGCCCCCCCAACACTGTGCCATTCTTACCACTATACTATACACTTCTGACCCCCCCCCCATATTGTACCTTCCTGCCCCCCCATAATGTGCGCTCCCGACTGCTGTACTATACCCTTCTGACTTCCCTCTTCTGTACCCTTCTGACTTCCCTGTACTATATTCTTCTGACTTCCCTCTTCTGTACCCTTCTGACTTCCCTGTACTGTACTCTTCTGACTTCCCTCTTCTGTACCCTTCTGACTTCTCTCTTCTGTACCCTTCTGACTTCCCTCTTCTGTACCCTTCTGACTTCTCTCTTTTGTACCCTTCTGACTTCTCTTTTCTGTATCCTTCTGACTTCCCTGTACTGTACTCTTCTGACTTCCCTCTTATGTACCGTTATGACTTCTCTTTTCTGTATCCTTCTGACTTCCCTCTTATGTACTTATGTACCCTTCTGACTTCTCTCTGAAACCTCTTCTACTGAAATCTGTCTAAGAAGGGATTTATACTCACTTTGGAGGGATATTCTCCTTCTGATTCTCTAAGAAAAAAGTGAGGGGAAATCTCAACAATGGGACAGAGACAGAAAAATTGACAGGTGACCAGAGGCTCTGGTTATAGATCAGTTACATCCTATAAAGAGAGCTATTTATCCAACTGTCCGTCCAGAGCCTCTGGTCTATAGACCAGATACATCCTAAATATAGAGCCATTTATCCAACTGTCAATCCTGAGCCTCTGGTTTATAGACCAGATACATCCAAAATATAGAGCCATTTATTCAACAGTCCATCCAGAGCCTCTGGTTTATAGACCAGGTATATCCTAAATATAGAGTCATTTATCCAACTGTCCATCCCGAGCCTCTGGTTTATAGACCAGATATATCCTACATATAAAGCTATTTATCCAACTGTCCATCTAGAGCCTCTGGTTTATAGAGCATGTACATCCCAAATATAGAGCCATTTATCCAACTGTCCATCCAGAGCCTCTAGTTTATAGACCGTATACATCCTAAATATAGAGATATTTATCCAACTGTCCATCCAGAGCCTCTGGTTTATAGAGCAGGTACATCCTAAATATAGGGCCATTTATCCAACTGTCTACCCAGAGCCTCTGGTTTATAAAACAGATACATCCTAAATCTAGAGCCATTTATCCAATTGTCCTGCCAGAGCCTCTGATTTATAAACCAGATACATCCTAAATTTAGAACCATTTATCCAACTGTACATCCAGAGCCTCTGGTTTATAGACCGGATACATCCTAAATATTGAGCCATTTCTCCACCTGTCCATCCAGAGCCTCTGGTTTATAGACCAGATACATCCTAAATATAGACTATTGAGAGGATATCTCCCAAACATTGACAGTTGTCACAAGGTCAGGTGTCCCTATTAAAAATTTCCTCCACCTTTTGTTCAGGTGGCAAGTCAAACATTTTGGATTTTCCATGACTTTAACTCTAGATAACAATGGTCACCTGTACCACAAACATTTCCATGGAAATAAATAGAGATGGGTCACTCTGACCCTGTTGGTGGCTTTAACATGTACTGCAATATATGCCATACAAGAATCCAGCATACTTTTCCAAGAGGTGGATATAGAAGAAGCAGTAAGCGGAGGGTTAATGGTGAAGATTAGAGGTTGGCGTGCAGTCACACCCCTCCAGCACCTAACATTTATGCCTGGGACTAGAGGTTTTAATACAGCATTCCAGGTAATTACACCAGAACAAAATTGTCAGTAAACAATTGCAAAGCTGGATGATGGCAGAAAATTGTGAAATATTAGTATCCAATCAGATGTTTGAGGCTCTAACCGCTTTTTTTTTTTTTTTTTTAAGATTAGGATATAAAGATATAAAGTCCATCCACTGAAGGGAGATATTCCTTCTAGACCAAAGACACGAAACTAACAGCAGTGACCATATCCATCCTGCTTGGGGCGCTACTGTTCCAAGTGGTGATTGCAGGTAAGTGATGCTCTGCTATGGCTTCTATTGATATGTAAAATTCCAACATATACCACAGTGCTGTACAGGGAACACGTCACAAAGCCAGTAACATCAGTCTCTTAAGCAGAGGAGCTTACACTGTAATGACCCTCCACAATCACACACTATTATTATTATACATTTATATAGCTCTGACATATACCACAGTGCTGTAGGGAGAACACTGAGCCAGTCACATCAGTCTCTGTACCAGAGGAGCTTCTCCACCAGGTGGTGCTGTTCTGCAGGGTGCTGTTGGCTCACTCTGCTGTGATCTCAGCTGAGAGAAGCAGCAAGCCTGGGGCCTCTCATGCAGGCTTTTCCTAGGCAAGCATGGACCATATTGGGGAGGACGAAGGTGGAGGCTCTCCAAAGGCACTGAGGCCTACTCCATGTGCTCAAGCTGCAATGGATCCTGGGCCTGTTCCTATGCAAGAGGGGTCCTTACCAGTCTTCCAGGATAAAGTAGTAAACAGACTTTGCCGCATTGCTAAGGAGGAACAGAAACTTTCTGTCATGAAAGAAGATCTCAGAAAAAGAAATCCCTGCATAGTAAGCCTGGAAACAGTAAGAGGAAAGTCTCCAAGCTGAAGTTTCTGGAAAGGCATTGAAAAAGCCGGAGAAGTTGGTCGCCTCTCTGAAGGAGAGCAGCGCGTGTGTTCAGAGAGAAGTGTGAGAATGAGGACAGATGCCAACAGATGAAGGAGAGTGCCTGTGCCAGTACCAGCCAGAGGGTGGATTCCACAGCAACGGTGACAATAAGGATGGGGGGGTAAGGAAGTGGCTTCACATGGTGGCCCTAGTACTACCCCTGTCTCAGGATCTGTTGCACCTGAGTCAGTATCTGCCCCTTTCCCTCCACAGCGGCCTGGGTCATCTCAGGAGGGGGTTGAGGAAAATGGCAGATTGCTGCAGGCCATTGCAGAAATGGAATCTCCATTGAGTGGCACTGACTCATCAGATGAAGATCATGGGAATGCAGGAAGAGATGGCGTGTATCCAGACAGAGAAGTTTCTGCTGGCTGTGAGGAGTCCCACATGGACACTAACAGTGCAGAGAAGGAATGTCGCATGAACATTGAAACTGCAGAGCAGGAATGTTGCATGAACATTGAAACGGCAGAGCAGGAGAGCCGTATGAACGCTGAAACAGCTGGTGTTTTTTCTAAACAGAAGACTTTACTTGATGATGGGACTTCTGGTAACTGTGGTACTTCTGGGACTATGGTGAGCGGGACTGTTGTGCTGGAGGGGAGGAGGGAGGATTAAGTGGTTGGTAATTTACCAAACCAGTTTTCAGAGGTTCCTATGCAGCCAGTTAATGTTCCTATGCAGCCAGTTAATGTTTCATCTGTCCCAGTTAGGAATTATGCTAAGGCTGTGTCGGGAAAAAGTCATGCTATTGGTGGTGGAAGGGAGCCAGTTGTGTGACTTTCACCTAACGCACCTTCTTCCTTTAAATGCAGGAATGTGATACAGCTCAGGTGGGAAGGAGGATATATTCCACTTATCAGGAGGGTGGTTGTGGATAAGATCCTAGCCATGGGATTTAAGGCAGAGGATATTTATGCTCTCATCAGTCCGGCTGGTTCTTATGAATATAATTTATCCTTTGTGTGTCCAGAATTGCTGGATCTGTTTTGGGAGCGGTATGAGCGTGTATATGGGGGCCAGCCGGACTGGAAGGGGCTTGTCCCAGAAGTTGTCTCACGACAGCCCTTGATAAAAAAATGTGACTATCCTGAAAAGGAATGAGTCTATACCCCCCAAGGATTTATGGGTCTGGTTGAGGAGGTTTGGTGAAACGTTGTGTCCCCTAAAAAAGATTGTGGATGATAGGGGAATATGGACAGGTGGGTGGTCAGTATCAATGAGGTTGAGTGTGCGTGCAAATGTGGTCCAGCATTTGCCCTCCTCTGCCTTTATTGGTAGAGATAGAATTACTTCTACTTCTACTACTTTACTTCTACCCTGATCAACCTAAGCTGTGCCATAAATGTGGAGTCAAGGGGCATTTCTCCTCTAAATGTCCAGAATAGAAGTGCTCTTTGTGCCAGTAACTGGGGCATCTGGCAAGGGGCTGTAACAACATTAAATGTAACCTATGTGATAAGGTTGGTCACCCTTATAGCTGGTGCCCTAAGGCTTTGCACAATAAGCCAGAATTAGTGAAGGAATTCTTCCGTCCGGATAGAGAAGAGTCTGGGTTGGTGGAGGTTGTACCAGGGGATCCTAGTGTCTCTGTCCCCTCAGAATCTGTGTCTGTGAGGCCCTCTGTGGTGTCAGTGTGCCCCCAGTCTGTGGTCTCCCAGTTAGTGTCAAAAAGTGTGGTTGTCAAGTCTGTGTCTGCACCTATTGTAAAGGCAGCGAAGGGTGCTGAACCAGAATGTATGGTGGTGCCAACCCCTCCTCCTCGGCCTGGCAGAAGTGCAGCTGGAGGTCAGCGGACACGGAGGGGTCGAGTGAGGGATGGATTGGATGATGGTGGAGGGGAAGGTGAGAAGGGAATGAGGGTGGCTGGTGCAGAATGCAAGGTGAATGATGTGTAAGTCAGGGTGAATGATGTGGGGGGAGGGGTTAATGGAGGGGTTTTGGAATCGCATCCTGATGGCGATTAAATCTCAAAAGGTTTCTTAGCCTGGATTATGTTTAAGTTGAGGTTCGGGGTTTGTAGTCTCTTTTTTTTTTTTGTCATTAAAATATTTCTCTTTATATTTTATCTTGTCAGGAAATGGTTTTCTTTACTTGCTGATGTAAGCTTGCTTGTTTTTGTTTAGTTGTTGTTTATTTTTGTGTAAATATGTTTTTATTAATGAGCTGTACGTTTGTATGATTTTTTTAATATTAAAAATTTACACTCTAATGTCCCCCCACAGTCAAGCATGTTTATTATACCTTTATTCTATATAGCTCTGACATATACCGCAGTGTTTACTGCTGACAATACTAGTTGAGTCTCTCCCCCCTACAAGATACAGACACCAATCAGCCCTAACTTTATGACCATTGACAGGTAACAGTGAATAACATTGATTATCCTGCTTAGGGCCACCATCAAGGGGGTACAGGCAATACTCATGTAAGGGGCCCGAGAGGGCCCCTAGGAACCTTACAGCAGCATGTGAAATTAATCATTTAGCAGCTCTGCCACTTCTGTCTACTTTTACCCACACCCTGAAGAAATCAGTAACATTCTCCAGTATTGTAATTTAGTGAGCCCGCTCCGCTGCCTGAGCACTCACCGCCTATCAGAATAGCAACACCCCCAGCAGGAGATCGCGGCCAGCGCTCCTCTTCCATTCCCTGCTGAGGCGGAACATGATGGATGGTGGTAGGTATCCTTTCAATGTAATTGGCCGGGACAGGGGCAGGGGGAGTGACCAGCTCGTCGATGGTGCACATGGACACAGCCATAACAGGTGCATGCAAAGGGATGCGACAGTGCAGCATTGAGGGTAAGTCACAAAAATGTATTTTGTGCTGCTGTGCCCCCTGTGCTGCCTGTAGATTTGATTTGGACTTTATTTAATCTCCTTCTTCTTGGATGGGACACCTGAGGCTGACAAGCTGGCATGATTGAGTTGCATAGTGAAAATGGATGAGGATGACTCTCCACCCAGTCATCATCATCCATTTTCACAATGCAACTCAATCATCTTCATCCCCACCTAGCACCATTCATCCGTCCAGTCTCAACAATGCATCCCCACCTACGCCCAGCACCATCCATCCCTCCAGTCTCCACAATGCATCCCCAATCCCACCCAGCACCATCCATCCCTCCAGTCTCCACAATGCATCCCCACCTACGCCCAGCACCATCCATCCCTCCAGTCTCCACAATGCATCCTCACCTACGCCCAGTACCATCCATCCCTCCAGTTTCCACAATGCAATGCATCCCCACCTACGCCCAGCACCATCCATACCTCCAGTCTCCGCAATGAATCCTCCCACTACGCCCAGCACCATCCATCCCTCCAGTCTCCACAATGCATCCCCACCTACACCCAGCACCATTCATCCAACAGTTGGTGCGATTATTTGCAAATGGAAGAAACACAAAATAACTGTCATTCTCCTTCAGTCTGGGCCTCCATGCAAGATCTCATTTCGTGGGGTTTCAATGATCATGAGAACAGTGAGGAATCAGCTCAGAACTACACTGGAGAATCTTGTCAATGATCTCAAGGAAGCTGGGACCATAGTCACCAAGAAAACAATTGGTAGCACAGGACTGAAATCCTGCAGAGCCTGCAAGGTCCCCCTGCACAAGAAAGCACATGTACAGGCCTGTCTGAAGTTTGATAACGAACATCTGAATGATTCAGAGGAGAACTGGGTGAAAGTGTGTCAAGCTCTTTGGCATCAACTCAATTCGCCGTGTTTGGAGGAGGAGGAATGCTGCCCATGACCCTAAGAACACCATCCCCACCTTCAAACATAGAGGTTAAAACACTATGCTTTGGGGATGTTTTTCTGCTAAGGGGACAGGACCACTCTACAACATGTATCGTCAAATCTTGGGTGAGAACCTCCTTCCCTCAGCCAGGGCAGTGAAAATGGGTCATGGATGGGTATTCCAGCACAACCAAAACACACGGCCAAGGCAACAAAGGAGTGGCTCAAGAAGAAGCACATTAAGCTCCTGAAGTGTGCTATCCAGTCTCCAAACCTTAATTCAATAGAAAATATGTGGAGCGAGCTGAAGGTTCGAGTTACTAAATGTCAGCATCGAAACCTTAATGACTTGGAGAAGATCTGCAAAGAGGAGTGGGACAAAATCCCTACTGAGATATGTGCAAATCTGGTGGTCAACTACAAGAAACGTCTGACCTCTGTAATTGCAAACAAGGGTTTTGCCACCAAGTACTACAGTGCCTTAAAGTGTTCATACCCCTTGAAATTTTCCACATTTTGTCAGGTTACAAACAAAAACATAAATGTATTTTATTGGGATTTTATGTGATAGACCAACACAAAGTGGCACATAATTGTGAAGTGGAAAGAAAATATAAATGGTTTTCAATTTTTTTTTACAAATAAATATGTGAAAAGTGTGGCGTGCATTTGTATTCACCCCCCCTGAGTCAATACTTTGTAGAACCACCTTTCGCTGCAACTACAGCTGAAAGTCTTTTTGGGGATTTCTCTACCAGCTTTGCACATTTAGAGAGTGACATTTTTGTCCATGCTTCTTTGCAAAATAGCTCAAGCTCTGTCATATTGGATGGAGAGCATCTGTGAACAGCAATTTTAAAGTCTTGCCACAGATTTAGGTCTGGACTTTGCCTGGGCCATTCTAACACGTGAATATGCTTTGATCTAAACCATTCCATTGTAGCTCTGGCTGTATGTTTAGGGTTGTTGTCCTGCGGGATGGTGAACCTCTGCCCCAGTCTTAAGTCTTTTGCAGACTCTAACAGGTTTTCTTCTAAGATTGAACTGTATTTGGCTCCATCCATCTTCCCATCAACTCTGACCAGCTTCAATGTCCCTGCTGAAGAAAAGCATCCCCACCACATGATGCTGCCACCACCATGTTTCACTGTGGGGATGGTGTGTTCAGGGTGATGTGCAGTGTTAGTTTTCCGTCACACGTTGCGTTTTGCTTTTAGGGCAAAAAGTTAAATTTTGGTCTTATCTGATCAGAGCTCCTTCTTCTACATGTTTTCTGTGTCCCCCACATGGCTTCTCGCAAGCTACAAACGGGACTTCTTATGGCTTTCTTCCAACATTGGCTTTCTTTTTTCAACTCTCTCATAAAGACCAGATTCATGGAGTGCACGAGTAATAGTTGTGGACAGATTCTCCCACCTGAGCTGTGGATCCTCCAGAGTTGCCATGGCCCTCTTGGCTGCTTCTCTGATTAATGCTCTCCTTGCCCGGCCTGTCAGTTAAGGTGGACGGCCATGTCTTGGTAGGTTTGCAGTTGTGTAGCCCCGATTGGCTGTTGGGGCTACACTACACAGGATTTATATGGACTTCACATATAATTGTCTTTAATCACTTTATCATAGTATTATATATGCACTTTGATTGCATGTATTTGCTTTTTGTCACTTTTCAGTCTTACTTGTATTTGTGATTATCACTTGCATAGGGGAACACAGCGCGGCACACTGACTGAGTAGTTTGATTATATTTTGCACACCTGTATGGGAATGTGAATAGTGCTTGCAGCTTCTTTGATTTGGTGACTATACAGTACATACTGTAGTAGATTGCAAGAATTTACTACAATCATTGACCTGGTGCCAATGGCATACCTCCCAACTTTCTGAGATGGGAACAAGGGACACCTATTAGCAAAAGTATGTAGGCATAAGACACTCCCCCTTCCACACACCCCCCTTACGAAATGAAATGATTGGTTTTTACCACTACTATTCCTTTATATTGGATTTTGGAATTAGAAATTGGATAAAAGGTTTAACACTGGGAAACACTTTTTGAAAGATAAAAAGTGCATTTTATATACAACCATATAGATCAGACCGAAATGAGGGACAAATGAGGAGGAAAGAGGGACTTTGTTTTAAATCAGGGACAGTTTGGAGCTATGGCCAATAGTCTTGTTAACACCAACAATGTTTTAACTACGCAAATTTCTTTGGGGTAATGAGATGTGCATGAACATGTGAAATGTGTATTATGAAAGGACCTTGCAACACACACACTATGCGCCGGAGATCTTTTTTCTGTAAAGGTGTTGACACATTTTACTGGGGTGTGTATTTAGATTAATTATATGTTGTGTGCATCATGGATGTGCGTGGCCTATGTCATTAGAGTGTGCCCCCCAAAGACGCGGTGAATGGTGGGTGTTGCCAAATAGTTTTTTACAGTGGGAGGGGCTTAAAGGGGAATGGTTAAATAAAACAAAAGTTTTCCTATACCAATAAAATATGCTTTATGGTCTTCTCTCCCCCCAGTAGGGTGCATTCACACTAATGCCGTATGGTTTTCATGTTTGCAGTGCAGCGTACTTACAGTTTCGGTGCGGATTAGTTGCACTTTGCCATAGACTTCTATTAGATCCTGCAGTTTTGGTGCGCTTTCTGAAAACAAAAACTGAAAGGGCGGTTTTGGCGCACCTTCAGAAAGCGCAAACCAAGGGACATAATAGAAGTCTATGGCAAAGTGCAACTAACCCACACAGAGACCGTGGTTACACTGCGCTGCAGCCATGGTGTGGGGAAGCTGCACCACATTAGTCTGAAAGCCAAGCTGATCATTTATTATTACTGACCTCTGAACTCTGGTATTTACTACTGACCTCTGAACTCCGCCTCACTTACTACTGACCTCTGAACTCTGCCTCACTTACTACTGACCTCTGAACTCTGCCTCACTTACTACTGACGTCTGAACTCTGCCTCACCTACTACTGACCTCTGAACTCTGCCTCACTTACTACTGACCTCTAAACTCTGCCTCACTTACTACCGACCTCTGAACTCCGCCTCACTTACTACTGACCTCTAAACTCGGCCTCACTTACTACTGACCTCTGAACTCTGCCTCACTTACTACTGACCTCTGAACTCTGCCTTACTTACTACTGACCTCTGAACTCCGCCTCACTTATTACTGACCCCTGAACTCTGGTTCACTTACTACTGACATCTGAACTCTGCCTCACTTACTACTGACCTCTAAACTCTGCCTCACTTACTACTGACCTCTAAACTCGGCCTCACTTACTACTGACCTCTGAACTCCGCCTCACTTACTACTGACCTCTGAACTCTGCCTCACTTACTACTGACCTCTGAACTCCGCCTCACTTATTACTGACCCCTGAACTCTGGTTCACTTACTACTGACATCTGAACTCTGCCTCACTTACTACTGACCTCTGAACTCTGCCTCACTTACTACTGACCTCTAAACTCTGCCTCACTTACTACTGACCTCTGAACTCCGCCTCACTTACCACTGACCTCTAAACTCCGCCTCACTTATTACTGACCCCTGAACTCTGGTTCACTTACTACTGACATCTGAACTCTACCTCACTTACTACTGACGTCTGAACTCTGCCTCACTTACTACTTACCTCTGAACTCTGCCTCACTTACTACTGACCTCTGAACTCTGCCTCACTTACTACTGACCTCTAAACTCTGCCTCACTTACTACTGACCTCTGAACTCCGCCTCACTTACCACTGACCTCTAAACTCCGCCTCACTTATTACTGACCCCTGAACTCTGGTTCACTTACTACTGACATCTGAACTCTACCTCACTTACTACTGACGTCTGAACTCTGCCTCACTTACTACTTACCTCTGAACTCCACCTCATATACCACTGACCCCTGAACTCTGGTTCACTTACTACTGACGTCTGAACTGTGCATCACTTACTACTAGGGTTGTCCCGATACCGATACCAGTACCTGTACTGATACTGAGCATTTGCACGGGTACTTGTACTCGCGCAAATGCTTCGATGCTTGACCCGATACTTGGGCAGTCAGTGGTGATCGGCGTATAAATATCAGCACAGATCCCCCTGTATAGATTTCAATATAGCAGCTGACAGACGCTTTTTCTCCTCTTCCCCCCCCCCCATGGCTTTCAGCTGCTATATTGAAATCTATACAGGGGGGTCGGTGCTGATATTTATACACCGATCACCGCTGACTGCCCAAGTATCGGGTCAAGCATCGGAGCATTTGCGTGAGTACAAGTACCCGCGCAAATGCTCAGTATCAGTACCGATACTGGTATCGGTATCAGGACAACCCTAGTAGTAGTAAGTAGTAACCCCCCCCCCCCCCCCCACAAAAATAACAAAAGAAAAAATTTTTAAAAAATAATTTAAAAGAATTAATTGTAAAAAAAAAAACACTACTGACACAGTCCACGCGTCATCAGTGCTGCATTTTAGTGCCACTGTCACATGACATAAAAAAAAAGTATCGGTATCAGGGAGTACTTGAAAAAAAGTATTGGTACTTGTACTCGGTCTTCAAAGAGTGGTATTGGTGCAACCCTACTTACTACTGACTAGGGATGAGCCGAACACCCCCAGTTCGGTTCACAGCAGAACATGCGAACAGGCACAAAATTTGAACGAACACGCGAACACCGTTAAAGTCTATGGGACTCGAACTTGAAAAATCAAAAGTGCTCATTTTAAAGGCTTATATGCAAGTTATTGTCATAAAAAGTGTTTGGGGACCCAGGTCCTGCCCCAGGGGACATGTATCAATGCAAAAAAAAGTTTTAAAAACTGACTTTTTTTGGGAGCAGCGATTTTAATAATACTTAAAGTGAAACAATAAAAATGAAATATTGCTTTAAATATCATGCCTGGGGGTGTCCTTAGTATGCCTGTAAAGTAGTGCATCTTTCCCATGTTTATAACAGTGCCACAGCAAAATGACATTTCTAAAGAAAAAAAATGTAATTTAAAACTGTTCGCAGCTGTAATGTATTGATGGATCCCAGCAATATAGATAAAAGTAGCCAAAAAAATGGTGTGGATGTCACCGCCAAAATCCATACCAGGCCCTTCAGGTCTTGTATGGATATCAAGGGGAACCCCGCACCCCGCGGCTGGTCCAGAAGAGGTTAAAGGTGTTTTTAATGAAAACATCCCACATTGTAGAGGGTAAAGCAAGTTGAGTTTTGAAGTGGTAGAGTAAGAGAGGAGTTATTTATTAATGGAAGTATTAAGGTCTTGGGATTGCAGTGGAAAAGTTAATAGAACTTATCACTCCTGAGGCCAGGTGGAGCTCACATCTAGAAACTTAGGGACACTGTGTCTGCAGTTAAATCCATTATCGAAGGTGAATTAGTATGCTACGGATATGTCTGCCATATAGTTCAGAGACAAGATACGCAGGAGTAAAACTTCGTTTTAAAAACAGAAAGTAACATTAAAGAGCTTTTAGAGGTTCAAAGGGGCATTGGAAAACATTAATGGCGAAGGGTACCAATCCTGGCAAAGTGTCCATGTTTGCTGTAGCATCGCGGGAAAATTAATTTTCATGTATTTATTGATTATGAAAAATATTTGAACCAAAGGATGGTCAGGCAATGACTGTCTAGATTGAATAGATGATAGCTGGTTTAATATGAGGAAGTTAATTTTTTGCAGCCTGAAATTTCGAGATATGTGTAAGCCCATGTATTAATATAGAAAAAAAAAAGGGGGGGGAACCTGCCATTGCGGCTATAGAATCAGATTGCAGATCGCACGTCTGATGGTTCAGTCATCCGATGCTCCTAGAACTACAGCTATGTGCCGTTCTAATCCAGTTGTGTAGCTCAGAACAAACACCAGGCAGGCTGTATGTAAGTTCAAACGGGAATCTCTTTTATTGAAAAATACAGGCTCTTTTATACAGTAAAAGAGGAGGAGCATACCTCCTGCTCATATTACTCTGAGCATACACCTGTGACAGAAACCTAATTAACATAGGCTAATTAACTAATCCCTTTAGACAGCCTAGATGACTCAGACATGACCTTTAGGCCAGACTAGCCATCTTGTAGCTCAGAAAACCCAATTAACATTATTACAATAGCAGAGTTAATTAACACAAACAACAATGGGGATCTAATGACTCTTAGATTCCATACTAGAGACTTATTTACAATACACATTCTAGCAGGCAACAGACAGACAGGTGGCTGGAATTGACACCAGCACCTCCCAACAGTATTTGTCCCAGCATTTTGAATCAGTCACTATTTCTAATATTGCAAATCCAGGGTCCCCAGAGTCTGTGTGTCCTGGGGGACCAGGACTTGAATCCACAGTAATACCACCTCAAGGGTCCCCAGGCACACAGCTCACAAAGAGCACCATTCCCCCAAATGCCATGGCCCACGATTGATCGGCAAGAGGCTAGCATTCAGTCCCCTCCAAAAGTCTCTCTCCTGGCTAGGTCGGTCACAGGGGGAACTTGCCATTCAGCATAATGTTGTTACTTGTTTTAAATGATTAGCCAAATACAGACCAAGTGTTTTAACACATATAACATTGCCATCTTTGTTTTGATAATTTAATAATAAAGGTTGGAACAGAAAGGTAAGAGTTAGGAGGTTAACCCAAACATAGCTTAAATGTAAGAAGTATTGTATAGCAGAGCTTTGGAGTGTGTATGTGTGCAGGGCACACACAAGCGGTATCACTCGTAGCATTTTTTACAGCTCATGAACTACTGGTGAATTACTGGTTATTAGGTAAGAGAAAGTTGTTGTTAATAGAGAGAAACGCTTAATTTTATGTATATGTGAATTTTTGTCTTGTCTTGGAATTCCAATTTAGAGTATAAGTTGTTTTTTCCTCTGAATGCAAATGGATTGTTAGGTAGTTGATATGTGTCCTATGATCCTGCCAAGACGGAGAGCATTGCTAAAGTGGCCAGGTGAGAGGGACAGAGTAGGGTACTCATCTGTGTGTGTGGTGCTTTAAGAGGATTGAATCATGGATTTGGACAAGGACAAGTTACTACTTGAGTGATTCCTCCTATCCAAAGTATTGTTTAGCACAATACACAGAGGTACATATACGCTTGCATGGATCTGCTATGTTGCTTCAAGTGAAAAAGGGGTTTAAACCGCCGAACATGCCTTAGTCACTGCTCTTGCGCAAGACATACTGATATATATGCATTACATATTCAGCGAGTTTGAGAGACTTGCTGAGGTGGGGAGTGAATGTTAAAGGATTTAATTCAGAAAAGTTATCTATAAAAATATATGTTTATTGTTAAAATGTTGCAACTATTGTCAGTCTATTCATAAAATGTGTTGGGCACATATTAGGCCCATGCCCAATGCATAGTTAATTGGGAACACTAAAAGGGGAATGTGACATGTCACTGATAAATTACATGTATGCCCTGGTACCAGAAATCTGATCAGATACAAGTAGCATTTCAATTTATGTATAGGGTATTTTGATTATTTCTGACTTTAAGGACTGTTTTAATTGTCATTGCCTATCCTTACATTATTTAAGTTAAAAGGTGTTTTTTTTCAATAACAGCAAATGTGCTATATTTGTGCAAATGGTTTTAATTGTGTTTGGGCTATATTACCAAGGATTGGGGATTTTAAAATGTTTGATTTTATCTTTTTTGTTAAATACAAGTTTAAGAATATTATAAGTAAGAAGTATATATCTATGCTATGGAAAGAATAGGGAAGTTATGTATTCCAGCCTCTACGCCCGAGGAATTGTGGTTAGTAGAGAAAAAGAGAACTGTGTTGTGTAATGCTATGCACTAGGGAAAATATATACTTCGGGTGAGATAAGGATTTAAAAATATGGAAAAAGGTGTTCAAAGGTGTTTATATTGCGTTTTTTTTTGTTTTGGGAGTAGAGGTTATTAGGCCCATGTTCCTGATAATATATATTTCCCTAAAAGTTTGGGGTTAAATTAAAATTAATAATGGGATTTTGGTAAAAAAAAGGGTGAAACTATAAATGTTTGAAGAGTTACTGACATTAAGTAACCAGGACCAAAATAAATTGCTGCATGTATTGAGTCCAAGAGATACTAAAATATTGAGGGGGAAAGTTTGTTTGAATAACAGCCAGAGTGACTATTCTGGATATACTGTATTTACCCTTTGAATTCCCAGAATGTCAATCGTGAAGTGTTAATGATGTAATGGTGTTTATCCATCAATGTTTTGTTTGTTGCTAATGATCAGACATATTTGCGAAGTTGGGAGGCTGACTTCTGAGTCAGAATATGTGTTTGGGTAAAATGTTCTGTTCAGAGACCCTCAGGTCCACTTGGATCCCGGGATAGAAGGAACTAAAAGGTGTTTAAGTTTTGTTGAAATACTGGATTTGAAGGGGGAAAAAAAATTACACCTTGAGGGTTAGCCAATGACGCATGCCCAAGGTCTACGGAATTTCAGTGAGCATCACAAGAGAGAGATCCAGATTCGCCAGCGCGAAGACCCAAGTCTAGCCCAATGCATCAGTTCCAGTCTGTCTGTGGATATTGAGTTCTATCCTCACAAAGAGAGGCAGGGTTTTTGGGGTGGAGGATCTCTGTAAAATATGGATGAGCACACAATCGAAACAAAAATGTTTTGGGAAAAGTTTAGGAGAATGAGGACATTTCCTTTTCCTTCCTTGTTATGAATTTAATGGATATTCAGAAGCCATACAAGAGATTTTTTTGTTTGTGCTTGTCTTTGGGACTATTTTTATTTGGCCTAAAGGCTGTCATGCCCCTCCCACTTGCTTTTATGGACTGTCATGCCCCTTCCCCCTTTATATTTCATGGACAATTGCTATGCAGCTGAGATTATGTGTTTATTGTTTTCTATTTTCACATGCTTAGTGTGGTGGTAAATTGGTGGGAAAGTAGTCCAGGTGAATGTCGGGGGCGTATTGGGTTTGTGATTGTCACGTTCGTGACAAAAGAGAGGATTGTAATAATATCACCAATGTGACTCCATTTTGATATGCTCTGCTATTTCTGTATACAAGATAGCTTAAATCTGCAACTATAAAAGAATGCTTAGAAAAATGCTTGCACAAGCACTGTACTCTATATACATCATTGTGGGTTGGTTTGTCCTATCCTGTTCTCTGTTCTGTAGGCCATGGGACAGGATGCATGACTCATGACTCATAACCAGATGGCCTGTTGACTCTTGTAACCTCATGATAGATGTATTTTAGGGGTCATTGACTTGTATAACCATATATTTTATACCAATACATCATTTTCTAACCACTCCCCCCTCCCCTCTTTCTATTGGTATGTTGAACCATATATAAGCTGTAACACACCTAATAAAGGCAGACATTTTATGAATGCACAACCTGCTTCTCGTTTAATTTGGTGTCTCCAGATATCTGAGGGCCCTGTTGGTGTATCTAATAGAAGGGTGGTCATCCAGAATACCTACTATTTCCTTTCACACAACAAGTAAAACTGCAAGTCTTAAAAACTTTTCACGATCACAAGCTTGCAGGACAGTTTGGAGAACAAAAGACCTCCAAACTAATACAGCGTTCTTTTTGGTGGCCGGGTTGGAGACAAGACTGTAAGAACTATGTTAATTCATGTATTACCTGACAACGTAACAAAGGGTCCAACACTAAATCCTGGGGCCTGCTAAAACCTTTACCCATCCCGAAACAACCCTGGAAGGAAGCCTCTATGGACTTTATCGTTGACTTAAAACATACTTCATCAAAGACGTGGTGAGGCTTCATGGGGTACCTAACAATATTGTGTCTGATAGGGGAGTCCAATTTACCTCCAAATTCTGGAAAGACCTCTGCAAGTCCTTAGAAATTAAAGTCTGCCTTTCCTCAGCATACCATCCTCAAAGTAATGGCCCAACGGAAAGAACAAATCAAACTTTAGAACAATACCTTCGCTGCTTCTGTTCCTGCTCCCAAGACAAGTGGACTTCTCTTCCTCCTTGTGCAGAGTTTACCTACAATAATTCCATACACACAGCCACCAATCAAACCCCTTTTTGGGCCAATAATGGGTTTCACCCCTCCTTTCTTCCTGATTCTATCCCTGAAGCTTCAGTCCCTGCAGTACAAGGTCGAATAAATTTAATTCAAATACATTTTCAACATATCCAAGAAGCTACGCAGAAGGCTCAGGACAGCTACAAAAAGTACTATGACAGGGGGAAAAGGAGCAACCCATCCTTCAAAGTGGGGATGAGGCAAACAACCCCCGGTTCGGTTCGCACCAGAACCTGCGAACGGACCGAAAATTCGCACGAACGTTAGAACCCCATTGACGTCTATGGGACTCGAACTTTCGAAATCAAAAGTGCTCATTTTAAAGGCTAATTTGCATGGTATCAATGCAAAAAAAACTTTTAAAAACGGCCGTTTTTTCAGGAGCAGTGATTTTAATGATGCTTAAAGTTTAAAAAAAAAGTGAAATATTCCTTCAAATATCGTACCTGGGGGGTGTCTATAGTATGCCTGTAAAGTGGCGCGTGCTTCCCGTGCTTAGAACAGTCCCTGCACAAAATGTCATTTTTAAAGGTAAAAAAGTCATTTAAAACTGCTTGCGGCTTTAATGTAATGTCGGGTCCTGGCAATATGGATGAAAATCAGTGAGACAAACAGCATGGGTACCCCCCAGTCCATTACCAGGCCCTTTGGGTCTTGTATGGATATTAAGGGGAACCCCGCACCTAAATTAAAAAAAGGAAAGGCGTGGGGCCACCAGGCCCTATATACTCTGAACAGCAGTATACAGGATGTGCAAACAAGACAGGGACTGTAGGTTTGTTGGTAAGTAGAATCTGTTTGTAATTTTGAACTGGTACATTTTTAACGTGTTTAGCTCCAGCCAAAAAATCTATTTTAAGCTTTTTGGAAAACATAGGGAAGGGTTATCACCCCTGTGACATTTGTTTTGCTGTCTGTGCTCCTCTTCAGAAGATTTCACCTCATTTTTTGTCCCAATGACAAATGTTTTTTGAAAATGTGGGGTTTTTTGTGAAACAAGGATTGGTGATAAAGCATCAGTGGAAAGGAGAAACGTTTTTCCCTTATTTAATCTTACAGGAGAGAATTTCCCTTCCTAGGGGTAGATTTCATCTCACTTCCTGTTGTCTCCTTCCGTTTGCAAGTAGGAGTCGTTTGTAAGTTGGATGTTTGAAAGTAGGGGCCTGCCCTATATACTCAAATTTATATGAGTAATTGTGTCTGCGCTAAGAAAAAAAAAATATAAAACAATTGCTAAAAAAAATATATATATAACAATAGCTAAAAAAATATAATATAGAACTGTGCCGAGAAAATTCAATATAGTAAAACCGACAAAGTGCCAATACAACACAAATCCATATAATAAATGCAGTCCTTTTGTGAAAGTATAATATAAAGTGCAACATGCAAAAGGAAAACAATATATGCATATGAGTGTAGCAATCAAGTGTCCACATCCAAATAAAAATCAGCTCATTGATAACAAAACGTAAAGTGCAAATATATAGTGTCCATAAAAATTAGTGTCCATCATGCTCCTCCTTAATGGTGTTCACAATATAGCATGCTTCAGTGCTCTCCTGTGACCCCCCAATCGTGCTTGCGCTCACCTCTAAGCGTGTGACACGGTAATTAAACGGTGTCTAAACACGCATTGGAGCCACTCCTGGGCTCATACAGGGTATGCTGATGTAAACTCCAACCCTCTCAGATGACATCAATGGTTTCACATAAAAGAAAGAAAAAGCTCCATAGTGTGATATAGCCAAGGATTTATTAAAAGTAAATAAAAATTCCCACCAGGAGGGTACTCACAATATACAGGTGCGTGAGTGCACCAGCCTTTCCAGAGTGTAGTATACAAAACAAAAACTCGTATGACGTGCGGTGTGGTGTGCTTCCTCTGCTCCTTTGCTGACAGCTTCGTCCTACCCCTCCCCGACGCGTATTCGGCACAGGGATCACGTGCCTTCCTCTGGGGGATCTCATTGGACGGACGCTTTGTGTGCTATATATATGCTGGCGGTGGCCATTTTGCCTAGGACCGCTGACAGCTCTAGTGAAAGGCTACACCTGTAAACGGCGGCCATTTTGCCTAGGACCGCCGACCGCTCTAGTAATAGGCTACACCTACACATTAATTCAACGAACAGCATAAGAAGAACCAGTTATAGGTTACAGCTGTGGGAGAATTATAGCAACCTATGGCGCTAATGATTATTCACATTAACCTAAAATAAATTGTTGTTACCTGGCATTAATAACCCAATTGAGATATATAATGTATGTATATGTAACTTAAACATTATTACTAATCAAGGATGGAGCTGCGCAATCCAGAGGACACCATACCGCACCTCATAAGCCACTGCTATGAGTCTCAGCCTGCTAAATTAATTACATAAAAAACATGTATTACAATCAACCATGAATGTAAAAATTATGCACATGAATATGATTATACTTAAAACAGATCCCAGCATATGCTAAAATTGAATCCCAAAATAACGAAGAATCAATTAATTCTCAGTGATAGATCACACACCAAGTACTATAGCCCTTCTAAAAGAAGGGGGGTCTAAATCCTATAATCCTTTATTGAAACTAATCCCTACCCTTAAAAGGGGGCTATTTATAGTAAAATATATATACCAATAAATAAAAACCAAAATTATTTAATATATAAAAAAATATAAAAACAAAAAATCTTAATAACATATGAACCCCATTGCAGGGTGCCTAGAGGGAGTACTAGTCCCAGTAGTACGACAGAATAAAATTTAAAGTATGTGGTGTGTCATGAAGAATGATATACAAATCAATAATTCCGCCACCACCGTAATTTCACAATAATAATCTTCACATACTGTAATCAAAACCTACATAGCCAAATCAGATAATCAATTGATACATACCAGCCTAACCACAAACTGTCTAAAATGTGGGTAGGTATATGGGGTACAGTACTAAACTACACTTTAAAAATTACTGAGAAAACATTTTAAATCAAACTCTTTGTTAAGCCCACCAGGAGATAAAGAGCCCAGCTGGTGTATCCACCAAGATTCTCGTTTACTGATTTCCCTCACAAAATTGCAGCCTCTCCAGTGGCGTCTGGGAGCCTCTATTCCCCAAAACTGCCTACCAGCCGTGCTTTGATTGTGCACTTTTTTAAAATGTATGGACAGATGGTGCTTATCCGACCCTTTGCGTATATTTCTTACATGCTCCTCTAAGCGGTCTTTCAAAGCCCTAGTGGTGCGACCTACATAAATATAATTGCTAAGAATTGCGGTCTGTTGCTTTAAAAAACGATCTGGTAATAATACCGTCATTAGTGTTAAAAATTTCCAGATCTAAAAAATGAATACATTCCCTGTTCACATCCCAAGTTAAAGAGATGTTGAGATCATTGCTATTCATGGAGTCCAATAGACACATTAGTGATTCCATGTTGCCCTTACAAATAATCAGTAGGTCGTCAATGAACCTCTTGTATAGTAAAATGTTGCCGCATATTTCATTTAAAACTCCCTCCTCTTCCCATTTGGCCATGTATAAGTTCGCCACGCCAGGGGCAAATTTAGCGCCCATAGCGACACCTTTTGTCTGCAAATAAAATTTGTTGCCATACCAAAAGAAGTTGTGCCGCAAACAAAAATCTAAACACTTCAGGATAAATATAATGAAATCTTCATCAACTGAGTCTTCTTTCCTCAGAGCCCATTCCACAGCTTTCAAGGCTCCCTCATGATCTATATTGGTGTAAAGTGAGGCCACGTCTCCCGTGGCCATAATAATATTCTCTTGTGCAGTACATTTATTCAGAAGATGTAATGTATGCTTGGTGTCTTTGAGGTAAGCTTTGTTTTTTTTAACCAGAGGTTGCAGATGAATATCTATATACTCCCCCAATCTAGATGTTAAAGATTCAATGCCGCTCACTATCGGTCTACCTGGGGGGTTCTTGCTATCCTTGTGTATCTTTGGTAAAAAATATATCACTGGTATCCTGCTAACCATGGGTACTAGGTACTTTGCTTCTTGCTTATTCAGGAGTCCTTCTTCTACACCATATTTAATAATATCTTCCAATGTTTTTTTGAAGGGTTTAGAGGAGTTACCATCCAGTAACCGGTATGTATCAGTATCATTTAGTATCCTTTCCATTTCCTCATTGTATTGTTGTAGGGATAGCACAACTATCCCACCCCCTTTATCTGCTGGCCTAACCACTATATCTGTCCTTCTTTCTAATGAGTTCATTCCTTTTTTTAAATCTTTATGTTCATAAAACTTTTTAATGGGCAATTGTTCAAGTTCAGTGGGGACCAACTTCTTGAACAAATCCACATATTTGTTATTGGCTATGTGAGTATTAAACAGAGTTATTCCTCAGATTGGTATATCTGGTATTCCCAATAGCGTTTTCGATAGGATTAAGAGCGTAATATTTTTTGATATTCAGCTTTCTAATGAACTTTTGTATCCCGACAAACGTCTCAAATTTACTGAGCCCTTTTTTGGGGGCAAACTTGATGCCCTTATCGAGCACCAATAGTTCTTCCCTTGACAGTGGAACCCCACTTAAATTGAAAATCCCCTCCCCTAGTCTTCTCGCCTTTAGAGACTTTATATCCTGTGACACTGTAGGGGTCGTATATGCGTTAAAATGCCCATGCAATTATATTTATGTAGGTCGCACCACTAGGGCTTTGAAAGACCGCTTAGAGGAGCATGTAAGAAATATATGCAAAGGGTCGGATAAGCACCATCTGTCCATACATTTTAAAAAAGTGCACAATCAAAGCACGGCTGGTATGAAGTTTTGGGGAATAGAGGCTCCCAGATGCCACTGGAGAGGCTGCAATTTTGTGAGGGAAATCAGTAAACGAGAATCTTGGTGGATACACCAGCTGGGCTCTTTATCTCCTGGTGGGCTTAACAAGGAGTTTGATTTAAAATGTTTTCTCAGTAATTTTTAAAGTGTAGTTTAGTACTGTATCCCATATACCTACCCACATTTTAGACAGTTTGTGGTTAGGCTGGTATGTATCAATTGATTATCCGATTTGGCTATGTAGGTTTTGATTACAGTATGTGAAGATTATTATTGTGAAATTACGGTGGTGGCGGAATTATTGATTTGTATATCATTCTTCATGACACACCACATACTTTAAATTTTATTCTGTCGTACTACTGGGACTAGTACTCCCTCTAGGCACCCTGCAATGGGGTTCATATGTTATTAAGATTTTTTGTTTTTATATTTTTTTATATATTAAATAATTTTGGTTTTTATTTATTGGTCCAATGAGATCCCCCAGAGGAAGGCACGTGATCCCTGTGCCGAATACGCGTCGGGGAGGGGTAGGACGAAGCTGTCAGCAAAGGAGCAGAGGAAGCACACCACACCGCACGCCATACAAGTTTTTGTTTTGTATACTACACTCTGGAAAGGCTGGTGCACTCACGCACCTGTATATTGTGAGTACCCTCCTGGTGGGAATTTTTATTTACTTTTAATAAATCCTTGGCTATATCACACTATGGAGCTTTTTCTTTCTTTTATGTGAAACCATTGATGTCATCTGAGAGGGTTGGAGTTTACATCAGCATACCCTATATGAGCCCAGGAGTGGCTCCAATGCGTGTTTAGACACCGTTTAATTACCGTGTCACACGCTTAGAGGTGAGCACAAGCACGATTGGGGGGTCACAGGAGAGCACTGAAGCATGCTATATTGTGAACACCATTAAGGAGGAGCATGATGGACACTAATTTTTATGGACACTATATATTTGCACTTTACGTTTTGTTATCAATGAGCTGATTTTTATTTGGATGTGGACACTTGATTGCTACACTCATATGCATATATTGTTTTCCTTTTGCATGTTGCACTTTATATTATACTTTCACAAAAGGACTGCATTTATTATATGGATTTGTGTTGTATTGGCACTGACTCGGTTAAATTGATGATAGGCAACTCCTATCCTCATATTGATTAGTGGTTCCAAATTAATAATAACTACTGCAGTAGGGAACAGCCACAAAAGATACGCTCACATCTTTCCAAATTACTGTTCTGCTTTATTATGACGCAATTGAAGGTTTTTATGCACATGATTATGTAGGTATCACATTAATATTACAATTGTACGTTTATGGTAACAAGGGGCGTTACATAGGCAGGCTTATTCTAATCAGGACTCGAAAGAATGTAAACATTTACTGAAAACATTATTAGTGCCGTGTGCACAGTGAGGGCAATGTGCAATACATACAAAATACAATACAATTATATACAGAACTTACAAATTTCCATTACAGCACTTTGTCGGTTTTACTATATTGAATTTTCTCAGCACAGTTCTATATTATATTTTTTTAGCTATTGTTATATATATTTTTTTTAGCAATTGTTTTATATTTTTTTTTTCTTAGCGCAGACACAATTACTCATATAAATTTGAGTATATAGGGCAGGCCCCTACTTTCAAAAATCCAACTTACAAACGACTCCTACTTGCAAACGGAAGGAGACAACAGGAAGTGAGATGAAATCTACCCCTAGGAAGGGAAATTCTCTCCTGTAAGATTAAATAAGGGAAAAACGTTTCTCCTTTCCACTGATGCTTTATCACCAATCCTTGTTTCACAAAAAAACCCAAATTTTCAAAAAACATTTGTCATTGGGACAAAAAATGAGGTGAAATCTTCTGAAGAGGAGCACAGACAGCAAAACAAATGTCACAGGGGTGATAACCCTTCCCTATGTTTTCCAAAAAGCTTAAAATAGATTTTTTGGCTGGAGCTAAACACGTTAAAAATGTACCAGTTCAAAATTACAAACAGATTCTACTTACCAACAAACCTACAGTCCCTGTCTTGTTTGCACATCCTGTATACTGCTGTTCAGAGTATATAGGGCCTGGTGGCCCCACGCCTTTCCTTTTTTTAATTTAGGTGCGGGGTTCCCCTTAATATTCATACAAGACCCAAAGGGCCTGGTAATGGACTGGGGGGTACCCATGCTGTTTGTCTCACTGATTTTCATCCATATTGCCAGGACCCGACATTACATTAAAGCCGCAAGCAGTTTTAAATGACTTTTTTACCTTTAAAAATGACATTTTGTGCAGGGACTGTTCTAAGCACGGGAAACACGCGCCACTTTACAGGCAAACTATAGACACCCCCCAGGTATGATATTTGAAGGAATATTTCACTTATTTTTTAAACTTTAAGCATCATTAAAATCACTGCTCCTGAAAAAACGGTCGTTTTTAAAAGTTTTTTTTGCATTGATACATGTCCCCTGGGGCAGGACCCGGGTCCCCAAACCCTTTTTAGGACAATACCATGCAAATTAGCCTTTAAAATGAGCACTTTTGATTTTGAAAGTTCGAGTCCCATAGACGTCAATGGGGTTCTAACGTTCGTGCGAATTTTCGGTCCGTTCGCAGGTTCTGGTGCGAACCGAACCGGGGGGTGTTTGCCTCATCCCCACTTTGAAGGATGGGTTGCTCCTTCTCCCCCTGTCATAGTACTTTTGGTAGCTGTCCTGAGCCTTCTGCATAGCTTCTTGGATATGTTGAAAATGTATTTGAATTAAATTTATTCGACCTTGTACTGCAGGGACTGAAGCTTCAGGGATAGAATCAGGAAGAAAGGAGGGGTGAAACCCATTATTGGCCCAAAAAGGGGTTTGATTGGTGGCTGTGTGTATGGAATTATTGTAGGCAAACTCTGCACAAGGAGGAAGAGAAGTCCAGTTGTCTTGGGAGCAGGAACAGAAGCAGCGAAGGTATTGTTCTAAAGTTTGATTTGTTCTTTCCGTTGGGCCATTACTTTGAGGGTGGTATGCTGAGGAAAGGCAGACTTTAATTTCTAAGGACTTGCAGAGGTCTTTCCAGAATTTGGAGGTAAATTGGACTCCCCTATCAGACACAATATTGTTAGGTACCCCATGAAGCCTCACCACGTCTTTGATGAAGTATGTTTTAAGTCAACGATAAAGTCCATAGAGACTTCCTTCCAGGGTTGTTTCGGGATGGGTAAAGGTTTTATGAAACGTGGTCAGTGTTTGCAGCTTATCTGTAATTGATATACATTCCAGAGGCATTAATCCATCTGTGGCTCGCAAGACCTTCACATAACCTGCCCTATATACTCAGCAGAAATTTGGGCCTTAGGTGTTGTTGTGGCCACAACACTGTAAGCCCTCACAGGGCCCTGCTGTGAAATATTAGATCAAGAATTGTAATTACATGCCCCTGTTGAACAGGGGCAGAAAAATTGGGCCTTTGGTGGTGGTGGTGCTAGTGCCACAACACTGTAAGTCCTCACTCGCTCTTGGTGGGCGCAGAAACGGGCCCTGCTGTAAAATATTAGATCAAGAATTGTAATTACATGCCCCTGTTGAACAGGGGCTGAAAAATTGGGCCTTACGAGGATCCTTACGCAGGCTTTGCAGGATCAGGGAGGCCATGCAGTTTAGGTTTGCTGAGGCATTCGGTCCGGAGTCCTCTGGGTCACTAAGGACGACATGGTCCGCAGCCACCTCCTCCCAGCCACGTACAAGTCCATGTGTTTCTTGGGACTGAGCCCTTAAAGACTGCTGCTGATGCTGAGTGCCAGGCTCCACCTCCATACTGACACAATCCTCCTCCTCCTCCTCCTCCTCCTCCTCCTCCTCCTCTTCCTGTGTAATCGGCGGGCACGCAGGAACACTGTCTGGATAAAGGGGGCCTTGAGAGCTAAGGAAGTCCTCCTCTTCCTGCCTCTGTTCTGCCTCAAGTGCCCTGTCCATTATTCCACGCAGCGTGTGCTCCAACAGGTGGACAAGGGGGACAGTGTCACTGATGCATGCACTGTCACTGCTCACCATCCTTGTGGCCTCCTCAAATGGTGACAGGACAGTGCATGCATCCCTGATCATGGCCTACTGGTGTGGGGGGAAAAAAAAAGCTCCCCTGACACTGTCCTGGTGCCATAGTCGCACAGGTACTCATTGATGGCCCTCTGCTGCGTGTGCAGCCGCTGCAGCATGGCCAACGTTGAGTTCCACCTGGTGGGCATGTCACAGATTAGGCGGTTCTTGGGCAGGTTAAACTCCTTTTGGAGGTCTGCCAGCTGAGCACTGGCATTATATGACCGGCGGAAATGCACACAGACTTTCCTGGCCTGCCTCAGGACATCCTGTAAGCCCGGGTACCTGCCCAAGAACCGCTGCACCACCAAGTTAAGGACCTGAGCTAAACAGGGCACATGGGTCATTTGTCCCTGTCGGAGGGCAGAGAGGAGGTTGGTGCCATTGTCACAAACCACCATTCCTGCCTTAAGTTGGCGTGGTGTCAACCACCTCTGAACCTGCCCCTGCAGAGCTGACAGAACCTCCCTTGAACGGGTACGGAGCACCGCTGGTTCCGAGGACAAAGCACAGGAAGAGGCCATGGTGGAAGAAGAAGAGGAGGGGGTGGAGGAGAGAGGTGTGTCACAATCATTAGTAGTGGCATTTTGGAGGCGTGGTGGCGGAACAACCTCCAACACTACTGCACCTTGTCCTGCATCCTTCCCAGCTGCCAGCAGAGTCACCCAATGCGCGGTGAAACTTAGGTAACATCCCTGTCCATACCTGCTGGACCATGAGTCAGCGGTAATATGCACCTTACCACTGACCGCCCTGTCCAGCAAGGCCAAGACATTGCCTTCCACATGCCGGTAGAGAGCCGGAATCGCCTTCCATGAGAAAAAGTGGCGTTTGGGTACCTGCCACTGAAGAACCGCACATTCCACAAACTCACGGAAGGGGACAGAGTCAACCAACTGAAAAGGCAGCAGTTGAAGTGCTAGCAATTTTGCCAAGCTAGCATTCAACCGCTGGGCATGTGGATGGCTGGGAGCGAACTTCTTTTGGCGGTTCAGCAGCTGGGGCAGGGAAATTTGCCTGGTACAATCTGACGTCGGTGTACCGAAAGCAGATTGCCCACAAGTACTTGGCTGTGACACACCTAATTCTACACCTTTATTCCTCTCAGTGCAGGTCTCAGAGAGGACTGAAGGTATAGTGGGGTTGGAGATCTCAGCTGATGAGGAGGAAGGAGAGGTCCTCTTTGTTCTTTGGTGTGGGTCTTTTAAATACGCTTGCCAACGATCTGCATGGCAGGTCAACATATGTCTGGTAAAGCATGTGGTGCCCAAGCGGGAGATGTTTTGGCCACGCGAGATACGCTTGAGACATATGTTGCAAATAGCAGAGGTGCGATCTGATGCACTCGTCTCAAAAAAGGCCCACACCAAAGAACTTTTTGAATAATGCGCAGAGACTGCAGCGCCCTGCACATGCAGAGCTTTGGGGTGTGATGCAGTTAGTGTGCTGCCCTTAGGCTGGCCCCTGGAGGGCATCCTGCCTCATTGATGATGTGCCGCCTCCTCCTCCCCTCTCCCATCAGGCACCCACGTTGAGTCAGTGACCTCATCAACCCCTCCCTCCTCATCACTGGAGCAAACCTGGCAGTATGCTGCAGCAGGGGGAGCATGACTGCCAGATTGCTGTCCTTCTTGGGCACTCCCTCTGTCCGTGCTCACGTTACTGCTTTCATCTAGCTCAGTATCATCATCAGAGCCTTCCAAACGCTGGGCATCCTCCTGGAGCATGTACCCAACACTGTGGTCAAACAGTTTGAGGGACTCCTCAGGAGGACATGGTGGGGCTAGGGAAGGAGTCACTGATGCCATTGAGCCGAGGGAAGAGGCCGCTGCTTTGCCAGACAAAGTACCCTGAGCATGGGTGAGAGAGGATGAGGAGGATGAGGAGGAGGACGGCTTGGTCATCCACTCGACCAAGTCTTCCGCATGTTGCGGCTCAACACGGCCAGCTGCCGAAAAAAGGCCAAGCGTGTCCCACGGCCATGTGCTGATGAGGATGCACCGTCTCTATATATACAGTATATATATATATATGTACTGATACTGCAGCTAGCAAAATCAACTGCCTGCCTGTAGTATGAGAACACCACCAACCTTCTACAGGTAGCTTTAGCTGAACACTGTGCAGAGCTCGCAAAAAACTAACTTGTAGCTTATTTAGCTGCCTGCAGTAGTGATAGGATCAGGAAAACACCACCAACCTTCTACACGTAGCTTTAGGTGAACACTGTGCAGATCTTGCCAAAAAATAACTTGTAGCTTATTTAGCTGCCTGCGGTAGTGATAGGATCAGGAAAACACCACCAACCTTCTACAGGTAGCTTTAGGTGAACACTGTGCAGAGCTCGCACTACACTAACTTGTAGCTTATTTAGCTGCCTGCGGTAGTGATAGGATCAGGAAAACACCACCAACCTTCGACAGGTAGCTTTAGGTGAACACTGTGCAGAGCTCGCCAAAAAATAACTTAACTAACAGTTTGCATAGAACCACACCTTATGAGTTACTGTGGTTAAGCCGATTCCCGACGCAACATCCTGTGTCAGCAAGTCATCAGCTATTTCTTGTTATCTAGTCAGCAGTCTAACTCTTGATAAGAAAGTAATGAGTGTAAGTTTGTATAACCCTTAGGCACCTATATATTAAAACGCAGCCCCTCCCTTCTTTGTTTTACTGGTATATAAGCTACTGTTGTGTTCATTAAAGTCAGACATCTTATGAACACACTCAAGCTTGTTTCCCGTGTCTCATGTGGTGTCTCACAGATCCGAGGGTCCTGGTGGTCTGCCTGCATAACCAGGGTGGTCATCAAGGTGTATAATTACTTTCAGATACAAGAAGCCATACTCAGCCACTTTCATAAGGACTATACGCTGTAGCCTGGCCAGCCTGGGCAGCGTTTTGGGGTCTCCATATCCAAGTAAAACTCGTGAATAAGCTTGCAACCAGACTTCGCCGATTGAGTTGGCTTAGCTATAATGACTTTAGGGACCCATCCTGCCCAACGATCCTCCTCAAAGGATTCAGTGAGACACAGATGAAGAGCTGCACTGGCAGATAGCACAGGAAGAATTTCATCCTCCTTCAAATCGCACAATTGTTCCTCTTCACTGTCACTCCACTTCCCAGTCCATGATAAAGTATCTGAGAACAGTTCAGAGATCTAAACAGATGGGATATCCGAATCAGTGATAGTGGAGCACTCTTCAGCCGGGAGCAGGTTGTGCTTTGAGCTAACATCAACTGGCAAAACAACCTTATCCCCCTTACTGGTCACAGGTATCACAGCCCTCACTGGCACAATACTTTCACCCATTTCAGGCTTACCTGACTCCAGTGTTTTTCCCCTTGGAGGTTCAACCATCAAGTAAAGCAGGTGGGCCCGACCACGACCTCGAGGGATAACTGGAGTGCAGGGCCATGGAGCAGCCACAGATATAAGAGGAGCAGCTTCTCGTACAAGCCGGGTAATAGCAGGTGGACTCACGATGCAGTCCCCAGCTGGGATGGTCATATTCCTGTCCCAATCTGCTTGTAGTGTCCGCAGAGGTTGGGCTGGTGAGACTGCCTCGAGCAAGGGTTCCCCGCAGCGTCCACAGACGATCCAAGGCTGCAGATGCATGGCCAAACCGAAACACTTCCTGCAGATCAGTCCCAAAGCTTCATAGCCTTAGGCCATATACAGGGCAAGGCTGCGGTGTATACCGTACTCTGGTGTCAGTCAGAACACCTTTAGTTCCTCTTAGACCAGGGCTGGAACACACATTTTCCAATCTCCAAACTGGGCCATCTTCTCCATCCAACCATCGGATACATGTGGCAGCACTTACATCTGTATAGGTAGGACCGCTGTATCTTATGGCAACTGAACTTGTAACAGTCACTAAAGGTATTTGCACATAACTCTTGGTAACACAGGATGGTTATTCTCTTATCTCCCAGTATCCCACTGTAGATCTTCACTCACTGAGCTCCCAGTCTCTCACTAGACTTCCAGATCCAATCGTCACTGAATCTCCTGAGCTCTTCCACAGCTATCCCGCTGTATATTCCTCAAGTGTCACCCCCGCTAACCTGCTGGGTCCCTAGCTTGGCACTTTGCTGAAGCTTTCCCACCTCTTCACTGTCCCCGGCTGGTGAGAAGACTGCTCTGCTACTTGCTCAAGCTTACTCACAGTAGTCTCCGGTAACAAGGTAGATGGTCCCTTAGCGGCGACTGCTTTCCTTTTACCTCCGACCACAACTGGTTCCCCTTCCGGCTCAACCTTCGCAACTCAGTTGGGCTACAATCCTGCAGTCCCAACCCGGCGCTGCTTCTCCTGCTCCTGGATAGGCCTCAGGCAGCCTAGCAGCCAGGTGTCTCTGGGATAGGCCTCAGTCCTCCGGCCTAGCAGCCCGGGGCGACATAACGCACGTCCACCCAGACAGCCGTCCAGGTGGCACAGAACACCAATCACCTGACTCCACCCCAATAAATAGGCTCTTCCAGCAGGCCAAGGGACTAAAGAAACCCCTGCCAATTGGCTGATATGCCCATCCATTTATAATCTGACCTTGCAGAGCCCTTGTCAATCTAATGTCACCAGCCATAGTGCCACCTAGTGACAGAAGAGAAAAGGTGCAGCAATTCCAGAATTAGAGAGGAATCAGTGGATCTACTACCAATTGACCAGGACAATTACTACCTGGCAAACTAAATTTGTTAGCAACCCTGCCTAAACACCAGGGTGCTACATACATATTATCAAATTGTTTCCAGGTCATCTGAAACAATACGATTTCAGATTTCTGAAGTTTATTTTTGGCTGATTACGCAGAGCTGACCATGACCAGTTACTGCTGTGTACCTAGCATCCTTTTGCAGAGCACATAGTCTCAGTAGCGTCAGGTGCTCCCTCCTGCAATTGGGCCACACCCTGTCTGATCTAAAGTTAGGCTTGGCATGTGCAGGATTTGTTGGTGACATCAGTGGAGGAAGTATGAAGGCATGTAGAATGTTGGCACCAGGATGGATAAAGATAGCACTGGCTTAAGCAGGAGGGAGGATTGTGCAGGGTGCAGTCTTGTGTATGGTAAGGCTATTAATATTTGGGAACTCAGCATTCTCAAAGATGAAATTGTGATGTCATCAGCTCCTCCTCTCCAATTAGAGAACACCTTGTATTCTCTGAAAAAGACAAGGCTTCTCCTGAGTGGTGGAGGTGCAGGAGCAAGCAACTCTCCGTATTTAGTGCACAGAGGGGAAGTTGCTTGAGCACCTTCTGGAAAAGTATTAGGCCACAACAGTGAACTAGAGCTGCCCATTTCCTGGAAACCAGAATAAAGGGGTTGGGGTCTGGAGAAAGGTGGTGGAGATTACAATGCTCCATGAAATCTTCAGATGTAACAATAGACACCTAGGACAGAATACAATCCAGATGTACTAATTGGATTGGCTTTGTCTACAGAGATTCTGGTAGGATAAGGCAGTTTCAGGCATCAACCGGATCTTTCCGATTGTGAAGGGAGTCACTTTGGGCGGGGGGCTTGTGGAACCCAGCTTACCTTAGAGAGCTCTGGAAACTCCTTGTCCTGCTCCCCCAGGCCCTCCTATGTGTAAGTTACCCTGTGTCTATTAGGGGCACAGGGTGACCAAGAACTCCAGTCTGGTCTGCACTAATCAGACTCACCGTACAACCACACCTAGCATTTCCTTTTACCCCTGTTATCCTAGGTTCTATATGTCTGGTGTGTGTTGAAAGAATGAAGGGGCTGTTTCACTTTGGACAGTAATATTTCTGAACAATATCTCTCAAGAAAATATGAAGATAAATTCCACTTTTCCATCTGCTGAAATATTGTTTGAGCTTGTTCTCATAAATTGTATACTTTTTACTAGATTGTTTGAGGTGTGGCTGTATCCCATTATTCTATTCTTTGTCTGTCTTGGGAGCAACCGATTATGGAGTGTATATGTGTTTCTAGCATGTGGACCGGGGGCAGGGTGGAGGGAGGGGGAAATTTTTCCCTGGTGGCGCTGCTCGCGAACTAGCGATTTTTTTCCAGAGTTGTAGGCAGACAGAATTATACCATCCCAGCAGGACCTGCATTGAAAATGGTCCTCTGTGCTCTATCCGCATCGCTCACAACCTCCTTTCGAATACCTCTTCCATGGTGGCTGGTATCTGTACCTGTCCTCTCTTGCTATCCGAATCTTGGATCCCGGTGGTGGTTTGGACGTGTTCACAGCTAGGAAGCACAATCCCACTACTGCCACCAATGTCATGGATCCCCATACAAACAGGATGGCATGTGTGCCATGGCCTGTTAGTTCCAATGTGGGAGAGCTGTACCCAAATGACAGCTGGAGGCCACCATGAGCGCAGCTACCCATAGAAATAAATAAATACACAGAGTGAAGAGAAGCCAGTTGGGTCCATACCAGTGGTAAGATCATGGGAGAAGGTAAGTATAAAGTTGAGGTTGCCTGCACTTACGGGCTTTATTAACAGAAAACTTCTCAAAAGCACCTATTAAGTAAAAAAACTAAAATAAAATAAAAAAATCGTGCAGATGAACAATAAAGGTCTCAAACCATTTAAGAACTTTTCAGAAATAGGAATATCCCAGCCTGTGTAGAACCAGGGTCTTCCTGGGTTTAAAGTGTCAATATGACCATGATAATGAAGTCATGTAGAAGACTAGTGTACATTCTCCACCATCCTCTTCTTTAGTCACCCACCTACCCAAATGTGATGAACATAAAGTGCCTTAAAAAAGTATTCTTTACCCCTTGAAATTTTCCAAATTTTGTCAGGTTACAACCAAAAGCGTAAATGTATTTTATTGGGATTTTATGTGATAGACCAACACAAAGTGGCACATAATTGTGAAGTGGAAGGAAAATGCTAAATAGTTTTCAACACTTTTTACAAATAAATATCTGAAAAGTTTGGTGTGTATTTGTATTCAGCCCCCCTGAGTCAATACTTTGTAGAACCTCCTTTCGCTGCAATTACAGCTGCAAGAATTTTTGGGGATGTCTCTACCAGCTTTGCACATCTAGAGAGTGACATTTTGCCCATTCTTCATTGCAAAATAGCTCATGCTCTGTCATATTGCATGGAAAGCATCTGTGAACAGCAATTTTCAAGTCCTGACACAGATTCTCAATTGGATTTAGGTCTGGACTGTGACTGGGCCATTCCAACACATGAATATGCTTTGATCTAAACCATTCCATTGTAGCTCTGGCTGTATGTTTAGGGTCGTTGTTCTGTTGGAAGGTGAACCTCCGGCCCATTCTCAAGTCTTTTGCAGACTCTAACCGGTTTTCTTCTAAGATTGCCCTGTATTTGACTCCATCCATCTTCCTATCAACTCTGACCAGCTTCCCTGTCCCTGCTGAAGAAAAGCATCCCCACCACATGATGCTGCCATGGTTGGTCTATCACATAAATCACATAAATATCACATGTTTCACGGTGGGGATGGTGTGTTCTGGATGACATGCAGTGTTAGTTTTCCGCCACACATCATGTTTTGCTTTTAGGCCAAAACTTTCAATTTTGGTCTCATTTGACTAGAGCACCTTCTTCCACATGTTTGCTGTGTCCCCCACATGGCTTCTCGCAAATTGCAAACAGGACTTCTATTGGCTTTCTTTCAACAACGGCTTTCTTCTTGCCACTCTTCCATAAAGGCCAGATTTGTGGAGTACATGACTAATAGTTGTCCTGTGAACAGATTCTCCCACCTGAGCTGTAAATCTCTGCAGCTCCTCCAGATTTACCATGGGCCTCTTGGCTGCTTCTCTGATTAATGCTCTCCTTGCCCCGACCTGTCAGTTTGGGTGGACGGCCATGTCTTGGTAGGTTTGCAGTTGTGCCATACTCTTTCCATTTTCGGATGATGGATTGAACAGTGCTCTTGGGATATTTGTTTATAACCTAACCCTGCTTTAAACTTCTGCACAACTTTATCCTTGGCCTGTCTTGTGTGCTCCTTGGCCTTCATGATGCTGTTTGTTCACTAAGGTTCTCTAACAAACTTCTGAGGGTTTCACAGAATAGCTCTACTGTGTTTATACTGAGATTAAATTACACACAGGTGGACACTATTTATTATTTAGGTGACATCTGAAGGCAATTGGTTCCTCTAGATTTTAGTTAGGGGTATCAGAGTAAAGGGGCTGAATACAAATGCACGCCACACTTTTCAGATATTTATTTGTAAAACATTTTGAAAACTATTTATCATTTTCCTTCCACTTGACAATTATGTGCCACTTTGTGTTGGTCTATCACATAAAATCCCAATAAAATACATTTACGCTTTTGGTTGTAACATGACAAAATGTGGAAAATGTCATGGGGTATGAATACTTTTTCAAGGCACTGTATCATGAAGCAACTATTCATTTTATTGTCGCCTTAAAGTGCTTCAGTTGACAATAAAATGTTGCTGTTCCTCCCTTGTAAAAAGTTAAAATACAATTAAAAAATCCCACATAGGGCTTGCTTAAACATGTGCTGCAAAATATGCAAATCTTGACCCTTTATTTTTGATGCAAACAGACATTACCTATGAATATTAGGACTGACATGGGGCACACCCCTCCAGGTCCTCGTGTGTTCTATATATCAGAGGTGTGCAATGGAATACAGGCTTTATTACAACACCTCCAGGGATTTACACATAAGGTGTTTGCAAGATGAGTATGATGCCACCAAAGGGAACAGATTATTGGGAAATTGGGGAAACAATAACAGATAATGACAGGTTTCTGGCACGCCTCTGACATCTCTTCCTTCTAGAATTCAGGTATAAAAACCATCCACAGATTAAGGATTTATTCCATCCAGACTGCAGACATGAAATTGGTGGGACTGACACTATCTATCCTCCTGGGGGTGCTACTGCTCCAAGTGGTGACTGCAGGTATGTGATTCTGTGCTGAGGCTACTACAACTATAGCTCTGATATATTCCACAGTGCTGTGTACAGACAGACCTTGGACAGTCTCTGCACCAGAGAAGCTTACACTCTAATGTCCTTCACACTGTCACAGTCTATTTTTACTCATTTATATAGCTCTGACATATACCACAGTGCTGTACAGAGAACACTGAGCGAGTCACATCAGTCTCTACACCAGAGGAGCTTACACTCTAATGTCTCTTTACAGTCGCACACTATTGTTATACATTTATATAGCTCTGACATATACCACAGTGCTGTACAGAGAACACTGAGCCAGTCACATCAGTCTCTACCAGAGGAGCTTACACTCTAATGTCCACCCACAGTCACACACACTATTATTAATATACATTTATATAGTGTAAAAGAAATTTGTAAGTTCTGTATATAATTGTATTGTATTTTGTATGTATTGCACACTGCCCTCACTGTGCACACAGCACTAATAATGTATTCAGTACGTGTTTGCATTCTTTCGAGTCCTGATTAGAATTAGTCTGCCTATGTTACGCCCCTTGTTACCATTAACGTACAATTGTAATATTAATGTGATACCTACGTAATCATGTGTATAAAAACCTTCAATTGTGTCATAATAAAGCAGAACAGTTATTTGGAAAGATGTGGAGTGTATCTTTTGTGTCTGTCCCCTACTGCAGTAGTTATTATTAATTTGGAACCACTAATCAATATGAGCTGCCTATCTATAAATTCCCATGTCAATAGCTCTGACATATACCACAGCACTGTACAAATAACACTGGGCCAGTCACATCAGTCTCTGCACCAGAGGAGCTTTCACTCTAATGTCCCCCATTATACATTTATAATGTCACAAGACGTGTAAAGAGCCTGCATGTGAGTAAAGCTCAGCACCCGTGTAACACACAATCCAACTGACCTTAAAGGATATCTTTACATTATAACAGAGCCCCTGGGTTGTATAGGCACTATGCTTGCACACCAGCTGAAATGAGAAATCAGAATGAGTGTGGAGGTTCCGAAAGAGGAGCAAAAGGGAGAAACCCTCATTCTCTGAGGAGATGATAACCCCTTCTAATGTTTATAGACAGAGAAAAGCTTTAAAAAAATCACCCCCCCCCCCCCCCATCACCAGTGAAGTATTCCAGAATCTGGGCTGGCTTGTGATTTCCTTCTTGCAGTCTTTAGTTCACATCATTTTATTTAAAAGCTGGTGAATCTTTGGAGAAAGTTGTGTGACTCTAGGATGAAAACATTGATAAATAAATCCCTAAGAGTGAATAAATATTGACATAAAAAAAGCATGAATATGTAACTAATAGTCCAAAATATGAAGAGGATACTGCATAGAGTAGCATGGAAACACTACTTGGCATAACAAGCACGAGGTCCAGCTCTTGATACACTTCGTCCTCCCCCCATTTAGCTCCCCCATCCATTGCCACAACCTGTTTCACCACTTATAACATGCAGGAACTGTACACTATGTGGCCCATAGTTTGTGGACCCCTGACCATCACGCATATATAAAGTTGTTGGACATTTCATTGCAAAAGCAAGGCTATTAATATAGAGTTGACCCCCCTTCACTACTATAATAGCCTCCACTGTTCTTGGATGGCTATCCACAAGATTTTGGAGCGGATTGTGTGGGAATTTGTGCCCATTTGTGAGGTCATGTGTTTAGTAGGGTTGAGATCAAAGGGCATTTGTTAGGATTGTATCACAGGCAGGGCCAGACTTACCATAGGGCTTTGAGTGGGCTCAAGCCCATGGGCCCCGCCCAATAGGGGGCCCCGCGGACCCCAGCCGAGTGTACATCGGCTATACTCGGCTAGTTCCGCTCACAGTCACGCCTAGTCCCGCCCTATGAAGGACATAACACAGGGACTGGGCGTGACTGTGAGCCGAGCTAGCCGAGTACACAAAAAATGTCCTCACTAGGATTTACTGAGAATCTGCTGACAGAAAGCAAACTAAAGGTAGACTTGAGCAGGGGTTCTTAAACAGGGGTGCTGGATCCAATTGATGGGGGTATGGTATGAATCTTTGAACAATTAAATTAAATTGAAATGGCATTCTCTGCTGTGCAGCCCCCCCCCCCCCCCCCCCCCGTTATTGGCACCCCCTGGCCCATCTATTCCAGGACTAAAACAGCCAACCAATGTGAGTGCCCCCCCCCAGATAATGCCGAACCGCCATGAGACTCCTGCAGCCAACCGCCGTACTGTGAAGAAACCGGAGGCCAACATGGAAATGACATGTGTCGGCTGTAACCATGACGAGCTAACGCACGATCAGACAGAGGAGGAGGGATATATACCCCTCAGACTCCTACATATACAGGCTGGCTTCCGGCCAGCCTTCTCACATGTCCACTTACACCCACCACTCCATAGAGTAGAATGGAGGGTCATTTCGGGTCCTCCCACAAAATGGACAGGTGGACTCGATCAGACCGCTAGTGTGAAAGGGGCTTAAGAAAACAGATAAGATGACCCTACACATTGCTGTTATCGTGTCCCAGATTTCCAATACCAGACATCCCAACCTGCAAAAACTCATTTTTGGGAGGTGGCAAACTCATTTCAGGGAGGTGGGCATGCCTTTAACTGTGCTACATATTGCGCGTGGCTTAATTGGGGTGTGGTTTTATAGAGTCTGAGATGACTTACATGTGCAGAATGTAGTAATGTTAAATAGGGAATATACAGTGTGGAGTGTATGTAGGTGAGTAGTATGTGCAGCATGGACTGTGTCAGTAGTTCTTTAGTTTTATTATAATTCATTTACAATTTTATTTTTTTAATTATTTTTTACAATTAATTTTTTTATTTTTTGTTTTTCACAGTGATTGTGGGTGGGGGTAGTGGACAGTGTCGGTAGAGCAGTGTGTCAGTAGTTTTTTTGTTTTTATTATTTTCTCTATTATTTTTTACAATTTTGTTGTTTTTTATTTTCTTTAAATATTTTGTTTAAATCTTTTTAGGAGGAGGGGGTTGGGGCAGTGGACAGTGTTGGTAGGGCAGGGGGTGGTGTCAGTAGTTTTTTTATTTTATATATATTTTTATAATTAAATTTTTTATCATTTTTGTTTACAGTTTCATTTTTTTATGTGTTTTGCATTTTTTAAATCAAACCTGTATGGGGGGGGGGGCTTTGGTGAGATATCAGGGGTCTAAACAGAACCCTGCCATCTCCCCTTTGAGACAGAGAAAGAGGCTGAGGACAGAGATTCCACAGTCCCTTTCTCAGCATTGAAGATGAATGGAAAGGAAACAGCAGGCTCCTCTCCATTCATAAACTGAGCAGAGTAACACACAGGTTACTCTGCTTAGTTTTCACAGGAGCGATCTCGCTTACTGTGTTCAATTCAGAAAAGGAAGGGGTCGCTAAATGACCGGTCTCTTCCTCTGCTCGCCATTCTGACAGATCCCCACAGCCGGCGGGAGAGGAGAGGAGGGAAGCCGGCTGTGGGGGATGAGGGGGGCGGAGGAGGAGGACAGGGAGCCGGAGAAGAAGGGGAGGGGTGAAGGATACAGAGCGGAGCTGTAGAAGAATGGACACAGAGGGGGGGCTGGAGAAGGAGAATACAGGGAACAGTCGGGGATGATCGGTGCAGCAGGAGGAACAGCTGTGATCACCGTTCTCCCTGTATAGCTTTTTAGCCGACAGCCGCAGGAGGGAGAGAGGGAGAAGCGGCTGTCAGCTATACAGGGAGATTGGTGTTCACAGCTGTCCCTCCTGCTGCACTGATCATCCCGACTGTAAACCAGGGGACAATCCAGGATCAGCCCCGCAGCCGGGATATCAGGCAGCACTTGCGGGTGTCCGGGAGCTGCCCCCGAAATGCGGGAGGCACCCACACCTTGCAGGAGACTTGGGATGTCTGCAATACCCATCGTCCCCTGCTCTCTGCAGTAGATACCCAAGGAACATCATCAATCCAACACTGACCAGGATTGTAAAGGCGAACAGAAGTGCTGTCTCTCCGGCTGCCAGTATATATGCACAGGCACCAAAAGTAGGAGGCACAGGACTGACATGACGCCCATATACCAGAGTCCAAAAGTCACCCCTCCTGCCTCCAAAGACACCCTTTTAATCATATAATACAGCTTTTTTAACAAGTTGGTTGCAGGAGAAGATTAAACAAGACTATGACAGGAAAAGGTGTAGATAATTTGTAAGTCCTCTTTATTCAGAATGACAGAGAAGGGGTAAGTGTGTGGTATATGTAGCCAATCCACACTTACCATACTGACAACCATTACCCAGATACCTCCCTTCCTCTTCAAGGGCAGGAAGTAAACCAAGTTGTTGGAAGGAAGTCATGGAAGGGAAGGATCATTTCTGTTAGTCCTCTGAAAGGAGCACTCATAACACTCTTGCAACCTTAACCACTTCAGCCCCGGATGACCAGGCCACTTTTTGCGATACGGCACTGCGTCGCTTTACCTGTCAATTGGGTGGTCGTGCGGCGCTGTACCCAAAACAAAATTGATGTCCTTTTTTCCCTGTCTGTTTACATTGACAGATCTGCATTCTGGCTCTCTGAGGAGCGATCACGGGTGAACTCTCTTGGAGCTTGGGCTGCTACCTTTTCCGATTCCGCCTTACGGTCATTTCCGCATGTAGATTTGGAAAAGAAGGAAAGAGCACCCGATGTCCAAAGAAATGTGAGTTTTAGGTAGGCTTATGCCGACGACACACAACCGGACTTTCCAGCAAACTAGGTCCGACAGGATTAGTCCGTCGGACAATCCGACTGAGTGTGAGCTAGTCCGATCGATTTTTGGGGAAAAAATCAGACAGACCCAGAAATAGAACATGTTTCCAATCTGTCCGACGGACTCAAGTCCGACGGACTAAAAATTGGGAAAACCGTTTGTCTGTGTGCTGGTCCGACGGACCAAATATGACGCAAGGGAAGCTATTGGCTACTGGCTATTGAACTTCCTTTTTTTTGTCCCGTTTAGGTCATCACGTACAAAACGAACGGACTTTCGACCGGACTTAGTCCTTTCATGTGTGGCCAAGTCTGTTCGTTCTGAAAGTCCGTCGGACCTTTGCCGAAAGTCCGTCGGGAAGACCGTCGGACCTAGTTTGCTGGAAAGTCCGGTCGTGTGTACACGGCATTAAAGTGGTTGTAAAGACTCATTCTCAGTATAGACAGTTATTGCCTTGTTATATCCTGGAGGGCAGGGACTGATGTGAATGTACAATGTATCTGTAAAGCGCTAGGTAAATATACAGGTAACAACCTGTAAAAAATAATAGTAATAATAATGATAAATGTGTTTTTTCCTGCAGAGGTGAGGAAACCGGGCACCTGTCCTGTGGTTAAAACCCTTGTAGCATGTAGGTTCCCCATCCACAGGAATTGTGACGTAGACTCGGATTGTCTCGGGACAAAGAAGTGCTGTAACCTCGGCTGTTCTATTGGTTGCCAGGAACCCATCAGTAAGTGGATGACTGTGATAAGATATTAAGTGGCCCAGTACAGACCAGATCTTACCCAAATGTGCGGGTGGAACTGTCAGTATTGCCCCTAGGAGCCAATAATCCGATCCTCCCTTTCCTTCTCCCAGTGCAGCTTATATAAGAACAATGTGTACAGCAAGTTTTTACAAAGACTTTTGCAGAGCTTTCGTCCAGCTTTTAGCAGCTTTGTAAAAGTGTCCATCCAGTTGTACACACTGGGAGTAAACAAAGTGTGTGTAGTACATCCCGTCCTTCTTCCTCGCTGCTGTTCCCCCATTTCATTTGCCACTAATGGCTGTCAAAATGACAGCAGGGAGTTCCTGTGTAAATACAGCAGCTTTAGAAGCTGCTGCTGTCAAAAAAGGACACCCCCTTAATGACCAGGCCATTTTTTGCGATACGGCACTGCGTCACTTTACCTGACAATTGCGCGGTCATGCGACGCTGTATCCAAAACAAAATTGATGTCCTTTTTTCCCCACAAATAGAGCTTTCTTTTGGTGGTATTTGATCACCTCTGCGGTTTTTATTTTTTGCGCAGTAAACAAAAAAATACAGACAATTTTGAAAAAAAACAATATTTTTTTACTTTTTGCTATTATAAATATCCCCCAAAAAAAAAATTCTTCATCAGTTTAGGCCAAAATGTATTCTACATATTTTTGGTAAAAAAAAAATCGCAATAAGTGCATATTGATTGGTTTGCACAAAAGTTATAGCGTCTACAAAATAGGGGATATATTAATGGCATTTTTATTATAATTTTTTTTTTTTACTAGTAATGGCGTTGATCAGCGATTTTTAGCGGGACTGCGACATTGCGACAGACAGATCGGACACTTTTGACACTTTTTTGGGACCAGTGACATTTATACAACGATCAGAGCTACAAATAGCCACTGATTACTGTATAAATGTCACTGTCAGGGAAGGGGTTAACACTAGGGGGTGACCAAGGGGTTAAGTGTTCCCTGGGGAGGTATTTCTAACTGTGGGGGGAGGGGACTGACTGGAGGAGAAGAGAGATTACTGTTCCTGATCACTAGGAACAGCAGATCTCTCTCTACTTCCCTGACAGAATGGGGATCTGTCTGTTTACATTGACAGATCCCAGTTCTGGCACTCGGAGGAACGATCACGGGTCGCCAACGGACATTGCGATCTGACCAGAAGTGGAGTAATGGATACCTGTCAAAATCAGGTACCCGCTCCCCCCCAAAAAAAGTGCCAAATGTAAAGGAGGATGAGGGGGGGGGGAGGAGGAAGAGAGGAACTTACCCTTTTGGGTGAAGTTCCACTTTAGGATCCCTTTACATGTCCCATTTTCACCTAACTCCCGTGGCCAATAGAAAGCCAAATAAAGGTGTCACCCTGCCTTAATGGTTCCCCATAATGTAGAATAAAGACAAGTTTGTAGGAGTCAAACTGAGTGGATAACACCCTTGCTATGGTCTTGGGATGAGCAAAGACAAACTGTTGGAGGGGCTTAGAAGGAGAAGCAGAGACACGAGCTACAGTGGTAACTGGTTTGTGCTGGAGACCGCGCTGGACTGACTGGATCAGTCACTGGTAATGGATGGGAAATTGTGTGGGTGAGTAGGAAGAAATCCCTTTCCAGTAGGTTATGCCCCAATGGTGGATGGTGGTGGTGAACTCTCTTGGGACTTGGGCTGCTATCTTTTCTGATTCTGCCTTACGGTCATTTCCACATGTAGATTTGGAAAAGAAGGAAAGAGCATCCGATGTCCAAAGAAATGTGAGTTTTAGGTAGGGTTAAAGGGGTTGTAAAGACTCATTCTCAGTATAGACAATTATTGCCTTGTTATATCCTGGAGGGCAGGGACTGATGTGAATGTACAATGTATCTGTAAAGCGCTAGGTAAATATAACTACCTGTAAAAATAATAATAATAATAATAATAATAAATGTGTTTTTTCCTGCAGAGGTGGTGAAACCAGGCACCTGTCCCGTGGTTTATACCTTTGCAGCATGTAAGCTCCCCATCCCCAGGCATTGTAACGTTGACTCGGATTGTCTCGGGACAAAGAAGTGCTGTGAAACAGGCTGTTCTATTGATTGCCATGAACCCATCAGTAAGTGGATAACTGATAAGATATTAAGTGGCCCAGCACAGACCAGATCTTACCCAAATGTGAGGGTGGAACTGTCAGTATTGTCCCTAGGAGCCAATAATCCGATCCTCCCTTTCCTTCTCCCAGTGCAGATTGTATAAGAACAATGTGAACAGCAAGTTTTTACAAAGCATTTGTAGAGCTTTCGTCCACCTTTTAGCAGCTTTGTAAAAGCGTCCTTCCTGACACAGCATGACAGCATATACGTATGGGTAGGCTCCACCCCCTGCGCTATCACAGGACCGGTTATACTATAAAATTAGGTCTCCTCCCTGGCTGCAGTATTCTCTTTTTTTTTCCTCACTGCTAACAGCCGGTTATGCTGCTGCTGAAAGAACAGCATTTTAATTTTTTCCTCACCTTGTCAGACACTTCTGACCAAGCCACACAGGTTCGAGCCTCTCCTGTGTCGAAGCTCCCCGCTGTAAAGGCTGACATGAACACCTATATGGGGGAGACCTCCCCCCACAAGGATCCTGGAGAGGGGTGCAGATATCTGGTCTAGGAGAGCCATCAGAAAACAGCAAACAAACGTGCAGTGGGCTGCCCATTCTCAAAATGGCGGAATCACTACTTCCGGGATTAGCAGCCTCATTTGAGTGAAGCAAGATAGCGGAAATACAACTTTCAGTTAGCTGTACATCAGAATACAAGCTATAACTTCCAAGTGTAGCAAGATGGCGGCTGAGGTACTTCTGGTATCAGAAACAGCGTGAGGAGTGTCTCAGGAAGCCGCAGAAGGGGCTCACCCACCCCAGCACTTAAATAGCTTCAAGGTATGGGGGACAGTGCGCAACCTGTGAGGACACAAATGCACTAGCATGAAGTTGTCAGGTGCCACGGGAATCGATCAGAGGATACTGGTAGGAGACATGCAAATCAAAGTTTACATTGCCAATTTTGGGACAAGTGACTGAGACAGTACTGTCTGTGAATTTCAGAGTCAAAGATGAGCTCTCCTAGGGGCCAGCCACGTATCTTAAGGTAAGGGCAGGTAGGTATATGTGTCTGTATGACATCCTAAAAAAGAGTGCACATACTGACAGGTTGTAATCTGTTTCAGCCCATATCAGCCACAACACTCCTCCAAGAGCAAAGAGACACAGCAGCAACAAGCTCTGAGAGGTCGGCTACACACTCTAAAGCCCGCGAACAAAGCCGGCATAGAGTAGAATATGCATATCAGGAAGAAGAGTCTAGAGATGATCTCTGCGTAGGATGTGGATTAAAAGCGCTTACAGGGAAAATGTTATGTTATTAGAAGCGGCAACGGATAAACAAGCCGAAAAGGCCGAAATGGTCCGCATAATCAAACAAACGGTCAAAGAGTCTCTACAAGACCTAACGACCACAACTAGTCAGCCTGGGGAGAGTGGTGTGAGCCTGACGGCAGCCCAGAGGCCAAGAGATCCTTCCCCAGGATCCAGTTCTGGAGAGGAATCCCAGCAAGAGGACACCATAAGTTTCAGATACTCTTCAGTACAGCCTTTAGTAAAGGAAGTTAGGGAAGCACTAGAGTGGGAAGAAGAAATAACGCAACCTACTAAAACTAGGAGGTATTACCCCCAGTTGAAAAAAACAAGTCTCTCATTTCCTCTTATTGAAGAGGTGAAAGACATTATTAAAGAAGAGAGGGGGAAGGTGGACAGGAAAGTATCCCCAGTCAACAGATTTAATTGCATGTACCTGTTCAAAACGGAGGATATGCACTCCTTGGAAATCCACCTCTTGTAGATGCGGCAGTTATGAGACTCGCCGCCATGTAACCCTTCCCATGGACAATGCAGTGTCCTTTAAAGAGCCTTTAGACAGAAGGATGGATGCGGATATTAAAAGAGCCTACATAGCAGCGAGCAACACATGTAGACCTGTCCTGCTGCTTACCTCTTTGGCCAAGGCTATTACGTCTTGGGCAGAGAGCGTAGAAGCAGATCTGCAATCAGAAACAGATATGACCACAGCCCTCAAATTATTGACCAACATTAAACTTTCAGGTGACTTTGTCGGCGAAGCAGCAACTGATGCCATGCGCTGCTCAGCCAGGGCCATGCAGTCGTCGGTAATGGTGAGGAGGGCGCTGTGGCTTAAACCCTGGACAGCAGATATATCATCAAAGATTAACTGGTGCCACATTCCGCTCGACGGAACTGCCCTGTTTGGTAAATAAAATGGAGTCAGCAATTTCAAAAGTCACTGGAGGCAAGTCGGTTATGCTCCCGCAAGATATGAAACCAAAACAAAGACGCTTCCAGGGGAGGCAGCAGTATCCAAGTAAGGTGAGAGAATTTAGACCTTTCAGACCTCTTAAAGAGTATAAAAAAGCTGGAAGAACAACTCAGAATACAGTGGCACGAATGCCAAAGACAGGATCAACTTCGGAGCAGCAGAAACCCTTTTGACGGTTTTCCAGTCCAGATGGGGGCAATAGGAGCCAGGTTGCACAGATACGCTCGTGTCTGGACGGAGCAAGTCAAAGAGCCTTGGGTCATAGATGTGGTCCAAGCAGGACACCGTTGGAAATTCCTATCCCTACCCAAAACCACCCATTTCTCTCCCACACGATTACCACACAATCAACAGAGAGCGCGGATAATATTAGAATATATCCAGACGCTACTGCAGAAGGGCGCAATAGAACCAGTACCAGTACAGGAGCAAATGCAAGATTTCTATTCACCACTTTTCTTGGTGCAGAAAAAGACAGGTGACTTAAGGCCCGTCCTGGATCTAAGAGACCTGACCAAATTAATCTCGGTCCAGAGCTTCAAGATGGAGTCATTGCAGTCCGTAGCGCAGGCCCTCTCAAAGGGCAACTGGATGTTGTCCCTCGACCTAAAAGATGCATACTTGCATGTTCCGGTGAATCCGCAGTTCCACAAGTATCTACGGTTTGCAGTATCAAATTAGCATTACCAATTTGTGTGCCTACCGTTTGGCCTGTCTACCTCACCCAGAACCTTCTCGAGAGGTGTGTTACCAATAATAGCTATTCTACGCAGTCAAGGCCTACAAGCCTTTCACTACTTAGACGATATCCTGTTGATGGCGGAGAGCCTGCAGATACTGCTAAACCATCGTCAAATACTGATAGAAAAGTTACAGGAGTTCGGGTGGATTATCAATTGGCGGAAGAGCCTATTGGAACCGTCATAAAGGCTATTATTCTTGGGTGCAGTTCTCGACACCCACAGAAACACTATAGAGCTGCCCAAGGAAAAGATGGCAGCACTCCTGACCAAAGTAGAAGAGATATCGAAGATGACCTATCTATCAGCATCACGTTGCCTCAGTCTCCTGGGAACATTAGCTGCGACAATCTCAATGGTCAGGTGGGCCCATTGGAGAATGAGGTTATTCCAGAAAGGTTTCCTCGATCAATGGCAAGAACACTCAGTCCAACAAAGGATTCGACTAACCTCAAAGATGAGAAAGTCCCTAGAGTGGTGGAAAGACCCGCAAATCTTCACAAACACCATCAACTAGTACCAGACCCCCCGCAAGTGATAACATCAGATGCCTCAGCAGCGGGATGGGGTGCACACTACAAGGGGCTCTCAGCCCAAGGCAGGTGGAGACACAGACAGAGAGAGGTCTCCAATGTGATAGAGTTGAGGGCAGCCCTCTGCGCATTGAAGGCATTTCACACACAGATTCAGGGAACAAGCGTGGTCGTCCAGATGGACAACAGGACAGCAGTCACGTATATAAGACAGGGCGGGACGCAAAGTCGGTCGCTACTCGCCAAATTACACCAATAATGGAGTGGGCACAACAACATCTAGCCCATCTTTCAGTGGTCTATATCCCAGCCCTGCAAAACTTTATTGCGGACACCTTGAGCAGGAGAACCCTAGACCCAAACGAATGGTCCCTGAACGAATCAATCTTCCATTGGATATGCAGACACTTGGGCTACCCAGACCTGGATCTGATGGCAACCACAGCCAACACAAAGTTCAGGAGGTTTCTGTGCAGGGCAAGGTTCCAAGAAGTGGAAGCAACAGATGCCCTCAATACCAGATGGGTTTGCAGACTAGCTTATGTGTTCCCTCCGATTGCACTAATCTTCAGGTTACTCAACAGAATAAAAACGCACTCAGGGATGGTGATAGCAATAATTCCAATGTGGTCACGCAGACCGTGGTTCCCATTGTTGCAGTCTTTAGCGGTGGAACCTCCAGTACCCCTTCTGAACATACCGAACCTACTACAAGGCCAAGTGGTACATGCAGACCCAGGAGTTCTACATTTAGCAGCTTTGAGGCTGAAAGGAAAAGGCTAGAAGAAGCAGGGTGTTCGGCAGCTGTAATGGAAACATTGTTAAAAGCAAGAACAACCACCACTAACCAGACCTACTCCCGAATATGGGAAAAATTCATATCCTTCGCAGAAGACCAAGAGTTCGATCCTCGGGCACCATCAGAATCCCAGGTTCTGAGCTTTCTCCAAACAGGTCTGGACAAAGGCTTGTGTCAGTACACTCAGAGTACAAATCTCAGCCCTGACAGCATTGTCAGGAGTGAAGTGGGCATCACGGTGCCTAATCCATCAGTTTTTAAAAGCAAGTGCGAGAATTCGTCTTGCAGAACGATCATATGTCCCTCCATTGGATCTCCAAATAGTTTTGGACTTTTTGTCTCAAAGCCCCTTTGAGTCAGGGCAGACTACATCTCTATGGAACATATCTCTAAAAGCAGTATTTCTTACCGCAATCACCTCAAGCAGGAGGGTATCAGATATACAAGGCTTAGGCTATAAGCCACCATACTGTTGCCACCTCGCAGACAGGGTAATATTAAGAACACTACCGCAGTACAGACCTAAAATCAATACCCCATTCCATAGGAATCAGGAAGTAGTACTACCAACCTTTCAGGCAGAGACGTCAGACATACCACACAATCTGGATGTCGGGTCCATCTTAAAGACCTACATAGAAATGACGGCATCGTTCACGAAGGAGCAGAAGTAGACAAAGTGATCTGGATGCCGCACACCGGACGGAATAACAAGTGCCTTTATTAATAAAAAGCTGGAACACAAAACCCGTTATGAGTGCGAAACGCGTCAGCTGATCTCTGTACATCCCTGCTGTAGTGTCTTGTACATTTTGTGATCCAGCTTTTTATTAATAAAGGCACTTGTTATTCCGTCTGGTGTGCGGCATCCAGATCACTTTGTCTACTTCTGCTCCACCCTGCATCAGCCAGCACCTGGGACTCTTTCCCTCTGAAGGATTCAACATGCTTATACACTCATTGTTTTAAACCTACCTGGTGGAACTCTCTTCGCATCGTTCACGAAGGCAGAGAATCTGTTCATCATCTCAGAAGGGAGCAGAAAAGGGCTAGCAGCGTCCGCAAGGACACTGGCATCATGGCTAGTACAGGTCATCAGGAGAGCTTATACCGCAAAAAACCTTGATCCCCCAGCAGAGCTTAGGGCTCACTCCACAAGGGGGATGGCGGCCTCATGGGCGAATTTCCGAGGGGTTACCCCTGGACTAATCTGCAGGGCCGCGACTTGGGCAACCTTCAATACCTTTCTAAACCACTATAAAGTGGATCCTGCGGCTTTAACCACAGTACAGTTTGGCCGCTCGGTGTTGGAGCAATTGACATAAAACAAATAAAACTATATAAATGTGTATATAGAATAAATAGTACAGCATTACCCACCCATCTGTCTGGTGATTTTGTACATCCCATACAAATATGCTGTCATGCTGTGTCAGGCATGAGGAAAATGTTATACTTACCTAACGGTAATTTTCCTTTCCTGATGCAAGCATGACAGTATATAGGGGTCCCTCCCGTTAAAAAAAAAAAAAAAAATGAAGGAAAGAAAGAAACGAAAGGCCTCGCAGTGATACTAAATTACGAGAATACTGCAGCCAGGGAGGAGACCTAATCTTATAATATAACCGGTCCTGTGATAGGGCAGGGGGCGGAGCCTACCCATACATATATGCTGTCATGCTTGCATCAGGAAAGGAAAATTACCGTTAGGTAAGTATAACATTTTCCTCAATCCAGTTGTACACACTGGGAGTAAACAGGGTGTGTGTAGTACATCCCGTCCTTCTTCCTCACTGCTGTTCCCCCATCTCATTTGCCACTAATGGCTGTCAAAATGACAGCTGGGAGTTCCTGTGTAAATACAGCAGCTTTAGATGCTGTTGCTGACATCTGACAGTGTTTATAAACATTGTTCAGATGTAAGATAGAGAGGTAGAAAGCAACATATTTACGGATATTTTTCAGACAGGAGATAGAGAGATACAAAGTAACATTGTTTATAATCATTGATCAGACGGGAGATAGAGAGATACAAAGTAACATTGTTTAAAAACATTGATCAGACGGGAAATAGAGAGATACAAAGTAACATTGTTTATAAACATTGATCAGACAGGAGATAGAGAGATACAAAGTAACATTGTTTATAATCATTGATCAGACGGCAGATAGATACAAAATAACATTGTTTATAAACATTGATCAGACAGGAGATAGAGAGATACAATGTAACATTGTTTATAAACCTTGATCAACATACATTTTTCAGACATCAGGACACCCTTATGAGGTTAAGGCCCCTTTCACATGGGCCGTACTCCATCAGAAGTCCACTTGCTCAGCGGGGAATCTGTCTGCTGATCCTCCGCTGAGCAGGAGAATAGCTGGTCCGTGTCCGCTCCGCTTATGCAGAGTAGACACAGACACAGCCTGCTCTCCTCTATGGGTATTCGGATGTAAACGAATCCCAACTGCCACCAGATCCACCCAGATGAAGGGTAACAGAACCCCATGTAGGTGGGTGTAAACAGACACATGTCCACTTACACCCGCCACTCCATAGAGGAGAATGGAGGGTCATTTCGGGTCCTCCCACAAAATGGACAGGTGGACTCGATCAGACCGCTAGTGTGAAAGGGGCTTAAGAAAACAGATAAGATGACCCTACACATGGCTGTTATCGTGTCCCAGATTTCCAATCCCCATCATCCCCTGTTCTCTGCAGGAGATACCCAAGGAGTGTCATCAATCCAACACTGACCAGGATTGTAAAGGTGAACAGAAGTGCTGCCTCTCTGGCTGCCAGTATATATGCACAGGCACCAAAGGTAGGAGGCACAGGACTGACATGACGTCCATATACCAGAGTCCAAGAGTCACCCCTCCCGCCTCCAAAGACACCCTTTTAATCATATAATACAAATTTTAACAAGTTGGTTGCAGGAGAAGGTTAAACAAGACTATGACAGGAAAAGGTGTAGATAATTTGTAAGTCCTCTTTATTCAGAATGACAGAGAAGGGGTAAGTGTGTGGTATATGTAGCCAATCTACACTTACCACACTGACAACCATAACCCAGATACCTCCCTTCCTCTTCAAGGGCAGGAAGTAAACCAAGTTGTTGGAAGTAAGTCATGGAAGGGTAGGGATCATTTCTGTTAGTCCTCTGAAAGGAGCACTCAAAACACCCTTGCAACCTTAACCACTTCAGCCCCGGAAGGATTTACCCCCTTAACCACTTGCCGACCGGGCCATAGCCGAAAGACGGCTGCAGCGCGGTCGGCTAGTTCTGGGTTGACGTCCATGGACGTCCTCCCAGAATACTGCTCTCGCGCGCCCCCTGGGGCGCGCACTCGAGAACTTCCGTGACCGCCGGGTCCAGAGGACCCGGCGCATCACGGATCACGGTAAACAGCCGCTGATCGCGGCCGTTTACCATGTGATCGCTCCGTCAAATGACGGAGCGTTCACATGTCAACAGACCGGCGTCATCTCATGACGCCGGTTCCTCCCTCCCCTCTCTGTACCGATCGGTACAGTGCGAGGGGAGAGGGGGAGGGATCGGATGGCAGCACCGCTGTGGGCTGCATGTGTAGTGCTCACAGCGGTGCTCAGTGACAATTGTAGTCACATCCATCCCTCCCTCCATGCTCAGCCATCCCTGCAATATGCCCAGCAATACTCTGCATAATGCCCTGCAATACTCTGCATAATGCCCTGCAATACTCTGCATATTGCCCTGCAATACTCTGCATAATGCCCTGCAATACTCTGCATATTGCCCTGCAATACTCTGCATAATGCCCTGCAATACTCTGCATATTGCCCTGCAATACTCTGCATATTGCCCTGCAATAATCTGCATAATGCCCTGCAATACTCTGCATATTGCCCTGCAATACTCTGCATATTGCCCTGCAATAATCTGCATAATGCCCTGCAATACTCTGCATAATGCCCCGCAATACTCTGCATAATACTCTGCAATATACCCGACACTACTCTGCAATATACCCGACACTACTCTGCAATATACCCGGCACTACTCTGCAATATACCCGGCACTACTCTGCATTATACCCCGCAATACTCTGCATTATACCCCGCAATACTCTGCATTATACCCGGCACTACTCTGCATTATACCCGGCACTACTCTGCATTATACCCGGCACTACTCTGCAATATGCCCAGCAATACTCTGCAATATACCCAGCAATATACCCTGCAATATACCCTGCACTACTCCGCAATACAACTGCAATTTTTAACCAGTTCCCGCCCACAGTCATATGACGTCCTTGACTTTGAGCGGGGATATCTGAATAATGCCTGCAGCTACAGGCATCATTCAGATATCAGCTTTTTCAGCCGGCAATTTCCTACACCATAAGAATGATGATAGCGGCTGTTCCACTGCTTGATCATTCTTATGGGAGGCAAGAGGGGACGCCCCCCCCTTCCCGCCACCCTCCGGTGCTTCTACCGACTCACCGCTACGATCAAAGCCAAGATCGTTTTTTTTTTTTTTTTTATTTCAGGCTTCCCAGTCTAGAGGTGAGATGTGGGGTCTTATTGACCCCATATCTCACTGTAAAGAGGACCTGTCATGCCATATTCCTATTACAAGGATGTTTACATTCCTTGTAATAGAAATAAAAGTGATCAAAAATTTTTTTGGGGGGGAAAAAGTGTCAAACTAAAATAAATAAAGTAAAATAAACAATAAAAAAAAAAAAAATTTTTAAAGCGCCCATGTCCGTGTGCTCGCATGCAGAAGCGAACACATACGTAAGTCCCGCCCACATATGAAAACGATGTTCAAACCACACATGTGAGGTATCACTGCGAACGTTGGAGCGAGAGCAATAATTTTGGCCCTAGACCTCCTCTGTAACTCAAAACATGTAACCAGTAAAAAATTTTAAAGCATCACCTATGGAGATTTTTAAGTAGCCACGTTTGGCACCATTCCACGAGAGTGTGCAATTTTGAAGGGTGACATGTTAGGTATCTATTTACTCGGCGTAACTTCATCTTTCACATTATGCAAAAACATTGGGCTAACTTTACTGTTTTTTGTTTTTTTTTAAAGCACAAAACTGTTTTTTTTTTCCCAAAAAAAGCGTTCGAAAAATTGCTTGCGCAAACACCGTGTGAGATAAAAAGTTGCAACAACCGCCATTGTATTCTATAGGGTTTTTGCTAAAAAAATATATATAATGTTTTGGGGTTCTAAGTAATTTTCTAGCTAATAAATGATGATTTTTACATGTAGGAGAGAAATGTCAGAATTGGCCTGGGTGCTCCAGAAGGCCTGGAGGTGCTCCCTGCATGTTGGGCCTCTGTATGTGGCCAGGCTGTGTAAAAGTCTCACACATGTGGTATCACCATACTCGGGAGTAATAGCAGAATGTGTTTTGGGGTGTAATTTGTGGTATGCATATGCGGTGTGTGAGAAATAACCTTCTAATATGACAATTTTGTGAAAAAAAAAAAAGAAAAAAAAAAATCTAGATTTTGCAAAGAATTGTGGGAAAAGATGACAATTTCAAAAAAACTCACCATGCATCTTTCTAAATACCTTGGAATGTCTTCTTTCCAAAAAGGGGTCATTTGGGGGGTATTTGTACTTTTCTGGCATGTTAGGGTCTCAAGAAATTAGATAGGCCGTCAGTACTTCAGGTGTGATCAATTTTCAGATATTCGCACCATAGCTTTTGGACTCTCTAACATTCACAAAGACCAAATAATTTACACCAAGTTGCACTTATTTTTACTAAAGATATGTAGCAGTATAAAATTTACGAAGAAAAATTACTAATTTGCTAAATTTTATAACAGAAACAAAGAAAAATTCATTTTTTTACCAAATTTTCAGTCTTTTTTCTTTTATAGCGCAAAAAATAAAAAACCCAGGGGTGATTAAATACCACCAAAAGAAAGCTCTATTTGTGTGAAAAAAAGGACAAAAATTTCATATGGGTAAAGTGTTGTATGACTGAGTAATTGTCATTCAAAGTGTGAGAGCACCGAAAGCTGAAAATTGGTCTGGTTAGAAAGGGGGTTTAAGTGCCCAGTGGTCAAGTGGTTAATGACCAGGCCATTTTTTTGCGATACAGCACTGCGTCGCTTTACCTGACAATTGGGCGGTTGTGCGACGCTGTACCCAAAACAAAATTGATGTCCTTTTTTCCCCACAAATACAAATTTCTTTTGGTGGTATTTGATCACCTTTGCGGTTTTTATTTTTTGCGCAATAAACAAAAAGAGCGTCAATTTTGAAAAAAAACAATATTTTTTACTTTTTGCAATAATAAATACCCCCCAAAAAATAAAAAAATTTCTTCATCAGTTTAGGCCAAAATGTATTCTACATATTTTTGGTAAAAAAAAAAAAAATCGCAATAAGTGCATATTGATTGGTTTGCGCAAAAGTTATAGCGTCTACAAAATAGGGGATATTTTTATGGCATTTTTATTATTAATTTTTTTTTTTTATTAGTAATGGCGGTGATCAGCGATTTTTAGCGGGACTGCGACATTGCGGCTGACCGATCAGACACCTTTTTAGGACCAGTGACATTTATACAGCGATCAGAGCTAAAAATAGCCACTGATTACTGTATAAATGTCACTGGCAGGGAAGGGGTTAAGACAAGGGAGTGATCAAGGGGTTAAGTGTTCCCTAGGGAGGTATTTCTAACTGTGGGGGGAGGGGACTAACTGGAGGAGGAGAGAGATCGCTGTTCCTGATCACTAGGAACAACAGATCTGTCTCTACTTCCCTGACAGAACAGGGATCTGTCTATTTACATTGACAGATCCCCGTTCTGGCTCTCTGAGGAGCGATCACGGGTCGCCAGCGGACATTGCGATCTGACCAGAAGCTGAGGAATGGATACCTGTCAAAATCAGGTACCCGCTCCCCCCCCCAAAAAATTTACCAAATGTAAAGGAGGATGGGGGGGGGGGAAGGAAGGAAGAGAGGAACTTACCCTTTTGGGTGAGGTTCAGCTTTAGGATCCCTTTACATGTCCCATTTTCACCTAACTCCCGTGGCCAATAGAAAGCCAAATAAAGGTGTCACCCTGCCTTAATGGTTCTCCATAATGTAGAATAAAGACACGTTTGTAGGAGTCAAACTGTGAGTGGATAACACCCTTGCTATGGTCTTGGGATGAGCAAAGACAAACTGGTGGAGGGGCTTAGAAGGAGAAGCAGAGACAAGAGCTACAGTGGTAACTGGTTTGTCCTGGAGATCGCGCTGGACTGACTGGATCAGTCACTGGTAATGGATGGGAAATTGTGTGGGTGAGTAGGAAGAAATCCCTTTCCAGTAGGTTATGCCCAATGGTGGCGGTGAACTCTCTTGTGGCTTGGGCTGCTATCTTTTCCGATTCAGCCTTACGGTCATTTCTGCATGTAGATTTGGAAAAGAAGGAAAGAGCACCCGATGTCCAAAGAAATGTGAGTTTTAGGTAGGGTTAAAGTGGTTGTAAAGACTCATTCTCAGTATAGACAGTTATTGCCTTGTTATATCCTGGAGGGCAGGGACTGAAGTGAATGTACAATGTATCTGTAAAGCGCTAGGTAAATATAACTACCTGTAATAATAATAATAATAATAATAATAATGATAATAATAATAAATGTGTTTTTTTCCTGCAGAGGTGGTAAAACCGGGCACCTGTACCGTGGTTAACACCCTTTTACCATGTAAGGGCCCCATCCCCAGGAGGTGTAACGTAGACTCAGATTGTCTCGGGACAAAGAAGTGCTGTGACGTCGGCTGTGCTTTTGGTTGCGCGGAACCCAACAGTAAGTGGATGACTGTGATAAGATGTAAACATTGTTCAGAAAGGTAGAAAGCAACATATTTATGATTATTTTTCAGGCAGGAGATAGGGCAAGTTCACACCAGTGCATCAAAAATGCACCAAAAACATGCATGCAGAAAAGCATGCGGACTGCGTTTTTTATGGTGTGAACTGGCCCATAAAGAGAGATACAAAGTAAATTGTTTATAAACATTGATCATACAGGAGATAGAAACATACAAAGTAACATTGTTTATAAACATTGATCAGATAGGAGATAGAAAGATACAAAGAAACATTGTTTATAAACATTGATCATACAGGAGATAGAGAAATACAAAGTAACATTGTTTATAAACATTGATCAGACGGGAAATAGAGAGATACAAAAAGTAACGTTGTTTATAAACATTGATCAGACGGGAGATAGAGAGATACAAAGTAACATTGTTTATAAACCTTGATCAACATACATTTTTGGGACATCGGGCCACCCTTTTAAGGTAAGGCCCCTTTCACATGGGCTGTACTCCATCAGAAGTCCACTTGCTCAGCGGGGAATCTGTCTGCTGAGCAGGAGTATAGCTGGTCCGTGTCCGCTCCGCTTATACAGAGTAGACACAGACACAGCCTGCTCTCCTCTATGGACAGTCGGATGTAAATGAATCCCGACTGCCATCAGATCCACCCAGATGGAGGGTAACAGAACCCCATCCATTCATTTTTAGCTAATTAGATGTAGGTGGGTGTAAACAGACACATGTCCACTTACACCCGCCACTCCATAGAGGAGAATGGAGGGTCATATCGGGTCCTCCCACAAAATGGACAGGTGGACTCGATCAGACCGCTAGTGTGAAAGGGGCTTAAGAAAACAGATGAGATGACCCTACATATGGCTGTTATCGTGTCCCAGATTTCCAATCCCCATCGTCCCCTGTTCTCTGCAGGAGATACCCAAGGAGTGTCATCGATCCAACACTGACCAGGATTGTAAAGGTGAACAGAAGTGCTGCCTCTCTGGCTGCCAGTATATATGCACAGGCACCAAAGGTAGGAGGCACAGGACTGACATGACGTCCATATACCAGAGTCCAAAAGTCACCCCTCCTGCCTCCAAAGACACCCTTTTAATCATATAATACAAATTTTAACAAGTTGGTTGCAGGAGAAGATTAAACAAGACTATGACAGGAAAAGGTGTAGATAATTTGTAAGTCCTCTTTATTCAGAATGACAGAGAAGGGGTAAGTGTGTGGTATATGTAGCCAATCCACACTTACCACACTGACAACCATAACCCAGATACCTCCCTTCCTCTTCAAGGGCAGGAAGTAAACCAAGTTGTTGGAAGGAAGTCATGGAAGGGTAGGGATCATTTCTGTTAGTCCTCTGAAAGGAGCACTCATAACACCCTTGCAACCTTAACCACTTCAGCCCCGGAAGAATTTACCCCCTTAATGACCAGGCCATTTTTTTTGCGATACGGCACTGCGTCGCTTTACCTGACAATTGGGCGGTCGTGCGACGCTGTTCCCAAAACAAAATTGATGTCCTTTTTTCCCCACAAATAGAAATTTCTTTTGGTGGTATTTGATCACCTCTGCGGTTTTTATTTTTTGCGCAATAAACAAAAAAAGCGTCAATTTTGAAAAAAAAACAATATTTTTTACTTTTTGCAATAATAAATATCCCCCCAAAAAATAAAAAAAATGTCTTCATCAGTTTAGGCCAAAATGTATTCTACATATTTTTGGTAAAAAAAAAAAAAATCGCAATAAGTGCATATTGATTGGTTTGCGCAAAAGTTATAGTGTCTACAAAATAGGGGATATTTTTATGGCATTTTTTATTATTAATTTTTTTTTTTACTAGTAATGGCGGTGATCAGCGATTTTTAGCGGGACTGTGACATTGCGGCAGACAGATCGGACACTTTTTTGGGACCAGTGACATTTATACAGCGATCAGAGCTAAAAATAGCCACTGATTACTGTATAAATGTCTCTGGCAGGGAAGGGGTTAAGACAAGGGAGTGATCAAGGGGTTAAGTGTTCCCTAGGGAGGTATTTCTAACTGTGGGGGGAGGGGACTGACTGGAGGAGGAGAGAGATCGCTGTTCCTGATTACTAGGAACAACAGATCTCTCTCTACTTCCCTGACAGAACGGGGATCTGCTGTTTACATTGACAGATCCCAGTTCTGGCTCTCTGAGGAGCGATCACGGGTCGCCGGCGGACATTGCGATCTGACCAGAAGTGGGGGAATGGATACCTGTCAAAATCAGGTAACTGCTCCCCCCCCCAAAAAAAGTGCTAAATGTAAAGGAGGATGGAGGAGAGGAGGAAGAGAGGAACTTTCCCTTTTGGGTGAGGTCCAGCTTTAGGCTCCCTTTACATGTCCCATTTTCACCTAACTCCCATGGCCAATAGAAAGCCAAATAAAGGTGTCACCCTGCCTTAATGGTTCTCCATAATGTAGAATAAAGACACGTTTGTAGGAGTCAAACTGTGAGTAGATAACACCCTTGCTATGGTCTTGGGATGAACAAAGACAAACTGGTGGAGGGGCTTAGAAGGAGAAGCAGAGACACGAGCTACAGTGGTAACTGTTTTGTCCTGGAGATCACGCTGGACTGACTGGATCAGTCACTGGTAATGGATGGGAAATTGTGTGGGTGAGTAGGAAGAAATCCCTTTCCAGTAGGTTATGCCCCAATGGTGGACGGTGGCGATAAACTCTCTTGGGGCTTGGGATGCTATCTTTTCCGATTCCGCCTTACGGTCATTTCCACATGTAGATTTGGAAAAGAAGGAAAGAGCATCCGATGTGCAAAGAAATGTGAGTTTTAGGTAGGGTTAAAGTGGTTGTAAAGATTCATTCTCAGTATAGACAGTTATTGCCTTGTTATATCCTGGAGGGCAGGGACTGATGTGAATGTACAATGTATCTGTAAAGTGCTAGGTAAATATAACTACCTGTAATAATAATAATAATAATAATAAATGTGTTTTTTCCTGCAGAGGTGGTAAAACCGGGCACCTGTACCGTGGTTAACACCCTTTTACCATGTAAGGGCCCCATCCCCAGGAGGTGTAACGTAGACTCGGATTGTCTCGGGACAAAGAAGTGCTGTGACGTCGGCTGTGCTTTTGGTTGCTCGGAACCCCACAGTAAGTGGATGACTGTGATAAGATGTAAACATTGTTCAGAAAGGTAGAAAGCAACATATTTATGATTATTTTTCAGACAGGAGATAGGGCAAGTTCACACCACTGCATCAAAAATGCACCAAAAACATGCATGCAGAAAAGCATCTGGATTGCATTCGGACTGCATTTCTATGGTGTGAACTGGCCCATATAGAGAGATACAAAGTAAATTGTTTATAAACATTGATTATACAAGAGATAGAAAGATACAAAGTAACATTGTTTATAAACATTGATCAGATAGGAGATGGAAAGATACAAAGTAACATTGTTTATAAACATTGATCATATTGGAGATGGAAAGATACAAAGTAACATTGTTTATAAACATTGATCAGATGGGAGATAGAGAGTTATGCGAGTTTTAAAGCGGGGTTCCACCCAAATTTGAACAATATCTGTATGTATTCTCTTCCTTGCCTAGATGCTGACATGCCATTTAAAAAAATTTAAATCGCCGTAATTACCTTTTATTTTTCTATTCTTCTTTGCACTTCCTGGTTCTCCTCCCGTGGGAGTAGGCGTGTTTCTAGCCTCTCCCAGACTCCACACAGTCTCCTGGGAGCTAGTCTTAGGCTTCCCAGAATGCCACTGAGCATGTGCGGGAACGAGCGGTGAATGCTGGGAGCACAGCATTCACCACATCCAGGAAATAAATGCTTGTGGGCTTCAAATGCCCACAATGAAGATGGAAACCATCTGCAGTGAATAATATAAGTTATTCTTTCGGACGAAATCTGACACAGGCGGACATATTACACACAATATGTGAGTATGTAATGCTGAGAAGAAAAGTTTGTGAATGAACTAAAAAAAAAAAACGATAGATAGGTGGACCCCCGCTTTAAGTAGGTTTAAAGTGGTTGTAAAGACTCAAGGTTTTTTTTACCTTCATGCAGTCTAAAAAACCTTCTGTGTGCTGCAGCCCCCTCAATACTTACCTGAGCCCGATATTCCTCCAGCGCTGTGCACGGGGGCCTCAGCTCTCCCGGGTCTCTCCCTCCTCATTGGCTGAGACAGCAGTGGGAGCCACTGATTCCCACTACTGTCATTCACAGCCAGTGAGTAATTGAGGAGAAAGCAGGGTCAGGGCCGAGACGCGCTCCATGTGTGAATAGATACACAGAGCAGCGGCTCAGGAGGGAGTCTGCTTGGGTACCCCTGTAGCAAGCTGCTTGCTATGGGGGCACTCAACAGGAGGGGGGACCAGGAATACCAGTGAGGGACCCAAAAACAAGATGATCGGGGCTGCTCTGTACAAAACCACTGCATAGAGCATATAAATATAAAATGTTTGTTATTTTTTTTTAAATAAAAAAATGCCCTATATATTACTTTAAAAGGCATTTAATGAAATTAGCATCATGTACATCAAGCCAACGTGTTTTGGGGGAAAGGACTACCCCTTCTTCAGGGCTGTTACTGCATGCTATTAGATGGGAAAGATTGCTGCCTCTGCAGATACTGTATAGCCGGGACTCTGTCAGCCTGCAGTCTGAAATCTTGCAATTAATATATCCAGTTTGGGAACCATTCCCATCTAATAGCATGCAGCAACAGTCCATAATGTATAAAGCTGGATACTCTGCGTACTCTTAAGAAATCCTTTTTGTGGCTACATGTAAAATGACACAGCATCAGAAATGCAATGTGTTTCGGCTTATACAGCCTTCCTCATAGCATACCAACAACAGCCCTGAAGAAGGGGTAGTCCTTTTCCCCGAAACGCATTGGCTTGATGTACATCTCGCTACTTTCAATAAACACCTTTTAAACCTACCTAAAGCTCGCATTTGTTTGGACATCCGCCGCTCCTTCCTTCTTTTCCAAGTCTACAAGCTACAGTGGGGAAGTCTCACAGCTGTAGAAGGAAACTCTGATATAAGAAGCAGGAGGATCATTCAACCCAATCGTGGCTACCCAAATCTGAAATACCATGTGTCCATTTTTCATGTTATAACGCTTCTATATGACATATTGACTGGTAATGGGTTTGGATTATATTGTTCATGACTGCCTTCATTGTCTCCTCATCCAGAGTGAAGTCACAACAGGACGAGAAAAGTCACAAGGTCTTCCAGATGACGAGAACAGCATTAGTTCTTTTCTCCCGCGGGGACATCACCCTGTCAATGACTATTAATGACTAATAAAAAACTAATGACTAATGTCAATAACTAATAAATGATCATTCCAATCATGATGATTTGTGTGGTTTCTATACTTTTGAAGGTTCTCATGAATCCAGGTCATGGTATAACTAATAGTAGTCACATGTCACTGGTGGGAGGTGTGAAAGTTTGTGACACTCACCTTGTTCTGATTAGAGATGAGCCGAACACCCCCCCCCCCCCCCCAGTTCGGTTCGCAGCAGAACATGCGAACAGGAAAAAATGTTGTTTGAACAAGCGAACACTGTTAAAGTCTATGGGACACGAACATGAAAAATCAAAAGTGCTAATTTTAAAGGCTTATATGCAAGTTATTGCCATAAAAAGTGTTTGGGGACCTGGGTCCTGCCCCAGGGGACATGTATCAATGCAAAAAATAAGTTTTAAAAACGACCGTTTTTTTGGGAGCAGTGATTTTAATAATGCTTAAATTCAAACAATAAAAATGAAATATTCCTTTAAATATCATGCCGGGGGGGGGGGGGTGTCTCCTTAGTATGCCTGTAAAGTAGCGCATCTTTCCCATGTTTATAACAGTGCTACAGCAAAATGGCATTTCTAAAGGAAAAAATGTCATTTAAAACTGCTCGCGGCTGTAATGTATTGCCGGATCATAGGCAATATAGATAAAAATACAAAAAAAAATGGCGTGACTGTCACCCCCAAAATCCATACCAGGCCCTTCAGGTCTGGGATGGATATTAAGGAAAACCCTGCACCCAAATTTTTTACAAAATGGCGTGGGGATCCCCCAGGAACTATATACTCTGAACAGCAGTATATATACTATGCAGCCTGCCCTATATACTCTGCAGAAAATTGGGCCTTAGGTGTTGGTGGTACCAAAACACTGTAAGCCCTCACAGTTACTCTTGTTGGGCGCAGGAACGGGCCCTGCTGTGAAATATTATATCAAGAATTGTAATTACATGCCCCTTTTAAACAGGGGCAGAAAAATTGGGCCTTTGGCGGTGGTGGTGGTGGCGCCACAACACTGTAACCCCTCACAAATACTCTTGTTGGGCGCAGGAACGGGCCCTGCTGTGAAATATTATATCAAAAATAGTAATTACATGGCCCTGTTAAACAGGGGCAGAAAAAAGTGGGCCTTGGGTGGTGGTGGTGCCACAACACTGTACCACCAGAAATGTAGTAGAAACTGTACACACTGTATTAGATACTGTGTACACCACCAGAAAAGTAGCAGAAACTGTACACACTGTATTAGATACAGTACAGGCGGTGTACACAGTATTAGCAACTGTACAATGGCTGCACTGTATTGTATACTGTATACACCACCAGAATAGTAGTAGAAACTGTACACACTGTATTAGATACTGTGTACACCGCCTGCACTGTATTAGAAACTGTCCTTCTGAGGATCAGTGGCCACTCCCTCGGCTGAGACTACATGTCCAAGATACGTGACTGAAGTCTGATAGATTTGACAATTCTCTAACGACAACTTCAGCCCCTCAGTGTGTAATCCTTGGCAGACTTTCTCCAATCGAGCTTCGTGCTCCTCCAACATTTTGACAAAAACGATGATATCTTCCAGATACACGAGCACTTCTATCAAGTTCATGTCGCCCACTGTGTTCTCCATCAGTCTCTGAAAGGTGGAGGGGGCCCCTGTTAACCCCTGTGGCATGTGGTCGAATTCAAAGACTCCTAGAGTACTGATAAAGGCTGTCTTCTCTCGGTCGTCCGGATGCATGGGTATCTGATAATATCCACTCTTCAGATCCAGAGCACTGAACCATTTAGCACCCGATAGGCATTGCAGGGCCTCTTCTATACGAGGGGTTCTGTACTGATCTGGGGTAGTCGACTGAAAGTTCGGTAGTCAATACACATCCAGAGGGACCCATTTTTCTTTCTCACGACCACAATAGGAGAGGCATAAGGGCTCCTGGATTCTCTAATGACCCCCAACTTCTTCAGTTCAGCCAATTGTTCCCGAAGTAAAACTATAAATAAAGAATTGCGCTAGGTGCATAAATGGTAAAAAAATGAATAAATCAATAATAAACAAAGAGTCCTGCTGCTGGACACTATAACCCAGATATAAGGCAAAAAGATGTATGGATAATGAACAGTGCAGCACTGGACATAAATCTAGATGAATTATTATACCAAACAATGATAATAACACCAATGAAAAATAGTGACAACAATGAAAGTGACAATATACTAATAAGATGCTGTGAGCAATCTATAATAATAATAATTTTAAAAAAAGGGCTAGAAAAACACATATGCGAGAGTACCCGGAGCTGCACAACCCAAAAGTAGAATACAAAAAAATATATCGAGAATTTCCCCGGGGGGGTTTTAAAGCAGCAAAACATGGACTCTTAATATAAGATAAGTAGATCATAATATTCAAAATGCGATAGATTTATTAAAAGATACAATTTCTGGTTCATATGCAACAAACAGCAACATAAAACATCATGGCCAAAGGGCCCTCAGGTGAACATATTATAGTGTATAGCAATAGCATAACAAAATTGATATCCACTGACTACCCCAATGCATTTCGACCCATTCTAGTCTTCTTCAGGGGGATTTAGATTCTAGAAAGATATATCAAAATTAAAACTTTGAGCAATATACAAAACATTTATACAACATTAGGTTTATTTAAAGCAATGTCTCGTTTTATTTATAGAGGCATATTTACCATTGGGTGGATGATAAAATGAAGGTGCATTGCACAAACCAGGTTGTTAAAAACATGAGGGTTCAAGAAATCACAAGGACCACACATATCCCATCCGTGTCCTCCAGGCGCACCCACAGTCCATCAGACTTACAAGGGGCCACACAATTTGACTAGGAGGAGATGGCGGGGGGCAAAGCACCTGCCGTTCGGTTAAAAAAACTATATTAATGAGTATTCTGAAAATATCTAATGCATATATCTAATATCTAAACTTTATTAGTGAGTATTCTGAAAATATCTAATGCAGTTGGGCAGTAGCAAAATAGCCCTCACTGCAACAAATATTGATTTGTAATAGTTACGCCTTTTGATTTTGGATTGAATTAGTCCAAAATTAGTGTAATAAATGAAGTCAATTTGTATTGAATGGGGTATACTACCCAGGTGAGTCAAAAAAGCAAATGAATGTGCTGGGTGTGCCACATGTGATGGTGAGGAGTGTAAAAGTAATCGTACTGAAAAATATATAGGGTGTGGGGCGCAAAAAACGGTGTAAATATATATGGTGTGGGACGCAAAAAACGGTGTAATATAAACCAAAAGTGATGAAAACTAAAAAATACGTGTTAAGTGCCTATGAATAGTGAAAAAGTCCATATATGAATAAATAAAATAAAATTAAAATTGTAGGAAGGAGTGTAAGTGTAAAGATATAAACCCAGACAGAGGTATTGTATTAATAAAGGAATATGATGGGTATACTTGAGTTGGGAATACCAAAAGCCTAAAAGGGATAATAATAATAATAATAAACCACCAATGTATAAACACCCATCAGTGGAAAATAAGTGCTCTTGGAACCTAAAATATAATCTAAAACAATATTGAAATAAAGTGATAAAGTCCAAAAAATTATCCAAAGAAGGTGTGAAATAAAGAGTGCAGGATCACGATCCAATAATCCACTCGATAGTGCCGCCCACCACCGGGAGAAAAAATGGAGGCTTACCAGAAAGCCTGCGATCGCCCTTACTCAGGGGGGTCAAAACAGGCTTAGTAGTTTACCGTTGATATCCTATTGGAATATTGGAATTGCAGTCGATGTCCCTCTGACCTCCTTTAATGATGGCTTGTCAGCAACAGCAGGAGACACTCAGGAGAGTGTAGTCCCAGGATGGTTCATGCAGCAAACATTCCAGCAAGGGTGAATCAAAAAACAAAATGAAGGGACTCCAATAGTGCAGAGGGCTCGATCACCATTGTTTCCCTTAGTGTCTTCAATAGAATCTAAGCAGTCTATTAGCACTTCTCCGGGTCTCATTTTCATTTGTCGGTCTAAGGCATTTATTGAAACAATAAAGTCAAAGAAAGGGTCAAGCCCAGCTCTGTGTTCAGGAGAGTTCTCTTGTACCTCCTCAGGAGATTTATAGCCTATATGGGGGGGTCTTCTGAATCCGGAGAGGCTGAACACAACAGGATAGATGGATGGATGGATGGAGAAAAAAATAACTAAATAAATAAATAAATAAAATAAATAAAAATAAACTTTAAAAGGCGACCGGAGCGAGGACAAAAAAAGAACTTTATCACTTTATTTCAATATTGTTTTAGATTATATTTTAGGTTCCAAGAGCACTTATTTTCCACTGATGGGTGTTTATACATTGGTGGTTTATTATTATAGATTGCTCACAGCATCTTATTAGTATATTGTCACTTTCATTGTTGTCACTATTTTTCATTAGTGTTATTAGCATCAATTGTTCCCGAAGGTCCACCAGGTCACACAAAGGGATTTGTCTAGCTCTTTCTTGGAAAGGCTTATCTTCACTCAGCCGAATTCGGTGTTGAGCACTCTTGGCGCAACACACATCAAAGTCATTCTTGGAGAACATTTGTCTCCCATCGGGCTAACTGAGATTTAATCCTCTCTTCCCATCTGGGGGACAGATTTGGACACTGGACAGTGGTCTCTCTTCCATTTTCCCTCCGGATTAAGTCATCCCCTTTCAGTGGGGTGGCAGCACTCAATTTCCCAATCACCATACGAGGCTTTAGACTGATTGGATGGCTGGTGACATTTCTCACACTGACAGGGATTCTTCCCCTGCTTCTCAGTAAGTCCCTAGTGGATATGATCTCTGGAACTAGTTATATTCCACTATCTTCCTCCAGTGGATCAGCTTCTACCACCACATAGGGACCCGGTTGATCCCATGATCGCTTAACAGTGGCTTTCATACAAGTTCTTTCACCAGGCTGCAACACGTTTTCTTGTGTATCTAGTCGCCACAGTTTCCTACCCCTTCAGCGAGGGCCTTCTTTTCCTGCAATACACGCTGATAAGCCTTATGCAACTGAGGATGGATCTTCCCTAATGGAGCACCCTCCAGGGACAGCGGCGTGAGTAATCTCCTCACAAGATTGGTGTTGGTCCCTATCAGCAAGGAATTTCGGCCTGCCCCAAGAGGTCGAGGACAGACAACAGCCAAAGTGTCGAAAGTCTCCGCCTTTCCAGCCAAGGAAGTATCAAAGTTTATCTTGATAGGGATATAACCGTCATATGGGCACTTTTGGGTACCTATACCCCAGATCTCTAACTCTTCGAGCTTACACAAAGGGATGTGCCTTAAGTGCTTGTTATAGAAGTCCCGATACAGCAAAGTCACCTGGGCTCCTGTATCCAGCAAAGCTTGAATATAGATACCCTCTACTTGTATCGAGACTATCGAAGGCCCTAGATTTCCAGATGGTGACTATAGTTTGAGTCCTAATCAGCTTCTTTGAGGGTGAGTCTGTTTAACAACTCAATCAGAAAGGTGTTCATTGATTTCCCGTGTCCGTCTTTCCTTCCCCGGGGCCCAGTTTTCTTTTTAACAGGCAAGAAAGGGGAAGAGGTAGCAGGCGGTTTTCTTTTTTTTTCTCTTCTTTGATTCTTTATTAGCTTTGGAGCGCAGTTTTCCCTCGGGACTCTCAACTAGCTCCTTCACTGAGGTCCCTTGAAGTTTCCTGCCGGCATTTGGAAAAGGAGCCTCTGTAAAGCTTTTAAAACTTGCGTGAGTAATTGTGGGCTGATTCCAGCCTTGGGGCACTCAGCCCGGAAGTGTCCAACTTCCCCACATCCATAACATTTCTTTTCTCGCACTTTTCTCGCACTCTGAAGTTTTGGCCCTCCTTGGTGAAGTCCTTGTTCTTGGACCTTTACTTGAGTTTCAATTACTCGCATTAGAGCATGATACATATAAGTTTGGGCTTGAGCTACTTGGGTCATCAGTTCAGCTGGTCCGAGTTTGCCCACCAGCTTGTTAGTATCAGAAATGGCCAGCCCAGCCTGTTCTGACTCAGTTTCACTGTCGTTATCCGAGAAACCTGCTTCAACATGGACAGTTCGGGCAACTACTTTCTCCCTCTTAGCAGCAATAGCGCTCAATTCTCTTGTTCCCTGTCTCTTTTCTTCCAATAGAGCTTCCTCTTCCTGCACTTCTCTTATCAATTCAGGATACGTGGGTACAACCTTGGTTCTTTTCAGTAATAACTTTAAGACAATGGGATGGTTTGGCCCCTTGCAAGACCCAAACTAAACAAGCTTGATCAATCGTCCTTGGGATCAATACCACTTTTTAGAATAATCTGGTGCAACATTCTGTCTACTCGGGAGATGTATCCAGAGAGGCTCTCCCCCTTTTGTTGATAAGTGTGATTAAATTTGTACATCAGATCTGCAGTTGTTTCAACTCTTCTGAATACAGCATCTTCGAAGTACATAACAATACAAGATTTCCTTCCCATTCTCAAGTTATGGATTAAATCGGCAGCAGGGCCTCGGAGGCTCTCACTGAGCCGCTGTCGTTTCACACGCCCTGAAACACTCCATTCCTCCATAGCCCGGATGGGCTGACTCATCCAGATCTCAAACTCATCTTCTTCGATAGGGGTCGGCAGCTGACCTGAGATAAATCTGAATCTCTGATAGCTCTGATTGGCATTTCCAGATCCATTCTTCATTAAGCTATCAACTAGCCGGCTCATGTCAGTGTAGAAGGAAACAGGAGAGGCACTGGCCCCATGAGATTCTGTCCCAACAGATCATAGGCCCCTCTCCTGGGCCCTCGGTGATGGCTGCATCTCAACAGTCTCTCCCCGCACTTTCAGTGGGATCACCCTGGCAGTTACCCCTTCAGCTGGGTGTACCTCTTCTTCCTGAAAGCAAACAGTTATCTCTTCCTGCCATTCCAACATTACCCTGACTTGGTCCAGGTCATACTCAACTTCCACATCCACAATGTAGGCCCTCTGTCCTGGGGCTAGAGCTTTCACCCACTGTCGAATCTCCTCAGTGCATTCCCTTCCTGAGATCTCTAGAACAGTGCTTTGCTCCACTTGAGCTCCCTGGGCTCTGCCCCAAGCAACCGCAGCCATAGAAGCTGCCTTCCACGCGGATCGTGGCTCTTGTCTAGGTTGACTAGGGCCAGCTGCAGAACAGATCCCAGACAAGCCCCAAATGTAGCATGGCCCCCTTGAGGACTGCTTGTATTTACCTGTTCATCTGCATCCCCATGACCCTGTCAACATTCCAACCCACCTGACACTCTGCGTTCAGACATCTTTTACAAGCACCTTTAAATGACACATCACACACAGGAATTCCCTGAACAAGACAGCTTAGGAACAGTTCAACGGTACAAGAGCACAATATACATATATGTACAATGAAATACCACCTGGAGCATGATCTGTAAGGACAGTAAGGGGTTAGCTATTTAATGCAGGCAGTCACACACACTAAAGGGGAACTCCAGGCCGGCCTATTTAACCTTTATAGCCTAATGAGAGAACAGACAGCATAGGGATAAGATAGGCCCCTTTAAATAGTAACAACAGCAATGTCCAAGATGCAGGCCTGATAGTCTTCACCGGCAGTTGGAGCGCATTAGATTATATCCAATAAGGCACAGTAATGTGATAGCAAGCCGAATAGCTTAAACAGGTTAGTGGTACTCCTTGAAGTGGTTTTAGGTAGAGGTGTCTATGTACAGTGTTCAAATAGAATCGCAGTAAAGTGTTCTCAAGGTCAAGGTTTCTGTACACAGTGTTCGAATAAGATAACCAGGGAAGGATTGCATAAGATGGGAAATTGCCCTCTCACCAACGACTGGACCACCTAGACGTCTTGCAGACAGAGTCCCTGGAAGAGACGTCCTTCAGTAACGAGACAAGCGATGACCCACAGCTGCTGAATGCGGACGATCATAGTGTCAATGTGATGGGTTGGTGTCGCATAGATGTCTGATGAACAGCAAGCAGAGTTAGGCCCTTCGGGGCTGGGTGGAAATCACTCGAGTACCGCGTGGTAGGCCGCAGCCTCCTCTCTCCGCCACACGAAGGTGTGCACTCGGCAAGGCCCAGGAAGAAGAGAGAACAGATGGATCTGCTGACTCTTTTGTAGTTCCTCCAAGAAATCTCCTTGGGTTGTAGCAAGGATCCCTGGGATGTGTAGTCCAGGTGTACTGTCATGCAACAGAATCGCCAGTCTGAAAAACTACTATGCCCATAATCCTTTTGGTTGGGCTCACAGATATGACAGTCACTGGCGCCCAGCACTAGAGGGATATAACTATGGGTGAAGAATGACTGGGAAAATTGCATGTTATAACTGTAGTCCACCATGGCTACACCTGTATATGACATTAATATAAATAATAAAGGATAATTCAATTCTGCTCCATGATGATTTGTGAGTGTATCTGTATGTTTGTTTGTTTTTTTTTCATAGTGAAACTACATCTTACATATTATCAAATTGCTTCCAGGTTTTCTGAAACAATACGATTTCAGATTTCTGAAGGTTTTTTTTTGGCTGATTACGCAGAGCTGATCATGCCCAGTTACTGCTGTATACCTAGCATCCTTACTGTACCAGGATTTGCAGAGCACATATTCTCAGTAGCGTCACGTGCTCCTACCTGCAATTGGGCCACACCCTGTCTGATCTAACGTGAGGCTTGGCATGTGCAGGATTTATTGGTGACATCAGTGGAGGAAGTATGAAGGCATGTAGAACGTAGGCACCAGGATGGATAAAGATGGTGCCAGCTTAAGTGGGAGGGAGGTTTGTGCAGGGTGCAGTCTTGTGTATGGTAAGGCTTTAAATCTTTGGGAACTCAGTATTCTCAAAGATGAAATTGTGATGTCATCAGCTCCTCCTCTCCAAACGGAGAACACCTTGTATTCACTGAAAAAGACAAAGCTTCTCCTGAGTGGTGGAGGTGCAGGAGCAAGAAACTCTCTGTATTTGGTGCACAAAGGGGAAGTTGCTTGAGCACCTTCTGGAAAAGTATTAGGCCACAACAGTGAACTAAAGCTGCCTACTTCCTCGAAACCAAAATAAAGGGGTTGGGGTCTGGAGAAAGGTGTTGGAGATTACAATGCTCCATGAAATCTTCAGATGTAACAATAGACACCTAGGACAGAATACAATCCAGATGTACTAATTGGATTGGCTTTGTCTACAGGGATTCTGGTAGAATAAGGCAGTTCAGGCATCAACCAGGTCTTCCCGATTGTGACAGGAGTCACTTTGGGTGGGGGGCTTGTGGAACCCAGCTTACCTTAGAGAGCTCTGGAAACTCCTTGTCCTGCTCCCCCAACCCCTCTTATGTGTAAGTTACCCTGTGTTTATTAGGGGCACAGGGTGACGAGAACCCTAGTCTGATCTGCACTAATCAGTCTCACCGTACAACCACACCCAGCATTTCCTTTTACCCCTGTTATCCGGGGTTCTATATGTCTGGTTTGTGTTGAAAGAATGAAGGGGCTCTTTCACTTTGGACAGTAATATTTTTGAACAATATCTCTCAAGAAAATATGAAGATAAATTCCACCATTCCAACTGCTGGAATACTGTATGAGCTTGGTCTCATAAATTGTTGTATACTTTTTACTACCGGTAGATTGTTTGAGGTGTGGCTGTATCCCATTTTTCTATTCTTTGTCTGCCTTGGGAACAACGTATTTTGGGATGTATATGTGTTTCTAGCATGTAGACAAGGGGCAGGGTGGAGGGAAGGGGGAATTTTTCCCTGGTGGTGTTGCTCACGAGTGAACAATTTTTTCCAGAGTTGAAGGCGGACAGAATCATACCATTCCAGCAGGACCTGCATTGATACTGGTCCCCTGTGCTGTATCCGCATCTCTCCCAACCTCCTTTCGAATTCCTCTTTCATGGCAGCTGGCATCTGTACCTCTCCTCTCCTGCTATCCAAACCTTGGATCCCGGTGGTGGTTTGGACATGTTCACAGCAAGGAAGCACAATCCCACCGTTGCCACGAATTTCATGGGCCCCCATACAAACTGAATGGCATGTGTGCCATGGCCTGTTGGTTCCAATGTGAGAGCTGGAGGCCAACATGAGCTACCCATTGAAATTAATGAATGCAGAGTGAAGAGAAGCCAGTTGGGTTCATACCAGTGGCAAGATCGTGGGAGAAGGTAAGTATAAGTTGAGGTTGCCTGCACTTACGGGCTTTATTAATAGAAAACTTCTCCAAAGCACCTATTATGTAAAAAAAAAAATGTCCAGATGAACAATAAAGGACTCATACCATTTAAGGACTTTTCAGGAATAGGCTGTGTGGAACCAGGGTCTTCCTGTGTTTAAAGTGTCATCATGACCATGATAATGAAGTCATGTAGAGGACTAGTGTATGTTCTCCATCATCCTCTTCTTTAGTCACCCACCTGCCCAAGTGTGATGAACATACAGTGCCTTGAAAAAGTATTCTTACTCCTTGAAATTTTCCACATTTTGTCAGGTTAAAAACAAAAAAGTAAATGTATTTTATTGGGATTTTATGTGATAGACCAACACAAAGTGGCATATAATTGTGAAGTGGAAGGAAAATTCTAAATAGGTTTCAACAGGCATGTACTGGCCATCGGGACTACCGGGATTTTCCCGGTAGGCCGATGGCTCAGTGGGCCGGTTTCATTCACAGACAGGCTGTTATTTGAGCACCGCTGTACTGCCGGACTCAGCACGGCGCTCTTCAGCTCTTTCCGCCCCCGCTCGGCTCTTTACGGACACTGCACACATTTTCGGCCACCTCCAGCCCGCTCTTGTCCTTTTCCATCACCGCTCGTCTTCTCCGCGCCCCCCCTCCTCTCCGACAGCTCTTCGGCTTCGTCTGGAAAAACTCAGCTATCTCCGGCGGCCTCCGTGGTAATGGTCGCTGTGGCAAACTCACTCGGGACAGAGGCTTTTGGAGGGGACTGAATGCTAGCCTCTTGCCTACTGATTATGGGCCCTGGCATTTGGGGGAATGGTGCGCTTTGTGAGCTGTATGCCTGGGGACCATTGAGGTGGTGTTACTTTGGATTCGGGTCCTTGTCCCCCAGGACACACAAACTCTGGGAACCCTGTGTAAGCCATATTGGAAATGGTGACTGGGAGGGTATGTCTTGGATTGCTTAAAATGGGACAGTAATATTTATCCACAATATTTCCCAGGATATATGTAAAGACTATTCTTGGTTTCTTTGATTCTGAACTCAACATGTTAGTTGAGAGAGCTGATCACATTGGCCTCTAAAACTGGGTAGGAGCCGGATAGTCTACTCCTACTATAGTTTGTTGCCTACTAGGCTGAGGAGGGGGGGAGATCACTGTTTGTATTGTTAATTGTAATTAGCTCCTGCTATTGTGAGAAGGTGTCCTGAGTTTATACTAATGTGTGAAGCTCGGTGACAACAAGTCTGACCTGTAGTGAAATCCTGATTAATCATAACAATGCTCCGGAGGTCACGGAGTCACATCGGCTGCTTTAAGGGATTAGTTAATTAGCTCTTGTTAATTAGGTTTCTGGTTACAGTTCTTATTGTAAGCCTGCTGTATATATTTGTGTGACATCTCAAATAAATCAGTCCATGTTCAGCAGCTAAACAAGTATTGTCTTGTTTTGTGCTTGTGAGCGGTTGGAATATCTGATATCTATATTCAGACTGGGAGGAAGCGATATACTGATGGAAGCACTCAAGCGGAGTGGGGGAAGTTTTCGTTACATTGGTGGCAAGCAGTGGGATGCTTCCTGCAGTCTGGGACATCCAAACCTCCACCTGGATCCAAGGTCCGGATAGCAGGAGAGGAGAAGAGAGGTACAGATACCAGCCGCCATGGAAGAGGAATTCAGAAGGTAGTTGTGAGAGATGCAGATACAGCACAGAGGACCAGTATCGGAGCAGGTCCTGCTGGGATGGTTTGATTCTATCCGCTGCGAACTCTGTAAGGAAGCACTAGCCTGTGAGCAGCGACACCAGGGAAAAGTTCTCCCCTCCATCCAGGAAAGGTACTGGTCACAGTATGGATTGCGGGTGCTGTTTTTGGGAGAAAAACCGCACAAGGAGCAGACAGCGGAATTAAGCAGGCTGGTCTGGGCAGAGATGCAGCTGGATGAGAGCTACAGAGCCCTCCGGTGGCATGTATCCCAAGCATGCCCTTGGATAGAGGATGACAGCCCAACGGAAGGCTTTGGCTACGGCAGCCTGGGACTGTTGTACGTGAAGATGACAGGGGACCCTAACTTTGGGAGTGATTTGGAGTGGCGGTTAGACGAAATCATGGATTTCAGAGAAGGGCTACTGAACGTCTCGGAAGTGCACTGGGCACTGGAAGATTAAGAGTTTCTGGCCATGCAGGAATGGAAGCTGGAGATCGCCTACAGACAGCTGCTAGACTCTGCTCAGCGCCAGGACTGGGCTTCCTTTGCCTGGGACTATCAGGAAATACCAGTTGACAACTCTGAAATCCTGGCTGAAGAGTCGGCAAGGTGGCATAGTAACAGTGTGCTTTGCCCACCTGACCCCGCAGCTATGAATGTGGAGGTCATATGGCGGATGCAGCAAGTGCTTACTGACCTTGATGATCCTGTTTCTGCATGAGATGATCTTGGATGGAGGAATGTGCCTGTCCAGCGGCATGCCAGAGAATTGGCAGTGGAAAATCTTGAGGTTGTCATCCCCAAAGGTGAAGTGCTGACAACAGGGCAGAGCTCTGCTAACCTCTGCCCAGCACCGATAGCATCTTCTGGGTTCCACGGACAGGAGATGGTGGACATCTATCCCCAGACACCAGTTGCAGAGACAGGGGATTTGATAGACTTCTCTGCTGAGGAAGAACAACCTGATGAGCCTCCAGCAGAAGAGCTGGAAACAGGGCCAAAGTTCACTGTGCTCTGCACAGCACCAACAGCAGTATCTGTGGAGTTGCAAGGAACTTCCCCAGCTGAAGCACTGGTCACCAGACAGAGGGTCCAAGACCACTGCCCCACACCTGTGGTAGTTCTAGAGGCTCAGGGTGAGAAGGTAGCAATCACTTCCCAGCAGCAGATACAAGGGGAGAAGGGAGAGGAGGTGTTTGTCGTCCCTCCCCAACAGTTGGCCAGGGTGGAGGAAGCGGTCTTTCCTTCCCAGCAAAGATCCGTGCACCTGAGAGACAGTACCAGAGACATGTCGTCCCAGCAGCCAGATGAAGGAATGGAAAAGTAAGTAGCCAGCTCACCTCCCCAATGGCAGCTACACAGTTTGGGAGTGGAGGAATCCAGCCTCCTGCCCCAACAGTTAGCCGGAGCAGAGGATGTGGTGTCCACAGCAGAAGTGCTGGCAACAGAGCAGAGCGTTACCAAACTCTGCCCAGCACTGGCAACAACTGTGGAGATCCAGGGGGCCGGGGCAGTCAGCCCCTTTCTCCAGCTACAAGCTGATGTAGTGAAGCTGCTACTCCCAGCTGAATCGCTGGCAATAGGACAGAGCGCCGTTGGCCTCTGCCTAGCACCTACAGTTTCTTCTTAGCTTCAGGGAACTGGGGCAGTGGGCTCCTCTGCCCAGCAAGAGGCCAAGCCATGGAATGGTAAACACCACCCAGCTGAAGCGCTGACAGCCGGACAGAGGGTCAATGACCTCTGCCCCACACCTACTGAGGTCAACTATTCCTTGCAGCCAAGAAAGGAGATCATGCAGACAGACTATGTGAGTTCACTCTGCCTGACTAACACATGTCCAGACCAGGTGGGGGTCTGGGACCTTGTTAGTCAACTTTTGATGGGGGAGAAATGTGACAGACTCACCCGGGACAGAGGCTTTTGGAGGGGACTGAATGCTAGCCTCTTGCCTACCGATTATGGGCCCTGGCATTTGGGGGAATGGTGCGCTTTGTGAGCTTTATCTCTGGGGACCATTGAGGTGGTGTTACTTTGGATTCGGGTCCTTGTCGCCCAAGACACACAGACTCTGGGAACCCTGTGTATGCCATATTGGAAATGGTGATTGGGAGGGTATGTCTTGGATTGCTTAAAATGGGACAGTAATATTTATCCACAATAGCTCCCAGGATATATGTAAAGACTATTCTTGGTTTGTTTGATTCTGAACTCAACATGTTAGTTGAGAGAGCTGATCACATTGGCCTCTAGGACTGGGTAGGAGCCAGTCCACTCCTACTATAGTTTGTTGCCTACTAGGCTGAGGAGGGGGGCGATCACTGTTTGTATTGTTAATTGTAATTAGCTCCTGCTATTGTGAGAAGGTGTCCTGTGTTTATACTAATGTGTGAAGCTCGGTGACAACAAGTCTGACCTGTAGTGAAATCCTGATTAATCATAACAATGCTCCGGAGGGAGTCACATCGGCTGCTTTAAGGGATTAGTTAATTAGCTCTTGTTAATTAGGTTTCTGGTTACAGTTCTTATTGTAAGCCTGCTGTATATATTTGTGTGTCATCTCAAATAAATCAGTCCATGTTCAGCAGCTAAACAAGTATTGTCTTGTTTTGTGCTTGTGAGCGGTTGGAATATCTGATATCTATATTCAGACTGGGAGGAAGCGATATATACTGACGGAAGCACTCAAGCGGAGTGGGGGACGTTCCGTTAGTCGCTGTAAGTTTAAATGAGCTGGAGCCGCCCGTGTGACGTCCTGAGAGCAGCTGACATGCAGAGAGGTCCACGGAGCGAACAAGGGAGGCCAGAGGATCACGGTGCTGCAGGAACCCGTCCAGGTAACTGGCCGGCCTGGCACAGCTGCATAATGCAGAGCCATTGAATATACAGCAAAGGATGTGGCGCTAACTAAAATAACATAAAAATAACTGTGTCCATGGTATTAAAGTGCAAAAAGAGTGCAAAAAATGTGCAAATTAATCTCTTCGAATGTGCACAGAAAAAAAACTGCAAAACATGCAATCAAAGCAGTAACAGTAAAGTGTGCCAGTGCAAGAAAAAAAAACTCTGGGTAGTGTGATCCCACTTGTGAAAGGTGGAAGCAAGTGGGATCACACTACCCAGAGAAGTGCAGCCCACCAGCAGCATGCTGTCACTGCTGCTGGGGGCTTCCCCCTTCACCCGATCTTCCTTCTGGGTTTGCGTGCTCCAGCTGTGTGGATAGCCAGGCCGTGATGACGTCACTCTCGCGCAAGTGCAAAGGACACTGTTTTTGTGCGTGTTTGCAAAATTAAAGTGGGCCGGTCTGGATGAAGTCCAGGGCCAAATTTTTGTCCCAGTCCAGCCCTGGGTTTCAATGTTCTTTAAAAATAAATATGTGAAAAGTGTGGCGCGCATTTGTATTCAGCCCCCCCCGAGTTAATACTTTGTAGAACCACCTTTTGCTGCAATTACAGCTGCAAGTCTTTTTGGGGATGTCTCTACCAGCTTTGCACAGCTAGAGAGTGACATTTTGCCCATTCTTCATTGTAAAATAGCTACAGCTCTGTCAGATTGGATGGAGAGCGTCTGTGAACAGCAATTTTCAAATTCCTGACAGATTCTCAATTAGATTTGGTTCTGGACTTTGAATGGGCCATTCTAGCACATGAATATGCTTTGATCTAAACCATTCCATTGTAGCTTGGGCTGTATGTTTAGGGTCATTGTCTTGCTGGAAGGTGAACCTCCACCCCAGTCTCAAGTCTTTTGCAGACTCTGACAGGTTTTCTTCTAAGATTGCCCTGTATTTGGCTCCATCCATATTCCCACCAACTCTGACCAGCTTCCCTGTCCCTGCTGAAGAAAAGCATCCCCACAACATGATGCTGCCACCACCATGTTTCACGGTGGGGATGGTGTGTTCAGGATGATGTGCAGTGTTAGTTTACCGCCACACATCATGTTTTGCTTTTTGGCCAAAAAGTTCAATTTTGGTCTCATCTGACCAGAGCACCTTCTTCCACGTTTGCTGTGTCCCCCACATGGCTTCTCACAAACTGCAAACACGACTTCTTATGGCTTTCTTTCAACAATGGCTTTCTTCTTGCCACTCTTCCATAAAGGCCAGATTTGTGGAGTGCACGACTAATAGTTGTCCTGTGGACAGATTCTCCCACCTGAGCTGTGGATCTCTGCAGCTCCTCCAAAGTTACCATGGAACTCTTCGCTGCTTCTCTGAATAATGCTCCCCTTGCAGTTGCCCGACCTGTCAGTTTGGGTGGACGGCCATGTCTTGGTAGGTTTGCATTTGTGCCATATTCTTTATATTTTCGAATGATGGATTGAACAGTGCTCCTTGAGATGTTCAAAGCTTGGGATATATTGTTATAACCTAACCCTGCTTTAAACGTCTCCACAGCTTTATCCCTGGCCTATCTGGTGTGTTCCTTGGCCTTCATGATGCTGTTTGTTCACTGCTTCACGGAACATCTGTATTTATACTGAGATTAAATTAAACACTAGTGGACTCTATTTACCAATTAGGTGACATTTGAAAGCAATTGGTTCCACTAGATTTTAGTTAGGGGTATCAGAGTAAAAGGGGCTGAATACAAACACAAGTCACACTTTTCAGATACTTATTTCTAAAAAAATATTGAAAACCATTTATCATTACCCTTCCACTTCACAATTATGTGCCACCTTGTGTTGGTTTATCACATCGTTTTTGTTTATAACAAGACAAAATGTGGAAAATTTCAAGGGGTATGAATACTTCTTCAAGGCACTGTATCATGAAGCAACAATTAATTTAATTGCCACCTTAAAGTGCTTCAGTTGACAATAAAACAATGCTGTTCCTCCCTTGTAAAAAGTTTAAATATAATTTAAAAAATTCCACATAGGGCTTGCTTAAACGTGCTGCACAATATGCAAATCTTGATTATTGTGAAATTGGGGAAACAATAACAGATAATGACAGGTTTCTGGCACGCCTCTGACATCTCTTCCTTCTAGAATACAGGTATAAAAACCATCCACAGATTAAGGATTTATTTCATCCAGACTGCAGACATGAGATTGGTGGGACTGACACTATCTATCCTCCTGGGGGTGCTACTGCTCCAAGTGGTGACTGCAGGTATGTGATTCTGTGCTGAGGCTACTACAACTATAGCTCTGATATATTCCATAGTGCTGTGTACAGACAGAACATGGACAGTCTCTGAACCAGAGAAGCTTACACTCTAATGTCCTTCACACTCTCACAGTCTATTTTTACTCATTTATATAGCTCTGACATATACCACAGTGCTGTACAGAGAACACTTAGCCAGTCACATCAGTCTCTGCACCTGAGGAGCTTACGCTCTAAATGTCCACCCACAGTCACACACTATTATTATACATTTATATAGCTCTGACATATACCGCAGTGCTGTACAGAGAACACTGAGACAGTCACATCAGTCTCTGCACCAGAGGAGCTTACACTCAAATGTCCACCCACAGTCACACACTATTATTATACATTTACAGTGGGGACGGAAAGTATTCAGACCCCCTTAAATTTTTCACTCTTTGTTATATTGCAGCCATTTGTTCATTTTTTTCCCTCATTAATGTACACACAGCACCCCATATTGACAGAAAAACACAGAATTGTTGACATTTTAGCAGATTTATTAAAAAAGAAAAACTGAAATATCACATGGTCCTAAGTATTCGGACCTTTGCTGTGACACTCATATATTTAACTCAGGTGCTGTCCATTTCTTCTGATCATCCTTGAGATGGTTCTACACCTTCATTTGAGTCCAGCTGTGTTTGATTATACTGATTGGACTTGATTAGGAAAGCCACACACCTGTCTATACAAGACCTTACAGCTCACAGTGCATGTCAGAGCAAATGAGAATCATGAGGTCAAAGGAACTACCTGAAGAGCTCAGAGACAGAATTGTGGCAAGGCACAGATCTGGCCAAGGTTACAAAAAAATTTCTGCTGCACTTAAGGTTCCTAAGAGCACAGTGGCCTCCATAATCCTTAAATGGAAGACGTTTGGGATGACCAGAACCCTTCCTAGAGCTGGCCGTCCAGCCAAACTGAGCTATCGGGGGAGAAGAGCCTTGGTGAGAGAGGTAAAGAAGAACCCAAAGATCACTGTGACTGAGCTCCAGAGATGCAGTCAGGAGATGGGAGAAAGTTGTAGAAAGTCAACCATCACTGCAGCCCTCCACCAGTCGGGGCTTTATGGCAGTGTGGCCCGACAGAAGCCTCTCCTCAGTGCAAGACACATGAAAGCCAGCATGGAGTTTGCTAAAAAAAAAACACCTGTAGGACTCCAAGATGGTGAGAAATAAGATTCTTTGGTCTGATGAGACCAAGATAGTTAATAATTCTAATTCTAAGCGGTATGTGTGGAGAAAACCAGGCATTGCTCATCACCTGTCCAATACAGTCCCAACAGTGAAGCATGGTGGTGGCAGCATCACGTCGTGGGGGTGTTTTTCAGCTGCAGGGACAGGACAACTGGTTGCAATCGAGGGAAAGATGAATGTGGCCAAGTACAGGGATATCCTGGATGAAAACCTTCTCCAGAGTTCTCAGGACCTCAGACTGGGCCGAAGGTTTACCTTCCAACAAGACAATGACCCTAAGCACACAGCTAAAATAACAAAGGAGTGGCTTCACAACAACTTCATGACTGTTCTTGAATGGCCCAGCCAGAGCCCTGACTTAAACCCAATTGAGCATCTCTGGAGAGACCTAAAAATGGCTGTCCACCAACGTTTACCATCCAACCTGACAGAACTGGAGAGGATCTGCAAGGAGGAATGGCAGAGAATCCCCAAATCCAGGTGTGAAAAACTTGTTGCATCTTTCCCAAAAAGACTCATGGCTGTATTAGATCAAAAGGGTGCCAAGGTGAGCTTGATCCACAACCTAAGTGCCACCACCTAATAGAAAACTTGCTTACCAGATGGCAAGCAAAAGAGTTACCGAGACCTACCGGATACCCACGGCAACAGGGGATTGCGGGACACAGACGAGCTATTTGGGTATACCAGTCCGGATGTTCCTATATTCAAGCAAAGGCCTCGGCTGGGCTAAAGCCATCTGCATGCTTTTGCTTGCCATCTGGTAAGCGAGTTTTCTATTAGGTGGTGGCACTTAGGTTGTGGATCAAGCTCACCTGGGTGTTTTGTTCTGGACTCTGTGTAATGCATATATTATCTTGATACTTATAAGCCATTGCTGGCTTGTACCTTATATAGCGCAGCTTCTCCTCTTTATTCCAATTTTGTGTTATCCTGCAAATAAGCTGCTGCTCTTTGGACTTTGATTTTTATATAAATGTATTAATTTTTAAATTTTTTAAATCAATATTGCCACTTGGATCTAGCGCATTTTTTTCTTTTTATACTGATACATAAACCCCTAAGAGTGAATAAATATTAATTTAAAAAAAACAAAAAAACATGAATATGTAACTAATAGTCCAAAATATGAAGAGGATACTGCATATAGTAGCATGGAAACACTACTTGGCATAACAAGCACGAGGCCCAGCTCTTGATACACTTCCCCTCCCCCATTTAGCTCCCCCTTCCATTGCCACAACCTATTTCACCACTTATAACATGCAGGAACTGTACACTATATAGCCCATAGTTTGTGGACCCCTGACCATCACGCATATATAAACATTTCATTCCAGAACCATGGCTATCAATATAGAGTTGACCCCCTTTCACTACTATACCAGCCTCCACTGTTCTTGAAAGGCTATCCACAAGATTTTGGATTTTAGGATCTGTGGGAATTTGTGAGGTCATGTGTTTAGAAGGTTGAGATCCATTTTGTTAGGGTTGTATCACAGGGTTAAAGTCCAAAAGTGTTCAGTAGGTTTGAGGTCCAAAAGTGTTAAGGTAGGGTTGAGGTCCAAAGAAGTTCAGTAGGGTTGAGGTCCAAAGGTGTTCAGCAAAGTTGGGGTCCAAACGTGTTCAGTAGAGTTGAAGTCCAAAGGTGTTCAGTAGAGTTGAAGTCCAAAGGTGTTCAGTAGGGTTGCGGTCCAAAGGTGTTCACTGTTCAGTAGGGTTCGGATACAAAGGTGTTTAGTAATTTTGAGATCCAAAGGCATTCGTTATGGTTGAGGTCCAAACATGTACCACAGGGTTAAAGTCCAAAGGTGTTTAGTAGGGTTGAGGTACAAAGGACTTCATTAGGGTTGAGGTACAAAAGTGTTAAAGTAGTGTTAAGGTCCAAAGGTGTTCAGAAAGGTTGAGGTCCGAAGGTGTTCAGTAGGGTTGAGGTCCAAAAGCTTTCATTGGAGTTGACCTCCAAAGATGTATCTTAAGGTTGAAGTATAAATGTGTTCAGTAGGGTTGAGGTACAAAGGAGTCGGACTTCGATAGGGTTGCGGTCCAACGGAGTTCAGTAGGGTTGCAGTCCAAACGAGTTCAGTAGGGTAGAGGTCCAAAGGAGTTCAGTAAGGTTAAGGTCCAAACGTGTTCAGTAGGGTTGAGGTTCAAACGTGTTCAGTAGAGATCAAGCCCTAAGATGTTCAGTACGGTTAAGGACCAAAAAGTGTTCAGCAGGGTTGAAGTCCAAAGGTGTTCAGTAGGGTTTAGGTCAGGGATCTGTGCAGGACATTCGATTTCATCTGCACCAGACTGGTTAAACCATGTCTTAATGGGGCTTTGTGCACAGGGACACAGTCATGCTGGAACAGAAATATCAGATTAACATGTACAACAGAATTAATCAGAAGAAAGGCTTCCACTCAACCTACTCTGTTCAGAGGCTGAATGGAGATTCAATAAGAGAGAGACAATCTTAAAGCACACATGGCCTACTGTGCTTTCTTTGGAAGACCCATAATGCTGCGTGAATCCATGAGTGACCCCATATTGTGTTTTTTTAAATGTAAATGATATCTCTAGCCAACATGTTTTATTTTGAATGAATCAGTGAGGGGATTGTACCCCTGAAAGGTTTATTGCCCCGGCTGAGGAGAATCACCCTCACTGTTTGACCTGGTGACCATTGTCTTGGGAAAATCTACTGGTGGGGGCACCTGTTTTGGTGGCAACTGTCTAAGATGGGAATTTCCCTCCCTTTACAGGGATCTTCTCTTACTCTGCAACAGGAAGTAAGGGGAGATCTCCCCAATGGGACACAGGCAACAAAAGAAACCTGAGATGGAACTTTTAAACTTTCCCACTCCATTCAAAACTAAAAACATTCCTGGACTTGAAGTGAAGAATTTGGGATGATGCCTGCAGCTACAGGTATCATCCCGGTATCTTTCTTTTCAGACGACGATTCCCTACAATGAAAAAGCCTTCCTAAAGGCTGATTAGTCGGTGGAATTCTTTTACTGGCAGCGGGGGGGAATGCCCCCCTGCATCTGCAGGCTCTCCCGTGTGATCGAGAAGCCCAGGATCCGATCCGGCAGTGCTGCCGAGTTACCACAGAGCTGGCTGTGGACTGTATGGTCCCCAGCCATCTGTATGATACTGGGAGGCTGGAAGTGGCATTGTGATGCCATACTGCTATTTTATTTATTTTCTGTAAAGCAGAGATCATTTTCTATTGATATTTTTAAGTACCAAAGTTAAGCGCCATTCCACGAGCGTGCGCAATTTTAAAGTGTGACATGTTCGGTTTTTATTTACTTGATGTAACATCATCTTTTATATTTTACCAAAAATTGGGTACTATATTGTGGTTTTTTTCCTTACATATTCATTAAAGTGTATTTAAAAAAAAAACTGCAATTAAAAAAAAAAAATCGCTGTGCAAATACTGTGTGACATAAAAAGTTGCAACCTTCACCATTTTGTTCTCTATGGCGTCTGTTTAAAATATATATATTTTACATCCTGTCCTTCTTCCTCGCTGCTGTTCCCCCATCTCATTTGCCACAAATGGCTGTCAAAATGACAGCTGGGAGTTCCTGTGTAAATACAGCAGCTTTAGAAGCTGCTGCTGTCAAAAAAAAGGACATCTGACACAGTGTTTATAAACATTGTTCAGATGTAAGATAGAGAGATAGAAACCAACATATTTATGAATATTTTTTAGACAGGAGATAGGGAGATAAAAAGTAATATTGTTTATTAACATTGATCAGACAGGAGATAAAGAGATACAAAGTAAAAACATTTTATAAACATTGATCAGACAGGAGATAGATACAAAGTAACATTGTTTATAAACATTGATCAGACGGGAGATAGAGAGATGCAAAGTAACATTTTTTTATATAAACATTGATCAGATGGGAGATAGAGAGAGATACAAAAAGTAACATTCTTTATAAACATTGATCAGACAGGCGACAGAGAGATACAAAGTAAAAAAAATTTTTATAAATATTGATCAGACGGTAGATAGAGAGATATAGAGTAACAGTGTTTATAAACATTGATCAGACGGGAGATAGAGAGATATAAAGTAACATTGTTTATAAACCTTGATCAGATGGGATGGCAGCATACATTTTTGGGACATCAGGCCACCCTTTTGAGGTTAAGGCCCCTTTCACATGGGCTGTATTCCATCAGGAGTCCACTTGCTCAGCGGGGAATCTGTCTGCTGATCCTCCTCTATGGGCAGTCGGATATAAACGAACCCCGACTGCCATCTGATCCACCCAGATGGAGGGTAACACAACCCCATCCATTCATTTTGAGCAGATTAGATGTAGATGGGTGTAAACAGACACATGTTCACTTACACCCGCCAGTCCATAGAGGAGAATGGAGGGTCATAGCGTTCGACTCGAACATCGGGTGTTCGTTTGTTCACAGAACAAATTAACATATGGGGCGTTCGCTGCAAATTTGAGCATCGCGGAGCACCCCATAGAGCATTGACGGCTGCTGATTGGCCAAAGCATGCGCCTGACCTGCATGCTTTGGTCAATCACAACGCGCTCTGCTGTGAGAGCCATGATTGGCCAAAGGCAGGGTGCTAAGTCCATGCCCCACACTATATAAGGGTGCTTACACGGCGGTCGTATATAGTAAATATATATAATATAAAAATATATATACAGTGCAGTCAATGTAGAATATATATATATATATATATATATATATATATATATATATATATATATATATATATATATATATATACAGTGCAGTTAGTTTACAGTATATTGAAGTGGTTAACAAGAACCCTATGACAGAATTAATAAACAAAATGGCATGGGGTCCCCCCAAAACCCTTTGGGTCTGGTATAGATTTTAAGGGAAACTCCATGCCAAAATGCTTTAAAAAAAACAGCGTGGGGTCCCCCCCAAAATCCGTACCAGGCCCTTGGGTCTGGCATGGATTTTAAGGGGAACTCCACACCAAAATTAAAATAAAAATTGGCGTGGGGCCCCCCCAAAATTCATACCAGACCCCCTATCCGGGCAAGCAGGCCGGCAGGAAAGGGGGGGGGATGAGCTCCTGAACCACACCAAGCCGCTTGCCCTTAACATGAGGGTGCTTTGGGGTCCCCCCCAAAGCACGCCTCGTCCCCACAATCCTGGCTTGGTGGTTGTGGGGGTCTGCGGGTGGGGGGCTTATAAGAATCTGGAAGCCCCCAGATCCCACCTCCCCATGTGAATTGTTATCGGGTACATTGTATACCTATTCACCAAAAAAGTGTCAAAAAGTAAAAACCACAATAGACAGTTTTTGACAATTCCTTTATTAAAAAAAAAAAAGCGTCCCGCGAAGTCCATCAATCTTTAATCACACCTCCCGACGGACCCGAAAAAAAAAATTTAAAAAAAACCTCAGCCTCGATGAGAGGCCTCCCACCCACTGTTGTCTCATGGCTGTGACAGCTGTTACATACGTGAAGTAACCAAGTGACCCTGCCCCCTTCTGACATCATATGACATCAGAGGGACAGGGTCATCTAGTTATGTCAGCGGGTGGCCCCGTCCTTGCCTATATAACAGCTGTCACAGCCAAAAGACAGCATCACCGGGAGGCCTCCCATGGAGGCGGAGTATTTTTCTTTTTTTTCTATTTTTTAGCTTCGTTGGGGCGGCGTGATTGATGATAGATGTACATCACGGGACACTTTTTATTTTATTTTTTATTTCTTTAATAAAGGAATTGTCAAAAACTGTCTATTGTGGTTTTTACTTTTTGAAACTTTTTTTGGTGAATGGGTAGGGGTACAATGTACCCCTACCCATTCACATAGGGGGGCCAGGATCTGGGGCCCCCCTTGTTAAAGGGGCCTCCAGATTCCGATAAGCCCCCCCACCCACAGGCCCCCACAACCACCGGGCCAGGGTTGTGGGGATGAGGCCCTTGTCCTCATCAACATAGGGACAAGGTGCTTTGGGGGATCCAAGCAGCCTGGAATGGTTCAGGAGGGGGGGCGCTCACTCATCCCCCCTCCGTTCCTGGCCTGCCAGGCTGCTTTCTCGGATAAGGGCCTGGTATTGATTTTGGGGGGGGGGGGCCACACTGTTTTTTTTCTTAATTTTGGCATGGATTTCCCCTTAAAATCCATATCAGGCCCTTCCTGGTATGGACTTGGGGGGGGACCCATGCAATTTTTTTTCATAGATTTTTCATCTATATTGCCAGGAGACGGCAATACATTACAGCCGTGAGCAAGTTTAAATTACATTTTTTCCACTGTTCAACACATCACACAGATGCGCCACTTTACAGGCAGACTAAGGGGACCCCCCGGCACGATATTTAAAGGAATATTTCATTTTTATTGTTTCACTTTAAGCATCATTAAAATCACTGCTCCTGAAAAAAAAACGGTAATTTTAAAAACTCTTTTGCATTGATACATGTCCCCTGGGGCAGTACCCGGGTGACCATACACTTTTTATGGTAATAACTTGCATATAAGCCTTTAAAATGAGCACTTTTGGTTTTTCATGTTCGTGTCCCACAGACGGTAATAGGGTTTGAATGTTCACTCAAAATTTTTGCTTGTTCGCACGTTCTGGTGCAAACCGAACCGGGGGGTGTTCGGCTCATCCCTATACAGGTGATACCCAAGGAGCGTCATCAATGCAACACTGGCCAGGATTGTAATGGCGAATAGAAGTGCTGCCTCTCCGGTTGCCAGTATATATGCCAACTGCACATTCGAGAGCCACGTTCCCCTTTGTGATTGGACCCACAGTCTTCTGGGACCTGTGATGTGTCCCTGAAGGCTGCAGGAGAAGAAGGGGGGCCGAACTTCCTCTCAGATCGTCGCCGCGAAGAAGGAATGGATACCTGTCAAAATCAGGTACCCGCAACCCCCCCCCCCCCCCAAAAAAAAAAGTGCCAAATGTAAAGGAGGAGGGGGAAGAGGAGGAAGAGCGGAACTTCTCCTTTTGGGTGAAGTTCCGCTTTAGGCTCCCTTTACATGTCCCATTTTCACCTAACTCCCATGGGCAATAGAAAGCCAAATAAAGGTGTCACCCTGCCTTAACCACTTGCCGACCGCCTCACGCATATATACGTGAGCAGAGCGGCACGGGCAGGCAAAATCACGTACCTGGTACGTGATTGCCTTCCCGCGGGCGGGGGGTCCGATCGGACCCCCCCCGGTGCCATCGGCGGTCGGCGTTTGGCTGGGAGAGTTGAGAGACGAGGGGGAGACCATCCGATCGTGGCCCCCCCCTCGCGATCGCTCCCAGCCAATGAGAAACATCCCCTGCCTCTGTATAGTACACAGAGGCAGAGGATGTGATGTCATCTCTCCTCGGCTGGCCAGTTTCCGTTCCAGCACCGAGGAGAGAAGACATGTAAGTGCACCAACACACACACAACACAGTAGAACATGCCAGGCACACTAAACACCCCCGATCCCCCCCCGATCGCCCCCCGATCCCCCCCAATCACCCCCCCCCCCTGTCACAAACTGACACCAAGCAGGTTTTTTTGTTTTGTTTTGTTTTTTTCCTGATTACTGCATAGTGTCAGTTTGTGACAGTTAGCAGTGGTAGGACAGTTAGTATTAGCCCCCTGTAGGTCTAGGGTACCCCCCTAACCCCCCCTAATAAAGTTTTAACCCCTTGATCACCCCCTGTCACCAGTGTCGCTAAGCGATCATTTTTCTGATCGCTGTATTAGTGTCGCTGGTGACGCTAGTTAGGGACCTAAATATTTAGGTTCGCCGTCAGCGTTTTATAGCGACAGGGACCCCCATATACTACCTAATAAATGTTTTAACCCCTTGATTGCCCCCTAGTTAACCCTTTCACCACTGATCACCGTATAACTGTTACGGGTGACGCTGGTTAGTTCGTTTATTTTTTTTAGTGTCAGGGCACCCGCCGTTTATTACCGAATAAAGGTTTAGCCCCCTGATCGCCCGGCGGTGATATGCGTCGCCCCCGTTCAGCGTCAGATTAGCGCCAGTACCGCGAACACCCACGCACGCACCGTACACGCACCGTACACCTCCCTTAGTGGTATAGTATCTGAACACATCAATATCTGATCCGATCAGATCTATACTAGCGTCCCCAGCAGTTTAGGGTTCCCAAAAACGCAGTGTTAGCGGGATCAGCCCAGATACCTGCTAGCACCTGCGTTTTGCCCCTCCGCCCAGCCCACCCAAGTGCAGTATCGATCGATCACTGTCACTTACAAAACACTAAACGCATAACTGCAGCGTTCGCAGAGTCAGGCCTGATCCCTGCGATCGCTAACAGTTTTTTTGGTAGCATTTTGGTGAACTGGCAAGCACCAGCCCCAAGCAGCGTCAGATTAGCGCCAGTACCACTAACACCCACGCACGCACCGTACACCTCCCTTAGTGGTATAGTATCTGAACGGATCAATATCTGATCCGATCAGATCTATACTAGCGTCCCCAGCAGTTTAGGGTTCCCAAAAACGCAGTGTTAGTGGGATCAGCCCAGATACCTGCTAGCACCTGCGTTTTGCCCCTCCGCCCGGCCCAGCCCAGCCCACCCAAGTGCAGTATCGATCGATCACTGTCACTTTTTTTTGTAGCGTTTTGGTGAACTGGCAAGCGCCAGCGGCCTAGTACACCCCAGTCGTAGTCATACCAGCACTGCAGTAACACTTGGTGACGTGGCGAGTCCCATAAGTGCAGTTCAAGCTGGTGAGGTGGCAAGCACAAGTAGTGTCCCGCTGCCACCAAAAAGACAAACACAGGCCCGTCGTGTCCATAGTGCCCTTCCTGCTGCATTCGCCAATCCTAATTGGGAACCCACCACTTCTGCAGCGCCCGTATTTCCCCCATTCACATCCCCAACCAAATGCAGTCGGCTGCATGAGAGGCATTTATATGTCCTCCCGAGTACCCCTACCCAACGAACCCCCCCAAAAAAGATGTGTCTGCAGCAAGCGCGTATATAGACGTGACACCCGCTATTATTGTCCCTCCTGTCCTGATAATCCTGGTCTTTGCATTGGTGAATGTTTTGAACGCTACCATTCACTAGTTGAGTATTAGCGTAGGGTACAGCACTGCACAGACTAGGCACACTAACACAGGGTCTCCCAAGATGCCATCGCATTTTGAGAGACCCGAACCTGGAACCGGTTACAGTTATAAAAGTTACAGTTACAAAAAAAAAGTGTAAAAAAAAAAAAAAAACACAAACAAAAATAAAAAAAAGTAGTTGTCGTTTTATTGTTCTCTCTCTCTCTATTCTCTCTCTGGTGTTCTGCTCTTTTTTACTGTATTCTATTCTGCAATGTTTTATTGTTATTATGTTTTATCATGTTTGCTTTTCAGGTATGCAATTTTTTATACTTTACCGTTTACTGTGCTTTATTGTTAACCATTTTTTTGTCTTCAGGTACGCCATTCACGACTTTGAGTGGTTATACCAGAATGATGCCTGCAGGTTTAGGTATCATCTTGGTATCATTCTTTTCAGCCAGCGGTCGGCTTTCATGTAAAAGCAATCCTAGTGGCTAATTAGCCTCTAGACTGCTTTTACAAGCAGTGGGAGGGAATGCCCCCCCCCCACCGTCTTCCGTGTTTTTCTCTGGCTCTCCTGTCTCAACAGGGAACCTGAGAATGCAGCCGGTGATTCAGCCAGCTGACCATAGAGCTGATCAGAGACCAGAGTGGCTCCAAACATCTCTATGGCCTAAGAAACCGGAAGCTACGAGCATTTTAGGACTTAGATTTCGCCGGATGTAAACAGCGCCATTGGGAAATTGGGAAAGCATTTTATCACACCGATCTTGGTGTGGTCAGATGCTTTGAGGGCAGAGGAGAAATCTAGGGTCTAATAGACCCCAATTTTTTCAAAAAAGAGTACCTGTCACTACCTATTGCTATCATAGGGGATATTTACATTCCCTGAGATAACAATAAAAATGATTTAAAAAAAAATATGAAAGGAACAGTTTAAAAATAAGATAAAAAAGCAAAAAAATAATAAAGAAAAAAAAAAAAAAAAAAAAAAAAAAAGCACCCCTGTCCCCCCTGCTCTCACGCTAAGGCGAACGCAAGCGTCGGTCTGGCGTCAAATGTAAACAGCAATTGCACCATGCATGTGAGGTATCACCGCGAAGGTCAGATCGAGGGCAGTAATTTTAGCAGTAGACCTCCTCTGTAAATCTAAAGTGGTAACCTGTAAAGGCTTTTAAAGGCTTTTAAAAATGTATTAATTTTGTTGCCACTGCACGTTTGTGCGCAATTGTAAAGCATGTCATGTTTGGTATCCATGTACTCGGCCTAAGATCATCTTTTTTATTTCATCAAACATTTGGGCAATATAGTGTGTTTTAGTGCATTAAAATTTAAAAAAGTGTGTTTTTTCCACAAAAAATGCGTTTGAAAAATCGCTGCGCAATTACTGTGTGAAAAAAAAAAATGAAACACCCACCATTTTAATCTGTAGGGCATTTGCTTTAAAATAATATATAATGTTTGGGGGTTCAAAGTAATTTTCTTGCAAAAAAAAATAATTTTTTCATGTAATCAAAAAGTGTCAGAAAGGGCTTTGTCTTCAAGTGGTTAGAAGAGTGGGTGATGTGTGACGTAAGCTTCTAAATGTTGTGCATAAAATGCCAGGACAGTTCAAACCCCCCCAAATGACCCCATTTTGGAAAGTAGACACCCCAAGCTATTTGCTGAGAGGCATGTTGAGTCCATGGAATATTTTATATTGTGACACAAGTTGCGGGAAAGAGACAAATTTTTTTTTTTTTTTTTTTTTTTGCACAAAGTTGTCACTAAATGTTATATTGCTCAAACACGCCATGGGGATTTGTGAAATTACACCCCAAAATAAATTCTGTTGCTTCTCCTGAGTACGGGGATACCACATGTGTGGGACTTTTTGGGAGCCTAGCCGCGTACGGGACCCCGAAAACCAAGAACCGCCTTCAGGCTTTCTAAGGCCGTAAATTTTTGATTTCACTCTTCACTGCCTATCACAGTTTCGGAGGCCATGGAAAGCCCGGGTGGCACAAAACCCCCCCAAATGACCCCATTTTGGAAAGTAGACACCCCAAGCTATTTGCTGAGAGGTATAGTGAGTATTTTGCAGACCTCACTTTTTGTCACAAGGTTTTGAAAATTGAAAAAAGAAAAAAAAAAAATTTTTTTTCTGGTCTTTCTTCATTTTCAAAAACAAATGAGAGCTGCAAAATACTCACCATGCCTCTCAGCAAATAGCTTGGGGTGTCTACTTTCCAAAATGGGGTCATTTGGGGGGGGGTTGTGCCATCTTGGCATTTTATGGCCTTCAAAACTGTGATAGGTAGTGAGGAGTGAAATCAAAAATGTATGCCCTTAGAAATCCTGAAGGTGGTGCTGGGTTTTCGGGGCCCCGTACGTGGCTAGGCTCCCAAAAAGTGCCACACATGTGGTATCCCCGTACTCAGGAGAAGCAGCTGAATGTATTTTGGGGTGCAATTCCACATATGCCCATGGCCTATGTGAGCAATATATCATTTAGTGACAACTTTTTGTAAATTTTTTTTTTTTTTTTTTTTTTTTGTCATTATTCAATCACTTGGGACAAAAAAAATAAATATTCAATGGGCTCAACATGCCTCTCAGCAATTTCCTTGGGGTGTCTACTTTCCAAAATGGGGTCATTTGGGGGGGGTTTGTACTGCCCTGCCATTTTAGCACCTCAAGAAATGACATAGGCAGTCATAAACTAAAAGCTGTGTAAATTCCAGAAAATGTACCCTAGTTTGTAGACGCTATAACTTTTGCGCAAACCAATAAATATACGCTTATTGACATTTTTTTTACCAAAGACATGTGGCCGAATACATTTTGGCCTAAATGTATGACTAAAATTTAGTTTATTGGATTTTTTTTATAACAAAAAGTAGAAAATATCATTTTTTTTCAAAATTTTCAGTCTTTTTCCGTTTATAGCGCAAAAAATAAAAACGGCAGAGGTGATCAAATACCATCAAAAGAAAGCTCTATTTGTGGGAAGAAAAGGACGCAAATTTCGTTTGGGTAGAGTATTGCATGACCGCGCAATTAGCAGTTAAAGCGACGCAGTGCCGAATTGTAAAAAGTGCTCTGGTCAGGAAGGGGGTAAATCCTTCCGGGGCTGAAGTGGTTAATGGTTCTCCATAATGTAGAATAAAGACAAGTTTGTAGGAGTCAAACTGTGAGTAGATAACACATTTGCTATGGTCTTGGGATGAGCAAAGACAAACTGGTGGAGGGGCTTAGAAGGAGAAGCAGAGACACGAGCTACAGTGGTAACTGGTTTGCCCTGGAGATCACGCTGGACTGACTGGATCAGTCACTAGTAATGGATGGGAAATTGTGTGGGTGAGTAGGAAGAAATCCCTTTCCAGTAGGTTATGCCCAATGGTGGATAGTGGTGGTGAACTCTCTTGGGGCTTGGGCTGCTATCTTTTCCGATTCGGCCTTACGGTCATTTCCGAATGTAGATTTGGAAAAGAAGGAAAGAGCACCCGATGTCCAAAGAAATGCGAGTTTTAGGTAGGGTTAAAGTGGTTGTAAAGACTCATTCTCAGTATAGACAGTTATAGCCTTGTTATATCCTGGAGGGCAGGGACTGATGTGAATATACAATGTATCTGTAAAGCGCTAGGTAAATATAATTACCTGTAAAAATAATAGTAATAATAATGATAAATATGTTTTTTTCCTCCAGTGGAGGTGAAACAGGCAACCTGTCCCATGGTTAATACCTTTGCACCATGTGAGGAACCCATCCCCAGGAATTGTGACGTTGACTCGAATTGTCCCGGGACAATGAAGTGCTGTGACGTCGGCTGTTCTTTTGAATGCTGGGAACCCACCAGTAAGTGGATGACTGTGATAAGATATTAAGACCAGATCTTACCCAAATGTGAGGGTGGAACCAGGGCCGATCCTGGGCAGGTGCTCGGGGTGCCCTGCACCCAGGCGACGCAGGGGGGAGGCGCTGATGTGTCAGAGTGCTCCCCTCCCTCCTCCTCTTCTTGTTCTGTGCAGTAGTGTTGCTATGGGGAGGCGGTGCAGTCCACCAGTAAACACAAGCGGCCGCGCTGTGACAAGGGAGAAGCGAGCTGCAGGATGTCAGCGTATCTCCCCCGCTCCCCCCCTTCTCCTGTCAGCAGTGAAGAGTGCGTGGCTCTCATCTTGTTCGCCGCCCAGCTTGGTGCCCAATTTGCTTCCCTCCCCATTGGCCACAGTAGAGGGCCAATCAGAAGAGGCAAGCAGTGCATCATGGGACGTGTAGTCCTGGAAGATTGTCAGCCCCACTGTTGTCCACAGGCAGCAGACTTTAGCCCCCAGCATGCGCTCTGCTGGGGGAAAGAGTGAGAGTCGGGAACCCAGGAAGAAGCTGAGTGACTACTACAGGAAAAAGAGAGGACTGTGCTGGGGGAAGCCAGAGAAAGAGCCACACTGTACCCACATCACCAGAGAGAGAGCGCCACCACCACGCCGGACCCAAACCACCAGAGAGAGAGCGCCACCACCACGCTGTACCCACACCAGAGAGAGAGAGCCACCACCACGCTGTACCCACACCACCAGAGAGAGCGTCACCGCCACGCTGTACCCACACCACCAGAGAAAGCGCCACCACCATGCTGTACTCACACCACCAGAGAGAGTGCCACCACCATGCTGTACTCACACCACCAGAGAGAGAGCCACCACCACGCTGCCCCTGTTCTCTCCTCAGATGGAGCGATCTCCTGCTGAGCCGTAGAAACCTATATAGGTTTCTACGGGTAACTGTTAGGCGGTTGGAGGGAGTGGAGGTGTAGGAGAGGGAGAGAGTGAAACTGATAAGGTAGTGATCAGAGAGAGGGTAAGGATAGTTGGAGAGGATGCACGGAGTGCATAGGTGGGAGAAATCCTTTTTTTGGCTACATGTAAAATGACACAGCATCAGAAATGCAATGTGTTATGGCTTATACAGCCTTCCTCATAGCATACCAATAACAGCCCTGAAGAAGGGGATGTCCTTTTCTCTGAAACACGTTGGCTTGATGTACATGTCACTACTTTCAATAAACGCCTCTTAAACCTACCTAAGGCTCGCATTTATTTGGACATCGGGCGCTCCTTCCTTCTTTTCCAAGTCTACAAGCTACAGTGGGGAAGTCTCACAGCGGTAAAGAGAATCATTCAACCCAGTCGTGTCTACCCAAATCTGAAATACCATGTGTCCATTTTGCATGTAATAACGCTTCTATATGACATATTGACTGGTAATGGGTTTGTATCATGTTGCTCATGCCTGCCTTCATTGTCTCCTCCTCCAGAGTGAAGTCACAAAAGGACAGGACAAGTCACAAGGTCTTCCAGATGATGAACGGCATTAGTTCTTTTCTCCCGTGGGGACATCACCCTGTCAATGACTAATAAATAACTAATGACTAATGTCAATGACTAATAAATGATCATTCCAATCTACACCATGACGATTTGTGTGGTTTCAATATCTATGAAGGTTCTCATGAATCCAGGTCATGGTAAAACTAATAGTAGTTAGTCACATGTGACTGGTGTTGTTCTGTAATGCTGGAGACGTTTCGTAGCTGGTGGCTTCCTCAGTAGCGAGTGTCAGGAACATACCCCAGCCACACAGGTAATACCGACACCTTCATCCAATCAGCACAGAATGTGTCAAGGCAGATGTTTATTGTACAAGAACACGGGAGGTGTGAAAGTTTGTGAAACTCGCCTTGTTCTGATTATGTAGTCCAATCCACAATGCCATAAAGTCTGGAACTAGTGTTGACCCTTTGGGTTACATGGCTGAAAGTGTATATTGCTGTGAAATCGCCACGGTAGAATTGTTCAAATGGCATTATATAATGATGACAATGGTGTCAACAGCCCCCAAACCCCACAACGTTTGCACCCCCATGCTCCACTGGTCTAGGAACCTGACGTCAGCAAAACCAGAGTAGGGTCCATAGCCAGGGTCATCTCAATAGCATCATGGGCCCCTGGGCAAAGTAATGCACTGGGGCCCCTACCCGCATGCCCCAATTTACGCACCCACTCTCAAGAATTAAAAGTATAAACAGTTGATAGAGTGGTTGTAAACCTCAGATATAAAATATGAACAAAGCATATCCCTCTATATTGTGTACTTGTCTCTATCCAGAGCATTACGTGTAATTTCTGTCTGCTGCTTGCTTCTTCTCCTATCGGCATGATTCACTTCTGACAATTTTTCCTGACACCAAGAGAAAAATGGTGACGGGGAGGGAGCTCCAGCAGATTGACAGCCTCAGATCTGTTCCTATGAGCTGTGTGCCAGGGGGTGTGTCTCTTTCCTCCAATCAGCACTAAGAGCTCTCCTCACTGAGCTCTGCAGAGTGTAATTTCACCTCTACATTCTCTTTTTTTCTGAACTCTCAGACAAGCTGTAAAAATTCTGCATTTGAACTGCTGCAGAGGAGAGAATACCCCACGATCAACAGTTACAACTTATATAGGAGGATTTGTTTAATCTCTGTGTATCACCTGAGGCCTGTCACTCCCCTGGGTATATGTGAGGGTTTACAACCACTTCAAAAATATATTTATTAATACCTTCAATAACATTGATTTTAAACAATAAGAATACATGTCATATATCAAAGAGTAATCAACAAAAATACCTAAACAATATAAAAAAAGTCAGCAGCACAGGGGACAAAGTTAGAAGGGCAGATTATGGGGGTCAGCAGGGCAAGGAGGGCAGGAGTGCACAGTACGGGAGGGGTTCTGGAGGGTACAGTACAGGGAAGTCAGAAGGGTACAGTACAGCAGTCGGGAGCGCACAGTACAGGCGGTTTAGGAGGGCACAGTATGGGGGAGGCAGGAAGGTACAATATAGGGGGTAGTCAGAAGGGTACAGTACAGTGGTAAGGATGGCACAGTACTGGGGGGGGCAGGAAGGTACAGGACAGCAGTCAGGAGGAAACAGTACAGAGGGGCAGGAGGGCAAAGTACAGGGGGCTGAGGGATTAGAACAGTGTCCCTATTGACCACCATTGGTCTCTGGCATAGAAGCTGAAAGGAAATACAACAAGTTTGAGATGTCACGCCAACAGGAAATGGAAATCCTCTGATGGGAAAACCTCTTTTACTGACAGCTGTCTAAGAGGGGATTTATACTCACTTTGGAGGGATATCTCAAAAAAGTGAGGGGAAATCTCAAAAATGGGACAGAGGCAGAAAAATTGACAGGTGACCAGTGGCTCTGGTTATAGACCAGATACATCCTAAATATAGAGCCATTTATCCAACTGTCCATCCAGAGCCTCTGGTTTGTAAACCAGATACATCCTAAATATAGAGGCATTTATCCAACTGTACATCCAGAGCCTCTGGTTTATAGACCGGATACATCCTAAATATAGAGCCATTTATCCAACTGTCCATACAGAGCCTCTGATTTATTACTATTATTATTATTATTATACAGGTTTATATAGCACCAACAGTTTACGCAGCGCTTTACAATATAAAAGGGAGACAATACAGTTATAAAACAATAAAATACAAGAGGATTAAGAGGGCCCTGTTCAGAAGAGCTTACAATCTAATAGGGTGGTACAAAAGGTTGTAACTGTGGGGAATGAGCTGATGGAAGTGGTAAAAGATTAGTTGGAGACGTGATAGGCTTTCCTGAAGTTTTCAGGGACCACCTGAAGGTAGCAAGAGTAGGGGATAGCCGGACAGGTGGAGGTAGCGAGTTCCAGAGGATGGAAGAGGCTCTGAAGAAATCCTGGAGACGAGCATGAGAGGAGACGAGAGAGCTTGAGAGTAGGAGGTCTTGAAAAGAGCGGAGAGGACGATTTGGGTGATATTTGGAGACAAGATTGGTGGATGTAGCTTGGGGCAGAGTTGTGAATGGCTTTGTATGTTATGGTTAGTATTTTGAATTTATAGACCATACACATCCTAAATATAGAGCAATTTATCCAATTGTCCACCCAGAGCCTCTGATTTATAAACCAGATACATCCTAAATATAGAGCCATTTATCCAACTGTCCATCCAGTGCCTTACCAGGAACATCCTAAATATAGAGCCATTTATCCAACTGTCAGTCCAGAGCCTCTGGTTTATAGACCGGATACATCCTAAATATATAGAGCCATGTATCCAACTGTCCATCCAGAGCCTCTGATTTATAAACCAGATACATCCTAAATATAGAGCCATTTATCCAATTGTCCATCCAGAGCCTCTGGTTTATAGAACAGATACATCCTAAATATAGAGCCATTTATCCAACTGTCCATCCAGAGCCTTACCAGAAACATCCTAAATATAGAGCTATTTATCCAACTGTCAGTCCAGAGCCTCTGGTTTATAGACCGGATACATCCTAAATATAGAGAGCTATGTATCCAACTCTCCCTCCAGAGCCTCTGGTTTATAGACCAGGTACACCCTAAATATAGAGCCATTTCTCCAATTGTCCATCCAGAGCCTCTGGGTTATAGACCAGATACATCCTAAATATAGATCCATTTATCCAACTGTCCACCCAGAACATCTGGTTTATAGACCAGGTAAATCCTAAATATAGAGCTATTTATCCAACTGTCCATCCAGAGCCTCTGGTTTATAAACCAGGTACATCCTAAATATAGAGCCATTTATCCAACTGTCCATCCGGAGCCTCTGGTTTGTAAACCAGATACATCCTAAATATAGAACCATTTATCCAACTGTACATCCAGAGCCTCTGGTTTATAGACCAGATACATCCTAAATATAGATCCATTTATCCAACTGTCCACCCAGAACATCTGGTTTATAGACCAGGTAAATCCTAAATATAGAGCCATTTATCCAACTGTCCATCCAGAGCCTCTGGTTTATAAACCAGGTACATCCTAAATATAGAGCCATTTATCCAACTGTCCATCCGGAGCCTCTGGTTTGTAAACCAGATACATCCTAAATATAGAACCATTTATCCAACTGTACATCCAGAGCCTCTGGTTTATAGACCAGATACATCCTAAATATAGAACCATTTATCCAACTGTACATCCAGAGCCTCTGGTTTATAGACCAGATACATCCTAAATATTGAGCCATAAAGAGGATATCTCCCATACATTGACAGTTGTCACAAGGTCAGTTGTTCCCATTAACCACTTCCCACCCGGCCACTGCACATAAACGGCCGGGTGGGCTATCTCTCCTTCTGAGTGGACGTTCAGGAACGTCCCTCAGAAGAAGCGGGATCACGCGCGCGCGTGCCCGCGCAGCGGCGCGATCCCGATGCGCTCGTGTCAACCGGACACGGAGCATCTCCGATCGGCAGGAGGGCTCTGCGATTGGCCCTCCTGATCACATGACGGCCATGTCGAATCACAGCCGTCATGTGATGTAAACACAGAGCCGGTTGCTAAGCAATCGGCTCTCCTCTCCTCACACGGAAGTTGTCAATGAGGAGAGGAGAGCGGATCGCTGCAGCTGGCTGGTGATCAGTGAGTATGAGCTGTTTTTTACAGCTTTTTACTCACTGATCACCAGTCTAGTGTCCCCACACATGTACAAACACAAAGTAAACACATAATGTCCCCAAAACACATGTCCCCACATAGTAAAAACACATGTCCCCCACATATGTCCCAGTAAAATCACATGTCCCAATGATTATCTGCACACATATGTCACCTGCGTACATCTGTACATGATCATTTGCACACAAGTGTCCATGATCACACGAACCAATTATTATACACTTAACGGGAGTTTTTTTACCAAAAACATGTAGCAGAATACATTTTGGCTTAAATTTATGACAAAATTCAATTTTATTGGATTTCTTTTAAAATAGAAAGAAGAAAATATTGTGTTTTTTTTCAAAATTTCCGCTCATTTTTCGCCTATATCGCAAAAAATAAATAACGGAGTCGTGAATAAATACCACCAAAAGAAAGCTCTATTTGTGTGAACAAAATGATAAAAATTTAATTTGGGTACAGCATTGCATGACCGCGCAATTGTCATTGAAAATGTGAGAGCGCTGAAAGCTGAAAATTGGTCTGGCAAGAAAGGGGGCTTAAGTGCCCAGTATTGAGGTGGTTAAAGATTTCCTCCACCTTTTGTTTGGGTGACAAGTCAAACATTTTGGATTTTCCATGCCTTTAACTCTGGATAACAATGGTCACCTGTACCACAAACACTTCCATGGAAATGGATAGAGACGGGTCACTCTGACAATGTTGGTGGCTTTAATATGTACTGCAATAGAGCTCATTGTGAAGCTTAGGGGTTGGCGTGCAGTCACACCCCCTCCAGCACCTCACATTTTATGCCTGGGACAGCTCAGGTGGGAGGGAGAAGATATTCCACCTATCAGGAGGGTGGTTGTGGATAAGATCCTAGCCATGGGATTTAAGGCAGAGGATATTTATGCGCTTATCAGTCTGGCTGGTTCTTATGAATATGATTTATCATTTGTGCGTCCAGAGTCGCTGGACCTGTTTTGGGAGCAGTTTGAGCATGTATATAGGGACCAGCCGGACTGGAAGGGGCTTCTCCCCAAAGTTGTCTCACGTCAGCGCTTGATTAAGGATATGACTATCCTGACAAGAAATGAGTCTATACCCCCCCCCCAGGATTTATGGGTCTGGTTGAGGAGGTTTGGTGAAATGTTGTGTCCCCTAAAAAAGATTGAGGATGATAGAGGAATCTGGACAGGTGGGTGGTCAGTGTCAATGAGTGTGCCTGGGAATGTGGTCCAGCATTTGCCCTCCTCTGCCTTTATTGGTAGAGATAGGATTACTGTCTTCTACCCTGGTCAACCTAAGCTGTGCCATAAATGTGGAGTCAAGGGACATTTCTCCTCTAAATGTCCAGAACAGAAGTGCTCTTTGTGTCAGGAACTGGGGCATCTGACCAGGGACTGTAACATCATTAAATGTAACCTATGTGATAAGGTTGGTCACTCTTATAGCGGGTGCCCTGAGGCTTTGCATAATAAGCCAGAGTTAGTAGAGGAATTTTTCCGTCTGGATAGAGAAGAGTCTGGGTTGGCGGAGGTTGTACCAGGGGATCCTAGTGTCTCTGTCCCGTCAGAATCTGTGTCTGTGAGGCCCTCTGCGGTGTCAGTGTCCCCCCAGTCTGTGGTTCCCCAGTCAGTGTCACAAAGTGTGGTTGTCAAGTCTGTGTCTGCACCTATTGTTTCTCTTAGTGTAGTGAAGGCAGCGGAGGGTGCTGAACCAGAATGTATGGTGGTGCCAACCCCTACTCCTCGGCGTAGCAGAAGTGCGGGTGGAGTGAGGGATGGATTGGATGATGGTGGAGGGGGAGGAAGGAAGGGAATGAGGGTGGCTGGTGCAGAATGCAAGGTGAATGATGTGGAAGTCAGGGTGAATGATGTGGGGGGAGGGGTTAATGGGGGGGGGTTGGAACCGCATCCTGATGGCGATTAGATCTCAAAATGTTTCTTAGCCTGGATTGTGTTTAACCACTTACCAACCGGCCCATAGCCGAATGACGGCTGCAGGGCGGTTGGATAACTCTGGGAGGGCGTACTATGACGTCCTCCCAGAATTCCCCTCGGGCGCGCACCCGAACACATCCGTGACCGCCGGGTCCAGAGGACCCGGCGCATCACGGATCCCGGTAAATGGCCGCTGATCGCAGCCGTTTACCATGTGATCGCGCCGTCACATGTAAACAGACCGGCGTCATCTGATGACGCCGGTTCCTCTCCTCCCCTCCTGTGTACCGATCGGTACACTGTGAGCGGAGAGGGGGATGGATGGATGGCTGCAGCGCTGTGGGCTGTATGTGTAGTGCCCACAGTGACATCCAGCCATCCATCCATCCATGCTCAGCCATCCCCACTACGCTGCAATGCCCCACATTACTCTGCAAAGCCCCAGATTACCCTGCAAAGCCCCAGATTACTCTGCAAAGCCCCCACATTACTCTGCAAAGCCCCCACATTACTCTGCAAAGCCCCCACATTACTCTGTAAAGCCCCGACATACCCCGCCATACCCTGACATACCCCGCCATACCCCGCAATACCCCGCCAAACTCCGCCATACTCCGCAATACCCCCGCCATACTCCGCAATACCCCGCCATACTCCGCCATACCCCGCCATACTCCGCCATACCCCGCCATACCCCGCCATATTCCGCAATAGCCCGCCATACTCCGCAATACCCCGCCATACTCCGCAATACCCCGCCATACTCAGCAATACCCCGCCATACCCTGCCATGCTGAGCCATGCTCGGCTGTACTCGGCCTCTGTATGTGACCAGGCTGTGGAAGTTCTCACACATGTGGTATCGTCGTACTCAGGAGGAGTAGGAGAATCTATTTTGGGGTGTCATTTTTGGTATGTACATGTTATGTGGTAGAAATATTGTATAAATGGACAACTTTGTGTTAAAAAAAAAAATGCGTTTTAACCACTTCCCGCCCGCCGGCCGTCATACAACGTCCTTGACTTTGTGCGGAGATATCTGAATGATGGGTGCAGCTACAGGCATCATTCAGATATCAGCTTTTTCAGTCGGCGATTCCCTATACCATGAGAATGATCATAGCGGCTGTTCCACTGCTTGATCGTTCTTACGGGAGGCGAGAGGGGATGTCCCCCCCTCCCGCGCTTCTGCCGACTCACCGCTACGATCGAAGCCAGGATCGTTTTTTTTTTTTAAATTTCAGGCTTCCCAGCCTAGAGGTGAGATGTGGGGTCTTATTGACCCCATATCTCACTGTAAAGAGGACCTGTCATGCCATATTCCTATTACAAGGATGTTTACATTCCTTGTAATAGGAATAAAAGTGGTAAAAAAAATTTTTTTTGGGAAAAAAGCATCAAACTAAAATAAATAAAGTAAAATGAACAATAAAAAAAAAAAAATTTTTTTAAAGCGCCCCTGTCCCTGTATGCTTGCATGCAGAAGCGAACGCATACGTAAGTCCCGCCCACATATGAAAACGGTGTTCAAACCACACATGTGAGGTATCGCTGCAATCGGTAGAGCGAGAGCAATAATTTTGGCCCTTAGACCTCCTCTGTAACTCAAAACATGTAACCAGTAAAAAATTTTAAAGCGTCGCCTATGGGGATTTTTGAGTAGCAAAGTTTGGCGCCATTCCACAAGCGCGTGCAATTTTGAAAGGTGACATGTTGGGTATGTATTTACTCGGCGTAACTTCATCTTTCACATTATGCAAAAACATTGGGCTAACTTTACTGTTTTGGTTTTTGTAAAGCACAAAACAGTTTTTTTTCCAAAAAAATGCGTTAAAAAAATTGCTGCGCAAATACCGTGCGAGATAAAAAGTTGCAACAACCGCCATTGTATTCTCTAGGGTCTTTGCTAAAAAAACATATATAATGTTTTGGGGTTCTATGTAATTTTCTAGCTAATAAATGATGATTTTTACATGTAGGAGAGAAATGTCAGAATTGGCCTGGGTGCTCCAGAACGCCTGAAGGTGCTCCTCTGCATGTTGGGCCTCTGTATGTGGCCACGCTGTGTAAAAGTCTCACACATGTGGTATCACCATACTCGGGAGTAATAGCAGAATGTGTTTTGGGGTGTAATTTGTGTTATGCATATGCGGTGTGTGAGAAATAACCTGCTAATATGACAATTTTGTGGAAAAAAAAAAAAGTAAAAAAAAAACCTTGATTTTGCAAAGAATTGTGGGAAAAAATGACAACTTCAAAAAACTCACCATGCATCTTTCTAAATACCTTGGAATGTCTTCTTTCCAAAAAGGGGTCATTTGGGGGGTATTTGTACTTTTCTGGCATGTTAGGGTCTCAAGAAATTAGATAGGCCGTCAGTACTTCAGGTGTGATCAATTTTCAGATATTCGCACCATAGCTTGTGGACTCTATAACTTTCACAAAGACCAAATAATATCCACTGATTTGGGTTAATTTTACCAAAGATATGTAGCGGTATAAATTTTGGCCAAAATATATGAAGAAAAATTACTAATTTGCAAAATATTATAACAGAAATGAAGAAAAATGTATTTTTTTACAGATTTTTCGGTCTTTTTTCTTTTACGGCGCAAAAAATAAAGAACCCAGCGGTGATTAAATACCACCAAAAGAAAGCTCTATTTGTGAGAAAAAAAGGACAAAAATTTCATATAGATACAGTGTTGCATGACTGAGTAATTGTCATTCAAAATGTGAGAGCACCAAAAGCTGAAAATTGGTCTGGTTAGGAAGGGGGTTTAAGTGCCCAGTGGTCAAGTGGTTAAGTTGAGGTTCGGGGTTTGTAGTCATTAGAATATGTTTCTTTCTATGAAATCTTGTCAGGAAACGGTTTTCTTTACTAGCTGATGTAAGCACGCTTGTTTTTGTTTAGTAGTTGTTTATTTTTGTGTAAATATGTTTTTATTAATGAACTGCATGTTTGTAAGGCCCCTTTCACATGAGGCAGACTCCGTTTCTACGGAGCACGCCTCGGTCCACCGGCTCAGCGGGAGATCAGTCCGTTGATCTCCGCTGAGCCGGCGGATGACAGGTCCCTCTCTGCTCACTGAGCGGGGAGGGGCTTGTCAGGCGCCCCTGCCGCCTATGGAGGGATCGGACGAAAACGGACAGCGTGTCCGTTTTCGTCAGATCTCACCCGATCCGCCAGCGAGGGATCTGGACGTAGAGCCATCCTTCTGCTTTTAGCGAATCGGACGGGGTCAGATGTCAGCAGACATGTCTCCGCTGACATCCGACGCTCCATAGGCTAACATGGATCGCCCGTTCAGGTCCGCCGTCAAAACTGACAGGCGGACCTGAACGGTCCGATCGTGTGAAAGGGGCCTATGATTTTTTAATAAAACAATTTACACTCTAATGACCCCTCACAATCGCACACTATAATTATAGTTATTATTACCCTTATTATTATACATTTATATAGCTCTGACATATACCGCAGTGCTGTAGGCAGAACACTGAGCCAGCCACATCAGTCTCTTTACCAGAGGAGCTTACAGTCTAATGTCCATCGCACTCACACACTATAGTTATATACTGTAGCTCTAATGATCCGCCACAATCACGCACCTTTATTATACATTTATTCTCTATAGCTCTGACATATACCGCAGTGTTTACTGCTGACAATACTAGTTGAGTCTGCCCCCCTTACAAGATACACACACCAATCAAGCCTAGCTTTATGACCATTGACAGGTAAGGTGAATAACACTGATTATCCTGCTACAATGACATCTGAAAGTGGCTTGGATATATTAGGCAGCAAGTGAACATGTTGTTCCTGAAGTTGATGTGTTGAAAGGAAAAAAAATGGTCATCGCAGTTTGTTGTGTATGGGGCTGAGTAGCTGCAGACGGGTCATGCTGACTCGTGTCCACAGCTAAAAGTACCTACAATGGACACGTGAGCATCAGAACTGGAGCATGGGGCAATGGAAGAGGGTGGCCTGCTCTGATGAATCCCGTTTTCTTTTACATCATGTGGATGGACAGATGCATGTGAGTCACTTACCTGGGGAAGAGATGGCACCAGGATGCAGTATGGGAAGAAGGCAAGCCAGCGGAGGCAGTGTGATGCTTTGGGCAATGTTCTGCTGGGATACATTGGGTCCTGCCATTCGTGGGTATGTGACACGTACCACCTACCTAAACTTTGTTGCTGACCAAGTACACCCCTTAATGGAAACAGTAATCGCTGATGGCAGTGTCTTTCAGTAGGACAATGTGCCCTGCGACACTGCAAAAATGGTTCAAGAATGGTTTGAGGAACACGACTTTGAGGTGTTGAGTTGGCCTCCAAATTATCTATATCTCAATCCATTTGAGCATCTGTGGGATATGCTGGAAGCCATGGGGGCCCCACCTCTCAACTTACAGGACTTAAAGCATATGTTACTGACAGCTTGGTGTCAGATACCACAGCATACCTTCAGAGGTCTAGTGGAGTCCATGTATCGATGGGTCAGGGCTGTTTTGGGTGAAAAGGGGGTTCTACTCTATATTAGGTGAGGGGTCATAAAGTTATGGCTGACCAGTGATCATTTCTACTCACAGAATAGATGCAGTACCCACCCCTTCCAAGTCACCCACCTCCAAGCACATTCCTTGGTTCAACCCCCTATCCACCTCCCAGTACCGTCCCTTTTAGAGAATACAAAGCCAAGTATCATTTTGTGGTGCTAAGTAATTTTATGGAAATTGTTAATGATAACAAGAAAAGCAATAAAATAGATTTCCTACAGTCAGCAACCAAAGACACCTCACAGCAACAATAGACCCCAGCAGCAAAAGATTCAACAGCAACAAAATACCCTCCACAGCAACAATAGCACATCACACCCCAGAACCCCTGACCATTACATGCATTTCAATGCTGGAGGTGCCCAAACTGGATTCCCTGCGTTTCCACAAAAATAGCTTATTTCTCTCTCTCTCCTCTCACTCTCCCCTCTCTCTCACTTTTTCTCTCCTCTTTACTCTCTCTCTCTCTCCTCTTTCTTCTCCCTCTCTCACTCTTCTCTTTCTTTCTCTCTCCTCCCTCTCCACCCTCTCTCTCTTCTCTTTCCCCTCTCTTTCTCTTTCTTTTTCTCTCCCCTCTCTCTTTCTCTCTCCTCAGTCTCTTTCTCCCTCTTCTTTCTCCTCCCTCTTTCTTGCTCTCCTCTCTCTTCCTCTCTTTGTCTCTCGCCTCCCTCCCACCTCTCTCACCCCCCCTCTCTTTCACTGTCCTCGCTCTCTCTCTCCTCCCTATCTCTCCTCCCTCTCTCTCCTCTCCTCCCTCCCTCTTTCTCTCTCCCCTCTCTATCTCTTGACTCCCTCCCCCTCTCTCTCTCCTCCCTCTTTGTCTCTCCTCTCTCTCTCCTCCCCATCTTTCTCTCTCACTCATCCCTCTCCTCTCGCCCCTCCCTCTCTCTCTCCTTTCTCTCTCCTCTCCCTCATCCCTGTCTCTCCATCTCTTTCTCGATCTCTCCTCCCCCCTTTCTCTCTCCTCCCTCTCTCTCCTCTCTCACACCTCCCTCTTTTCTCTCCTCTCTTCTCTCCTCCCTCTTTCCCTCTCCTCTCTTTCTCTCTCCTCCATCTCTCCTCCCTCTCTTTCTCTCTCCTCCATCTCTTTCTCCTCTCTCTCTCCTCCCCATCTTTCTCTCTCACTCATCCCTCTCCTCTCGCCCCTCCCTCTCTCCTTTCTCTCTCTTCCCTCTTTCTCTCTCCTCTCCCTCTCTCTCATCCCTGTCTCCCCATCTCTTTCTCGCTCTCTGCTCCCCCCTCTCTCTCTCCTCTCTCACACCTCCCTCTTTATCTCTCCTCTCTTCTCTCCTCCCTCTTTCCCTCTCCTCTCTCTCCTCCCTCTCTTTCTCTCTCCTCCATCTCTTTCTCCTCTCACTCCTCCCTCTCCCTTTCTCTCCTCTCACTTTCTCTCTCCTCCCTTCCTTTATCTCCTCCCTCTCTCCCCTCCTCTGTCGCTTTCTCTTTCTCTCCTCTCTCTCTCCTCCCTCTCTTTTTCTCTCTCCTCCCTCTCTCTCTCCTCCCTATCTCTCCTCCTTCTCTTTCTCTCTCTCCTCCCTCTTTCCCTCTCCTCCCTCTCTTTCCCCCTCCTCTCTCTCTTTCCCCCTCCTCTCTCTCTTTCTCTTTCCTCCCTCTCTTTCCCCTCTCTCACTCCTCTCTCTCTCGCCTCTCCCTCTCTCCCCCTCTCCTCACTTTCTCTCTCCTCCCTTCCTTTATCTCCTCCCTCTCTCCCCTCCTCTGTCGCTTTCTCTTTTTCTCCTCTCTCTCTCTCTCTCTTTCCTCTCTCTCTTTCTCTCCTCTCTCTTTCCTCTCTCTCTCTTTCCTCTCTCTCTCCTCCCTCTCTTTTTCTCTCTCCTCCCTCTCTTTTTCTCTCTCCTCCCTCTCTCTCTCCTCCCTCTCTCTCTCCTCCTTCTCTTTCTCTCTCTCCTCCCTCTCTCACTGCTCCCTCGGATTGGGTAATAAATGGCATTTCTGCTTCTCCAGAAAGGTTCGTGTCTTGGAGCTTCAGCGTGGCCTGCAGACAAGAAGAGTATTGAAGGAAAGAACCTATGTGATTATGACGACTTCAAGTGTAGGGGGACGAAGAAGTGCTGCCCCTCCTATGACAAAAAGTGTACAGAGCCTGAATATAAGTAGAGAGTAGCACTTGAGTAACACCCAATCAATATAATGACATTTAAAAAAAAAAAAAAAAAACTTTCCATTTTCAAGACATACGTTATATTCCAGAGGAGTGAGCGTTCCTGGGCAGACAGCCCTAGGTAACACCCACATATGATGCTGAGATTCCATGACTGAAGGAACTGAAATCCAATGAATGAAAGGGGAGGGCCAGGGACACTCAAGCTGATGTCCTCCCACCACGAAATGACGCAGGCTCTATCTGACTTGCTGCAGCTTATAGTGCACATTGTGAGAATCTCACAGTGTGCAGTGAAATCAGAGTAAGCCATTTCAGTCCAGGAGAGGAGTCTGTACAACTGTGCAAGACTGAAGGGAAGGCTAGAGCTAAGATTTAATGTTGTCAGTTCTTCTCTTTAAACATATCTCTAAACCCAAAAATAAAAATGTAATACATTGCAGGTTACTGGTCCTTAGATTTGGTGATATGCTGGATCTATACATACAGTACATTAATTGAATGCTGTCACCTGCTGATGATCCCTCTAGTGATATAAAGATCTATATAGAGGAATCAGGACCTCTTTCCCCCTGCTGGTGACCCATCTAGTGATAACTAAAGATCTATATGGAGGAATAAGGACCTCCTTCCTCCTGCGAGTGACCCCCTAGAGACATAAAGATCTATGTAGAGGAATAAGGACCTCCTTCCTCCCTCTGGTGATCCCTCTAGTGATATAAAGGAATCAGGACCTCCTTCTCCCTGCTGGTGACCCATCTAGTGATAACTAAAGGTCTATATGGAGGAATAAGGACCTCCTTCCTCCTGCGAGTGACTCCCTAGAGACATAAAGATCTATGTAGAGGAATCAGGACCTCCTTCCTCCCTCTGGTGATCCCTCTAGTGATATAAAGGAATCAGGACCTCCTTCTCCCTGCTGGTGACCCATCTAGTGATAACTAAAGGTCTATATGGAGGAATAAGGACCTCCTTCCTCCTGCGAGTGACCCCCTAGAGACATAAAGATCTATGTAGAGGAATAAGGACCTCCTTCCTCCCTCTGGTGATCCCTCTAGTGATATAAAGGAATCAGGACCTCCTTCTCCCTGCTGGTGACCCATCTAGTGATAACTAAAGGTCTATATGGAGGAATAAGGACCTCCTTCCTCCTGCGAGTGACTCCCTAGAGACATAAAGATCTATGTAGAGGAATCAGGACCTCCTTCTCCCTGCTGGTGACCCATCTAGTGATAACTAAAGGTCTATATGGAGGAATAAGGACCTCCTTCCTCCTGCGAGTGACCCCCTAGAGACATAAAGATCTATGTAGAGGAATCAGGACCTCCTTCCTCCCTCTGGTGATCCCTCTAGTGATATAAAGGAATCAGGACCTCCTTCCCCCTGCTGGTGACCCATCTAGTGATAACTAAAGGTCTATATAGAGGAATCAGGACCTCCTTCCTCCTGATGGTGACCCCTCTAGAGATATAAAGATTTGTATAGAGGAATTGGGATCTCCTTCCTCCTGCTGGTGACTCCTCTAGTGAAATAAAGATCTATATAGAGAAATCAGGAAATAAAGATCTATATACTGTAGAGGAATCAGAACATCCTTCCTCCTGCTGGTGACCTCTCTAGTGATAATAAAGAGCTGTATAGAGGAATTAGGGCCTCCTTCCTCCTGCTGGTGAGCCCTTTAGTGATATAAAGATCTATAGAGAAGAATCTGGACTCCCTTCCTCCTGCTGGTTTCTTCTTTTAGTGATATGAAGATCTATATAGAGGAATCAGGACCTCCTTCCTCCTGCTGGCGATCCCTTTAGTGATACTGTATAAAGCTCTATAGAGAAGAATCAGGACCTCCTTCCTCCTGCTGTTGATCCCTTTAGTGATATGAAGGTGAGGAATTAGGACTTCCTTCCTCCCACTGCTGATTCCTGTAACAATATAAAGATCTAAATAGAGCAATCAGGATCCTCCTGCTGGTGACCCCTTTAGAGAAACGAAGATCTTTAACCACCCTGGCGGTATTCCCGAGTCTGGCTCGGGGTGGATTTTTAATACCAAAAGCGGTATCCCCGAGCCAGACTCGGGATTGCATCGTAGGATCCAGGAAGAGTTTTCTTACCTTGTCCCCTGGATCCTGCGATGTCTCCCCGCTGTGATCGGCGAGCCGCTGTGTCTCGCTCGATTCACAGTGCCGAGCTCCATTCCCTGTGAGCGCTGCGACGCACGGGGACCGAGTTCGGCGGCAAATTCAAAAGTGAAACACACAGTACAGATACAGTATACTGTAATCTTACAGATTACAGTACTGTATCAAATAATTACACATCCCCTTTGTCCCTAGTGGTCTGTCCAGTGTCCTGCATGCAGTTTTATATTATAAAAACTGTTCTTTCTGCCTGGAAACTGGAGATTGTCCATAGCAACCAAAACTGTCTCTTTACATCAAAAGTGGCTTTAGACCAGCTAGAAAACATCAATAATAAATTAGAATCACTCGCAGAATTGAGCGATAGTGATTTGTGGGGAAATCCGTCATCAAACACTGAAAGTAACGAAAGCGACAATTCTGCAACTGAGCAAATTTCAGTGTTTTTGATTTGATTACATTATTGCATAATTGTTATTATTATTATATTATTTGTTATAATTATTTATAGTTATTTATTAATATATAATTTTTTTATTTCGTTTTTCAAACTTTATCATACCCGGGATGTCTACTAGACTCTGGTTTGGACAGATTTAAGTGAACTATTCCTAAGAATTACAGGTCTACAATATAAAACGCCAAATTTCTGCGCAAAATAATGGTACCACTTTCAGCACCTAAAATCTGAAATAATCAAACCGCCAGGGAGGTTAAAAAGTAATCAGGACCTCCTTCCTCCTACTGTTGATTCTTCTAGTGATATAAAGTTCTACAATGTCTCACAAAAGTGAGTACACCCCTCACATTTTTGTAAATATTGTATTCTATCTTTTCATGTGACAACACTGAAGAAATGACACTTTGCTACAATGTAAAGTAGTGAGTGTACAGCTTGTATAACAGTGTAAATTTGCTGTCCCCTCAAAATAACTCAACACACAGCCAATAATGTCTAAACTGCTGGCAACAAAAGTGAGTACACCCCTAAGTGAAAATGTCCAAATTGGGTCCAATTAGCCAAGATTACAGTGTACTGTGTTATGAATTTTCACTTTTTTGAATTTGCCACCAGGCTCCACCCACGTGCATCGCGACGCTCGCAGGGAACGGAGCCTGGCACAGAGCCCGCAGACACCGCGGGGGGACATCGTAGAATCCTGGAGACAAGGTAAGTAACACTGCACCAGGATCCTGAGATGTAATCCCGAGTGTGGCTTGGGGTTACCGCTAATTGTGCTGAAATGTAACCCCGAGCCACACTCGGGAAAACCGCCAGGGAGGCTACGAGACAGTGTCAAAAATTGAAATAAAACAAAATAAATAAGGAAAAAAAATATTTTTTAAAGAGCCCCGAACCCCGCGCACCAAAGAAAGCGCATACGTAGGTTGCGCCCGCAAATGTTAACCACTTGCCGACCGCCGCACGACTATATACGTCGGCAGAATGGCACGGGCAGGCAAAAGGACTTACATGTACGTCCTTGCCTGCCCGCGGGTGGGGGGTCCGATCGGACCCCCCCCCCGGTGCCAGCGGCGGTCGGCAAATGTCCCCCGGCGATCGGAGGTGAGGGGGAGGCCATCCATTCGTGGCCCCCCCCCCTCGCGATCGCTCCCAGCCAATGGGATCATTTCCCTGCCTCTGTATTGTACACAGAGGCAGAGGAAATGATGTCATCTCTCCTCGGCTCGGTATTTTCCGTTCCGGGCCGAGGAGAGAAGACTGCAATGTGAGTGCACCAACACACTACACACACAGTAGAACATGCCAGGCACACAAAACACCCCGATCCCCCCCCCGATCGCCCCCCGATCCCCCCCCAATCACCCCCCCCCTGTCACAAACTGACACCAGCAGGTTTTTTTTTTTTTTTTTCTGATTACTGTATTGGTGTCAGTTTGTGACAGTTACAGTGTTAGGACAGTTAGTATTACCCCCCTGTAGGTCTAGGATACCCCCCTAACCCCCCCTAATAAAGTTTTAACCCCTTGATCACCCCCCGTCACCAGTGTCGCTAAGCGATTTTTCTGATCGCTGTATTAGTGTCGCTGGTGATGCTAGTTAGTGAGGTAAATATTTAGGTTCGCCGTCAGCGTTTTATAGCGACAGGGACCCCCATATACTATCTAATAAATGTTTTAACCCCTTGATTGCCCCCTAGTTAACCCTTTCACCACTGATCACCGTATAACTGTTACGGGTGACGCTGGTTAGTTTGTTTATTTTTTATAGTGTCAGGGCACCCGCCGAATAAAGATTTAGCCCCCTGATCGCCCGGCGGTGATATGCGTCGCCCCAGGCAGCGTCAGATTAGCGCCAGTACTGCTAACACCCACGCACGCAGCATACGCCTCCCTTAGTGGTATAGTATCTGTACAGATCAATATCTGATCCGATCAGATCTATACTAGCGTCCCCAACAGTTTAGGATTCCCAAAAACGCAGTGTTAGCGGGATCAGCCCAGATACCTGCTAGCACCTGCGTTTTGCCCCTCCGCCCGGCCCAGCCCAGCCCACCCAAGTGCAGTATCGATCGATCACTGTCACTTAAAAAAACACTAAACGCATAACTGCAGCGTTCGCAGAGTCAGGCCTGATCCCTGCGATCGCTAACAGTTTTTTTGGTAGCGTTTTGGTGAACTGGCAAGCACCAGCCCCAGGCAGCGTCAGGTTAGTGCCAGTAGCGCTAACACCCACGCACGCACCGTACACCTCCCTTAGTGGTATAGTATCTGAACTGATCAATATCTGATCTGATCCGATCAGATCTATACTGGCATCCCCAGCAGTTTAGGGTTCCCAAAAACGCAGTGTTAGCGGGATCAGCCCAGATACCTGCTAGCACCTGCGTTTTGCCCCTCCGCCCGGCCCAGCCCAGCCCACCCAAGTGCAGTATCGATCGATCACTGTCACTTACAAAACACTAAACGCATAACTGCAGCGTTCGCAGAGTCAGGCCTGATCCCTGCGATCGTTAACAGTTTTTTTGGTAGCGTTTTGGTGAACTGGCAAGCGCCAGCGGCCTAGTACACCCCGGTCGTAGTCAAACCAGCACTGCAGTAACACTTGGTGACGTGGCGAGTCCCATAAGTGCAGTTCAAGCTGGTGAGGTGGCAAGCACAAGTAGTGTCCCGCTGCCACCAAGAAGACAAACACAGGCCCGTCGTGCCCATAGTGCCCTTCCTGCTGCATTCGCCAATCCTAATTGGGAACCCACCACTTCTGCAGCGCCCGTACTTCCCCCATTCACATCCCCAACCAAATGCAGTCGGCTGCATGAGAGGCATTTTCTTTATGTCCTCCCGAGTACCCCTACCCAACGAACTCCCCCAAAAAAGATGTCGTGTCTGCAGTAAGCGCGGATATAGGCGTGACACCCGCTATTATTGTCCCTCCTGTCCTGACAATCCTGGTCTTTGCATTGGTGAATGTTTTGAACGCTACCATTCACTAGCTGAGTATTAGCGTAGGGTACAGCATTGCACAGACTAGGACACACTTTCACAGGGTCTCCCAAGATGCCATCGCATTTTGAGAGACCCGAACCTGGAACCGGTTACATTTATAAAAGTTACAGTTACAAAAAAAGTGTAAAAAAAAAAAAAAAAAACACAAACAAAAATATAAAATAAAAAATAATAGTTGTTGTTTTATTGTTCTCTCTCTATTCTCTCTCTCTCTATTCTCTCTATTGTTCTGCTCTTTTTTACTGTATTCTATTCTGCAATGTTTTATTGTTATTATGTTTTATCATGTTTGCTTTTCAGGTATGCAATTTTTTATACTTTACCGTTTACTGTGCTTTATTGTTAGCCATATTTTTGTCTTCAGGTACAGCATTCACGACTTTGAGTGGTTATACCAAAATGATGCTTGCAGGTTTAGGTATCATCTTGGTATCATTCTTTTCAGCCAGCGGTCGGCTTTCATGTAAAAGCAATCCTAGCGGCTAATTAGCCTCTAGACTGCTTTTACAAGCAGTGGGAGAGAATGCCCCCCCCCCCCCCCCCATCGTCTTCCGTGTTTTTCTCTGGCTCTCCTGTCTCAACAGGGAACCTGAGAATGCAGCCGGTGATTCAGCCAGCTGACCATAGAGCTGAACAGAGACCAGAGTGGCTCCAAACATCTCTATGGCCTAAGAAACCGGAAGCTACGAGCATTTTATGACTTAGATTTCGCCGGATGTAAATAGCGCCATTGGGAAATTGGGGAAGCATTTTATCACACCGATCTTGGTGTGGTCAGATGCTTTGAGGGCAGAGGAGAAATCTAGGGTCTAATAGACCCCAATTTTTTCAAAAAAGAGTACCTGTCACTACCTATTGCTATCATAGGGGATATTTACATTCCCTGAGATAACAGTAAAAATGATTAAAAAAAAAAAAAAAAATGAAAGGAACAGTTTTAAAATAAGATAAAAAAGCAAAAAAATAATAAAGAAAAAAAAAAAAAAAAAAAAAAAAAGCACCCCTGTCCCCCCTGCTCTCGCGCTAAGGCGAACGCAAGCGTCGGTCTGGCGTCAAATGTAAACAGCAATTGCACCATGCATGTGAGGTATCACCGCGACGGTCAGATCGAGGGCAGTAATTTTAGCAGTAGACCTCCTCTGTAAATCTAAAGTGGTAACCTGTAAAGGCTTTTAAAGGCTTTTAAAAATGTATTTATTTTGTTGCCACTGCACGTTTGTGCGCAATTGTAAAGCATGTCATGTTTGGTATCCATGTACTCGGCCTAAGATCATCTTTTTTATTTCATCAAACATTTGGGCAATATAGTGTGTTTTAGTGCATTAAAATGTAAAAAAGTGTGTTTTTTCCCCAAAAAATGCGTTTGAAAAATCGCTGCGCAAATACTGTGTGAAAAAAAAAAATTAAACACCCACCATTTTAATCTGTAGGGCATTTGCTTTAAAAAAATATATAATGTGTGGGGGTTCAAAGTAATTTTCTTGCAAAAAAAAATAATTTTTTCATGTAATCAAAAAGTGTCAGAAAGGGCATTGTCTTCAAGTGGTTAGAAGAGTGGGTGATGTGTGACATAAGCTTCTAAATGTTGTGCATAAAATGCCAGGACAGTTCAAACCCCCCCCAAATGACCCCATTTTGGAAAGTAGACACCCCAAGCTATTTGCTGAGAGGCATGTCGAGTCCATGGAATATTTTATATTGTGACACAAGTTGCGGGAAAGAGACAAATTTTTTTTTTTTTTTTTTGCACAAAGTTGTCACTAAATTATATATTGCTCAAACATGCCATGAGAATATGTGAAATTACACCCCAAAATACATTCTGTTGCTTCTCCTGAGTACGGGGATACCACATGTGTGAGACTTTTTGGGAGCCTAGCCGCGTATGGGACCCCGAAAACCAAGCACCGCCTTCAGGCTTTCTAAGGGCGTAAATTTTTGATTTCACTCTTCACTGCCTATCACAGTCTCGGAGGCCATGGAATGCCCAGGTGGCACAAACCCCCCCCCAAATGACCCCATTTTGGAAAGTAGACACCCAAAGCTATTTGCTGAGCGGTATAGTGAGTATTTTGCAGACCTCACTTTTTGTCACAAAGTTTTGAAAATTAAAAAAAGAAAAAAAAAATTTTTTTTTTTGTCTTTCTTCATTTTCAAAAACAAATGAGAGCTGCAAAATACTCACCATGCCTCTCAGCAAATAGCTTGGGGTGTCTACTTTCCAAAATGGGGTCATTTGGGGGGGGTTTGTGCCACCTGGGCATTCCATGACCTCCGAAACTGTGATAGGCAGTGAAGAGTGAAATCAAAAATGTACACCCTTAGAAATCCTGAAGGCGGTGATTGGTTTTCGGGGTCCCGTACGCGGCTAGGCTCCTAAAAAGTCCCACACATGTGGTATCCCCATACTCAGGAGAAGCAGCAGAATGTATTTTGGGGTGCAATTCCACATATGCCCATGACCTGTGTGAGCAATATATCATTTAGTGACAACTTTGTGCAAAAAAAATAAATAAATAAATAAATTGTCACTTTCCCGCAACTTGTGTCAAAATATAAAATATTCCATGGACTCAACATGCCTCTCAGCAAATAGCTTGGGGTGTCTACTTTCCAAAATGGGGTCATTTGGGGGGGGTTTGTGCCATCTGGGCATTTTATGGCCTTCAAAACTGTGATAGGTAGTGAGGAGTAAAATCAAAAATGTACGCCCTTAGAAATCCTGAAGGCAGTGATTGGTTTTCGGGGCCCCGTACGCGGCTAGGCTCCCAAAAAGTCCCACACATGTGGTATCCCCGTACTCAGGAGAAGCAGCAGAATGTATTTTGGGGTGCAATTCCACATATGCCCATGGCCTGTGTGAGCAATATATCATTTAGTGACAACTTTTTGTAATTTTTTTTTTTTTTTTTGTCATTATTCAATCACTTGGGACAAAAAAAATGAATATTCAATGGGCTCAACATGCCTATGAGCAATTTCCTTGGGGTGTCTACTTTCCAAAATGGGGTCATTTGTGGGGGTTTTGTACTGCCCTGCCATTTTAGCACCTCAAGAAACAACATAGGCAGTCATAAATTAAAGGCTGTGTAAATTCCAGAAAATGTACCCTAGATTGTAGGCGCTATAACTTTTGCGCAAACCAATAAATATACACTTATTGACATTTTTTTTACCAAAGACATGTGGCCAAATACATTTTGGCCTAAATGTATGACTAAAATTGAGTTTATTGGATTTTTTTTAGAACAAAAAGTAGAAAATATCATTTTTTTTCAAAATTTTCGGTCTTTTTCCGTGTATAGCGCAAAAAATAAAAACGGCAGAGGTGATCAAATACCATCAAAAGAAAGCTCTATTTGTGGGAAGAAAAGGACGCAAATTTCGTTTGGTTACAGCATTGCATGACCGCGCAATTAGCAGTTAAAGCGACGCAGTGCCAATTTGTAAAAAGTGCTCTGGTCAGGAAGGGGGTAAATCCTTCCGGGGCTGAAGTGGTTAAAGGTGTTCAGATCACACATGTGAGGTATTGCCGTAATCATCAGAGCGAGAGCAATAATACTAGCACTAGACCTCCACTGTAACTCTAAACTGGTAACCGTTAAAATTTTTTAAAAGCATCGCCACGGGAGATTTTTAAGTACCGTAGTTTGTCGCCAAGTGTGAGCAAACTGTAAAAAACAGCAAACTGTTTTAAACTGTAACATGTTAGGTATCTATTTACTCGGCATAACATCATCTTTCACAATATACAAAAAAATTGGGCTAACTTTACTATTTGTTTATTTTTTTTTAATAATTCATTGAAGTGTATTTTTATACCAAAATAATTGCGTTTGAAAGACTGCTGCACAAATACCGTGACATAAAATATTGCAATGACCGCTATTTTATTCTCCAGATTCTTTGCTAAAATATATATATATATACACATATATACACACACACACACTATATATATATATATATATATATATATAATGTTTGGGGGTTCCAAGTAATTTTCTAGCAAAAAATACTGATTTTAACTTGTAAAAAACAAGTGTCAGAAATACGCTTGGTCCAAAAGTGGTTAAAGCAAAGGCCCTAGAGCAGTGATGGCGAACCTTGGCACCCCAGATGTTTTGGAATTACATTTTTCATGATGGTCAACTACACTGCAGAGTGCATGAGCATCATGGGAAATGTAGTTCCAAAACATCTGGGGTGCCAAGGTTCACCATCACTGTCCTAGAGAATTAAATGGTGGGTTTTGAAATTTTTTTTATGTCACATGGTATATGTTATTTGTGCAGCGGTTCTTTAAGAGCAATTTTTTGGTGAAAAATACACTGAACTTTAATGCAAAAAAAAAAAAATTTACATAACCCATTTATTTTGTAAAATATAAAAGATGATGTTACACTGATTAAATAGATACCTAACATGTCACGTCTTAAAATTGCGCACATCCGCGCAACAGCGACAAACAACGTAAATTTCACAATCTATAGGTATCAGCTTTAAAAGCCTTTACAGCTTACCACCTTAGATTTGCACAGGAGGTTTGGTGCTAAAATTACTGCCCATGATCTGGCGTTTGCGGTGATGGTCATGTATATTCTTCTTGGAACTTGGTGACTTCGTGTATTTCTTCCAGATATGTGCAGTCATCCACAGTGTGAGTCTCTGCCTCTGTGTAGGAGCTGTGATAAAGACCGGTCACTGCTGCTCTCTCTCCTTGTGCAGGGTGACTGGTCTTCTCTCCGCCCCCTCCTGTAGTTTTCTGCAGGCAGCCTGTAGTGGGTGGGGCCTACCGGACCCCTCCCTAAGTATTGGACTTAGCTCTGACCCCTATCTAGAATGTTTCAACACCACCTCAAACCCTGGCCTGTACTACCACATGTCATAGGCCACAAGGGGTGGGGCTATGAGCAAAGATCACTAGTTAGCTTGAGGTAGCAAATGTGTGAGGTCACCAGCTACTGTGCTGGCATGTGTTGATTTTCTCTTTGCCAATGACAAGCCATAGGAACGCGGTCTCTTCAAAACCCCACTCTCTGACTCAATAAGATTCATCTTCACGGTGCTCCTCCATTGTCTCTAGGTATAGGTATGGGGAAGAATGTGACCTCCCCCTCATAATGTAGTGCTTGGCAGGGTTGCCAACCCCCAATGGCTTTTTTTTTACTGACAAAACATGGAAAATGTACCATTATAGAGTTGCGCTAAACCCAAATAAAGGAATTTAGATACGGTAAATATTAAAAAAAAGGAACATAAATTGCAAGAAAAAAAAAATTACACCATCCGTCACCAGAAAGGGTAGAAGATCCTTACTGAGTGCCTTCACCTTACAAAATGCTTGCTCACTACCTTATATTGACCTCCTATTACGGAAGATGAATGTCGCTTGTGGCTTAGCCACTTCCATACCACGCAAATTCTGACACTTCTCTCCTACATGTAAAAATCATCAATTTTTTGCTAGAAAATTACTCAGAACCCCCAAACATTATATATATTTTTTATCAGACACCCTAGGGAATAAAATGGCGGTCATTGCAACTTTTTATGTCACACGGTATTTGCGCGGTCATTTTTCAAACGCAATCTTTTGGGAGAAAAAAGATTTTCATTACTAACAGTAAAGTTAGCCCATTTTTTTTGGTATAATGTGACAGATGATGTTACGCCGAGTAAATAGATACCTCACATGTCACGCTTTAAAATTGCGCACACTCGTGGTATTACGCCAAACTACAGTACTTGAAAATCTCCATATGCGACGGGTTAAAATGTTTTGCAGTTACCTGTTTAAAGTTACAGAGGAGGTCCAGTGCTAAAACTATTGCTCTCGCTCTAACATTCGCGGTGATACCTCACATGTGTGGTTTGGACATTGTTGTTTACATTTGTAAACATCCCTTGTAATAGGAATGGTAAGTGACAGGTCCTCTTTATGGAGAGATGTGGGGTCTATAAGACCCCATATCTCTCCTCCAGGCTGGAAAGGTAAAAAATAAAGATAAAAAAAAAAAAAATTGAAAAAAAAATGCTTTTCTAGCCAAGATCTCGGCTTTGTTTACTTGTGCAGCCCGGGCGTGATGTCATAACGGATCATAGAGATTGCTGGGGACCATCTGTCCCTCGGAAATCTCTATGCCTCTCTTCCGGTCCTGTCCGATTCATTCTCCAGGTCCCCAATCGCACGGGAGAGCCTGGAGAAGCACCGGAGGGTGGCGGGAGAGGGAGATGTCCCCTCCCGTCACCGCTAAGAATGATCAAGCCACTATGATTGTTCTTATTGTGCTCAGAATTGCTGGCTCTAAAAAACTATATCTGAATGATGCCTGTAGCTGCAGGCATCATACAGATATCTCCACTGAAAGCCGAGGACGTGGGGACGTGGCCTGGAGAGCGATGGAGTAGGACGTGGATTGTGAGAGCTCCGCTTGCTAACTATCCTATATACTATCCTGATCGCTAAACTTGTGGATATATTTCCCTGCTTTGAAAAAAGTGGAAGGTTCCCCATGGGGCTTTATAGCAGCAAATAGGAAACAAAATTTTGTAAAAATCACAGAATTTTTTATTTCAAAAAAATGGTTAGGCACAAAACGTAAATAAAAAATGGATTAAAATACGAGCTCTGGTATATAAAAAGTGAGACAAATTAGGCTAGAAAAGGTTATACATCAAGGGTGATACATTGTTACACTTGGAATTGCACCATCCGATGTATGGAAATGCCCCTGCAAATTTCCCTGCTTAGCCTCCTCTGGGTCCTGGGATTCGGACGGAACATGTCCCCACCAAAGAGAAACACAGAGACTGCTAATCAGCTAGCGAAATACAGCAGGTAAGACAAGGACCAGCAGGCTGAAGATGGCGCCGACACCTGCTCTGACTCGGAACACCACACGGCCGATACAGCCAAGGTGCTGGAGGCCATCGCCGCCCTGCAGAATACTCCCAAGGCTAAGATAGATGAAGTTAAAATCGACATCTCACTTATCCGCCAGGATCTCTCCAAGCTGAAAGACAGAGTTACCGAGACCCAAACCCGCATCTGTAGAAGAGAGTACATCCTGCACCCATTACAGCATACCACTGAGGAGGTGCAGAGAAAAATACAGCAGCTGCATGGACACCAAGATGACATGGAGAATCGCCTTCGTCGCTGCAATCGCCGGTTCATTGGACTTCCCGAGAAGGCAGAAGGGAATGACCTAGTGGAATTCCTTGAGAACTTCCTTATTAAGGCCTATGGCAGGGAAGCCTTCTCCGTTATGTTCGCGGTGGAACGAGCACACCGCCAAAACCTCCCCCGCAGGGAGCACCTCCTCGTACATTTATAGCCAAATTTCTTAATTTTTGAGACAGGGATAGAATTCTACGTCTCACTAGAGAAAAAGGCAACATCCCTGTGGGAAATGTTCACGTTGCGGTTTTGCCAGGTTTTACTAATGAGGTCCAGAGACTGAGATCCCAGTTTCAGGATGTCAAATGCCGCCTACGTACCCTGCACCTCAAGTACGCAATGCTGTGGAAGAGGAAGCTGGGTACAGTTTTTCGAGGACCCAGCCATGGCCACTGCGTGGCTGGACCAACATGGACGCCCTGCTTAGCTGCCCGATCGTCCGGTGCCTCAGTGAGTATGGCTTGTGTGATCACCTACCGTTTTGCTTTCCTGTGTTGGAACCCGAATCTTTGTTGAAAATGCAATTTACTCATACAGAGGGGGGAAAATCTGCACATTGAAGTGACTTGAACCCCTCTATATGCTTACCCATTTCATAATAAACTGGAACACTCCTGATGTTTCCGCTCCCTCAACACCTATTGTGTACAAAGAAGACCCCGAGGACAGGCAATTTCTACCCCACTACCCTGCTTTGATGCAAGTGGTCCCCACGGAAGAAATTTTGTGGGGAACTGACCTCCCTCCACTACCTTACCACGTGCTGTACAGTGGACAGTCGCCCCCTTAGTGATGTGGGGTTTTTTTTTCCTTTTCCCTATAATGGGGTTTAGCCTTCAGTTCCTGTTAGTAACTTTTGACTCAAGTTCCGGTATTTTTAGTCATGTACCTCCAGCCAGCTCAGCCTGCTGGATAACCACTCAACTGTTTGATTTTGGGGAATGTATGCTCTCACCAGGTTGGGGGGGGGGGGGTGAAGAGCTGGGAGGGTTAAGGAATGCTCGATCAACACGACTGAGCTACGGTTGTTTTTTCTATTTCATGTTCACCAATTGGAATGCACATAACGATTTATATTGGTACATTAAGAATTGCTTGGTACGATGCATGCTGTTAAGGGTCTTTGTCTGCAGCCCTGCTGGTCCGATTGTCTACTGTTCTTTCATATAGCGCCCAAATCCCCAATGACATCTTGCATTTTTGACATGGAATGTGCGGGGGATGCACAACAAGGTTAAGCGTACTGCTGCCTTTACTTTCCTTAAGTCACAAAGGGCAGACATTATGGTCCCGGTAGAGACCCATGTTACAGGACAATTACAAGCTGCCCTAAAACGCCCCTGGATAGGATGGGCCTATTATAGTACTTTTTTTTTTTTAAATAGAAAAGTTTTTATTGATCTCCAACGGGAGAGAAATTTCAGTATATAGTACAGTTGTAAACATAAAAAAAAGAAGAAAAGAAAAACAAAAAACAAATGATATACATCAATGGGGATTACATCAAGATGTAAGACATAGCCTAAATGTTATTCACATGTGTATCTTAGTACATAACATCGATAATACATTCTCTGCAGAAAAGGAGGTAGAGTTATCTCTATTTAAAGGACAAGGTATCATACATTTACAAATAATCCTATCCTATACTGACCATATTTGCAATAACAGGATTGAGGGGGTTCCCTAGGTTGGGAGGAAAACCTGCACAAGGTTCAGCCATCTGTCAATCTGAGGGAAAACGGGGACCTCCTGTGGCGTGGGGAGGATTCTAGCTTTTGGCCCAGGTACCCCATATTTTATATAAATATTTTACTGTCTGTGCATTAATCAGGACAGGGTCAGCCTGTAGATGTCCCTGATCATCTTTAATGTTTGCAATGTGTGCTATAGTAGAGCGTTCCCTAGCCAGCCATGCTAACAATCCGCCTGATCTCTCCCCTTGCTCGAATATTCTCTGTGACTGTGACAGCAAGAGCTTCCGAGTCGCGGTGGCTCTCAACACAGAGATTTCTCGGTGGAGCGTTTGGAGTGCTGCAAATGTCCCTGCGTCTCTAGTAGTCACATAGTTGGTTTCTAAACTATGGGCTCATCCCTCCGCCTCCTCAAGTGCAAGCTTGTTGTTTTTCCTAACCTTGCTAATAATCGTGCAGTATTGTCATCGTGTATACACCCCATCCCATCGGCGGGAGGGTGGCCCACTGTTACGCAGCCAGTATGTGCCCATCTCTCCCGCAACCTCAGGGGCAAGACGCTCGTCTGTTATCCAGAAACCTGAGAGTCGCCAGAGGCTAGAGCCTACTGGCGAGTCCGTGTTAATCTGTAGGAGAAGGGGAGCGTGATCAGAAATGCCACGTGGTAGGATTTTAACCTCTTGGATGCAAGAGAGTAGGGGGCCGCCGGCATAGAATAAGTCTATTGTAAAGAAGGAGGCACATGTGGCCGAGTGGCAGGTAAATTGCCTTTCCCTGGGGTGTCGCCACCTCCACACATCACTAAAGGCCATATTCCTCAGCCCATCTTGACAGTGGAGAGTCAGAGGTTACATCAGTGCCAAGTTTATCCATGCTGGGATTGGGGGCATATTAAAATCACCTGCTAGTAACACAGCTGCAGCTGGGTATTGAACTAGTATAGGGGTCAATTTATGGAGAACATTTAGGGAGGCCGGAGGTGGGTTATACAGTCAACAATAATCATTTCCATCCTGTCACACATAGCATGAATAGCAACATATTTCCCTTCAGGATCCAAATGTAGATCCAGGAGGGTAAAGGGTAGTGTTTTGTGGATTAGGACACTGACTCCCCTGGAATAGGTGGAGTGGGTAGAGTGATAATAGGAGCCCACCCAGGGTTTCTTAGGAGCCAGTGTCCTGCTCCCAGTTAAGTGCGTCTCCTTCAATATGCAGATATGGGGGTTGTATTTTTTGATGTAGTTGAATACCAAGGAATGTTTTATCTTGGAGTTTAGGCCTTGTGCGTTCCAAGACAAGACTTTAAGGGGGGTCATTTGGTCACCATGGTGAATCTAACAGCCTTAAAACTATAGAGAACTTACACAAAATATCAGCATTTCTAGTAGTGAGTTCAGTTATCCATGCACATTTAGTTAGGTATCCTGCTCCCTCTAGTGGTGAGAGAGCAACATTATACGTCTTACTTTTGGCAAGAACCTCACCCCCCTCCCACCCCACCCCACCGCCAAAACAGTGGGGTGCCTGTTCCCCAAAAGGAATTGTGACAACTGCCCGTGGGGCACGTGCTCAGAGAGTCCAGTCAGTGAGACAAAAAAAAAAAATCAGGATAAACGATCCCTTCAGATCAATGGGTCTCCCAGAGTGTTCCGGGGGTATGACTCTTAAACTGGAACAAGTTGCTAACCTGGAACTTCAATCACTACTGTCAGAGGTATTGACAGGAGCAGGAAGCTCACTCCATCATAGTTTCACATACAATCCCTGTGTAGCAACTTTATATACTCACAGTACAAGTTCTTATGAAGAATCAGGGATGGTGTAATCACAGGTGGATGGAGGAGCTGAGGAAAAACAAGAAAGTTAAAAGTTATGCAAGCCATAGGGCCAGCAGGCTATTCAGTAAATCAGGATATATTGAAAGGGGAAGCACAATGTCAGCAGGGTCATCCTCTTGGTAATGATTTAAGCAATCTGGACAACCTCTTCAAGAGTAAAAAAAAAACGCACAGACTCCTCATCTTGGACTCTCATTCGGGCAGGGAACAGCATGCAATATTTAATATTGCGGTTGTGGAGGTCCATGTTAATTTGGTCAAAGGATCTTCGCAGCTTTTGTGTATCGACCGAGTAATCGGGGAATATTACAGGTGCTGTGTGTGTGGATGCGCTGCTTCCATCTAAATACGCTTATATCCTGTCTATAAAGTGCAAACTTATTCCATATACAACCTAAGATCATATGCAATCAATAAAGATTTTTTTTTTTTTTTTTTTTACATATCAAAAATTATAAAATTTATAAAAGTTCAATAATTCAATAATGTGTGTCACATAATAGCAAAGTCTCCCAGTGATGCGTTCAAATCTTCTGTCAATTGCCGTGATTGGCGTGCGCTTGTAATAATACAATGTGCTAGTGACTTAGTGCTCCACCTCCACCTGTGAGATTGGCCACTCACCGGATATTCCTTTAAAACTACACCTTTGGTTCATTCATGGGGATAACCACTCCACTCAAAGGGAACTTCTTCAACAGATATAATTGGACCATAATGTTCCTCATGAAACATGAATAAAAACGATCATCGCGCAATACCGTTAATACTGTTTATTATAAACACAAAGTAAAAACTGTGCACTCACATTTATGTGTGCCCCCCAGCCGGCACAAAGCTATTCCAACAGTTAGGGACGGGTAGGTATAGCCACCTAGTTCGCCTATGTGTGCTGTGCGACCTCCGTTCCTCCCCTCTTGTCTGTTCGCGTCCTCACCAATCCCGTTCGTATTGGATCACGTGGGTATGTGTTTCCCAGCAGCCTCTACGCGTTTCGCAATTTGCGTCATCAGGAAGCTGGGGAATAATCGGGGAATATTATACGTTTCGCTCCCTCATGGCGGAGTACCTCAATCTTTCTTGCCTCCTGCAGGATTAGGTCACGGTCCCTGGAGTTCAGGAGTTTCAAAATAAATGTACGTGGAGGAGCTCCCGGGACCCCCGGATAGCAGGCATCCTGTGTGACCTCTCAACTACAAAAAAAGTCTGAAAACCGGGCATCTGGAAGGAGGGTACGCAACAGGTGTTCAGTGAATGTCGTTGGGTCTTTACCTTCCAGTCCCACTATCCGGAGGTTGTTCCTTCGGTTCCTGTTCTCAGCATCCTCCGCACGCTGCAGACCAAAATGAAAACCCTGGACGCGCGTGCAGAGTGAGACTCCATGTGTTTGCAAGGTGGTCCCCCTCCCCTACCCTCCTCTCAGTTTCAGTCAGCCTGGAGCGGAAACAGTCCATGTCCCTGCGGATCAGGCTGATGTCGAGCTGCATGGACTCTAAAGTTGTTTTAGCCCTGGGTCAGTGTCCTCCGTCTGGGACACCATATTAACCGCTTTGGCGGGAGACGGCCGCGCTGTGAAGGAGGATGAGGATTTAGGAATATTTGGGAGCTTGCGGGAAGATTGGGTGTATTTCCCTTTGGGCATACCGTTCCTAAGGGGGTCCTGTACCTTTTTGGTCTGGTTGCAAGCGGTATTCTGCAGGGAAAATGGATAAATACCAGAGGTGAGGGAGAGATTGAAGATGTAAGTTGGAGAGTGTAGGATAGAGTGAGAGGGCGACCGTAGTATTTGAGAGGGAATAGGGTCCAGGGGGCAGGTGGGTAGGTGGGCGATAGAAAGGAGTTTAGCAACTTTGTCTGTAGTAGCAGATTTGAATAAGGGGAGTGTCAATTTTACCTGTTGACATGGGGTCTTAACTGGGGGAGATACCTGTAGAGTGGAGATTTCATCACGGATTGTATCAATCTTGTTGTTGAAGTGATTAGCAATCTCCTGGGCAGTGAGTCAGTGGGTGGAGGCTGTGGAGGACGAAGTAGAGAGTTGAAGGTAGAGAAAAGTTTAAGGGGACTGGATGAGAAGGTGTTAAGAGTTGTAAAGTGTGGAAGAAAGTATAGTATTTTTGGAGGGCAGATTTGTATTGGTTGTCTTTGAGAGACTTATGCCCTGTACACACGGTCGGACTTTGACGGAATATGTGCATTTGGAGCTTGTTGTCGGAAATTCCGACCGTGTGTGGGCTCCATCGGACTTTTTCCATCGGAATTTCCGGCACACAAAGTTTGAGAGCATGCTATAAAATTTTCCGACAACAAAATCCGATTCTTTAAATTCCGATCGTGTGTAGACAAATCCGACGGACAAAGTGCCACGCATGCTCAGAATAAATTAAGAGATGAAAGCTATTGGCTATTGCCCCGTTTACAGTCCCGACCTACGTGTTTTACGTCACTGCGTTCAGAACTATTGGATTTTCCGACAACTTTGTGCGACCGTGTGTATACAAGACAAGTTTGAGCCAACATCCGTCGGAAAAAAACGATAGATTTTGTTTTCCGAATGTCCGATCAATGTCCGACCCTGTGTACAGGGTATTAGTCTTGTGCCACAGACGCTCAAGAGCGCGACTACGTTTTTTGAGAATTTTAGTGTCATCTGTTTGCCAGGGTTGTAGGGGTCGAGGCCTGATTCTGTGTGTAGTGAGGGGAGCGAGCTTGTCCAGGGTGGAGGACAGGGATTTATTGTAGATGGAAGTGGATTGGTTGGGGCAGGACAGGGGAGAGATTTTGTCATAGAGGTGGTCAGTAGCAGAAAAGAGGAGAGAAGAGTTGAAGTTGTGAAAGTTTCTACGGGTGATGGTTAGGCGATTGGAGGCAAAGGTGGTGGAAGACTGAGAGAGAGAAACTAATAAGGTGATGGTCAGAGAGAGGAAAAGGATTGTTTGAGAAGTTGCCCCACCTCCATACAGCTCGGAAGTGGTTACGGAGGGACTAGCCTTGAACTGAAGGCAATAATTTAGTTAGGGAAATTCAGTATTTCTTTGCTGATAATCTAGACTCCTCCACGTATGATATAGTATGGGTTTCATTTAAAATACACGCGCATAGGATCCTTTCCTCTCTGGGGCAGAACAGAAATAGAAGTTATGAACACCACTGCAAACATGAGAATGGCCACTGGGAGGGTCTTAAAGGGGGATTGAACAGAATCTCCTCCTGTCGTATACAATGCACATACAGTATCCAAGTCCTTGTACCCACAAAATACTAATTACCGTGCCAAAACTGAAAGTCTCACAGACACAAATAAACCTCAGGACAAAGGAATTTTTTTAATTAAACACTTTCACTACATATGTTTTTATGCACACAAAACAGATATTTTTGTCTTACTGAGCCTACCTTAAAGAGGAACATCATTAAAACCAGCAACTGTTGAGACAATGAACACCTTGGTCAGATCTACAATATAATTTATAGATTGCAGGGAAGTAAAAAACAAAACAAGAGTGGAGCAGACAGGATGAGAATCATATTCACATCAGAGTCCTCTTACATCAGCGTTCCCAGAATGCCGTCACCTTACATCAGTGTCCCCAAAATGCCACCACCTTAGATCAGTGTCCCGAGAGTGCCCCCACCTTACATCAGTGTCCCCAGATTGCCACTACCTTACATCAGTGCCCCCACCTTACATCAGTGTCCCCAGAGTGCCACCACTCTACATCAGTGCCCCCATAGTGCTAACACAATGCTGACGGAGTGCCACCACCTTACCTCAGTGTCCCCAAAGTGCTACCACCTTACCTCAGTGCTGCCACCTTACATCAGAGCCCCTAGAGTGCCACCACCTTACATCAGTGCCCCCAGAGTGCTACCATACTGCTGACAGAGTGCCACCACCTTACCTCAGGGTCCCCAAAGTGCCACCACCTTACATCAGAGCCCCTAGAATGCCGCACCTTACATCCATGCCCCTAGAGTGCCACCACCTTACATCAGTGCCCCCAGAGTGCTACCATACTGCTGACAGAGTGCCACCACCTTACCTCAGGGTCCCCAAAGTGCCACCACCTTACATCAAAGCCCCTAGAGTGCCCGCACCTTACATCCGTGTCCCTAGAGTGCCACCACCTTACATTAGTGTCCCCAGAGTGCCCCCACCTTACATCAGTGTCCCCAGAGTGCCCCCACCTTACATCAGTGTCCCCAGAGTGCCACCACCTTACATCAGTGTCCCCAAAGAGCCACCACCTTACATCAGAGCCCCTAGAGTGCCTCCACCTTGCATCAGGGTCCCCAGAGCCGCCCCCATTACATCAGCTTCCCAAAAGTGTCACCCTCCCTTACATTAGGGTCCCCAGATCCCCCTTCTTAAATCAGGGTTGCCAGAGTCAACGCCCCTCCTCCAAGATTATATTAGGGTCTCTCTCTCCAGAGTAGGGCTGCAACTAATGATTATTTTCATAATCGATTAGTTGGCCGATTATTGTTTCGATTAATCGGATAATAACCTTAAAAAAAGTGTGGTGTATAATTTAATATGCAAGGTTTAAAAAAAGGCAAATTATTCTTCAAAATCTATATGCAGTGGTAAATATAAAAAATCAACTATATGATTAGGGAGCAAAATCTCTAATCCACTCTGAGAATAACAGACAGAAGAGATATACTGTATATACTATTGGAGGTTGAATCTAATAAACATCATCAGACTCAGAGATCACATTTTTTATTTAGACCCCATTCACACTGGGGCACATGTAATGTGCCCTGCCTCCTTGAAATGTGCCCTGCTCCCACGTAATGTGGCTTGCCTCCATGTAAAAGTTTACTTTAAATGTAATAGTAATGCCTCATATTACCTCCAGTCTATCAGCCTCCACCATCTCTGGGGTCAGATGCTGATCTTCCCCGCACAGTCTTTAAAGTCATTTTTTTTAAAACAAACATGGTATACTCACCTGCTCTGTGTAATGGTTTTGCACAGAGCAGCCCCGATTCTTCTCTTTTGGGGTCCCCCACCGATGCCTTTGGCTCCTCTTGCCTTTAGAGTGTCCCAATAGCAAGCTGAAAATTATAGTATAGTGTGCCCCTATAGCAAGGTAAAAAAAACTTCTGCTGTTAGACCCACTCACTTCCTGCCCAAGACTACATTTCCCATGAGACATTGCTTCTCACACATTCACAAGTTCTCAGGCACTTCCTGACATGTATGGATGGTGTACTAAGCTGTATGTGTGCTGCACTGTATTTCCTCATATGTAAACAAATAATGCATTCTGTATGCAGGCCAAATAATCGGCTGGCCGATTAATCGATTATGAAAATAGTTGATAACTATTTTCATAATCGATTAGTTGTCGATTAATCGATTAGTTGTTTCAGCCCTACTCCAGAGGTTCCTTACATTCTTGCCTCTCTACACTGAGCACTCCGGGCTGCAGTAGCAGTCCTCAGCCACACGTGAAGCTGGGAGGTAGGGCACTGGCAGCAAGTCCGGACGAGGATATTCCATCCTCCTCCTCTGAATGTTGAGGGCAGAACAAGCATGTGGTTGGTTTCTAGGACACTGGGCAGTCCAAGCAACCAATCATTAGAGCTTTCAGTGGCGCCCAGAAGCAAAAGAAAGAATCATTATCATCTGGATTGGCAAGATGGACCCGTCTATATCTCCCGGTGCCGCCCCTGGCTGCACTGTGTGTGGCTACTGTATGTGTAGTGCTTTTATGGACACTTTATGTCCGCAACAGACATTGGGGGACACTGTAAATTTAGACGATTGGCAACACTGGTGCTCAGGCCTCTGAGGCCTTGCAGCCAATTGCTGGGCCTAAACGATGTCATATGAAGAGGGGTTGACGTTGTTCCCCCCTGCAAGTTCCAATCCCCTGGTATACTAAGGTGGCTGCAGAGGAGGAAGAAGCAGTGTGGGGGGGGGGCAGCGATATGAATGCAAGTTTAACTTACAAAGGTCCCCTTAATTAAACATATCAAACAATACTTAGAATAGCATCACACATTGTGACACACTTGCAGAGGTGATGGATGGGGCTTCTTGTTGCCAAATTTCCAGACCGAAGCACAAGGTGACCTCTGAAATGTGTAAAGTACATAAAGACAAAAACTACAAGCTGATTTGTATAAAACTCATTTTAATTGCCTCCCCAGAAAGCAGAAATAGATACCAACAAAAAATATTTTAAACTAAAAAAGGCCGACCTTCCCTGACTAACACAGAGGGTGGGCAACTTACCGATCACAACAATCCCACTGTGCTGCCTCCCAAACTTTAGATCTGAACTGGAAGGGGGGAGAGGGGACTGCAATCTGTATTACATACTCCTAAACCTTGAATTCTAAAAACATCTGCATTTTTTTATTCCTGCTCCCTGCACTTTATTTTACAACTACTGACCCCTGCACTCTGTATTACATACTCCTGACCCTTGAAACTCTGTGTTACTCACTAGACCTCTATACTGTGCGTTACATACTACTGAATTCTGCATTATTTATTCCTGTCCCCTGCACCGTTTTACATAATACTGACCTCTGCACTACATACTCCTGACCCTTGAACTCTGTGTTACTTACTACTGATCTCTATACTGTGCCTTACATACTACTGGCTTCTGCATTATTTATTCCGGACCCCTGTACTGTGTTTTACATACTACTGACCCCCTGCACTCTGCATTACAAATTACTGACCTCTGCACTCTGCATTGCAAACTACTGACCTCTGCACTCTGCATTGCAAACTACTGACCTCTGCACTCTGCATTGCAAACTACTGACCTCTGCACTCTGCATTGCAAACTACTGACCTCTGCACTCTGCAGTACATATTCCTGACCCTTGAGCTCTGAGCTACTTGCTACTGATCTCTGTACTGTACGTTACATACTACTGAGCTCTGCATTACTTATTCCTGACCCCTGTACTGTGCATTAAATACTACTGACCTCTGCATTACTTACTCCTGACCCCTATACTGTGCATTACATACTACTGACCTCTGCATTACTTACCCCTGTACTGTGCTTTATACACGACTGACCCCTGTACTCTGCATTATTTATTCATCTCCCCTACACAGTGTGTTCTATACCAGTGACCCCTGTGCTCTGCATTACATACTTCTGACCCTTGAACTCTGTGTTACTTGATACTGAACTCTGTACTGTGTGTTACATACTACTTGACCTCTGCATTACTTATTCCTGACCCCTGTTCTGTGTGTTATATACTACTAACCCCTGCACTCTGCGTTACATACTACTGACCTCTGCCATTACTTATACCTTTCACTTTGTTTTACATAATACTGACCCCTGCACTGTGCATTTCTTACTACTGACCACTGCACTCAATTTTACTCCTGACCTCTAAATTCTGGTTACCTCTGCATTACTCCTGACCTTTAGGCTCTATTCACACCTAAGCGCATCGATTTTACTGTCGTTTTTCGGGCATCTTGTTTTACTTTTTTTTGCAGCTTTTTAGAAGCTTTACTTTACCTTTTTAAAGTTTTTTAGAAGTGTATTACAAGCGTTTTACAGCTGCAGGTGATTTCGTTTAGCCAACAGAAAGCACTAGGAGAGGGAGAGGAAATTAGAGGTGGAGAGCTGCTATTTGAGCATTTTACAAGCGTTTTTCTGCTCAAGTAAGGCGTTTCTACTGAAGTCTATGGGGCCAAAAACGCATGTAATCTGCCAAAAAGAAGCTCATGCACTTTTCTGAGCTTTAGGCGACAAAATGCTCATATGTGAACAATATCCATTGAAATGCATGGGCTTTTGCTTGCTGGGGCGTTTTGGAGCTTCAGAGCTGAGCGTCTTACAAGCTGAACAGGGCCTTAAACTCTGGTTACTTACGCCTGACATCTGCGTTGCATACGACTGACTTCTGCTTTACTCCTGAACCCTGTGTTCAGCATTAATTTTTACTGATGTCTCAGTTACATACTACAGATCTTTGAACTCTGTCTTTTTTTACTACTGACCCCTGAACTTGTCAAAATGTCTACTTATTAAAGGGTCCTTGCTACGTTATTCTCTTATCAAGAAAAGCACACTACATCCTGGTCCTCCATGGTGTTCTGGTAGATCTCCGTCTCCTTAGAGTTGCCTTTCCCTGCTCTAATACCTTCATGAATGAACTCTGCCAATGGTCACTACCATAGCCTAAAATACCTCATAGACTAGAACAGACGCATGGTACTGTTATATACATCAATTATATCTCAGTTCTTCCACAGATACAACAGAACTGCAATAGGCCACCATTGTTAGTTGTGTCACTGATGTTTTTTTTTTTATATACTTTTTCTATTTCGGTCTTTTATTTTCACACATAAATATAGCGAATGTAACAGACAGCACATGTAAAATAACAGCATGCTGAATATAAGATACAACGGGAGGGCCTTCTAATAAGTTCTATACTACAGAATAGTTTCTATTGTCTTCAGACTGCATTGCTGGGTAAAAGCATAGAACCTGACAAGACATGGTCACCATTTTGGCCAGCATAAAAGGAAACAAAAAAAACATTTCTAAACCCTTAACTATCGATGGGGCCACGTGTACATCTAATCTTATATGCCATCTCCCAACACTTGAGTGTGCATAGCTGTGACATTCAACCTACAGCTCAATACACCCACTATATCTACAGGGCCCTGGAGATGAGGATTTGAAGTCAAACTCTCCCTTCCACAATTTTTTTTTTTTTTAACTACGATACGGATGAGCCAGACGAAACACATAGGACGGAGCCTCATGCTGACGTCATCGTGCTACCGGAAGTGACCCGGATGCGAGTCTGATTTACCGGCTTTGATTGCTTTCATTGCGCAATGCTTACTCTTGGATGTAAGTGCATTTTAAAGTTTTAAATGGGATTGTGCACTATGTGAAGCGCATGTTCCTTTTGAGTGCGCTGGGAGATGTTGAGACTGTTGGAGGATTCAAAGTGGCATTGATTTTTTTTTTTTGGGCCAAACAGTATACCCTAGCAAATTGGATCATGCTTTGCTGGAGTTTTTCACCTTCCTCTGAATCAACTGTGTGTGAAGGATTGTGTATATAGGATTGTATGATTTTTTTTTTTTTAATTGGTTGAACTAGATGGACTGGTGTCTTTTTTCAACCTGACTAATAAAGTAACTATGTAACCCGGAAAATTGTGTTGAATATCCAGCCAATATATGACCATAGATACTACATACTTTCAATGACTTCTCTGTAATAAGAGAGTCATGGATTTCTGGTAAGCCTCTATTCGTGACCCCTTGGTGGTGGAAATTACCTGTGGTGTCGGTCTACTATTTGAAGTTTGCTTGGTTGGGGCTCACAGATTTGACTCTTTTGGACAGTGTTTTGCTACAGCCAAATAAAGCAATGTGTGGGGGAAGGGGTAGGTTAATCATAATTGTAACAGAAACCCCTTAAAGGGCTCCCCACCCACTGCCAGATATTTTGTCTTAGGGCAATTATTGGTGTAGCCCCAGACAACCCTTTCTTTATCACTGCCAGATATTGCATTCAAATTCCACCAACCGGGTTACCCCTCCCATTCCTGTGATGTCATCAGTCTGGGCGAAAGGTCTACATGCCTCCCCCACATACTATTATACAACTTTTCTGGACCTGTAATGCAGTATGATGGGGCTTGGTGGAGATGTTGGATCAGGTCATAAACATCATACATGGTGATCCATCATGGAGATGTTTAATGCTGGCTGCAATGAAAGGACAAGGTATTATGAGTTACAAGTCTGGAAAAATGTATACCAGCAGCACTCATCGCTGGCAAACTTTTTCGATCCAGACAAAAAAAGAGTCCTCGCCTAGGAGCTCCATCAAATAGTAGAGGCAACTGTCGGGGAATTGTTGTCTCTACAATTAAAGCTGAATTCTAGGTGTGGCAATGCTTGCATAGCTACACTGGTCCAATGTAAGTATGTATGTGCCAAACCTGTGGGATCTCTGTGGAAGCCAGAAATCACCGTAATAGCGCTGTCTATTGCTGCTGGCTTCCGGGTCCCGTGCCAAGTGGCTGCCCTGCTGCTCAGCGAACATAGGAGGTTAGTACAGCATACTTGACTTATGAACACAGGACGTCGCTCACTCAGCATGGGTGCCATTCAGAAAACACTTTGCATTTTCTCAGTGAATGCAAAGTGTTCTTTGCTTGGACAAGGTAGGGATCATGTCACTGCCCCACCTCATCCAATCAGAGAACGCTTTGCATTCATTGAGGGCAAAGTGTTTCCTGAATGGCGCCTTCACAATGGAGAAGGACAGCTGCTTGGCATGGGACCTGGAAGTCAGGGCAATCACTGTAGTAGTGGTGTAGCAACGGTGCCGACTACAGTGATTTCCGACTACCACAGGTATGGCACATACAGAGTTACGTTGTGTCAGGGAGGGCTTGCCCATAGAACAGATGGTGCTTTTGGTGCGCAGGCACGGGCCGCTGTGCATGTGCACGCACCTGTCTCCAACATTGGCACCAAATGGACTATTAAAAAAGAGCTGCTGCACTGATTAATTGCTTTCTGATCGACAGCGTTTCCCATGCAACCTGCAAACCTGTACCTTTGCTTGTCCATTCAATGCTGACCCGGCCTGCCTGACTACACCTAAACTCCACCTGTACTGACCCCAGCTTAGCCTTGGTATCCATTTCTGCCTTCCTTAAGACCCCTTTCACACTGAAGCGCTTTTCAGGCGCTTTCACGCTAAAAAAGCGCATGAAAAGCTCACGAAAACCTATTTCCATTAAAATCAATTAATGCTTTCAGACTGGGGAAGTGGGCTGGGAGGGCGGTGAAAAAACACCCCTCTCTATTGGAAAGCTCTTCAAAAGCACCTGAAAAGCTCTTCAAAAGCGCTCAAATGTTTTACTGGCAGTTTAGAAGCGCCTCAGTATGAAAGGGGCCTTATACTTGGTCCGCCTCACCATTGCTGACTTCAGCCTGAACTCTGACTAATCTTCCAGCTCCTACTGCAACCTGTTCCTGTGCTTGACCATTCGTTCCTGACCCTGCATGCCTTTGACTATGCAACCTGTTCCTGTGCTCATCCATTCATTGCTTACCCGGCATTCCATTGACTACATCTAAACTCCGCCTGCACTGACCCCAGCTTGTGCCTTCCGTTATACCTGATTCACCTCACTGTTGCTGACTCCGACTTGAACTCTGACTACTCTCCTGTCTCCTGCTTGTACCTGCTCTGTATGTCTGTTACTGACCCGGCCTGTCTGCCGTTGCTTCCCTCTGTTATAGGATCAGTCAAATGTCTGCTGACTAGTTGCCTGCCTACTACCCGCATGCTGTCACCTGCCAGCCAAGTGCCTTCCGTTTTCCAGTTACTAGCCAGCAGCGCCTCACACTCTGTTGGCCAGAGCCCCAGCCACTACCAGCTGATCCTGTAAACATACCAGCTACCTACCCCTGCCAATAACCAGAAGAACTACAGGCACTTGTGCTACTCTGCACTCTTGTGCCTTCTGTTACTTTACCAGGGGGCCTTGGGCCGAATATGTAAGAGAGGCCGCCCTCATCACGTCAGGCTCCACCACCAGGTACATGACACATTGGCCCAAGTTGAACCAAGGTAACTATGCAAAAAATTGCCAAACCTACACTTCAGCTTTAACCACTTCAATACCGGGCACTTTCACCCCCTCCCTGCCCAGGCCAATTTTCAGCGCTGTCACACTTTGAATGACAATTACTCAGTCATGCAACACTGTACCCCTATTGAATTTTCATCATTTTTTTGAGACAGAGCTTCCTTTTGGTGGTATTTAGTCACCACTGGGTTTTTTTTATTTCTTGCTAAATAAACGAAAAAAGACAGCACATTTTGAAAAAAAAATGTTATTCTTAGTTTCTGTTATAAAATTTTGCAAATAAGTAATTTTAGTTCTGCACTGATGAGCACTGATAAAGCTGCACTGATGGGCACTGATGAGGCTGCATTGATGGGCACTGATGAGGCCGCACTGATGAGGCTACACTGATGGGCGGCTGATGAGGCGGCACTGATGAGGCTACACTGATGGGCACTAATAAGGGGGAACTGATAAACTGCACTGATATTCGAGGCACTGACGTCAGTGCCCCAATTATAAGTGTAAACAATGTACTCACTGTGCCCTGTCAGATCAGCTCTCCTTTCCTCACACGCTGTCCTCTGTATGAGGAAAGGAGAGCCGATAACTGGCAAATCTGTTTACATGTGACCAGCTGTGACTGGACACAGCCAATCACATGGTAAAGGGCCGCAGTGATTGGCCCTTTTCCAAGATCTGTGATCATCTGTGTCCAAAGCACTCCAGATCAGTGTGCCAGAACTGAAGGTCCATGCCATCTTTCGGCAATAGCACCGACAGTAAGTGATTAAGCCTGGTCTGATCATTGAAACGCATCAGAGAAGGAGGTTCCTCTTTGGGAATCTTTGTTTGGATCAAAAAAGCTTGTCAGCGTTGAATTTGGGTTCAGGAGGGGCATAGACAAAGCCCCCAACCAAGCTTTTGGTACCTAACTCCATTGACGGGTGATCCTAGGCTTGGGAGCAGCACACTCTGTGTTTCTTTGATAGAGGTGGGGAAATCTCAGGTATAAATGCACTTTTTAATTAAACATTCTACACCCACTGTATTCTCTTACTGGCTGAACATCCCACCAATCAGGTCCACATGTTCTCTCACATCTCTTGTTTCCCCCCGGATATCCTTACACAACCTTCCCATACACGTAATGCAACGAGCAGGGGCTCGGTGAAGGTGGCGGTGAAGGTGTGGAGGTGTCGGATTGGGTCGCACAGATCATAAAAGGAGATCTGCCCGGCCTCGTAATCCAGGTATATCCTGACTCGCTCAATGAAGTTATTGTCAGCCAACTGTATCTTATTCCCGTCATGGATCATCAAATACCGATCCTCAGTCCTGTGCAGACACCAGGATTTGTTGTTGCTTCCAATCGCCGACTGGCTTTTAATTCCTTTCCTCTCTATACTGGGGTAACACATCCCCACTCGCCATTCATCTGAGCCACTGACTTCGGCGTCCCAGTAATGGCGCCCCGAGGAGAAGCTCCGGCTGCTGAGCACTTGAGGAGCGTACTGAAACCTCTCCGGGGTTTCCGGCCGGTTCTGGCTTATGTCTGACCAGGATACAGTTTTTCGGTCGTCCGATATGTGCAGGTAATAACCTGCCGTGTTTACGTCCAGTAGTATGTCTGCGATTTCCTGCATGTAGCTTGCCCCGTTGGTTCTCGATATTATATCCGATAAACCTGTGTGCAGCGTGTGCGAGATCAAAGCCACGTCCAGATCACCTGCAGTAAGGAGGAATTTATTCTGCCTCTCTGTATCTTCATCTCCCTCGTCTCCATCACACAAACCACCTTGAGCCGATTCCTGTAGAACAATCAGGGGGTCCATCGAGTCGCACAGCTCCTCGATCTGACGCATCTTGCTGGACAGCGCGTACTTCTTAACCTCCAGCTGCTGGATGGAATCGGAGACCGAACGCGAGAGCTTCTCCGCCTGCCCAGAGATCTCTCCCCGGACCCTCATCTCTAGCTCTTCCATCTGTCTCTTGAGGTCTCTAAACAGGGCGGCGACTCTTTCCGTTTCCTCAGACGCTTTCCCTTGGACTTTCCTCTTGCGCTCCTGCAGACTTTGGACCCTTTTCTCGATCTTCTCCCGCTTTGTTCCCAGCTTCTGAATAGCGCTTTGCAAGTGTTTTTTTATTTTTTCGGCAGCCTCCTCGAGGGATTCAATTTGGTGCCCTTTGTGCTCTCCGATCAGACAGCAGGACACACAGATGCTGGTGGCGTCCTCGGTGCAGTAATACACCAGGACCTTCTTATGGACGGGGCACTTCCTGTTCTCCAGGGAGGCGGTGGGGTCAGATAAGACGTGTTCTGGTGAGTTGCTGTGGACGTTCAGGTGACTGTCGCACAGAGAGGCTTCGCAAAGCAGGCAGGATTTCACAGCGGGTACAGAGGCGTGAATACAGTAAGTACAGGAGATGCCGGTCTCCTTCCGTTCTGGCTGAGAACGGAAGCTCTCCACGATGTTGCACAGCGTTATGTTTTTCTGCAGCGTCGGACGACTCCTGAACCGTTTCCTGCACTCAGGGCAGGCGTAATGCGCCGTCCCTTTCTGGGAATCCAGCACACGATCAATACACACCCGGCAGAAGTTGTGTCCGCACCGGAGAGTCACGGGGTCCGTATAGATGTTAAGACAGATGGAACAGTCCAGCTCCTTCCTCAGATCCGCAGACGCCATCGCTGACAGCAGAAGAAAAAAACAAAAATGAAAAGTGAAAAATCCCTGAAATGCAGAATCCGAAGTAAGTGTGTCTGTGAAGATGCGTATGTCAGGGGTTGTAGTTTGTGGAATGTTGCTGAGGAAGAGATGATGGAAGTGAGGGACAGGGTTATACTGGACACCAACCTGAAGATTCTATCTAGTGATGAGCTCAGAGAGATGATGAGTTGAAGGGAACCCGTCAGGTTTTCCTAAATAGCAAGTCCCCTCTGCTGTTGGTACCAACCTTATTGGCCGCCCCGTTCATCTGCTGGAGACCACCTCCCCCAAAAAACTTCTGGGTCAAGTTTAATGTTTGTCTACTTTGGGACTGCATTACTCAATGCCCTGTGCCCTTAAAGTGATTGTAAATGTCATTTTTTTTTAAATAACAAACATATCATGCTTACCTCCACCGTGCAGCTTGTTTTGCACAGTGGCCCCAAACTTCCTCTTCTGGGGTCCCCTGGCGGCTCTCGCGGCTCCTCCTCACATCTGATAACCCCCCTAGGAGAAGCGCTTTCCAGAATGGGTTATCTTGCGGGCGTGCTCCCGAGTCCAGCGTTCGGCATCCATAGAGGCTGAATGCAGGACTCAGCCCCACCCCCGGCGCTCGCGTCATTGGATTTGATTGACATCAGCGGGAGCCAATGGCTGCGCTGCTATCAATCTATCCAATCAAGAGCAGAGAACCCTGGGCAGATAGACAGCGTGTCCCCGCCGGGTCAAGTTCGAGGGTTCAGGTAAGTAAAACGGGGGGGCTGGTCACTGACATAGGATGCATTAAGGTGAAAAAACACAAACATTTACAACCCCTTTAAGAATGTTAATACTGAAGCAAAGAACTGGGATTGCGCACCTGTGTGTGTTCAAAGTTCTCAGACAATATATACACCTTACACCTCATGACACCATGTAACCATCACACTATTTCCCGTCCCATCATGCTACTCATGTACCCCTTCACACCCCATGACATCCACCATGTACCCCCTTAAACCCACCCTCCATATATACCTCTCACACCATAACCCACCCCATGACAATCCCCTATGTACACCTCAAACCCCATCAACCACCCTATGTAACCCTTACACCATATTCCACCCCATGGCACCCCAATATATGCCCCTCGCACCCCATGATACCTTCCATGTACCCGTCACAGTATATCACACCATAGCCTATCTTATGAAACTACTCATATACTCCTCACATTTTATCCTCCATACATACCCTTCACAGCACATCACACCCTGTGACACCCCCCCCCCCCCCCATGTACCAATCACACAATATCACAACCCATGACACACCATACCCTAACCCATGACACACCTGTAGCTCTTACACCACATAACCACCCCATGACACCCCAATTTATACCTCTCAGACCCCCCCATGTACCCCTCACACCATATCCCATTCCATGATACCCCCCTTTATACCCCTCACCCTATATCCTAACCTCTGGCACCCTTGTATATACCCTCACACCAAGTGACATCACATGACATCCCCATATACCCCTCACACCATAACATACTACATGACACACCAGTACCTCTCAAACCACATAACCCTCACATGTATATGTGTATATATATATACCCCTCACACCCCCATATATACCACTCCAATATGGCCCTCACACCCCATAATACCCCCCCCCCCATGTACACCTCACAGTATATCACACTATATCCTATCCCATGAAACTACTCATATACCTAGAGCTGCACAATTAATTGTTAAAAGATCTCAATCGCAATCTCAATTCAACCCAACCCCTCACAATCTTAACCTCACATTTCCTCAATTCTATGTGACAAGTGTAGAGCTGCTCAAAGCTGTCAAAAAAAAAAGCCGGCAATGTTTATCAACATTCCTCAGCGTTGTACCCCTTGTATCTTTTAGATCCAAGGAATTAACTTCTGTGTGTAAATGAGGTCATTTTAACCACTTAAAAGCATGGGGGATACCTAGGTGGATGCAGTATGAGACCGATGCTGAATCTCCCCCCCCCAGTGTCTCTGCACTGAGAACCGAGCCAACATCACCGATGGCTCAGTCCTCACAGATCCCCGAGAGGAGAGCTGCTGACTGTCAATCAGCAGCTCTGCTCCTCTACGCTCACTGGGGCGCTGATCTGTGGAGGGGCGGGGAGCGACCGTCTCATCGGTTCACTGAGAGACTGAAAAAGCAATCAGTCCAGGCAGCTGGAGGATCCAGACTCCCAGTCACGATGACGCGGTGCCTGAACTGATCTGTGTGACGTCAGCAGAGATTGGACTTCAGTCCACTCTCTGCTGAAAACAGGTCACAGGAGTGCAAAACGAATTGCACTCCTGTGATCCATAGGAGAAAACCCAGCCAAACGAGCTCAGGCTGGACTTATATTTTTTTTTAGCAGAGACCCTAGAGAATAAAATTTGGTGGTTGTTGCAATATTTTATGTATTTGCACAGCAGTCTTTCAAACACATTTTTTGAGGAAAATACACTTCAATGCATTTAAAAAAAAAAAAAAAACAGTAAATTTAGCCCAATTTTTGGTATGAGGCCGCATTCACACCTGAGCGTTTCGTTTTCAAGCAGAAAGTCGCGCGTTTTTACCGTGAATTTGTATAGGTCAGAAAGTTACCAATGTAAAAAGCAGAAAAACGCCTGTAATTTGCCCAAAAAGAAGCTTGTGTACTTTTTTTTAAGCTTCAGGCGATTTGCTTCAGGTGACAAAATGCTCAGGGGCCATTGAATTGAATGAGATTTTGCTTGTTGGACGTTTTTTCGAGCGTTTTAGGAACTGCAAATGCTCAGGTGTGAATGCAGCCTAATGTGAAAGGCGATGTTACGCCGTAAGAATCGTGATCTTTATTCTAAGCAAAAAAATCGTGATTCTCATTTTAGCCAGAATCATGCAGCTCTACATATACCCCTCACACGCATCAAGTACTCCTCACATTTCATCCTCCATATATACCCTTCACAGCACATCACACCCTGTAACACCCCCATTTATACCCCTCACACCATACCCTAACCTATGACACCCTCATATATACCCCCACACCAAGTGGCATCCCATGACACCCCCAACACAATATCATACTCCATGACACACCTGTACCTCTCACACCACGTAACCCTCACATGATATCCCACCCAATGACACCCCAATTTATACCCCTTACACCATATCCTATCCTATGATACCCACAGATATACCCCTTACATGTATCACACCCTCATACATACCCCTTACACAATATCCCCACTTCATGACACCCCAATTAAGCCCTCACACCATATCCAACCCCAATTCATATCCCTCACACCCCATGACACCTCCCATGTACCCCTTATTCCATATCCCACCACATGACATTCCCATATATACCCCTCAACACCATATCACACCGCAATACATACCTCTCAAATCATATCCAATCTTATGATCCCCCCCCATACACCTCACCCTCAGCCTTCACATTCCATCCTCCATATATACTCCTCACCGCATAGCGCAACCTACAAATACTCCCCTCACACCCCATCGACCCCCCTATGCATCCCGCACACCATATCCCACTTCATGACACCCCCATATATACCCCTCATACCATATCCCAATATATATCACTCACACCCTATAGGTATCGCTCACGCGCCATTAACCCCCCCCATGTACCCCTCATTCCATATCCCAATATATACCACTCACACCCCATTAAGCCCCCCCATGTACCATTCAAACAATATCCCAATATATACCACTTACACCCCATTAACCCTACCCCTCCCCCATGTACCCCTCATTCCATATCCCAATATATACCACTCACACCCCATTAACCCTACCCCTCCCCCATGTACCCCTCATTCCATATCCCAATATATACCACTCACACCCCATTAACCCCCCCCCCATGTACCCCTCATTCCATAACCCAATATATATCACTCACACCCTATATGTACTGCTCACACCCCATTAACCCCCCCCCCCCCCCCCATGTACCCCTCATTCCATATCCCAATATTTACCACTTACACCCCATTAACCCCTCCCCTCAACCATGTACCCTTCATTCCATATCCCAATATATACCACTCACACCCTATCTGTACTGCTCACACCCCATTAACCCCCTCCTCCCCATGTACCCCCCCATTTCATATCCCACCCCATATATATTTCTCACACCATTTCACACCCCAATACATACCTCTGAAATCATATACAACCTTATGACACCCCATTTACCCCTTCCTTCCTACCCCACATCTCACCTGCACCCCTGACTCCCCATAACACCTCCAACACAGCAAAAGCCCCCCATCATAGACACTGTAAACAATACCCACCATACTACTACAGACCTCACTTCCGGTCTAGGGGGTTCCACTTCCGCCGCCTGTACACCAGAGGCACACACCTACTTCCTTGTTACCATAGTTACAGCCAGCTCGCTGAGCGAGGGCGACAATTCTACTTCATGAAAATTTCTGATGACAGCTTACAGAAACACCGCGATAGACCACAAAAGTGTACAAAAATGTTTAGGAGAAATCATTTCTATCACTATGTCCACAGTACGATAGACAGCGGCGGACATTTTTCAGTAGCACAATAGAGAAGATTCAAGCCAACGGTGAGAGAGGAGGGGCGTGCGCAGCGTGAGCATGAGGCCACAGCGGCCATATTAGAAGAGGGAAGAGTTCCTTCCTCTGTGTTCTGATGGAGTATATAAATATATACTGTAATGTGTGAGGTGTGGGCACTCTGGGAAGAAAGAGAATTCAGATTTTAGACGTTTTAAGGAATAAATAAAAAGGAACTGGATAAATAAAAGAGATAAGATGATATGGTGTACACATAACATTCATGTATCTCTATTCAGTGGGGAAGGATTAGAACCCCTGTCAAATTATTACCGCCATCCAGAGCTCCGTTAACGACATTTCCCCTCACTTTCTGTCCCAAGTAGGGGTGCCACCTCATCCCTTTAAAACTGAATGCATATTAACCGCTTCCATACCACGCAAATTCCAGCACTCCTCTCCTACATGTAAAAATCATCATTTTTTTGCTAGAAAATGATTAATAACCCCCAAAACATTATATATATGTAGCGCTGGTAGATTTGCAATCTACCGCATGTTAGGTAAATTTAGTAAATTGTGCGTTAGTAAGGTTAAAAGTAGGGTTGTCCCGATACCACTTTTTTAGGACCGAGTACAAGTACTGATACTTTTTTTCAAGTACTCGCTGATACCGATTACCAATACTTTTTTTTTAATGTCACGTGACAGTGTTTTTTTTTTTTTTTTTTTTTAACAGTGCTTTCTTTTGGGGGGGGGGGGGGTGAGGGGGGGGTGAACGGTGTATGTGTGTGTGGTTTTTTTTTTTTTTTATTTACAATTTTTATTTTTTACAATAATATTTCTTTTATTCTTTATTGCAATATGTGTTTTTGTTTTTTTTGTTTTTTAATTAGCCCTGTTGGGGGGCTTTGGTGAGATATCAGGGGTCTTAACAGACCTCTGATATCTCCCCCTTGAGACAGAGAAAGAGACAGAGGATAGAGATTCCCCAGTCCCTTTCTCTGCAGCCTCAGCTGCACTGAGAATGAATGGAGAGAAGACAGCGGCTCCTCTCCATTCATAAACTGACACATAGTAATCACAGGAGATTACAATGTTTCAGTTATGTGAATGGACAGAGTCAGCTGACTCTGTTCATTCACAAAGGAAGGAGGAGGAGGACGGAGGAACGGAGGGGGAGAACGGAGGGGGACAGATAAGGAGAGAGGAACGGAGGGGACAGCGGAGGGGGACAGATAAGGAGAGAGGAACGGAGGGAACAGCGGAGAGACACAGATAAGGAGAGAGGAACGGAGGGGACAGCGGAGGGGGACAGAAAAGGAGAGAGGAACGGAGGGGAGAACGGAGGGGGACAGAGAAGGAGAGGGGAATGGAGGGGACAGCGGAGAGAGACAGAAAAGGAGAGAGGAACGGAGGTGGAGAACGGAGGGGGACAGAGAAGGAGAGGGGAACGGAGGGGACAGCGGAGGGGGACAGAAAAGGAGAGAGGAACGGAGGGGGAGAACGGAGGGGGACAGAGAAGGAGAGAGGAATGGAGGGGACAGCGGAGGGGGACAGAAAAGGAGAGAGGAACGGAGGGGACAGCGGAGAGGCACAGAGAAGGAGAGAGGAACGGAGGGGACAGCGGAGAGGCACAGAGAAGGAGAGAGGAATGGAGGGTACAGCGGAGGGGGACAGAAAAGGAGAGAGGAACGGAGGGGGACAGCGGAGAGGGACAGAAAAGGAGAGAGGAACGGAGGGGGAGAACAGAGGGGGACAGAGAAGGAGAGAGGAACGGAGGGGGACAGCGGAGAGGCACAGATATAGAGAGAGGAACGGAGGGGACAGCGGAGGGGGACAGAAAAGGAGAGAGGAACGGAGGGGACAGCGGAGAGGCACAGAGAAGGAGAGAGGAACGGAGGGGACAGCGGAGAGGCACAGAGAAGGAGAGAGGAACGGAGGGGACAGCGGAGAGGCACAGAGAAGGAGAGAGGAACGGAGGGGACAGCAGAGAGGCACAGAGAAGGAGAGAGGAACGGAGGGGACAGCGGAGAGGCACAGAGAAGGAGAGAGGAATGGAGGGGACAGCGGAGGGGGACAGAAAAGGAGAGAGGAACGGAGGGGACAGCGGAGGGGGACAGAAAAGGAGAGAGGAACGGAGGGGGACAGCGGAGAGGCACAGAGAAGGAGAGAGGAACGGAGGGGGACAGCGGAGAGGCACAGATATAGAGAGAGGAACGGAGGGGGACAGCGGAGAGGCACAGAGAAGGAGAGAGGAACGGAGGGGGACAGCGGAGAGGCACAGAGAAGGAGAGAGGAACGGAGGGGACAGCGGAGAGGCACAGAGAAGGAGAGAGGAACGGAGGGGACAGCGGAGAGACACAGAGAAGGAGAGAGGAATGGAGGGGGACAACGGAGAGGCACAGAGAAGGAGAGAGGAACGGAGGGGGACAGCGGAGAGGCACAGATATAGAGAGAGGAACGGAGGGGGACAGCGGAGGGGGACAGAGAAGGAGAGAGGAACGGAGGGGGACAGCGGAGAGGCACAGAGAAGGAGAGAGGAACGGAGGGGACAGCGGAGAGGCACAGAGAAGGAGAGAGGAACGGAGGGGGACAGCGGAGAGGCACAGATATAGAGAGAGGAACGGAGGGGGACAGCGGAGGGGGACAGAGAAGGAGAGAGGAACGGAGGGGGACAGCGGAGAGGCACAGAGAAGGAGAGAGGAACGGAGGGGACAGCGGAGAGGCACAGAGAAGGAGAGAGGAACGGAGGGGACAGCGGAGAGACACAGAGAAGGAGAGAGGAATGGAGGGGGACAACGGAGAGGCACAGAGGAGGAGAGAGGAATGGAGGGGGACAGTGGAGAGGCACAGAGGAATGGTGGGGGCATGGAGGAGGATGCAGTGACAGTCAGCGGTGACCAATCACCGCTGTATGTCACTAGAGCCGCTGAAAGCCGCTGGGGGAGAATCTTGTAACTCCCCCACCACCGATCACAGCTGACTTCCAGGTATCGGGGGAAGCATCGGGAGCATTTGCCCGAGTACAAGTACTTGGGCAAAAGCTTGGTATCGATGCCGATACCGATACTAGTATCGGTATCGGGACAACCCTAGTTAAAAGTTTGCCTCTGTTCCAGCTTGGCTGACGTTGTGTGTATTTCCGTGCTGACCGGTGGGTGTCGCTGTTACCATTGGTCAGGGTTGGAAAGGCAACGTGTTGAAGTGTATAGATGGTCATCTGTCCCGGAGACAAGCTTGGTGGAGGTGGTCCTCCGAGTTGCATTCTGGGAAAGGGTATTTATGGGACAGACGCCATATTTTGGGGTTCGTTTTACAGCCACCTGCTGGCCCTCCTGACCGACAGGTATGCGTTAAGGAGCTACCTCGTGGTCCTCCGATCCGGAGGCCCACGATACAGCAGCGCAGGGGTGGGTCCAGAGGCTTGTCTGGGGCCTACCACCGTGGCCGAGGAATGGTCCTGAGCTGTCGGTCCTGTGTGACGAAGCTGGACAACCGAGGAGATCCCAGGGGAGGACCCGTCTTGGAGGGATCACGCAGCGTGCTGGTCTGTAGAGGGGCCTGGTGACTCGTTGGAGGACGTATCCAAAAGTAACTATACAGCATAGTGTTGCCGGCTCGGCTTAAAGGTTCAGGCACTGTGACTGACTGTTCACTATAGAAAATCTATACATCCTGTGGCAGAGGATCGTACGGATTTACCCCCCAAACAAGTCTGTGGCAGAGACTTTGATTCGTGCTGCGTGCTGGCTGCTAGACCGGTGAGAGAGGCCTATCCAGATGAGCAAGGAGTGTGTCCCACGAGGGGAGCGCATTACAAATAGTATTTGAATTCTACCAGGACATTTTGTCAAGAGAACCCTTTCAGAGAATATTTGAGTTTCTTCTGCAAGTTTCCTTTCTACCTCTTTCCTGCTACTTCCTAAGTCGTTTGTTTTAATAAAGCATTGAAAACGTACTCCAGTGTTGTGTCGTCCAGAAGTAACCTCAACGGAACCCTAGACCCGGTGCCGGTGAAACAGAGGGAAGCAGAGTGAAGGTAACAGACCCGCTTAAACCAGCAGCTCCTCCGTGAGTTAGTGCTACATATATATTTAGCAGAGACCCTAGGGAATAAAATGGCGGTCATTGCAACTTTTTATGTCACACGGTATTTGTGCAGCAATTTTTCAAACACTTTTTTGTTTTTTAAAAGCGCTTTCCTGAATAAAAAAACACAATAAAGTTAGCCCAATTTTTTTTTATAATGTGAAAGATGATGTTACGCCAAGTAAATAGATACCTCACATGTCACGCTTTAAAATTGCGCACGCTTGTGGAATGGCGCCAAATTTTGGTATTTAAAAATCTCCATAGGCGACACTTTAAAATTTTTTACTGGTTACATGTTTTGAGTTACAGAGGAGGTCTAGGGCTAGAATTATTGCTCTCGCTCTACCGATCACTGTAATACCTCACATGTGTGGTTTGAACGTAATTTACATATGCCAACGCGACCTACGTATGTGTTCGCCTCTGCTTGCGAGCACGCGGGAACAGGGGCGCTTTCAGTTTTGTTTTGTTTTTTTATTGTTTATTTTATTTTACTTTTTTATTTTTACACTTTCCCGTTAAAATTTTTTTTTCACTTTTATTCCTTTTACAAGGAATGTAAACATTCGTTGTAATAGGAATAGTGCATGACAGGTCCTCTTTATGGAGAGATGTGTTGTCTATAAGGCTGGATTCACACCTATGCAGTTTAGTGCTTTTTGCATTTTGCAGATTTGCACTACAGAACGTGTCCCATCGGAAACCATGTTAAATGGACTGTAGTGCAAATCTGCAAAATGCAAAAAGCACTAAAAATGCCATAGGTGTGAATCCAGCCTTAGACTGGAAAGCCTGAGATCCAAAAAAAAAATGAATGATTGCATGCTTTCCAGCTGAGTCCCCGGCTATGTTTACTTCCACCGGCCCGGACGTGACGTCATAACGTCACGCCCGGGCCTCAGAGAGCCATAGAGACTGGCGGAGACCATCTGACCTATGTCTAACTTCTGGTGGATTCCTTCTCCGGGCGAGCCGGGGGAAGCACCGAAGGGCGATGGGAGAGGGACGTCCCCTTCCGCTGCCTGTAAGAACGAAGTGGCTGAACTGTTTTTACAGTGAAGGGAATCGCCAGCTGGAAAAAAAAAACGATATCTGAATGATGCCTGTAGCGGCACCCATCATTCAGATATATCCACTGAAAGTCAAAGACGTCATATGACGGCCTACGGTATGAAAGTGGTTAGTTGCACGGGGTTCTGTGGCTGATTAACCACTACACATCTGCGCTATAGCCGAATGACGGCCACAGCGCGGACCTGAATTCCCGGGAGGCCGTCATATGACGGCCTCCCCTGTGCACGCTCCCTGCAGGGCGCGCGCCGAGCGCGCTGTGATCACCGAGTCACTGAGACTCGGCTGATCTCCGATCCGAGTAAGGGGCCGGTCCCGGCCCCTTACCATGTGATCAGCTGTCAGCCAATAACAGCTGATTCCATGATGTAAACAAAAGATCGGTAATCGTTTTTTTTTTTCTACTCACGCTGACAGCGTGAGTAGAAAAAAAAAGCCGATCACCGGCTCGGATGTGAGGGACATCGGTCCCCAAGTGGAAGAGGCACGTCTGCCTCATCAGTGCCACCTAATAGTGCCATATAACAGTGCCCACAGTGCTACCTAAAAGTGCCCACAGTGCCACCTAACAGTGCCCACAGTGCCACCTATCAATGCCAACAAGTGCCACCTATCAATGCCCACAAGTGCCAACTATCAATGCCCACCTGTAGTGCCAATCAGTGCCACCTGGCAGTGCTGCCCATTACTGCCACCCATCAGTGCCCATCACTGCCGCCTATTAGTGCCCATCACTGCCGCCTATCAGTGCCCATCACTGCCATCTCATCAGCGTACATCAATGAAGGAGAAAAATTACCCGTTTTAAAATTTTTTATAACAAAATATTTTAAAAAACTTTAAAATAAAAAAAAAAAAAATTCAGTTTTTTACATTTTTTTAACAAAAAGTAAAAACTGCAGAGGTGATCAAATACCACCAAAAGAAAGCTCTATTTGTGTTGAAAAAATGATAAAAATTTCATTTGGGTACAGTGTTGTATGACCGCGCAATTGTCATTCAAAGTGCGTCAGCGCTGAAAGCTGAAAATTGGTCTGGATAGGAGGGGGGTTTAAGTGCCCTGTAAGCAAGTGGTTAAGGTGGTAATTAAACTCACTGGGTGCCTTATCTGGATTAAATTAGCCTCATAAACTGTGTAATTTATATGTGTTTGGGTTTAACCACTTAAGGACCGAGCCTCTTTTTGAGATTTGTTGTTTACAAGTTAAAAACATTTTTTTTTTTTTGCTAGAAAATTACTTAGAACCCCCAAACATTGGCGGTCATTGCAATACTTTCTGTATTCGCGCAGCGGTCTTACAAGCGCACTTTTTTTGGAAAAAACATACACTTTTTTCAATAAAAAAATAAGACAACAGTAAAGTTAGCCCAATATTTTTATATTGTGAAAGATAATGTTACGCCGAGTAAATTGATACCCAACATGTCACGCTTCAAAATTGCGCCCGCTCGTGGAATGGCGACAAACTTTTAACCTTAAAAAATCTCCATAGGCGACGTTTAAAAAATTCTACAGGTTGCATGTTTTGACTTACAGAGGAGGCCTAGGGCTAGAATTATTGCTCTCGCTCTACCAATCGCGGCAATACCTCACATGTGTGGTTTGAACACCGTTTTCATATGCGGGCGCTGCTCACATATGCGTTCGCTTCTGCACGCAAGCTCTGCAGGAGGGGGCGCGTTTAAAAACTTTTTTTTTTTTCTTATTTATTTTACCTTTTATTTTTTATTTTTACACAGTTTAAAAAAAAAAAAAAAATTGTGTCACTTTTATTCCTATTACAAGGAATGTAAACATCCCTTGTAATAGAAAAAAAGCATGACAGGACCTCTTAAATATGAGATCTGGGGGTCAAAAAGACCTCACATCTCATATTTACACTAAAATGCAATAAAAAAAAAAAAAATTGTCATTTAAAAAAAGAATTTAAAAAAATGGCCCTTTAGGAGTGTCACGGAACGCCCCACACTCCGCTTGAGTGCTTCCGTCATATACCGCTTCCTAAGTTCTGGAACACGAGTCCAATGGATCTGGCTATAGGAACCCCAAGAACTAGACAACACCAGTCTTGGAGTACATCAGAACTACCTTTATTTTGAGATCTCACAGACCTTTATACAGCAGGGATGACTCAAAGCTAACCTAATTAACATGACCTCATTTACTACAAAATGTACCCAGACCAGATGACAGTCTTGTGGGCACCGAGCTTCACACATTAATACAATTAACAATACAAACAACAATCTCCCCCCTCCTCAGCCTAGACCATTCGTCTATTAGCCAGGGCTGGTGGCTAATGTGATCAGCTCTCTCAATTAACATAAACACATGTTGATAACACCAGCATCTCCTCACAGGATGTGTCCCAGCAGAATGAATCAGTCTTATCAGCAGGGGGCTGCTGGAGGAATCCCCCCTCCCTCTTCAGGGACACAAATCTACAGTAAGGAGTCCCCATACAATATATACATGACTGAGTCCGATTAATACAGTTCAGACTGGATTTCTCATTCACCTCAAATGCTAGGGCCCATAATCGGTGGGCAACAGGCTTGCATACAGTCCTCTCCAACAGCCTCTGCTCCGGCCAGGTCCGTGACAAGGAGCTATGGAGAAAAAGAAATAACCCCTCAGGAAATGGTGGGACTTTAAAGGCAACGGAGTAAATAAAAGCAATTTTATTGGTACAAATATACAAAAATATACAAAAAATCTACTACAGTCACATAGAATAATAAATTTAACAATTTATTATTCTATGTGACTGTAGTAGATTTTTTGTATATTTTTGTATATTTGTACCAATAAAATTGTTTTTATTTACTCCGTTGCCTTTAAAGTCCCACCATTTCCTGAGGGGTTATTTCTTTTTCTCCTTACATCAGGGATGGCGGCAACTCTTGTGACATAATTGGATGGTACCCCCCTCTTCAAATTTAGGAGCTATGGGCGGAAGTGAAGTTTTGGCGTCGCTTCCGCCCTGCAGTGGTATGGAGACGGGTGGGGGCCATCTTCTCCTCACTCATCTTCATACCCAGCAAGGGTGAAGATCTGATCACCTTCGCCGCTGCCGACGGATCCGGTAAGCGGCGGAGGGCACCGGAGCGCGGCTGAAGGGGCCCCTCTCCCGCCGGCGATAAAAGTGATCTTGCGGCGAATCCGCTGCAGAGACCACCATTATTGGAAAGCGGACCGCCGGACGAAGAAGAAGATACCGGGGTTATGGCAGCTAGCTAGTGGTTAGGGACCAGGCCTATGTTTTAATCTTGTTGTTTACAGGTTAAAATCATTTTTTTTTGCTAGAAAATTAATTAGAACCCCCAAACATTTTATATATATATATTTTTTTTTTTTATTTTTTTTTTAGACACCACATTATATTTTTATTTTTTTGCAGACACTCTAGAGCTGTGTTTCCCAACTCCAGTCCTCAAGGCGCCCCGACAGGTCATGTTTTCAGGATTTCCCTCAGATGAAATGGCTGTGGTAATTACTAAGGCAGTGAAACTGATCAAATCACCTGTGCAAAATAACGGAAAACCTGAAAACCTAAGCACCGGAGACGGACGAAACGCGGCGCAGAAGGGCACCTCTCCTGCCACTGATAAAAATTGATCTCGCTGTGAATCTACCGCGGAGAACCTTAAAGCGGAGCGTCCGCCATTTAAGAAAATACCGAGGTTATGGGTGCTAGCTGCTGCCATAACCCTGGTATTTAACGTCAAAGTACTGACGTACAATGACGGCGGGGCCTTTCCGGAAGTGGTTAATTACCACCTTAACCGCTTGCCGACCGCCTCCTGTACAATTACGTCGGCAGAATGGCACGGCTGGGCAAAGTAACGTACCTGTACATTACTTTGAATTTCCCGCCATGCGCGCCTGCCGCAAGCTCCGTGACCGTGCCCGCGAGACCCGCGGACTCGATGTCCGCCGGGTGCCCGCGATCGTATCACGGAGCTGAAGAACGGGGAGATGCCGATGTAAACACAGCATCTCCCCGTTCTGCCTAGTGACAGGACACTGATCGTCTGCTCCCTGTCATCAAGAGCAGCGATCAGTGTCGTGTCACTGCTAGCCCATCCCCCAGACAGTTAGAATCACTCCCTAGGACACACATAACCCCCCCCCCGCCCCCTAGTGGTTAACCCCTTCACTGCCAGTGGCATTTTTACAGTAATCGATGCAATTTTACAGCATTGATCGCTGTATTAATGCCAATGGTCACAAAAATGTGTCTAAATTGTCCGACGTGTCCGCCATAATGACGCAGTCATAATAAAAATCACTGATCGCCACCATTACTAGCCATAAAACTATCCCTTATTTTGCAGACGCTATAACCTTTGCGCAATCCAATCAATAAACGCTTATTGCGATTTTTTTTTTTTTTTTTACCAAAAATATGTAGAAGAATACGTATCGGCCTAAACGGAGGGAAAAAAAATATTTTTGGGGGGGGGGATATTTATTATAGCAAAAAGTAAAAAATAATGCGTTTTTTTTTTTTCAAAATTGTCGCTCTTTTTTTGTTTATAGCGCAAAAAAATAAAAACCACAGAGGCGATCAAATACCACCAAAGGAAAGCTCTATTTGTGGGGGAAAAAAAAGGACATCAATTTTGTTTGGAAGCCACGCCGCACGACCGCAGGCAATTGTCAGTTAAAGCGACACAGCGCCGAATCGCAAAAAGTGCTCCGGTCTTTGGCCAGCAAAATGGTCCGGGGCTGAAATGGTTAATCAGCGACAGAACCCCTGTAAATAATATGTGTTCGGTTTTAAAGGAATGAGGTGGCGACCCTACCTATACCTACAGTATACTGCAAGGGCTTTATTCAACTTTGGTCAGAGCTGCACTTGAGCCCGCCCAGCCGTCATTATTCTATAAGCTGAGTAGGAAGTGGTTAAAGGGTCAGTTACTCTTTTCTGATAAAACCTGCCTGTGCAGATAAGGAAAGGGGGGGAGGGTCTGTAGATAAAAGCAAACTGTGCAGCTCTGACCAAAGTTGAATAATGCCCTTGCTGTAGATGTAGGCCATTTACATACCTTATGAAGCCTTCCAGAGATGGTATCCCCTTGCCCTGGCTTGTTGCTAGGACGTTGCTAAGAGGCTCCCAGCTGTTACTGCTCACCCCCCCACCAGCCAATGACTGATCACTGTACTGGCCTGCTGCCGGTACCATTTGACCAGTGGCGGTGTGTCCATAAGGGCGCATGGGCGCCGCCCCCCTCTCTCCTGCCGCCCCTCTCTATCACCGATAGATAGATTCATGCATTGCATGAATCTATCTATGGCCGCCGCTGCCACCCCCTATTCAGGCGCCTGGACTCTTTTCGGGCGCCTGAATTACAGCTGCGGGGGGTTGTTTTTGAAGCATCTGACTAGAGCCGTAGGCTCTAATAGGCGTCAAAAAAGGTGACGTGCGAGCGCCATGCTGGGCGCTCGCAGGTCACTCAGCTGTGTTAGAAAAGTAAATGAATATTCGCTTTCCCAGCACTAAACCGCCTCTCTGCCAATCAGGTGCTCGGATCTGTTACCCGTCACCTGATTGGCTGAAACGTCAGGCGCTATGATTGGACGCCAGGAGTCCAATCATAGCAGAGGACGGGAAGAGAGGACGGGAGAAGACATCGAGAAGCTGTCCCACCGAAACAGGTAAGTGCAGACGACGGGCGGCACACTGGCAGCATTTGATGGGCACAGTGGCTGCGTTTGATGGCACAATTGCTGCGTTTGATGGCACAGTGGCTGCATTTGATGGGCACAGTGGCTGCATTTTATGGGGCACAGCGGCTGTGTTTGATGGGTACAGTGGCAGCAATTGATGGGCACAGTGGGAGCAATCGATGGGCACAGTGGCTGCGTTTGATGGCACAGTCTCTGCGTTTGATGGGCACAGTGGCTGCATTTTATGGGGCACAGTGGCTGCGTTTGATGGGCACAGTGGCTGCGATTGATGGTACAGTGAGGCTGCAATTGATGATTTTTTTTCAGAATTTTTCAGTTTGTTTGCGCCCCCCAAAAAATTTTGAGCACCAGCCGCCACTGCATTTGACCGTTGTAACTAATCAAAGCAGGTCACATGACTCCGGCACATGCACACCGGCCTCCACTGTGAGCGGCCGGGGTATCATGTGATCGCTGTAACCAATCATAGTGATCACATGATTACATGTAAGCAAACCTGACATGAATGGCTTCCATTCGTGACATCTTGCTCATGCTGCTGTGATTTGCCCACAGCTATCACATAGTACCTGGGCCAGTTACAGCACCCTGTACCATGTGATTAGCTGTAGCCTATTGCAGGTCACAATAGTAAGCAAGCTGTCACGAATGAAATATATGTCTCCCTGGTAACTCCCCCCATGGAGACACTGAACTACTCTGATGTATTATCTATGTAAAAAACAATCTTAAAAAAGAAAAAAGTTAAAAAAATAATTAATTACAAAATGATTACATTTTTTATTTTTTTACATACTGTCACCAGGCAGTATCCCTAAATCACCCCTTCACAAGTCATATGATGATGTTGTACTGTACTGGTGACCAAAAAAAAGATCATTGTGAAAAAAAAATATTTTATTTTCTATATTTTACAAAAAATTGTGACAAAAAAATTACAACTTCAAAAAACTCGCCATGCCTCTTACTAAATACCCCAGACTGTCTACTTTCCAAAAAAGGGGGTCATTCATTCATTTCAAATATATATCCTATAGCAACGCTTTAACTTTCACACAAACCAATCAATATACACATATTGGGATTTGGTTTTTTACCAAAGACGTGTAGCAAATACGTTTTGACTTACATTTATGATTAATAGGGGGGGTTTTTTTCATAACAGAAAGTAGAAAATATTGTTTGTTTGTTTTTTTCAAAATTTTTGGTAATTTTTAGTTTATATAATAAAAAAAAAAAAAAAAAACAGTGGTGATCAAACACCACCAAAAGAAAGCTCTATTTGTTTGAAAAAAAGGATATAATATTCATTTGGGTACAGGGTTGCATGACTGCGCAATCGCCAGTTAACCACTTCAGCCCCGGAAGGTTTTACACCCCCCCCCCTTCCTGATCAGGCCATTTTTTACGATACAGCACTGCGTTGCTCTAACTGACAATCGTGCGGTCGTGCGAAGCTGTAAACAAATAACTTATGTCCAATTTTTTTCCCCCACAAATAGAGCTTTCTTTTGGTGATATTTGATCACCTCTGAGGTTTTTATTTTTTGTGCTATAAACAACAACAACAAAAAACGACAATTTTGAAAAAAGAAAAACAATATTTTTTACTTTCTGCTATAAAACATATCCAATAAAAAAAAAAAAAAAAGTAAAAAATCGAATTTCTTTATGAATTTAGGCCAATATGTATTCTGCTACATGTTTTTGGTAAAAAAAATCACAATAAGCGTATATTGATTGGTTTGCGCAAAAGTTATAGCGTCTATAAACTATGGGGTAGATTTATTGAATTATTATTATTTATTTATTTTTACTAGTAATGGGGGCGATCAGCGATTTTTAACGGGACTGTGACATTGCGTCGGACATATCAGACACCTAACTGACACTTTTGACACTTTTTGGGGACCTGTGACAGTGATCAATGCTAAAAATATGCGACTGGCAGGGAAGGGGTTAACATCAGGGTGTCAGAAACCATGAATCAGACCGAGACAGAAGTACAGTTAATCACACTTGTTTAATAATACTAAAAAGGTAAACAGAGTAAGCATAGTCAATACATAGCCAGAGTTCACTAACCAGGTCGGGTAGTCAGCCAATGCCAATGTCAGAGAGCCAGAGATCAACGTAGTAGTACAGCAAGCAGGATCAGGAGCCAGAAGGGACATCAGCCGAGCAAGTCTTCAACAGGAACGCAGGAGAAAGTCTCTGAGATGTGACCAAAAGCGAAGGCAGAGATGAAGTAGGATATCATCAACAGCTGAGTCACTGTGGAGAGAAAGGAGCTGGCAATTCGCTGACAGCTGAGCGGCCAGTTGTTGAGTGCCTAAAAAGTCCATGTGCAATTCCATTTGCAGCAGGAGATGCTTCCCAACGCGTTTCATGAGGAGCTTCTTTAGTGGATCAGGGCACTGATATAATCCATATTTTTTTATAGTAATTAATGTGGTTGGGTGTATAGAATATCACTAGAATATCACTTTTTAGCATTGCGCTTTCTGTTCACTATTTTCCACAGAATGAAGGATCATGATTTCAGTGCTGTTCTTCCTCGTGTCACCTTAGCGTGTGGCTTCATAACATATTATTTTTCTGCAGTGTGCTGACATCTTGTGGCCATCTTGTGACCGTTTTTGACCACTACAACTTGATGGCAACGCTTATAACGGCCAATGAGTCTATAGAAAACAGCCAAGATTGGAAGGTTTTCTACATAGCAGTGAGCAGTGGCGGCTGGTGGTCAAAATTTTTGGGGGTGGGGCAGCAACCAGACCTGGCCCCCTCACTCGCACTCTAGCAGCCCCCCCCCGCACGCACATACCTCTCGATCGATCTACTCGCACTATACACTCCCCCCACACCCCCTGGCGCTCAATAAGCCGCGATCCTCTGGCACTAACACCACCCCCCCCGCATGTGCGTACGATCCATGGCCTTACCTTACTGTGGAAGAAGTGCGGGGAGGAGGACGGGGTGGCGATGCTCTGCTGAATCCGGGGTAGGGCTCCTAGGAAAGACTGCTACTGCCGGGGCCCTTGCTTCTCCCCTGGGCCGAACACAAGTGGGTGGGCTCGGGGCGCAGTGCTCTGCGCCCCGAACCCACCCTTTTTGAAGCCAATTAGAGCCTCCAGCTCTAATCACATGTTTCAAAAAATAAAATGCAGTCAATACATAGCCAGAGTTCAGTAACCAGGTCATGTAGTCAGCCAATGCCAATGTCAGAGAGCCAGAGATCAACGTAGTAGTACAGCAAGCAGGATCAGGAGCCAGAAGGGACATCAGCCGAGCAAGTCTTCAACAGGAACGCAGGAGAAAGTCTCTGAAATGTGACCAAAGGCGAAGGCAGAGATGAAGTAGCCAGGACTGACGAGCAGGATATCATCAACAGCTGAGTCACTGTGGAGAGAAAGGAGCTGGCAATTCGCTGACAGCTGAGCGGCCAGTTGTTGAGTGCCTAAAAAGTCCATGTGCAATTCCATTTGCAGCAGGAGATGCTTCCCAACGCGTTTCACGAGGAGCTTCTTTAGTGGATCAGGGCACTGATATAATCCATATTTTTTTTCTCCCTGCATGGAGATTAGGTGCCGGATTAGGAGGGGGGTGGCGCCCTTGCGCCCCTAATGGGCGGTCCGCCACTGGCAGAGAGGAAGAGAGGTGAACGGGGGGGGTTGGGGGAGTCTTTACTGAAACCGTCTACAGAAGTAGAAGATAAAACACAAAGTTTGATTCAACATGTTTTACTCTTTCTAAACAGACATTTATGACCAGAGCCTGAGCCTGCCCTTCCACGGGGAGATACAGATAGGGCGTGTCGGGTTTGGCAAGATGTTTGAAATACTTTTAACATCCCTTCGTTTCAGAAGAGTCACACAATATAAGTGATATTTTCTGGCAAGACAAGAAAGAAAGAAAGGAAGAAAGAAAGATAAAGAGTAGATAGATAGATAGATAGATAGATAGATAGATAGATAGATAGATAGATAGATAGATAGATAGATAGATAGATAGATAGATAGATGTTAGGCTGGCCATACATTATACAAATTTCTTATAGACTTTAGATTTACCTTCAACTATGTAGTGAAAGGACCTGCCTGATTGCATATAAATTGAAAGTGTTTAGGTCTGACCTCATATTTTATGGTTTTGGTAAATCTAAAGGAAAATTGTATAATATATGGCCAACCTAAGATAGATAGACAGATAAAGATTAGAAAGATAGATAGATAGATAGATAGATAGATAGATAGATAGATAGATAGATAGATAGATAGATAGATAGATAGATTGATAGATAGATAGATAGATAGATAGATAGATAGATCAAGTGATATCAAGAATAATATTATTATGCTTGTTATTTATTTTTGGTACAAGTTACCACAACACCATTATCCCGTAGTTTTTAAGATCAAAGTTACAACTATACAAAAATAAAATAAAAGCCTCATGCATGTGTCCCGCTTCTTAATATAGGGGGTCAGCAATGCCAAGAGTTTGGTGAAAGCAGGGGTCCGTCATCCGGAGATAATTCCGAAAATCCTCCGGATTATTCTCCTGGAGCTCCCGCAGCAAAGGCATATGACAGATACCAGATAAGACCAGAACTGTGTGGACTGCAACAGAGGAAACCCAGACTTGTATAAGTGAAAATATAAAATGATTTATTTAAAATAAATGAATATAACACAACCACCTCCAATATCACTCAGTGCACAACAACCAATACAAACAGAACCCCCACAAATAATAATAATAACAGAACAAATATTAACAAGTAAGGGAAATACCGAGATCGTAAACTGAGCCAGGCCAGGGTCGTCAACAGGAGGTCAGTAGCTGGGAAAGGAAACAAACAGGACAAGAGAGGATGGATGGATCACAGGAGAGACGGGTCAGATACAAGGCTCAGGGTCCGGGGTAAAGGAAACAGACAGGGAACAGGATCAACAGGCTCAACAGGCTCCAGGAATCTGGTCTCAGGTAAAGGAATCAGGTAAACAGGATGTAGGCTGCAGGTCAGGGCTCAAGGAAAATACCAGGGCAAGATGAGTGTGCACCTGCCGGCTATTTATACTGCAGCTGCTAATTAAAGTCAGGTGACACCTGTGCAGAGGGAAATACCTGCTCCATACTGCCAGGATGCCTCCGCTGGTGGACGCCAGTGCTGCGGCCCAAAGGTGACAAAATACCAGCAGGAAAAAGCTCTTCTGACAGCTCCAAACTGCCAGCAGACACCTGCTGGTGGACCTCAGTACTGCACGCCAAATGATCGATATTACCAGCGGAGGGGACCTTTCCTGATAGCATATGACATAATTGGCCACGATTATTAAAGCAATCAATTTTTGGTCCAAGAAATCCTCCTCCTCCTGTTCATGGACTGGACTTGGGTCAAAGCAATAACTCCAAGGCCAATAATGAATAACACGTTATCTCCTCCGATTCTGCAACATGGCTGGTTGAGGAACGGCCATTCAGAAACGAACTGAAAAGTGCGAACTGAAAAGCGCAAAATGAAAAGCGCGAATCAACACTCACCAAACTTCTACTAACACGAAATTGGCAGAAGGAGCCCAAAGGGTGGCGCCTGACAATTGAACTTACTCTTTTTTGGCTCGTAGTACGTTACTATGTTCGTGTTTGTTGGCCGACAATTGTGTACCGTTTGTATGCAAGACAAAATCCAGGGACACGCCCTTCAGACAAATGTCTGATGATTTGTCTGCGGAAAATCCGATCGTGTGTACGAGGCGATAGATAGATAGATAGATAGATAGATAGATAGATAGATAGATAGATAGATAGATAGATAGATAGATAGATAGATAGATAGATAGATAGATAGATAGATAGATAGATAGATAGATAGATACAGTAGATAGAGGGGCTGACTGCAGTGGTGGAACTACCAGGGTTGCAAAGGTCACATTTGTGACCGGCCCTGGTGTTCCACCACTGTGCAGTGTCCGTAGACAGGAGAAAAGTGCCTGTAAAAACAACCGTGTCAGTGACTTTGAAGTGTGCATGTGCAGTCCTGGAAGCAGCTGATTAAAAAACTGCTGTGCTTTGGCAGTGTGGTGTGGCTTATACACACCTCACCACATGAGTAGAGGCCAAGCTTGGCAGTGCACTAATCAGCTGAATTCAGAGCACCCCCTAACATCCTCCTCCGAAGTGCTCCCTTAAATCCTCCAGAGTGCCCCTTTTATAGCCTCCTCCAAAGCATCCCCTTACATCCTCCTCCAGAGTGCTCCCTTACATCCTCCTGGGTGCCCCTTACATCCTTTTTCAGAGCACCCCCTTACATCCTCCTCCAGAGCACCCCCTTACATCCTCCTCCAGAGCACCCCCTTACCTCCTCCAGGGTGCCCCCTTACAGCCTCCTCCAGCGCACTTCCTTTACATCCTCCAGAGTGCTCCCTTACATCCTCTAGAGCTCCCCCTTACATCCTACTCCCGAGTGCTCCCTTACATCCTCCAGGGTGCCCCCTTACATTCTTCTCCAGAGCACTCCCTTACCTCCTCCTTCAGAGTGCTCCCTTTCATCCTCCAGGGTGCCCCCTTACATCCTTTTTCAGAGCCCCCCCTTACATTCTTCTCCAGAGCACCCCCTTACATCCTCCTCCAGAGCACCCCCTTACATCTTCCTCCAGAGCACCCCCTTACATCCTCCTCTAGAGTGCTCTCTTACATCCTCCACAGCACCCCCTCACATCTTCCTCCAGAGTGCTCCCTTACATCCTCCAGAGCTCCCCCTTACATCCTACTCCCGAGTGCTCCCTTACATCCTCCAGGGTGCCCCCTTACATTCTTTTTCAGAGCACCCCCTTACATTCTTCTCCAGAGCACTCCCTTACCGCCTCCTTCAGAGTGCTCCCTTACATCATCCAGGGTGCCCCCTTACATCCTTTTTCAGAGCCCCCCTTACATTCTTCTCCAGAGCACCCCCTTACATCCTCCTCCAGAGCACCCCCTTACATCCTCCTCTAGAGTGCTCTCTTACATCCTCCACATCACCCCCTCACATCTTCCTCCAGAGTGCCCCCTTACATCCCTTTTCAGGGCCCCCCTTACATTCTTCTCCAGAGCACTCCCTTACATCCTCCTCCAGAGCACCCCCTTACATCCTCCTCTAAAGTGCACTCTTACATCTTCCAGAGCACCCCCTCACATCCTCCTCCAGAGTGCCCCCTTACATCCTCCAGAGTGCCCTCTTACATCATCCAGAGTGTTCCCTTACATCCTTCAGAGTGTTCCCTTACATCCTCCAGAGTGTCCCCTTACATCCTCCAGAGTGCCCTCTTACATCCTCCAGAGTGCCCCCTTACATCCTCCAGAGTGCTCTCTTACATCCTCCAAAGTGTTCCCTTACATCCTAAAGGGTGCCCCCTTACATCCTCCAGAGTGCCCCCTTACATCCTCCAGGGTGCCCTCTTACATCCTTTTTCAGAGCACCCCCTTATATCCTCTTCCAGAGTGCTCCCTTACATCCTCCTGGGTGCCCCTTACATCCTTTTTCAGAGCACCCCCTTACATCCTCCTCCAGAGCACCCCCTTACATCCTCCAGGGTGCCCCCTTACAGCCTCCTCCAGAGCACTTCCTTTACATCCTCCTCCAGAGCGCTCTCTTACATCCTCCAGAGCTCCCCCTTACATCCTCCTCCAGAGCACCCCCTTACATCCTCCTCTAGAGTGCTCTCTTACATCCTCCACAGCACCCCCTCACATCTTCCTCCAGAGTGCCCCCTTACATCCTCCAGAGTGCTCCCTTACATCCTCCAGAGCTCCCCCTTACATCCTACTCCCGAGTGCTCTCTTACATCCTCCAGGGTGCCCCCTTACATCCTTTTTCAGAGCACCCCCTTACATTCTTCTCCAGAGCACTCCCTTACCTCCTCCTTCAGAGTGCTCCCTTACATCCTCCAGGGTGCCCCCTTACATCCTTTTTCAGAGCCCCCCCTTACATCCTCCTCCAGAGCACCCCCTTACATCCTCCTCTAGAGTGCTCTCTTACATCCTCCACAGCACCCCCTCACATCTTCCTCCAGAGTGCCCCTTACATCCTCCCCTTTTTAGGGCCCCCTTACATTCTTCTCCAGAGCACTCCCTTGCATCCTCCTCCAGAGCGCCCCCTTACATCCTCCTCTAAAGTGCACTCTTACATCTTCCAGAGTGCCCCCTTACATCCTCCAGAGTGCTCTCTTACATCCTCCAAAGTGTTCTCTTACATCCTCCAGAGTGCCCCCTTACATCCTCCAGAGTGCTCTCTTACATCCTCCAAAGTGTTCTCTTACATCCTCCAGAGTGCCCCCTTACATCCTCCAGAGTGCCCCCTTACATTCTCCAGAGTGCCCCCTTACATCCTCCAGAGTGCCCTCTTACATCCTCCAGAGTGCCCCCTTACATCCTCCAGAGTGCCCCCTTACATTCTCCAGAGTGCCCCCTTACATCCTCCAGAGTGCCCCCATACATCCTCCAGAGTGCCCTCTTACATCCTCCAGAGTGTCCCCTTACATCCTCCAGAGTGCCCCCATACATCCTCCAGAGTGCCCTCTTACATCCTCCAGAGTGCCCCCTTACATTCTCCAGAGTGCCCCCTTACATCCTCCAGAGTGCTCTCTTACATCCTCCAGAGTGCTCCCTTACATCCTCCAGAGTGTTCCCTTACATCCTCCAGAGTGTTCCCTTACATCCTCCAGAGCCCCCCCTCACATCCTCCTCCACAAAATGATATGTTGAACTTCATTAACTTTTTTATGTCAACAGGTTCCACATAACTGGGTTGCGTTGAATTTAAGTAACATGGTCTATTTCAGTAAACTTCAGTTATTTACATCAAGTTAATGCGATCTTTTTAAGTTGAATCAGGTTAACAATCCAGTTTTTGTTTTAAGCTATAAACTTAATTAAGTTCAATTATCCTAAAAATACATTTTTTTTTTTTACATTCAACCAAAGTAACAATTCAGTTTCAGTTTTTTGGGGATTACTTTCTTCAATGAAGTTGAAACACCAGGATTCAAAACCAAACTCTGATTTATTGCTTCATATCAAAACCATCATTTGTTTCTGAGCCCCGCATGACCCCTTCATCAGACACACAAGGCCTTGTTTCACTTGATGAAGGGGTCCTACATGTCTCCAGAATGTTATGATTTTGATATGAAGCAATAAATCAGAGTTTGGTTTTGAAATATTCTGGTATGCTGGGGTTTCAACTTCACTGGATTGTTTGGGGTCTCCATACAGTTTTACACTACAGCACCTAATATACTTGGCTGACTAATACAGGAACAAAGAGTGCGCAGGGCTTATCGTATACAAACTACATTCAATGAACACATTCAAGAATTTTTTTTATTTCGTGAATTCTTTATTTTTAAATAACAAACAGTATAAAAACAAGAGAAAGAATACAAACTGACAAAGAAAATCAACTTGAGTATCGTATCCCAAGTACCAATAACGAGACATTAATGCAATAGTCCAAGGCCTAGGCCTCTGTGTTCTACTTCTTAGTGGAGGTATAGAACATTTTTTAACTTTAAACATTTTCAACAAAAATAGTTTTTTTTTCCTCTTATGCTGCCTACACACGATCAGAAATGTCCGCCAGCAAAACTCAGATGAGAGCTTTTGGTCGGAAAATGCGACCGTGTGAATGCTTCATCGGCCTTTTGCTGGCGGAATTCCAGATAGCAAAAGATTGAGAGCAGGTACCCTATTTTTCAGTCGGAAAAAGTTCCGAAAATGCGATCGTCTGTATGCAATTCCGACGCGCAAAATTCCTACGCATGCTCGCAAACAATTCGACGCATGCTCGGAAGCATTGAACTTCATTTTCTCGGCTCGTCGTAGTGTTGTAGGTCACCGCGTTCTTGACGGTCGAAAGTTCAGAGAACTTTTGTGTGACCGTGTGTATGCAAGGCAAGCTTGAGCGCAATTCCTTTGGAAAAACCATCCAAGATTTTTCAGACGGAAATTCCGCTCGTATGTACGGGGCACCAATGCCTCCTTTAAAGGAGAAGTCTCACTGGAGACTCCTCCTTTTCTCCATGGGATAAAGTGGAAATTGCACTTTGTTCCATCTCTGTAGCTTCTGTCATTCAGCGGCTACAGAGCAAAGAATGCAAATCTGAAGCACTGCCCCTGTAGCGTCACATATGGCGACCCATGACATTTCGCTACCCGCTGGAGTGCGCATGCGCGACGCCGCCATATGCGTTCCAACACTTTTACGACAAAACTCCACCCCTAATGCCGCATACACACGGTCGGACTTTTCGGCTACGAAAGTCCGACAGCCTGTCCGACAGACTTTCGACGGACTTTTGGCAGACTTGCGGCAGACTTATTAACGAACGGACTTGCCTACATACGATCACACAAAAGTCCGACGGATTCGTACGTGATGACGTACACCGGACTAAAATAAGGAAGTTGATAGCCAGTAGCCAATAGCTGCCCTAGCGTGGGTTTTGGCCCGTCGGACTAGCACACGGACGAGCGGATTTCTGGGTCCGGCGGAGTTACGACGTAAAGATTTGAAGCATGTTTCAAATCTAAAGTCCGTCAGATTTGCGGCTGGAAAAGTCCGCTGAAAGTCCGGGGAAGCCCACACATGATCGGATTGTCAGCCGGCTTTAGTCCGTCGGCGTCCGTCGGACTTTTGTAGACGAAAAGTCCGACCGTGTGTACGCGGAATAAGTCCAGGTTCAAGCCCCACCACCCAAGTGGACATAGAGTGAGATCATAATTATGCCAAGCGAAGCGAGGCCGTGCCCGAAGCGTGGCGAGCGAAGCGTGGTGAGCGAAGCGTGGCAAGCGAAGTGAGCCCGCGAGGGATGTGGAGTTTTCGACATAAAAGTGTTGGAACGCATATGGCGGCGTCGCGCATGCGCACTCCAGCGGGTAGCGAAATGTGATGGGTCACCATATGTGACGCTACACCCCCTCAGTCAGAGTCTTCTCAGCTCTCCCATCTGTCCAATATGGAGAGCCGAGGCTTACAGGGCTGTGTTAACATACACAGAGCTGTAAATCTTCATGAGCGAGCGGGACCTACTATCACCGCAATACCAGAGGTCCATCTCCCATGAAGATTTACAGCTCTGTGAACGTTTGCACAGACCCGTAAGCTTCCTCAATCCATATCTCTGTAGGAGATAGGAGAGCTGAGAAGACTCTGATTGAGGGGGCCAAGCTTCAGCTCCGCATTCTTCGCTCTGTAGCTGCTGAATGATAGTTTTGCAATTTGCACTTTGTCCCATGGGGAAAGGACAAGTCTCCAGTGAGACTTCTTCTTTAAATTGAAAATTAAATAACAATGCATTTATTTAAAACAAGATGAATGCTGAAATGATTGGAACATGGTCAGTACTAGAACAAATGTACTATAACCATTAGGGATGTACCAATACCGGTTTTCGGTATGGGATAGGAGTACCAATATTTTTTTTTTTTAATTATTTTTATTGAAATCTTCATGTTACAACATATAGTACCAAAAGTACAAAAATATAAAGGTGTACAGGAACATATATTTAGCAATTTACTGTAAGTTGGGTAGAGGTGTACACATTCTTCAAATGCATAAATAAGTAGATAAACAATCCTGTGACAAACTTAAGGTTGTCTGTCAAACATTAACTGACTGCACTCTAGGGAATGTGCATGAGGTGTAGAATGAAGATAAGTTTACATTTTTATAACTGTGGGGTTGAACAGGGGGGTGATAATAATAACATGGATAACATGTACATATACAATAACATATACATAGTGAGTTTGGGTGTTCCTCAGTACTTCTGAGGTGTTTGGAGCTATGTTAGACTTCCAATACTGCACTATTATGCCCCGTACACACGGTCGGATTTTCCGACGGAAAATGTGTGATAGGACCTTGTTGTCAGAAATTCCGACCGTGTGTGGGCTCCATCACACATTTTCCATCGGATTTTCCGACACACAAAGTTTGAGAGCTTGCTCTAAAATTTTCCGACAACAAAATCCGTTGTCGGAAATTCCGATCGTGTGTACACAAATCCGACGCACAAAGTGCCACGCATGCTCAGAATAAATAAGGAGATGAAAGCTATTGGCTACTGCCCCGTTTATAGTCCGACGTACGTGTTTTACGTCACCGTGATCAGAACGATCGGATTTTCCGACAACTTTGTGTGACCGTGTGTATGCAAGACAAGTTTGAGCCAACATCCGTCGGAAAAAATCCTAGGATTTTGTTGTCGGAATATCCGAACAATGTCCGACTGTGTGTACGGGGCATTAGTGTTCTGGCAACCAGAAGAATAAGTGTAGTAACTACCCGCAAGTCATGGGGAAATTGTTCTATTCCTATATTCAGAATTGCGAGGCTTGGGTCGGGGGGTGTTAAAATCCCCGTAATGGTTGAAATAATACTGAATATGCTCCTCCAAAAGCTAGTGAGATGCTTGCAGGTCCAGAACATATGGAGGAGGTTGCCTCCTGCGCCACATTTCCTCCAACATAGTGGGGTGGCGTTTGAGGAGAATTTAGAGATTTTATATGGTGTGAGGTACCACCGAAGTGCTATATAGTTCTCAATGGTTGATACATTTAGAGGCTTTGTAGATGGACCTAAATGCGTATTGCCATTGAGAGGCCGTGATATTTATGTTAGGATCAGCTCCCGATTTTAGATAGGGGCGGGACTTCCAAAAGTCCAGTTTTCGTTGGAAAAGATTATAAAAGAGGGATATGCCTTTGGGTTTTGTGGGGGTTGCAGTATAAAACCCCCATATCTGGTCTGGGAGGTATATGTGGGGTGTTTTGACAGTTTTTAGAAAGTGGAAAATCTGGTTGTATGTGTAGCAGTCTGTAGGAATTAGCCTAAATTGTGCTTGTAGTGTGGGGAATGATTTAATAGCATTGTTTTGGTATAGATCAGGAATTAGATTTATGCCCTTGGTGCGCCAATCGGAGACTTTGAGATTGGGGATCACATGTACAAGGGTGTTGAGAGGTATGGGGATGTCTATACTGCTAGAGGTTGGAGTTGGTAATCTACGAAGGTCTCTCCAGGCAAGTAGAGATCCTTGTATAGTAAGAGGGAGTTTTGGTAAAGAGAGTGGTTTCCAGACATCAAGAAACAGAAGGGATTGTAAGTTCTTGGTCGGGCTCAAAGCCTGTTCAACATCACTCCACAGGATGTCAGGGTTGGGGCTAATCCATGCCCCTAGTTGGGCAAGAATGGAAGCCCTATAATAATCCTGGATATCAACTAGCCCCATACCCCCCACCACTCTATGCTTGGCCAGGAGAGTTTTTAAACACCGTGGCCATTTAGAGTTCCATATAAATTGTGTGAGTAAGGAGTTTAGGGATCTAAAATGCTTATTGGGCAATGGGATAGGAAGTGTACGGAATATGTACAGTATCTGTGGTAATAGGAGCATTTTAAATGAGGGTAGGCGGCCCGACCAAGAGAGTTCTATTTTAGCTAATCTCTTAATTTCTTTGGTTAGTTTATCTATTAAGGGTATGTAATTGGCATCTGCTAAATCTCGGGTGTTTGCTATAATTTTTAGGCCTAAGTACGATGTGTTGGGTTTGGCCCATGTATAGGGAAATGTTTTCTGGAGCTGAGATCTGAGATGGGGTGGTATATTTAGTTCTAAGATTACTGATTATTTTGTAAAATTAACCTTATAAAAGGAAATCTGGCTAAACATGTGCGTGGGGTAGGGAAGTTTTGGGGGAGGTTAGGAAGAGGATAATATCATCCGCAAATAGGTTGATGTTGTGGGATTGGTTTGGATACAGTAGCCCGTTATTTTAGGGTGAGTCTTTATTTTCTCAGCTAGTGTTTCTATTAGGAGATTAAAAATAGAAGGGGACAGAGGGCAGCCCTGCCTTGTACCGATGTGTAGACCTGTGCACATGGTGAAGAATAGAAGGCCAGTATAGCAGATAATATGGGTCCCGTGAAGCCAGATTTTTGGAGGGTATGGGTCATATAGCCCCAGTGTATCCTGTCGAATACCTTCTCCGCATCCAAGGATAGGAGCAAACAAGGCATCCGACAGGCCCTGGCATGATGTATGAGGTCAACGACTCTTCTAGTGGCATCTGATGCTTGTCTACCAGGGGTAAATCCATTCTGGTCAGGTTTTATGAGGGTAGGTAGTATGGGCAAGAGTCTACAGGCCAATATTTTAGCATACAACTTAACATTGGTGTTAAGAAGGGATATGGGCTTAAAGTTTGAGGGGGTATTAGGTTCTTTACCTGGTTTGGGAATAGTGACCACATAAGCCTTAAGCATCTCAGAGGGAAATGAGGCGGAGGACATCGCATCTGTATAAACTGATTTTAGCGATGGGGATAAGATATCTTGAAAAAGTTTATAATAGTCGGTGGTTAGCCCGTCGGGGCCTGGTGATTTGCCGGATGGAAGTGTTTTTATCGCTTTTACGATCTCAGGCTCTGTGATGGGGGCATTAAGTGATATAAGTTGTGCCTGGGAGAGAGAAGGGAGGTTGATATCCGCAAGGAAAGATTGTATGCGATCTTCCGTAGGTTGGGGGGTATTGGGGTCCTTTTGAAGATTGTATAGATTGGAGTAATGCTCAGCAAATGAATTCGCTATTTCTTGTGGGTTGATTATTTTTCTATTATTCACAGGGTGGAGTAGATATGGTATTTTGGTTCTATTCCTATGTACTTTGAGTCTATGTGCGAGGAATTTGCCTGCTCGATTGCCTGAGGATGGATGTGATAATTTGAGAGAGTGAACACCAATATTTTTTTTTATCGGTACTCGCCAATACTGAGTACCAATATCGGCATCCAGTCTTGCGAGAGAGCCTGTGAAAGGTTTCACGCTCCCTCCCAACACTGAATTATCAGGAAGTAGGCGGCGGGTCATGACTCACCACCCAACTTCCTGATTGTCCAGGAAGCCAACGCTGCCCTGCAGTGTCATGGGGAGCATGAGGCCAGCTTCCCCGGCCAATTAGTGGGCCCGGGTGTGGGTTATCACTCACCAGCTTCCCGATTGCATGCCTGGGAAACAGACCCATGCTCCTTTGCAGCACTGCAGGGCAGTGTGTGGCTGCCTAACTTGCTCTGATATCACTGATATCGGTATCAGTGCCGATACTATGCATTAAGGCGAGTACTTGTACTCACCCAAATGCACCAATACTTGCTCAGATACCAGATCTACAGTCACAGCTCCGGTATCAGAGCATGTATCAGTGCATTTGTTACTCGCCCTAATGTGTAGTATCGACACTGATACCAATATTGGTGTATCCCTAGTAACAAGCCAACAGTGCAACATTATTGAGGAAACATAAATACCACCTCTTAATCCTGAACTAAGTTAGTACTTAGAAAAGAAGTTTATTTTTCAGGACATGGACCTTGTTTGACAGCTTCTTGTCATCTAGCTCCATGAAAATCATTTGAAATGTTTCAAAAGTGTATCTCAGGTCTTGTGGGTAGGCTAAGTTTAATCCATACATCCTCCACCAGAGTGCTCCCTTACATCCTCCAGGGTGCCCCCTTACATCCTTTTTCAGAGTTTTCCCCTTGCATCCTCCTCCAGAGCACCTCCTCACATTCTCCTCCAGAGTGCTCTCTTACATCCTGCACAGCACCCCCTTACATCCTCCAAAGTGCTCTCTTACATCGTCCAAAGTGCTCTCTTACATCCTCCAGAGTGCTCCTTTACATCCTCCAGAGTGCCCCCTTACATCCTACTCCAGAGCGCTCCATTACATCCTCCTCCAGAGCTCCCCCTTACATCCTCCTCCAGAGCTCCCCCTTACATCCTCCTCCACAGTGCCCCCTTACAACCTCCAGAGCACCCCCTTACATCCTCTTCCAGAGTTCCCCCTTACATCCTCTTCCAGAGTTCCCCCTTACATCCTCTTCCAGAGTTCCCCCTTACATCCTCCTCCAGAGTTCCCCCTTACATCCTCCTCCAGAGTTCCCCCTTACATCCTCCTCCAGAGTTCCCCCTTACATCCTCCTCCAGAGTGCCCCCTTACAGCCTCCTCCAGAGTGCTCCCTTACATCCTCCAGAGTGCCCCCTTACATCCTGCTCCAGAGTGCTCAATTTCATCCTCCAGAGCATCCACTTACATCCTCCTCCAGAGTGCTCCTTTACAGCCTCCAGAATGCTCCCTTACATCCTTAAGAGTGCCCCCTTACATCCTCCAGAGTGCTCTCTTACATCCTTCAGCGTGCCCCCTTAGTACTACTGTACTAAGGGGTCACTCTAGAGGCACTAAGGGGGCAGTTGGGGACACTCTGGAGGATGTAAGGGGGCACTCTGTAGGCATGTAAGGGGGCACTCTAGAGGCACTAAGGGGGGCACTCTGGAGGATATATGGAGTACTCTGTAGGTACCAAGGAGGCACTTGGGGGGAGCATTCTAGAGGATGTAAGGGGCAATGTGGATGATGTAAGGGGGCACTCTGGTGGCATTAAGGGAGCTTTCTGGAGGAGGATGTAAGGGGGCACCCTGGAGGCACTAAGGGGGCAATGTGGATGATGTAAGGGGGCACTCTGAAGGCATTAAGGGAGCACTCTGGAGGAGGATGTATTTTAGAACCTCCATAGTGCCCCCTTACATCTTCCTGAGTGCCCTCTTACATCGTCCACAACCTAGTAATAGTAAGGTCAGTGGTGGAACAACCAGGATCGCAAAGGTTACACTTGCGACTGGGCCCTGGCATTGTATTCCTCCAGCGTGAGGGGGCGCCAAGAAGGCAAAAAGGGGGCCGGCTGCAGAACATGCGAAAGGGTACCGCTGCAGGACTGTAATAAAGAGTCCAACAATGGGAGTAAAGGACCCCATTATCAGTGGGAAGGGCCCTGTGACCAATGGAAAGGGCCGTGGTCAGGGGACCCTTCTCGGTTTATTGCACCAGGGCCCTGAAGGTTCTAGTTACGCCTTTGGCTGACTGGCAACTTTACAACCCAGAGGCCCATGGTGCAGTGACTCGGAACCCTCCCGCTCTTCCTCTTCCCTGCCTCCTCCCGACCCCAATCGCAAGCTAAAGCTCTGCTCCAGGTTCTCTCTGCTCATCAGGGTCCTGAACTGGGTGACAGGGGGTGGCTCGGTAGGGGCTGGCGGGGGGTATGAGAGCCTCCGGTGGGGCACTGAGCCGCTTTCAGCTTGGACTTGGCATACGCCATCAATGCCACGGGACAGCCTGCTCTCTCTCCTTGTCCTCACCCCGCGCTTAGTAGGACACCGGAGGGGACATTTACTCCTCTTCACCAGGAAGCCTTTAGGCAGGGCAACCTTAACAGCATTCTGAGCCCCTGCACAAAGTAATGCACTGGGGCCCCTACCAGGGAGATGGCGCTGCAACTTCCCCACAACCGTGTGAAATGCACGTGGTTGTGGTAGGGGTGATGCAGCATTTAGGGGGTTAAAACAGGTGGTGAGGAAGTGACATATCACCTCCTTAACCCAAGTCAAATGCCTCTGAAAAGCAATCCGTGTGTGGATTACTTTTCAGAGGAGTGGCAGTCTTTTGCAATCAGAGACTCAGAACAGCAGAGGCGAGGGACATATGCAATTGTCAAGGTGAGGGGAAGTGGGGGTTGAACTGTGGACTCACTCACTCGTTTTGCAGGGTGGAGTATGGGTGGGGCTGCTATTTCTAACATTTGTTCAACATCTTCTTTTTTTTTTTTTTCTTTTTCTTTTTTTACAATTTTTTTTCTTACATCCTGGTGAACACAGCACAGCGGGAGAGCATGTACTGAGCCATGTACAGGTATGTTGTCTGGCCTGTAGCGCCAGTCACTCGCAGTAATAATACTACTACTGTGCTTAAACCGCCCTGGGGGCCCAATCGTTTTACATTACTACTGCTAAAAGAGCAAGGATGAGCTCAGGCGTGTTTGCAACCACGCGTTCAGAGCCCGCCAGGAAGTGGGCACTGCACAGCGCTAATCACAAGCAGTGAGACATTTCCCGATGTGCGGCTGCAGAGAGCGGGAAATGTCCTGTGATTAGCGATGTGCAGTGTCCACTTCCTGGCGGGCTCTTCACGTGGAGTGTGTGAACACGCCAGAGATCATCCTTATTTAAGAGTAATACTCTGCAGATAGTATGGAACAATAATGTATGGTTTAGCTCAGAAATTGAAGACACAGTAAGAATTTAAGGTTTTTATTATTTTTATTTCATCATATTTAATAATGGTTCCTGTACCCCCAGAACACTGACCTTGTACTACCTGTGACACTGACCTTGTACTACCTGTGACACTGACCTTGTACCCCCTGTGACACTGACCCTGTACCCCCTGTGACACTGACCCTGTACCCCCTGTGACACTGACCCTGTACCCCCTGTGACACTGACCCTGTACCTCCTGTGACACAGACCCTGTACCCCCTGTGACACTGACCCTGTACCCCCTGTGACACTGACCCTGTACCTCCTGTGACACTGACCCTGTACCCCCTGTGACACTGACCCTGTACCTCCTGTGACATTGACCCTGTACCTCCTGTGACACTGACCCTGTACCTCCTGTGACACTGACCCTGTACCCCCTGTGACACTGACCCTGTACCTCCTGTGACACTGACCCTGTACCCCCTGTGACACTGACCCTGTACCTCCTGTGACACTGACCCTGTACCCCCTGTGACACTGACCCTATACCCGTTGTGACACTGACCCTGTACCCCCTGTGACACCGACCCTGTACTCCCTGTGACACTGGCCCTGTACCCCCTGTGACACTGACCCTGTACCCCCTGTGACACTGACCCTGTACCCCCTGTGACACTGACCCTGTACCTCCTGTGACACTGGCCCTGTACCCCCTGTGACACTGACCCTGTACCCCCTGTGACACTGACCCTGTACCTCCTGTGACACTGACCCTGTACCGCCTGTGACACTGACCCTATACCCGTTGTGACACTGACCCTGTACCCCCTGTGACACCGACCCTGTACTCCCTGTGACACTGGCCCTGTACCCCCTGTGACACTGACCCTGTACCCCCTGTGACACTGACCCTGTACCTCCTGTGACACTGACCCTGTACCCCCTGTGACACTGACCCTGTACCTCCTGTGACACTGACCCTGTACCCCCTGTGACACTGACCCTGTACCCCCTGTGACACTGACCCTGTACCGCCTGTGACACTGACCCTATACCCGTTGTGACACTGACCCTGTACCCCCTGTGACACCGACCCTGTACTCCCTGTGACACTGGCCCTGTACCCCCTGTGACACTGACCCTGTACCCCCTGTGACACTGACCCTGTACCCCCTGTGACACTGACCCTGTACCTCCTGTGACACTGACCTTGTACCGCCTGTGACACTGACCCTGTACCTCCTGTGACACTGACCCTGTACCCCACATGTGACACTGACCTTGTACCGCCTGTGACACTGACCCTGTACCCCCTGTGACACTGACCCTGTACCTCCTGTGACACTGACCCTGTACCTCCTGTGACACTGACCTTGTACCTCCTGTGACACTGACCTTGTACCGCCTGTGACACTGACCCTGTACCTCCTGTGACACTGACCCTGTACCCCACATGTGACACTGACCTTGTACCTCCTGTGACACTGACCTTGTACCGCCTGTGACACTGACCCTGTACCCCCTGTGACACTGACCCTGTACCTCCTGTGACATTGACCCTGTACCTCCTGTGACACTGACCCTGTACCTCCTGTGACACTGACCCTGTACCCCCTGTGACACTGACCCTGTACCCCCTGTGACACTGACCCTGTACCTCCTGTGACACAGACCCTGTACCCCCTGTGACACTGACCCTGTACCCCCTGTGACACTGACCCTGTACCTCCTGTGACACTGACCCTGTACCCCCTGTGACACTGACCCTGTACCTCCTGTGACATTGACCCTGTACCTCCTGTGACACTGACCCTGTACCTCCTGTGACACTGACCCTGTACCCCCTGTGACACTGACCCTGTACCTCCTGTGACACTGACCCTGTACCCCCTGTGACACTGACCCTGTACCTCCTGTGACACTGACCCTGTACCCCCTGTGACACTGACCCTATACCCGTTGTGACACTGACCCTGTACCCCCTGTGACACCGACCCTGTACTCCCTGTGACACTGGCCCTGTACCCCCTGTGACACTGACCCTGTACCCCCTGTGACACTGACCCTGTACCCCCTGTGACACTGACCCTGTACCTCCTGTGACACTGGCCCTGTACCCCCTGTGACACTGACCCTGTACCCCCTGTGACACTGACCCTGTACCTCCTGTGACACTGACCCTGTACCGCCTGTGACACTGACCCTATACCCGTTGTGACACTGACCCTGTACCCCCTGTGACACCGACCCTGTACTCCCTGTGACACTGGCCCTGTACCCCCTGTGACACTGACCCTGTACCCCCTGTGACACTGACCCTGTACCTCCTGTGACACTGACCCTGTACCCCCTGTGACACTGACCCTGTACCTCCTGTGACACTGACCCTGTACCCCCTGTGACACTGACCCTGTACCCCCTGTGACACTGACCCTGTACCGCCTGTGACACTGACCCTATACCCGTTGTGACACTGACCCTGTACCCCCTGTGACACCGACCCTGTACTCCCTGTGACACTGGCCCTGTACCCCCTGTGACACTGACCCTGTACCCCCTGTGACACTGACCCTGTACCTCCTGTGACACTGACCCTGTACCCCCTGTGACACTGACCCTGTACCTCCTGTGACACTGACCTTGTACCGCCTGTGACACTGACCCTGTACCTCCTGTGACACTGACCCTGTACCCCACATGTGACACTGACCTTGTACCGCCTGTGACACTGACCCTGTACCCCCTGTGACACTGACCCTGTACCTCCTGTGACACTGACCCTGTACCTCCTGTGACACTGACCTTGTACCTCCTGTGACACTGACCTTGTACCGCCTGTGACACTGACCCTGTACCTCCTGTGACACTGACCCTGTACCCCACATGTGACACTGACCTTGTACCTCCTGTGACACTGACCTTGTACCGCCTGTGACACTGACCCTGTACCCCCTGTGACACTGACCCTGTACCCCCTGTGACACTGACCCTGTACCCCCTGTGACACTGACCCTGTACCTCCTGTGACACTGACCCTGTACCGCCTGTGACACTGACCCTATACCCGTTGTGACACTGACCCTGTACCCCCTGTGACACCGACCCTGTACTCCCTGTGACACTGGCCCTGTACCCCCTGTGACACTGACCCTGTACCCCCTGTGACACTGACCCTGTACCTCCTGTGACACTGACCCTGTACCTCCTGTGACACTGACCTTGTACCGCCTGTGACACTGACCCTGTACCTCCTGTGACACTGACCCTGTACCCCACATGTGACACTGACCTTGTACCGCCTGTGACACTGACCCTGTACCCCCTGTGACACTGACCCTGTACCTCCTGTGACACTGACCCTGTACCTCCTGTGACACTGACCTTGTACCTCCTGTGACACTGACCTTGTACCGCCTGTGACACTGACCCTGTACCTCCTGTGACACTGACCCTGTACCCCACATGTGACACTGACCTTGTACCGCCTGTGACACTGACCCTGTACCTCCTGTGACACTGACCCTGTACCCCACATGTGACACTGACCTTGTACCTCCTGTGACACTGACCCTGTACCCCACATGTGACACTGACCTTGTACCTCCTGTGACACTGACCCTGTACTCCCTGTGACACTGACCTTGTACCCCCTGTGACACTGACCTTGTACTCCCTGTGACACTGACCCTGTACCCCACATGTGACACTGACCTTGTACCTCCTGTGACACTGACCCTGTACCTCCTGTGACATTGACCCTGTACCTCCTGTGACACTGACCTGTACCTCCTGTGACACTGACCCTGTACCTCCTGTGACACTGACCCTGTACCCCCTGTGACACTGACCCTGTACCTCCTGTGACACTGACCTTGTACCGCCTGTGACACTGACCCTGTACCTCCTGTGACACTGACCCTGTACCTCCTGTGACACTGACCCTGTACCGCCTGTGACACTGACCCTGTACCTCCTGTGACACTGACCCTGTACCTCCTGTGACACTGACCCTGTACCTCCTGTGACACTGACCCTGTACCTCCTGTGACACTGACCCTGTACCTCCTGTGACACTGACCCTGTACCTCCTGTGACACTGACCCTGTACCTCCTGTGACACTGACCCTGTACCTCCTGTGACACTGACCCTATACCCCCTATGACACTGACCCTGTACCCCACATGTGACACTGACCTTGTACCGCCTGTGACACTGACCCTGTACCTCCTGTGACACTGACCCTGTACCTCCTGTGACACTGACCCTGTACCCCCTGTGACACTGACCCTGTACCCCACATGTGACACTGACCTTGTACTCCCTGTGACACTGACCCTGTACCCCACATGTGACACTGACCTTGTACCTCCTGTGACACTGACCCTGTACCTCCTGTGACACTGACCCTATACCCCCTATGACACTGACCCTGTACTCCCTGTGACACTGACCTTGTACCCCCTGTGACACTGACCTTGTACCTCCTGTGACACTGACCCTGTACCTCCTGTGACACTGACCCTATACCCCCTGTGACACTGACCCTGTACCTCCTGTGACACTGAGCCTGTACCCCCTGTGACACTGACCCTGTACTCCCTGTGACACTGACCCTGTACCCCCTGTGACACTGACCCTGTACTCCCTGTGACACTGACCTTGTACTACCTGTGACACTGACCTTGTACTACCTGTGACGCTGACCCTGTACCCCCGTGACACTGACCCTGTACCTCCTGTGACACAGACCCTGTACCCCCTGTGACACTGACCCTGTACCCCCTGTGACACTGACCCTGTACCTCCTGTGACACTGACCCTGTACCCCCTGTGACACTGAGCCTGTACCCCCTGTGACACTGACCCTGTACTCCCTGTGACACTGACCCTGTACCTCCTGTGACACTGACCCTGTACCCCCTGTGACACTGACCCTGTACTCCCTGTGACACTGACCCTATACCCCCCATCTGACACTAACCCCGTACCTTCTGTGACACCGACAGTATACCCCCTGTGACACTGACCCTGTACCCCCCATCTGACACTGACCCTGTACCTTCTGTGACACTGACCCTATACCCTCTGTGACTAGGGTTGCCACATCATCCCTTTAATCCAGGACACACATTAATTACACAGGTTCTGTGGCTGATTAAGGTGGAGGGATGATGTGGCAACCCTACCTGTGACACTGACCCTGTACCCCCTGTGACACTGACCCTGTACCCCCTGTGACGCTGACCCTGTACCCCCTGTGACACTGACCTTGTACCTCCTGTGACACTGACCTGTACCTCCTGTGACACTGACCCTGTTCCCTCTGTGACACTGACCTGTACCCCCTGTGACACTGACCCTGTACCCCCTGTGACACTGACCTGTACCCCCTGTGACACTGACCCTGTACCTCCTGTGACACTGACCTGTACCCCCTGTGACACTGACCCTGTACCCCCTGTGACACTGACCTGTACCCCCTGTGACACTGACCCTGTACCCCCTGTGACACTGACCTGTACTCCCTGTGACACTGACCCTGTACCTCCTGTGACACTGACTCTGTACCCCTTGTGACACTGACCCTGTACCTCCTGTGACACTGACCCTGTACCTCCTGTGACACTGACCTGTACCTCCTGTGACACTGACCCTGTACCTCCTGTGACACTGACCCTGTACCCCACATGTGACACTGACCCTGTACCCCCTGTGACACTGACTCTGTACCCCTTGTGACACTGACCCTGTACCCCCTGTGACATTGACCCTGTACCTCCTGTGACACTGACCCTGTACCCCACATGTGACACTGACCCTGTACCCCCCTGTGACACTGACCCTGTACCCCTTGTGACACTAACCCTGTACCTCCTGTGACACTGACCTGTACCTCCTGTGACCCTGACCCTGTACCTCTTGTGACCCTGACCCTGTACCTCCTGTGACACTGACCCTGTACCCCACATGTGACACTGACCCTGTACCCCCTGTGACATTGACCCTGTACCTCCTGTGACACTGACCCTGTACCCCACATGTGACACTGACCCTGTACCCCCTGTGACATTGACCCTGTACCTCCTGTGACACTGACCCTGTACCTCCTGTGACACTGACCTGTACCTCCTGTGACACTGACCCTGTACCTCCTGTGACACTGACCCTGTACCCCCTGTGACACTGACCCTGTACCTCCTGTGACACTGACCCTGTACCTCCTGTGACACTGAACCTGTACCCCCTGTGACACTGACCTGTACCTCCTGTGACACTGACCCTGTACTCCCTGTGACACTGACCCTGTACCTCCTGTGACACTGACTCTGTACCCCCTGTGACACTGACCCTGTACCCCTTGTGACACTGACCCTGTACCTCCTGTGACACTGACCCTATACCCCTTGTGACACTGACCCTGTACCTCCTGTGACACTGACCCTGTACCTCCTGTGACACTGACCCTGTACCCCTTGTGACACTGACCCTGTACCCCCTGTGACATTGACCCTGTACCTCCTGTGACACTGACCCTGTGCCCCTTGTGACACTGACCCTGTACCTCCTGTGACACTGACCCTGTACCTCCTGTGACACTGACCCTGTACCTCCTGTGACACTGACCCTGTACCCCCTGTGACATTGACCCTGTACCTCCTGTGACAATGACTCTGTACCCCTTGTGACACTGACCCTGTACCTCCTGTGACACTGACCCTGTACCTCCTGTGACACTGACCCTGTACCCCCTGTGACATTGACCCTGTACCTCCTGTGACACTGACCCTGTACCCCTTGTGACACTGACCCTGTACCTCCTGTGACACTGACCCTGTACCTCCTGTGACACTGACCCTGTACCTCCTGTGACACTGACCCTGTACCCCCTGTGACACTGACCCTGTACCTCCTGTGACAATGACTCTGTACCCTGTGTGACACTGACCCTGTACCTCCTGTGACACTGACCTGTACCTCCTGTGACACTGACCCTGTACCCCACATGTGACACTGACCCTGTACCCCCTGTGACATTGACCCTGTACCTCCTGTGACACTGACCCTGTACCTCCTGTGACACTGACCTGTACCTCCTGTGACACTGACCCTGTACCTCCTGTGACACTGACCCTGTACCTCCTGTGACACTGACCCTGTACCTCCTGTGACACTGACCTGTACCTCCTGTGACACTGACCCTGTACCTCCTGTGACACTGACCTGTACCTCCTGTGACACTGACCCTGTACCTCCTGTGACACTGACCCTGTACCTCCTGTGACATTGACCTGTACCTCCTGTGACACTGACCCTGTACCTCCTGTGACACTGACCCTGTACCTCCTGTGACACTGACCCTGTACCCCACATGTGACACTGACCCTGTACCCCCTGTGACACTGACCCTGTACCCCCTGTGACACTGACCCTGTACCTCCTGTGACACTGACCCTGTACCTCCTGTGACACTGACCCTGTACCCCACATGTGACACTGACCCTGTACCTCCTGTGACATTGACCCTGTACCTCCTGTGACACTGACCCTGTACCTCCTGTGACACTGACCCTGTACCCCACATGTGACACTGACCCTGTACCCCCTGTGACACTGACCCTGTACCCCCTGTGACACTGACCCTGTACCTCCTGTGACACTGACCCTGTACCCCCTGTGACATTGACCCTGTACCTCCTGTGACACTGACCTGTACCTCCTGTGACATTGACCCTGTACCTCCTGTGACACTGACCCTGTACCCCACATGTGACACTGACCCTGTACCCCCTGTGACACTGACCCTGTACCTCCTGTGACACTGACCCTGTACCCCCTGTGACATTGACCCTGTACCTCCTGTGACACTGACCCTGTACCTCCTGTGACACTGACCCTGTACCTCCTGTGACACTGACCCTGTACCCCCTGTGACATTGACCCTGTACCTCCTGTGACACTGACCCTGTACCCCACATGTGACACTGACCCTGTACCTCCTGTGACATTAACCCTGTACCTCCTGTGACACTGACCCTGTACCTCCTGTGACATTGACCCTGTACCTCCTGTGACACTGACCCTGTACCTCCTGTGACACTGACCCTGTACCCCCTGTGACATTGACCCTGTACCTCCTGTGACACTGACCCTGTACCCCACATGTGACACTGACCCTGTACCTCCTGTGACATTGACCCTGTACCTCCTGTGACACTGACCCTGTACCCCACATGTGACACTGACCCTGTACCTCCTGTGACATTGACCCTGTACCTCCTGTGACACTGACCCTGTACCCCACATGTGACACTGACCCTGTACCTCCTGTGACATTGACCCTGTACCTCCTGTGACACTGACCCTGTACCTCCTGTGACACTGACCCTGTACCCCACATGTGACACTGACCCTGTACCTCCTGTGACATTGACCCTGTACCTCCTGTGACACTGACCCTGTAACCCACATGTGACACTGACCTGTACCTCCTGTGACACTGACCATTACCTCCTGTGACACTGACCCTGTACCTCCTGTGACACTGACCTGTACCCCCTGTGACACTGACCCTGTACCCCCTGTGACACTGACCTGTACCCCCTGTGACACTGACCCTGTACCCCCTGTGACACTGACCTGTACTCCCTGTGACACTGACCCTGTACCTCCTGTGACACTGACTCTGTACCCCTTGTGACACTGACCCTGTACCCCCTGTGACATTGACCCTGTACCTCCTGTGACACTGACCCTGTACCTCCTGTGACACTGACCTGTACCTCCTGTGACACTGACCCTGTACCTCCTGTGACACTGACCCTGTACCCCACATGTGACACTGACCCTGTACCCCCTGTGACACTGACTCTGTACCCCTTGTGACACTGACCCTGTACCCCCTGTGACATTGACCCTGTACCTCCTGTGACACTGACCCTGTACCCCACATGTGACACTGACCCTGTACCCCCCTGTGACACTGACCCTGTACCCCTTGTGACACTAACCCTGTACCTCCTGTGACACTGACCTGTACCTCCTGTGACCCTGACCCTGTACCTCTTGTGACCCTGACCCTGTACCTCCTGTGACACTGACCCTGTACCCCACATGTGACACTGACCCTGTACCCCCTGTGACATTGACCCTGTACCTCCTGTGACACTGACCCTGTACCCCACATGTGACACTGACCCTGTACCCCCTGTGACATTGACCCTGTACCTCCTGTGACACTGACCCTGTACCTCCTGTGACACTGACCTGTACCTCCTGTGACACTGACCCTGTACCTCCTGTGACACTGACCCTGTACCCCCTGTGACACTGACCCTGTACCTCCTGTGACACTGACCCTGTACCTCCTGTGACACTGACCCTGTACCCCCTGTGACACTGACCTGTACCTCCTGTGACACTGACCCTGTACTCCCTGTGACACTGACCCTGTACCTCCTGTGACACTGACTCTGTACCCCCTGTGACATTGACCCTGTACCCCCTGTGACACTGACCCTGTACCCCCTGTGACACTGACCCTGTACCCCTTGTGACACTGACCCTGTACCTCCTGTGACACTGACCCTATACCCCTTGTGACACTGACCCTGTACCTCCTGTGACACTGACCCTGTACCTCCTGTGACACTGACCCTGTACCCCTTGTGACACTGACCCTGTACCCCCTGTGACATTGACCCTGTACCTCCTGTGACACTGACCCTGTGCCCCTTGTGACACTGACCCTGTACCTCCTGTGACACTGACCCTGTACCCCCTGTGACACTGACCCTGTACCTCCTGTGACACTGACCCTGTACCCCCTGTGACATTGACCCTGTACCTCCTGTGACAATGACTCTGTACCCCTTGTGACACTGACCCTGTACCTCCTGTGACACTGACCCTGTACCTCCTGTGACACTGACCCTGTACCTCCTGTGACACTGACCCTGTACCCCCTGTGACATTGACCCTGTACCTCCTGTGACACTGACCCTGTACCCCTTGTGACACTGACCCTGTACCTCCTGTGACACTGACCCTGTACCTCCTGTGACACTGACCCTGTACCTCCTGTGACACTGACCCTGTACCCCCTGTGACATTGACCCTGTACCTCCTGTGACAATGACTCTGTACCCTGTGTGACACTGACCCTGTACCTCCTGTGACACTGACCTGTACCTCCTGTGACACTGACCCTGTACCCCACATGTGACACTGACCCTGTACCCCCTGTGACATTGACCCTGTACCTCCTGTGACACTGACCTGTACCTCCTGTGACACTGACCCTGTACCTCCTGTGACACTGACCTGTACCTCCTGTGACACTGACCCTGTACCTCCTGTGACACTGACCCTGTACCTCCTGTGACACTGACCCTGTACCTCCTGTGACACTGACCTGTACCTCCTGTGACACTGACCCTGTACCTCCTGTGACACTGACCTGTACCTCCTGTGACACTGACCCTGTACCTCCTGTGACACTGACCCTGTACCTCCTGTGACATTGACCTGTACCTCCTGTGACACTGACCCTGTACCTCCTGTGACACTGACCCTGTACCTCCTGTGACACTGACCCTGTACCCCACATGTGACACTGACCCTGTACCCCCTGTGACACTGACCCTGTACCCCCTGTGACACTGACCCTGTACCTCCTGTGACACTGACCCTGTACCTCCTGTGACACTGACCCTGTACCCCACATGTGACACTGACCCTGTACCTCCTGTGACATTGACCCTGTACCTCCTGTGACACTGACCCTGTACCTCCTGTGACACTGACCCTGTACCCCACATGTGACACTGACCCTGTACCCCCTGTGACACTGACCCTGTACCCCCTGTGACACTGACCCTGTACCTCCTGTGACACTGACCCTGTACCCCCTGTGACATTGACCCTGTACCTCCTGTGACACTGACCTGTACCTCCTGTGACATTGACCCTGTACCTCCTGTGACACTGACCCTGTACCCCACATGTGACACTGACCCTGTACCCCCTGTGACACTGACCCTGTACCTCCTGTGACACTGACCCTGTACCCCCTGTGACATTGACCCTGTACCTCCTGTGACACTGACCCTGTACCTCCTGTGACACTGACCCTGTACCTCCTGTGACACTGACCCTGTACCCCCTGTGACATTGACCCTGTACCTCCTGTGACACTGACCCTGTACCCCACATGTGACACTGACCCTGTACCTCCTGTGACATTGACCCTGTACCTCCTGTGACACTGACCCTGTACCTCCTGTGACATTGACCCTGTACCTCCTGTGACACTGACCCTGTACCTCCTGTGACACTGACCCTGTACCCCCTGTGACATTGACCCTGTACCTCCTGTGACACTGACCCTGTACCCCACATGTGACACTGACCCTGTACCTCCTGTGACATTGACCCTGTACCTCCTGTGACACTGACCCTGTACCCCACATGTGACACTGACCCTGTACCTCCTGTGACATTGACCCTGTACCTCCTGTGACACTGACCCTGTACCCCACATGTGACACTGACCCTGTACCTCCTGTGACATTGACCCTGTACCTCCTGTGACACTGACCCTGTACCTCCTGTGACACTGACCCTGTACCCCACATGTGACACTGACCCTGTACCTCCTGTGACATTGACCCTGTACCTCCTGTGACACTGACCCTGTAACCCACATGTGACACTGACCTGTACCTCCTGTGACACTGACCATTACCTCCTGTGACACTGACCCTGTACCTCCTGTGACACTGACCCTGTACCCCCTGTGACACTGACCCTGTACCTCCTGTGACACTGACCCTGTAACCCACATGTGACACTGACCTGTACCTCATGTGACACTGACCATTACCTCCTGTGACACTGACCCTGTACCTCCTGTGACACTGACCCTGTACCCCCTGTGACACTGACCCTGTACCTCCTGTGACACTGACCCTGTAACCCACATGTGACATTGACCCTGTACCTCCTGTGACACTGACCCTGTACCTCATGTGACACTGACCTGTACCTCCTGTGACACTGACCCTGTACCTCCTGTGACACTGACCCTGTACCTCCTGTGACACTGACCTGTACCTCCTGTGACACTGACCTTATACCCCCCATGTGTCACTGACCCTGTACCCACTGTGACATCCAGTGGCGGCTGGTACTCCATTTTTTTGGGGGGCGGCAAACAACCCCCCCATGCGCTCACCAACCCCGCACTTACCCTATCCAGGTCGCAGGCAGCTTCCCCAGCTTTTCCTCCCGGACAATCCGGTCGTAGGACCTGCTTCCTGTTCTGATTAGTCAGGACGAGAAGCAGGAAGACAATAGCGAATGTTGATTCTCTAGTGTCACAAGTAGGTGGGCTCGGGGCACAGTGTTCTGCCTCCAGCTCTAATCACGTGCTTCAAAAAAAAAAAAACTTGTAGAACTCCAGCAAGTCCAGCACTCTGCATGGAGATTAGGGGCTGGCACATGGGGGGGGGGGGGGGGGGGGGCGGTGCACCTGTGCCCCTTTTGGACGCAGGTCGCTGCTGATGGCATCCCAGTCTTAGTCCGTAGGGTTCAGCTAAAACAGCTTCAACTCTTCTGGGAAGGCTGTCCACAAGGTTTAGGAGGGCGTCTATGGGGATGGTTGACCATTCTTCCAGAAGCGCATTTGTAAGTTCAGGCACTGATGTGGATGAGAAGGTCTGGATCACATTCTCCACTCTAATTCAGCCCAAAGGTGTTCTATCTGGTTGAGGTCAGCACTCTGTGCAGGCCAGTCAAGTTCCTCCACCCCAAACTCCCTCATCCATGTCTTTATGGACCTTGCTTTGTACACTGGTGCGCAGTCATGTTGGAACAGGAAGGGGCCATCCCCAAACTGTTCCCACAAAGTTGGGGGCATGAAATTGTCCAAAATGTCTTGGTATGGTGACGTCTTAAGAGTTCCCTTCACTGGAACTAAGGGGCCAAGCCCAACCCCTGAAAAACAACCCCCCACACCATAATCCCCCCTCCACCAAGTGATTTGGAGCAGTGCACAAAGCAAGGTCCATAAAGACATGGATGAGCGAGTTTGTGATGGAGGAACTTGACTGGCCTGCGCAGAGTCCTGACCTCAAAACGGTAGAACACCTTTGGGATGAATTAGAGCGGAGACTGCGAGCCAGGACTTCTTATCTACATCAGTGCCTGACCTCACAAATTTGCTTCTAGAAGAATGGTCAAACATTCCCATAGACACACTCCTAAACCTTGTGGACAGCCTTCCCAGAAGAGTTGAAGCTGTTCTAGCTGCAAAGGGTGGACCAACTCAATATTGAACACTACGGACTAACACCTGGATGCCATTAAAGTTCATGTGCGTGCAAAGGCAGGAGTCCCAATACTTTTGACAATATAGTGTAACTTATGTTAAGAACAATATAGAGATTGCTGGGGGGAGGGGATTGGTCTCTATTAAAATGTAATTGTTGGGCCCAGTGATCTGTAGCTGCACCCTTGCCTGAGGCCATGTCGGAATGATGTCGCAATGTCCCACATTGTGGAGAGTCTTCTACAAGTTCAGGTTGAGCAAGATGTTTGAAATAGTTTTTGCAGCCCTCCCTCCCAGAACATTTTTGTTAAAGAAGCACAGTAAATATAAGTAATGATAAAACCGCCTCCACCTAGGTTCTGTTTTCCAGCACAAGAATAATAGATAAATGGATTGATCATAGATTTATTTATTTATTTATTTATTTATTTATTTATTACAGGTATTCATAACACTAACAATTTTCACAGCTTTGTACATACTGAACATTCCCACCAGTCCCTGTCCTTAGGGAGGGAGCATTCTAAGGTCCCTATCTCACAGCCCTATATACACATACTAGGGGCCAACTTAGACAGGAGACAATTAACCTACCAGCATGTCTTTGGAATGTGGGAGGAAACAAGAGTTCACAAAGGAAACCTACACAAGCTTAGGGAGAACATGCAAACCCCATGCAGATAGCATCCTGGCTTCAAACTTTGGACCCCAAGCAGAAGTGATAACCACCAAAGCCGGTCATAGATGGATCGAATCTTGGCCGGTTTAGCAGGGGCCGACCGAGATTTGATCCATCTATGGGCAGGCAGGTTGCACCCAAGTCAATCCATGGTTGCACCCATGTTGAAAATGCAAACCCCATGCACATAGCATCCTGGCTTTAAACTATGTACCCCAAGCAGAAGTGAAAAAAAAACACTAAAGCCGGCCATAGATGGATCAAATCTCGGATAGTTCAGCAGCGACCGGCTGAGATTCAATCCATCTATGGGCAGGTTGGTTGCACCCAAGTCGATCCATGGATGCACCCAATTCAAACATGCAAGCTTCATGCAGACAAAATCCTTCAATTTGGGTGCAATCAGCCTGTTGGACTTTTTGAATACTGTGACTGCTGGTGGCTTTAGGAGCTAGCAGTAATCATTGTGTTCTACCGAGCGAAAGAAAATGTAATCATCTATTGCTTGCCTAAGCCGATAGATAGATAGATACAGTAGATAGATAGATACAGTAGATAGAGGGGCTGACTGCAGTGGTGGAACTACCAGGGTTGCAAAGGTCACATTTGCGACCAGCCCTGGTGTTCCACCACTGTGCAGTGTCCGTAGACAGGAGAAAAGTGCCTGTAAAAACAACCGTGTCAGTGACTTTGAAGTGCGCATTTGCAGTTCCAGAATAGGAGAAAACTGGAGAACAAGGGCAGCCTGCTTTGAGTGACTTCCATGGCTAGCGCCATATTTTGGGCTATAATCCAAAAAAAGTAAATTGACTATCTCAGTGACACTACCAATGGCCAATGGAGGAGGGCAATTAATATAAAACCCCCTTGCTCCACAGCCAATCACAGTGGTCAGTACAGGAGAGACAGAAAGATCTCAAATATAAATGGCATCTACATTGGTATACCCTACAAAAGTTTCCACCCACTGGTTCAGCCCACCCCTCCCGATTTTCCCCCAGATATCTTTATACACCCCCTCCGTACACATATCACGGCATGGAGGGGTTCAGTGAAGGTGGCGGTGAAGGTGTGAAGGTGTCGGACTGAGAAACCCAACTCATAAAAGGCTATGAGCCCCGATTCATAATCCAGAGACACTCTTACGGTTCCACTGGAGATGCTGCCGAACAAGTGGGTCTTTTTACCGTCATGTATCGCGGAATAGCAATCATGACTCCTAGAGAAACACCAGGACTTCTTATTATTTCCAATCACTGACTGAACCCCACCTTTCCTGTCTATACTGGGGTAACACATCCCCACTCTCCAGTTATCTGACGCCTGGACCTCGACATCCCAGCAATGACGCCCAGTGGAGAAACTCTGACTGCTCAGTACCTGAGGACGAAACCCAAACCTCTCTGGGGTGTCTGGAAGATTCTTGTTTATAAATGACAAGGATGCAGTCTTCCTGTCATCCAATAGATGCAGAAAATTACAAGCTGTGTTTTCATCCAGTAATATGTCTACAGGTTCTGGTAGGTCAATTTGTCTATTTACCCCTGTAAGTATATAAGGTGAACCTAATGTGTGTGAGACCCCAACCTTTTCCCAACCAACTCCACTACCAGGAAGTTCATCATGTCTCTTACCACCCTCATCTCTATCCTCAGTATCATTGTCTGATACTGGTATTGGCTGTCTGTGTGATTTCTGTAGAACAGTCAATGGATCCGTCATTTCAACCAGCTCCTCGATGGGATCGTTTTTTTTGGACAGTTCATCATTTTTTATTTCCAGCTGATGGATCAAATCAGAGACTGAGATCTGTTTCTGGCTGGAGATGCCATTCAGAATTGTCTCTCTCAGGTCTTCCAACCATCTCCTAAAGTCTGAAATAACAGTCTTGGCTCGTTCTGTATCACTAGCTGCTTTATCTTTTGCTCTTCTCCTTGATTCTTGTAGAAGTGTGGTGATGTCCTTAACATTCCATGAAGCCAGTGCCCTGGCTCGCTTTGTTTCACTGGCTGCTTTACGTGGCACTCTTTTGTTGGGCCCTTGTAGACATCTAGTGACGTTTTCAAAGTTCGATGTAGTCAGTGCCCTGGCTCGCTTTGTTTCACTGGCTGCTTTGCCTTGCACTCTTTTGTTGGGTTCTTGTAGACATCTAGTGACGTTTTCAAAGTTTGATCTAGTCAGTGCCCTGGCTCGCTCTGTTTCACTGGCTGCTTTACCTTGCGCTCTTCTACTTGGTTCTTGTAGACATCTAGTGGCGTTCTCCATGTTCGATGTACTCAGCTCCCTGGCTCGCTCTGTTTCACTAGCTGCTTTACCTTGCTCTCTTCTGGGTTCCTGTAGACATCTATTGACTTCCTCAATGTTCAATGTATTCAGTTTGGTTTTTTTCTCCTTATCGGGCGTTCCGTCCGGCGTCCCTTTCTGCTTCCTCAACTGTCCTCGGGCCCAACTACCAGACTTACAGATACAGGCGGAGTCTTCGCTGAAGTAATACTCTTGGTGAACGAAGCTTTTTCCATTCTCCATGGCGGTCGTGATGTTGAAGATAAGATTCGATGCGCTCTGGTGTGGACTCTCAGATGGTTATCAAACAGAGAAGCTGCAGCCAGCGAACCAGCAGGAGATGGAAGACGACATGTACAGCAGACTTTGGTTACTTCCTGATCGGAGTAGACAGGAAACATTGAACTAGGTTGAGCAGAATTGTATTTCTTTGCGGTGCAGGCGAATTATAAACCTTTTTTTGCATTCAGGACAGGAATAGGCTCCGGGCTCCTATAGCATATCCAGCAGACGATTAGTGCGTACTCGAAAGAAGTCGTACCCTAAACTAAGTGTTAAAGGAGCCGTAGAAACGTTTAGACTTTAGGGGAATTCCAGCTCCGCCTTCAGGTCACCCCCCCCACCCTCGCCAACAGTAAAAGACAGAAACGAAAGTGAAAAGTCTATCAAACCGAGTAAACAAGCCTAGCTGGCTCTATACATTCCTACAAAGGGTGAGGCTGAGCCTGCCACTCTTTCTAATACTGCAAACAAAGAGGAGATTATACACAAAAGAACGTTCTCTGAAATGGATCTCTGAAATGAATCCATCTAGGGAAAAATACATGTAATTAACAAGCTGTTAGAAATGTTGTACCTGCAACCATTGATTTGTTATTAAAATAGAAATGAAATAGCGTGGAATCACTGAACATTTCTGTGCAGATCAGATAGGTGTTGGGAAAACGCGTCCTATGTACATACTGTACATTGCACCTAGGAATTTGCCGTGTCTGGCCCGGCAATGCCGGCTATTTGATGCTGTTACCCTCCCGGCTCAGCTGAGATTAATAGTGCTTTGTGAACATGGAGGAGATGATGTACAAAGAGCAATGTACCCCACCACTGCAATATACAAACTTAAAGCTTGTTTATAAACAGTGATCAGAAAGGAGATAGAGAGATACAAAGTAACATTGTTTATAAACTTTGTTCAGACCGGAGATAGAGAGATACAAAGTAACATTGTTTATAAACATTGATCAGACAAGAGATCGAGAGATACAAAGTAACATTGTTTATAAACATTGATCAGACAGGAGACAGAGAGAAATAAAGTAACATTGTTTATAAACATTGTTCAGACAGGACATAGAGAGATACAAAGTAACATTGTTTATAAACATTGATCAGACAGGAGATAGAGGAATACAAAGGAACATTGTTTATAAACTTTGTTCAGACTGGAGATAGAGAGATACAAAGTAACATTATTTATAAACATTGATCAGACAGGAGACAGAGAGATACAAAGTAACATTGTTTATAAACATTGATCAGATGGAAGATAGAGAAATACAAAGTAACATTGTTTATAAACATTGAAAAGATGGGTGATATATACAAGGTAACATTGTCTATCATCATTTGATCGGATGGGAGATAAATACAAAGTAACATTGTTTTTAAACATTGATCAGGCAGGAGATAGAGAGATACAAAGTAGGCGTGTGCAATTTGCTTCGGTCAGAATACAAATTTGCACAAATGTTTGGTTATTCGGAGATTCGGATGTATCCGAATCTCCAAATGAAATAGTAACGAATTTCATTGAAATCTGTTCAAATTCGAATTCCAACTTTTCAGAATGATTAGAATTCGGATCGATCAAATAACGATCAACCGATTCGAATCCTGTGTGAAGAAAAAGCTGGTTGTTAAGCAGCGGGCCGAGAAGTGGGCCGCCCGCGTCCCCATGTTGATGGGGACAAGGGCCTCTTCCCAACAACCCTGGGCTGTGGTTGTCGGGGTCTGCGGGCGGGAGGCTTATTGGAATCTGAAAGCCCCCTTAACAAGGGGACCCCCCCGTAATCCCTGCTCCCCTCCCATGTGAATGGGTATCAGGTACATCGTACCCCTACCCATTCATCAATAAAGTGTTAAAAATAATAAAAACACAGAGTTTTTGACAACTCCTTTATTAAGAAATAAAAAAATAGAAAACAGTGTCCCTTGATTTAAAATTATGTAAAAATTCTAATTAAAAAATTGCTCTCGCTGACACGGAGGCTCTCTGCCAGTGGCGGCAGGACTGGTGCAAGGATTTTTGACACCCTAGGCGAAACCTCATTTTGCCTCCCCCATTGGCTTAACCCGTGACTTTTCCCTGCCCATGTGACAGGAGATGGCGCTATACAGGAATCATCAACTCTGCTTCCTCTAGCGCTGCCTCCAGTGCTGCGCTACGCCTCTAATTACTGACTTAGTTACATGCTGCAGCCTGCAGAGCATGCAGACGCGGAGGGAAATCAGCAACCGGGCGCCCCTAGGCACCAGTGCGCCCTAGGCGGCTGCCTAGTTTGCCTAGTGGTAGAAACGGCCCTAAGTGGTGGCCCATGTTTTAAGGGCGCACGGGCACCGCCCCCTCTCTCCTGCCACCCTCTCTATCACCAATAGATAGATTCATGCATTGCATGGATAGAGGTTACAGCACACATTATGGCTCACTGTTATTTTCTAGAGGTTACAGCACATGACTTCTGCTTGTTTATTGGTTGCTACAGATTACTGTACATCAATACTGCTCACTGATTGATTGCTAGAGGTTACTGAACATCTATACCACTCACTAATTGGTTGTTAGAGGTTACTGCACATTATTACTGCTCACTGATTGATTGCTAGAGGTTACTGAACATCTATACCACTCACTAATTGTTTGTTAAAGGTTACTGCACATTATTACTGGTCACTAGGGATGAGCTTCGAGTTCGAGTCCCCAAACACTTTTTATGACAATACCATGAATATAAGCCTTTAAAATTAGCACTTTTGATTATTCATGTTCGAGTCCCATAGACTTTAACAGTGTTCGCGCGTTCGAACAAATTTTTTGCCTGTTCGCATGTTCTGGTGCAAACCGAACAGGGGGGTGTTCGGCTCATCCCTGCTGGTCACTGATTGTTTACAAGAGGTTAGTGCACAGCATTACTGCTCACTGATTGCTTGCTAAAGGTTACAGCACATCATCTCCTCACTGCCTGCGTATTCACATGCACCAAAATTCAGGGTGCTATGGCACCATGTTATTTTGAAGAAGGGTTCCACCTCCAATTTGCTTACTTTTGCAGAACAGGCTGATGTTAGGCTTAATGACCACAGTTGTAGGCAGGACTTTCAAGCATGTCCCTTTACCTCCCCAGTGGGCAGCATTCAGCAGAAGTAATGGTGAATGTGACCTCAGGGGAGACATGATATACATATGATTGCTGCCTCTATTTACATATCAATGCTGCAGTCCATGACTATTTACATATGAATGCTGCCACTATTTACATATCAATGCAGGTTATTTACATGTAAATACAGGGTCTGCAGGTGAGTCCTCTGCACACGGCAATAGGGCAGAGCTAGGCAGCAGCAGCAGAAGTTTACACAGAGATATCAGGACACAGCATTGGACTAAAACTTCAAGGGATAAGGGAATTTAAACTGGGATAGTTGGCAAGTAAGGATGAGCTCCGGCGTGTTCGCATGCTGCACGTGCCGATCCCGCCAGGAAGTCGGCACGGCGCAGCGCTAATCACAGGCAGTGAGACATTTCCCGAGCTCTGCAGCCACACATCGGGAAATGTCTCACTGCTTGTGATTAGCGCTGCGCCGTGCCGACTTCCTGGCGGGATCGGCACGTGCAGCATGCGAACACGCCGGAGCTCATCCTTATTGGCAAGTATGAGGCAGCTGCTTTGGGCCCCACAACAATGATGGGGCCCAGGGCAGCTGCCCCTTTTGCCCTGCCTTAAAAACGGTACTGGCCGCCGTCTGACTGCATGACACGGGCTGATCGGGTATGCAGAGATGGCAGTGACTCGAGTATAAGACGAGGGGGGCACTTTCAGCACAAAAAAAATGTGCTGAAAAACTCGGCTTATACTCGAGTCTATATGGTATATAAAAAAGAGCTTTGTTTAACTGTGTTAAGACTTCAAAGCAATCCTTCCAGCAAAAAAATAGAACACTTATTAGCCTAGCTTATTGACAGTAAGAATTCTCGCATGAGGTTACTTTTCTATTTATCTTTTCTAGATTTCAATATATTAATACAAAAAATGATTACGTGAAAAAGAACATGTATGTATGTGTATATGAGAGCGTGAAAAAATGGGAAGAATACTTGGACTGATGCTCAGAAAAATGCAGGCTTAATGAAAAGACAAAAGATAATAGATATCCGCAGAAAATATATATATATATTGAATTCTTTGGCGTTGAAGCCAATTTTTGCAGGTGTTCCTATAAACATGTTTTTCCTCCAGCAATAATGAAACTGTATGTTAATACATGTATTTGGTTTTCACTTTTTTTTTTTTTTGCCTTTTTTGATGTTTTTACTTCCTATCTATGTTTTTAGATGTATAGATTTGTCATCAGCAATTGTAAAAACCATGAAATGTATACATATTGTAGTAGCGATTTGGGTTTCATCGCTTAAAGTCGCATCAAAGTGGCAACATCATGTGAGACACGGGCGTCGGCAGATCTGATATTGATTTAATCAGTGCCAAGCTTCCATGTGTAGTGAGTATCCACTAATTCACCAGCTCTTCAATTATTTAATTAAGCCCACCTCATTTACTCTGTAAAAATTGTATTGGCATGTGCCTATAAATTCCTGTCTATTGCCTAAACCTAAAGAGTCAGCTATGAGTAAGCACCAGTAGTCATGGTGTGAAACATGTCAGCTTTTGATTCCATCTTTTGCTGTATGGTTTTTAACCAATAAAGAAATCGTCGTTGGAGTGCGCCCATCCAGATTGAATTCTTTTCTATATGCTACTTTGCATACTGAGTAGAGCTGGGAGATTTTCTCAAAAAAGAAAATCTGCGATTTAAAAAAAAAAAAAAAAAAAAACTCGATTCATTATTCGAAACGGGTTTTTTTTTTTTTTGGACACCGCGCCGGTCCCGAGGAGCTGCGGGCAGGAGTTTTTAGTCGAGGCCGCGGCTTCGGCCTAGTACACGGCGTCCGGCCCCGAGGGATTAGGCCGAAGCCGCGGGCTCGCCTAAAAACTCCTGCCCCCAGCTCCTCAGGACCGGCGCGGTGTCAGCGCCGGTCCAGGGGAGCTGCAGGCAGGAGTTTTTAGGCGAGGCCGCGGCTTCGGCCTAGTCTGCGGCGTTCGGCCTCGCGGACTAGGCCGAAGCCGCGGGCCTCGCCTAAAAACTCCTGCCCACAGCTCCACAGGACCGGCGCAGTGTCAGCGCTGGTCCTGGTGAAAAAAAAAAATCTAAAAAAATCGATTTGCTGAAATTTTGAATCGATTTGACCTCTCAACTCGATTCAAGATTTAAATCGATTTTTTTCCCCCAGCCCTAATATTGAGCCAGCACCTTTATTTGAGGAGGAGAAGATTTTTTGTGACACCTGGAGCGGTTTCTTTTCCTCTTTTACAGTTACTCAGCTGTTGATGATCCTGCTCGTCAGTCCTGCCTACTTAGTCCCCTTTCACACTTATACGACTTGTCCCACGATTTTGCACTGCAAAATCGCATGACAAGTCATTCTCCATGATTTTCAATGACTACCATTCATACTGGCATGACTTTAAGTCGTGCCGACTTCAAAGTAGTCCCTGCACTACTTTGGTCCAACTTCCATGTGAGTTGATGTCCATAGACCTCAATGATAAATCCTTAAGTAGCATGCAAATCGTACCAGAATAATATAGACACGATTTCAGTACGACTTTGCAAGCACAAGCAGCTTTTTGACCCTTGTCCAACCCAATCCTTTCAGCATAGTAGCCCCTCCCAAGCACATTTTTCTACCACACAATCACTTCCTGGTTATTCCCTCACCAACAATGTGCTCCAAACAGCCCAAAAAAAGCAATATGTAGCAATATATTGAGTAGCAAACATTTTCTGTCACAACACCCCACACCACAACAACCAGGAAGTAAACAGGAACTGGAAACAACTATGGCAGGAAAAGGAATTGCCTCACACCATGTATGTTTTCATTGGTTAATGCCAAAATTGTAGCAAAGTGGTGCAAAGTAGTACTGATCCCGAATCGCGGCAAAATCGTGGCCGCATTGCGCGACTTTGAAGTCGCACAAGTGTGAAAGGGGCCTTAAGCCGTCCAGTCCAGAGGAGCTCTGTGTTTGCCTTGGTCAACATCACTGAGACTATCTCCTGCGATCCTGTTCAAGACTTGCTTTGCTGACATCCCTTCTGGCTCCAGATCCTGCTTGCTGTTCCACTACATCAGGGGTCTTCAAACTGCGGCCCTCCAGGTGTTCAGGAACTACAATTCCCATCATGCCTAGTCATGTCTGTGAATGTCAGAGTTTTACAATGCCTCATGAGATGTGTAGTTCTGCAACAGCTGGAGGGCCGTAGTTTGAGGATCCCTGCACTACATTGATCCCTGACTTCTGGCTTGGCTGACTCTCTGTGCCGGTTACTGAACTTTGGCTGTTTTGACTACGTTTGTTTTTTTTTTACTTTTATTAATAATCACTTCAATACCAGGCACTTTCGGCCCTTCCTGCCCAAGACAATTTTCAGCTTTCAGCACTGTCACATTTTAAATGACAATTGCGCGGTCATGTAATGCTGTACCCAAACAAAATTTGTATCGTTTCCTTCCCACAAATAGAGCTTTCTTTTGGTGGTATTTGATCACCTCTGGGGTTTTTATTTTTTGATAAACAAACTAAAAAAGACCAACATTTTTGAAAAATAAATTTTTTTCTTAGTTTTTGTCATAAAATTTTGTTTTCCCCTTCACTGACGGGCACTGATGGGCACTGATGAGTTGACACTGATAAGGTGGCACTGATGGGCACTGATGAGGAAGCACTGATATGTGGCACTGATATGCAGCACTGATGGGCACCAATAGGCGGCACTGATATGCAGCACTGATGGGCACTGATAGGCGGCATTGATGGGCACTGACAGGCAGCACTGATGAGCACTGACAGGGGGCACTGATGGGCACTGACAGGCGGGTATGATGGGCACTGACAGGCGGCACTGATAGGTGGTACTGATTGGCACTGATGGGCAGCACTGATGATGAGGTACTGATGTGTTATTGACAGGTGTTACTCCTGGGCACTTATGGGCACTGTGGTCGGCACTGATTGGCACTGTGGTGGGCTCTGATTGGCACTGTGGTGGGCACTTGAAGGGTTTTTTATTGGGGGAATGCTGGGCACTGTTTGGTAGTGTTTTTTGCACATCTGAGGGGGCTGTGCTGATAATCAATGTGCTGATTATCAGCACAGACCCCCCCCCCCCCCCCGACAGGGAGAGCCGCCGATCGGCTCTAATTGGTCCTAGTATTTGTATGAATGATTGTAAGCTTCTTGAGGATGGGGCCTGAGGTTAATGTGCAATATATATATAAAGTGCTGTAAAAATTGTTAGAACTATATACTGTAAGTACTTATAAATACGTAATAAATATGCTGTATAGAAAGAGTGTAGAGCACACAGAGCAGCGCCTCACATTATCAGCCACAAGATGGCGCTCACATATAAGCTTTCTGAACAGATTGTAAGCACCACAGTCTGTGCAGGAGATATCATTCAGTGTCCTCCCATCCCCCTCTTCTGACAGTGTATACAGAGGGATCCTTTCTACAATGGGCCAACACTGTGTCCTTTTATTTTTTTACTCTACCGCTGATGACAGTTAGTGGAATTGTGTCAGTTAGTCAGTGCCTAGTGGAAGTTAGACCTATTCAGCTGGACTAGTTCTGAGTGTATTCTTTATCCTTGATTGGATGAGAAGGGGGACAAACTAATACTAAAGCCCTGACACAGGTGGAGATCACCTCCTGACAGTGCTGAGATTTCATCACTCTGATGAAGGTGGGGGTCCATTTTTCTGGCCATCTCATCCCCTTCCCCTAACCACAATTATATAAAATATTCATCGGGCCCGGAATAGATTTGTTCTTGTTATTAGCGTCCGCTGTTCTCTGAGAATTGTTGTCATAGAAGGTCAGACAAACATGGTGCCGGGAACGAGGGATAGAGGACCTCTTTATAGATAAATAACCTTTGCTACATCACCACGTCTATTGTGGCAGCCATATCTGAGATTCCACTAATGCTCACTAATCATATAATCTCTTCCCGCCCTCCTCGGCCTGTGCGGACCAGGATGAGGGGATCATAGGAGATTAGAGGTGAAGCCACGGATGAGCCTTGTACAGCTCCTCCCCCACCACCATTACAGGTCTTTCCACCTCTAGGCACAGGTATGGGGTTCTTCATATTTCCCCTACAAATCACCATCCCTGTGCTGAGTTCCCAGAGTTTCTAGGTCTGTACACTTGTTATGTCCATTATGAAGGGTTCCCACCATCCCTGTGCTGAGTTCCCAGGTCTGTACACCTGTTGTGCCCATTACGGGAAGTCCCACCATCCCTGCCCTAAGTTCCTGGGTCTGTACACCTGCTTTGGTCATTATAAGGGGTTCTCACCATCCCTGTGCTGTTTCCCAGGTGTGTACACTTGCTATATCCATTATGAGGGGTTCTCACCATCCCTGTGCTGTTTCCCAGGTGTGTACACTTGCTATATCCAATATGAGGGGTTCTCACAATCCCTGTGCTGAGTTCCCAGGTGTGTACACTTGCTATATCCAATATGAGGGGTTCTCACAATCCCTGTGCTGAGTTCCCAGGTGTGTACACTTGCTATATCCATTATGAGGGGTTCTCACCATCCCTGTGCTGAGTTACCAGGTCTGTACACTTGCTATGTCCATTAAGAGGGGTTCCCGCCATCCTTGTGCTGAGCTTCTGGGTCTCTACACCTGCTGTGCCCATTATGAGAGGTTCCCTCCATCCCCGTGCTGAGTTCCCGGGTCAGTACATCTGCTGTGTCCATTATGAGGGGTTTCCACCATCCCTGTGACAATTTTATGGGTCTGTACACCTGCTGTGCCCATTATGAGGAGTTCTCATGCTCTCTGCACTGAACTCCCAGGTGTGTACACCTGTGGTTCCCATTATGAGGGGTTCCCACCATCCCTGCATTGATTTTCCAGGTCTTTACTCACGTTATGCCAACTATGAGGGGTTCCCACCATCCCTGTACTGAGTTCCTGGTTTTGTACACCTGCTGTGCCCATTATGAGCGGTTCCCACCATTTCTGTGCTGAGTTCCCAGATCTGTACACTTGCTATGTCTATTATGAGGGGTTTCCACCATCCCTGCACTGTGTTCCAGAGTTTGCATATCTACTGTGCCCATTATGACAGTTTCCCACCGCCCTGTGACGATTTTCTGGGTGGGCACCCCTGCTATGACCACTATGAGGGGTTTCCACCATCCCTGTGCTGCGTTTCTGGATCTGTACACCCGCTGTGCCCATTATGAGGGGTTCCCACCATCCCTGATCTTAGTTACTGGGTCTGAACACCTGTTTTCCCCATTATGAGGAGTTCCCACCATCCCTGTGCCTGCACATCTTCTGTGCCCATTGTGAGGGGTTCCCACCATCCCTGTGCTGCGTTTTCGGGTCTGTACACCCCGCTGTGCCCATTATGAGAGGTTCCCACCATCCCTGCTAGATAATTTATTTATTGATATTACAAAAATCAGTAAACTATGCCACTGTCATTTTATGTCGCTTTTAGAGCTTTCAAGGAAAATATGAAGTCAGCAGCTTACTCCTCCTATATTAATAATATCACCTTTGAGTGAACTAAGCCTTTGGATCAAGCACCTAAAGGATAAAGTAAATGGTAGCTCCTCAGAGAAGGTCTGACTGAGCCCAGCCCCGTCTCCACAGAGCCCACTCCAGACATTGAAGGCATCAGAGCTCCAGAGTGGTTACCACATGCCTGGACATGGTTAGCATTGATGAAGCCTAGAGTCCTCCAAATCCCTCTAGAGGTAGAAGATTTTATCCTAGCAGCCTATACGGGGTTCAGGGTGGAAGTGGTGGAGCACTGGATATGTGGGTGATCATTTGGAATGGCCTGGCTGTAGCTCTCTAGTTCCTCTACCAACGATATAGCCTCCCAGGTGACCTCAGCGGGTGTAGAGTTGCCTTGAAGCCTTTGAGAGCTCCATCACCTCAGAGGAACATCAGGTGTCATTGACAGAGGTCCATATCCTCTGAGAGAAGGACCTCCAGAGGATACAGATGCATATTTGAGGCTATGTGGAGACACAGAGGCACACTTGGAGTCACTGGATGACACAGGAGGCATCTAGCAAAGTCCAGGCAAGCTGGTGGTCTTGTGTGTAATTTATAATTCGGTCACTATTTATCTTATCTCCATACAAGGTGGCAGCTTTGAAACAATATGATATGAGATGGAATTCCCCTTTTAAAAGACACACAATAGGAAGTCAGTGCAACATTTTGTATTGTTTGCAGTGAGAAATAATATACAAGACACAATAGTGAAGCCCGTACCTGCTACCATATATATAGATCCTTGAATATACCTCCATGCCTCCACCTACTCTAGGCTGTCAGCAGCTTCAAATGAGGGTGTAGCTGGCAGGGCTGCTTCATTGGTGGTGAGCATGGGAGAGCGCCTTCGTAGGTGGGGGGGTACGGGGAGAACTGCTTCATAGGTGGTGAGTATGGAAAAAAAGCTGCTTCATGGTGGTGAGCATCTGAAGAATGGCTTCATTGGTGGTGAACATGGGAGAGTGCCTTTGTAGGTAGTGAGCATGAGAGCGCCTTCGTAGGTGGGGGGTACAGGGAAAACTGCTTCATAGTGAACATGGGGAAAACTGCTTCACGGGTGATGAGCATGTGAAGTACTGCTTCATATGTGGTGAGCATGGGGAGAACTGCTTTATACAGTGCCTTGCAAAAGTATTCACCCCCTTGGCATTTTTCATGTTTTGTTGCCTCACAACCTGGAATTAACATGGATTGTTTGAGGATTTGCATCATTTAGTTTACAGGACATGCCCACAATTATTGTGAAGCAAACAACAAATAGGACAAAATAACAGAAAAAGTCAATCTTTAAGTCTGACCACAGATTTTCTATTGGATTGAGGTCTGGCCTTTGACTAGGCCATTGAATACATACGCACATGGCAATTATCAGTTTTTTATTTCTGAAAAAAAGTTTTATGTATATATTTTTCTAATTTTACTTCACCAACTTAGACTATTGTGTTCTCATCCATCACATACAATTCAGATTTAAAAAACATTGAACTAAAAGGCTGTAATGTAACGAACTAGGTAAAAAGCCAAGGGGGGTAAATACTTTTGCAAGGCACTGTAGATCTTGAGCATGGGAAGAACTGCTTCATAGATTGTGAGCATGGGGAGAACTGCTTTATAGATGGTGAGCATGGGAAAAACTGCATCATAGATGGTGAGCATGGGAAGAACTGCTTCATAGGTCGTGAGCATGGGAAGTACTGCTTCATAGATGGTGAGTATGGGAAGAACTGCTTCATAAGTGGTGAGCATGGGATGTACTGCTTCATAGGTGGTGAGCATGGGGAAGAGCTTTTTCATAGGTGGTGAGCATGGGGAGAACTGCTTCATAGGTGGTGAGCATGGGGAGAACTGCTTCATAGGTGGTGAGCTTGGGAAGAACTGATTCATAGATAGTGAGCATGGGGAAAGCTGCTTCATAGGTGGTGAGCATGGAAAGTACTGCTTCATAGATGGTGAGCATGGGAAGAAGTGCTATATAGATGGTGAGCATGGGGAGAGATGCTTCATAGGTGGTGAACAGGGGAAGTACTGCTTTATAAATAGTGAGCACAGGGAAAGCTGCTTCATAGGTGGTGAGCATGGAGAGAACTGCTTCATAGGTGGTAAGCACGGGGAAAGCTGCTTCATAGGTGATGAGCACGAGGAAAGCTGATTCATAGGTGATGAGCATGGGCAGAACTGCTTCATAGGGGGTTTGCATGGGAAGAACTGCTTCATAGATGGTGAACGTGGGAAAAACTGCTTCATAGGTGGTGAGCATGGGAAGTACTGCTTCATAGTTGGTGAGCATGGAAAGAACTGCTTCACAGATGGTGAGCATGAGGAAAGCTGCTTCATAGATGGTGAGCATGGGGAAGAGCTTTTTCATAGGTGGTGAGCATGGGAAGAACTGCTTCATAGGTGGTGAGCTAGGGACAAACTGATTCATAAATGGTGAGCATGGGGAAAGCTGCTTCATAGGTGGTGAGTATGGGAGTTACTGCTACATAGATGGTGAGCATGGGAAGAACTGCTTCATAGATGGTGAGCATGGGAAAAACTGCTTCATAGGTGGTGAGCATGGAAAGTACTGCTTCATAGGTGGTGAGCATGGGAAGTACAGCTTCATAGGTGGTGAGCATGGGAAGAACTGCTTCACAGGTGGTGAGCATGGGAAGGACTGCTTCACAGATGGTGAGCATGAGGAAAGCTGCTTCATAGATGGTGAGCATGGGGAAGAGCTGCTTCATAGGTGGTGAGCATTGAAAGAACTGCTTCATAGGTAGTGAGCTTGGGAAGAACTGATTCATAGATGGTGGCAATGGGAAAAGCTGCTTCATAGGTGGTGAGTATGGGAAGAGCTGCTCCATTGGTGGTGAGCATGAGAAGAACTGCTGGTGAGCATGAGGAGAACTGCTTTATATGTGGGGAGCACATGGAGAGCTGCTTCATAGATGGTGAGCATGGGGAAAGCTATTTCATAGAAGGTAGCATGGGAAGAGCTTCTTCATAGGTGATGAGCATTGGGAGAACTGCTTCATAGATGGTGAGCATTGGAAGAAGTGCTTCATAGGTGCGGGTGTGTGGCTGGGTTATTTTTAAATGGTGAACATCTAAGAGAGTTGCTTCACAGCTAAGGGTATCTGACAGGGTCACTTTATAGATGGTGGGCATCTGGCAGGGTTGCTTCATTGGTGGGGGCATCTGGCAGAGTAATTTTATAAGTGGGGCATCTGACAGGATACTTTTATTGGTGGGGAGCATCTGGCAGAGTATAAAGACCTGGTAGCATGGCAGGTCAGTCTGCCTAGAGACCCACTTTAGGAGTAATGAGTGTGACTCATCCTCCACTGTATAGACCAGGCCTTGGTAAGGGCTAGACACAGCTGGGCAACTATAGACCATCTCAGTACAAAGGTCACCTCTTGATTTAAAAAAAACATTGTAAACCCTGGAAAATACTTTATTTTACTAAGGCAAAAAATATCAATAATACCAAAGCTGAGCCCTGACTGGATGGGTACATTGGGTGAGCACACTGGAAACCATCCTGTGGGAGTGGTCTATAGCAAAGCCCTGACTAGGTGGGTACACTGGGTGGGCACATAGGACACCATCCTGGGGGATCACCTATAGCAGAGCCCTGCTTGGATAGGTACATTGGTTGTGCACACCGGACACAATCCTGTGGGCGTCACACATAGCAGAGCCCCTCTTAGGTGGGTACACTGGGTGGGCACATTGGACACCATCATAGGGGATCACCTTTAGCAGAGCCCTGCCTGGGCATGTACTCTTGGTGGGAACACTGGTCACCATCCTGTGGAGGTCACCCATATCAGAGCCCTTCCTGGGGGTGGAACACTGTGTGAACACACTGGACACCATTCTGTGGGACCACCTATAGCAGAGCCCTGGTTGGATGAGTACATTGGGTGGGAACACTGGACATAATCCATGGGATGTAACCCATAGTAGAGCCCCGCCTGGTTGGGTACACTGAGTGGACACATTGGACACCATACTGTGGGAATCAAAAACCCATAGTAGAGCCCTGACTGGGTGAGTAAACTTGGTGGGCACACTGGACACTAGCCTCTGGGGATCACCTACAGCAGAGCCCTGACTGGGCACATATACTGGGTGGACACATTGGACACCATCGTGGGGGCTCATCTTTAGCAGAGCCCTGCCTGTGTAGGCACCTTTGGGGGGCACGCTGGACACCATTTAGTGGAGCTCACCCATATCAGAGCCCTGCCTGGGGGTGGAACACGGAGTGGGCACATTGGACACCATCATGGGGGATCACCTTTAGCAGAGCCCTGCCTGGGCAGGTACCTTTGGTGGGCACACTGGTCACCATCCTGTGGAGGTCACCCATATCAGAGCCCTGCCTGGGGTGGAACACTGGGTGGACACACTGGACACAATTCTGTGGAAGTCACTCATTGCAGATCCCTGCTTGGGCAATACACTGGGAGGCATATTGGACACCATCCTGGTGGATCACCTATGGCAGAGCCCTGCCTGGATGAGTACATTAGGTGGGTACATTGGATACCATCCTGTGGGAATCATCCATAGTAGAGCCCTGACTGGGTGGGTACACTTGGTGAGCACACTGGACACTATCCTCTGGAGGTCACCTACAGCAGAGCCCTGACTGGGCGCATATACTGGGTGGGCACATTGGACACCATCATGGGGGATCACCTTTAGCAAAGCCCTGTCTGGGCAGGTACCTTTGGTGGGCACACTAGACACCATCCTGTGGGCATAACCAATAGTAGAGCCCTGCCTCGGCTGGTACACTGGGTGGGCACACTGAACACCATCCTGTCGGGGTCACCCATAGGAGAGACCTGTCTGGGTGGGCACACTGCACATCATCCTTTGGGGGTCGCCTATCTAAGAGCCCTGCCCAGGCATACTGGACGCCATCCTGTGGATGTTACCCAGAGCAGAGCACTGCTTAGATGGAACACTGGGTAGGCACACTGGACACCATCCTGTGTAGCAAGGAAGCATTGCATTAGATGTTTCTGTCTATGATTCTGCTAGAAATGATCTTCCAACATGGTGACTAATCCCTCAAGGACAGGAAGTGAGGAAGAATGTACCTTATGGGACCTTAGATAGCAATATAAGCCTACAAAGGATGGTGGGAACCCCTCATAATGGGCACAGCAGGTGTGCAATTTCAGGGAACTAAGCACAGCAATTTCACAAATAGAGTACTTAAGATAAATTTTAATCCACTTAACACAGAGGCCCCGTGACAGCCCTGCTCAATCTGGTATTAGAGGTTAGAGGTAAATCCAATAGAATTCCTTTGTCTCTGCATACACTGAACTCTGATATAGTCTAGGCTGGTCTCATGAAATCTCTTCACAATGGCAGATGGGGTACAAGGGTGTGACAATGGGTAGAAGGGTCCAGGCCACGCCCGGCGTGCTTCACTCTGTCCACGGAGCATAGTCATGGAGACTTCCGTGACTAAGCCCCATGGGTGGGGTGAAATGCGTTGGAATGCATGATCTGGATGGAGCCTTGGCTGAGGCTGCTTTTACTACAGAGACTGTTGGACTTTGTCGGTGTGCAGCACCTGGGGTAGTCTTTCTTCAAGGAGACGAGATCTCCCCTGGCCTGCACCCTCAATTGGAGTCACCGGATTTGGTTAGACAGGAGCCTTGAGTGGTACCCTGTGTGGGTACGCAGTGCCATATGCTTTGTTTAATAGTATGTGTCTGTATCTCATGTTCTACCATATCAATTCTATATTATACCTGCCATATGCTTTGTTTAATAGTGTGTATGTCTGCAGTTCATGCACAACCTTATCAGTTGTGTAATATAACTGCCGGTTGTACCTACAGACACGAAGTCTTATATTCATGTGGATTCCCCTCCTCTCCCTCTCCTTGGTGAAGGCTCTTTTGAAATATCTCCTGGACCCTCCTACTGACAGTCACCCTTGTCATTCTACCCCACCACTGTTCATCTGCCAGAGCCCTGGATCTAGTCTGTGGGTAACCTCTAAGTCGGTATTGGAGCTTACACAGAGTTAATGACCTGTTCCCCTCCCCCCACTGAGCACTGCTTCCTGGAAAGAGAGGAGAAGGTCACATGCTCCACTCATACCTGGTGGTACTATCATTTTCTGAGGTCTCCCACAGCTGAACAGAACAGCAGGGGAGTGCAACAAAGATGAGTATCAGCAGGCCTGTCGTGAGAATCTGAAGGGCAAAGTGACCAATGATGGCTGACCAAAGGTTTCTTTTTTGTGGAGGACTTGAATCAGACCTATCACCAAAACTGGAATCACACAAAGCTAATTCGGAGATGAATTTTATAAATAAACTAATCCTGTAGTATATGTTAGACATGGACTCAGAAATGGAAACAAGGGGTGTAATGAATGGAAGGAGATGTCCACATTTGGAGACTCATCAGTGAAGGACACATAGAACCAGACCCTCCCTCTGTCCCTGCAAGTTCCTGGATTTGGCACAAGCCCACCTCTACCACCAGGTGGGCTGAAGTCTTTGTTGTGTAGGGTAATGCACATCCCAGATTTGGATAAGAAGCGAGTTTTTGGCTTATTTTTTGGAGTCGAGGCTCTGCACCATCGATGGTCACTTCCCTACTGAATCGAAAATGATGCGGTTCTGTTCGGCCTGCTGCTTTTGGTTCTGGTTCTTTGCTATCTCGATCATCTGTCGGAGGATGTGAAAGGTCAAGTCAATGGAGATCGGAGGGTCTTCTCTCTTCAGGCGGTCGGAGAAGACTTCCAGGAAGGTCCTACCCGATTCCTCTGGCCGGTTCTCCTGGTAAAGGGACTGCAGAACATCAAGGATGGGTGCAAGGTCCTGGACAGTCATTGGGTGGTCAGTGGAAAGGGAACCTTTACTGAGCCTCAGTTGTACACGAGAATCACCTCTATTCAACTCCCTCTCCCTCAGAAAGTAGAGAAGAGCCTGAGCACCCTCATTGTTTACTAACCCGTCCAGACTTAACCTCGGCCCTTCAAACAGACCCCTGTCCATGGGCCGGGCTTTGACCTGAGCCGTTACAATCAGGTAGCAGACAAGGAGCATGACCGGAGCTGCCTTCATGGTGGAGTGGCCCCCGGAACCTAGAAGATAAAGGAAAGAGAAAGGACTTTGAGAAGAAGAGCTGTAGAGTCTTAAATGGTCAGTCCAACCAAAGTAAATGTCAAGGTGGTAGGTTGAGTCACCCAATAACTCTGATTAACTCTTGGTAGCAGTGCAGGGACAAGACCGTCTAGAACCCAGAGGGAACATGTCAAACCCCCCAAGATGAACATTATGTGTTAGCAAAAAGCCCCCCCGAAAAAAAAAAAAATTATTGAACACTAATCTGCATGCTTACCCCCAAAGAATAATAACCCCCCCCCCTCCCAGAGTAAATCTGCCCTCCTGCTGAAATTTCCCCTCCCAGCACAAATCTTTGCCCCCTCCCCATCACCCCTCCCAGCTCAAATCCTCTCTCTCCTCAAATCCCCCAAGCACAGATTCCGCCCCCCCCCCCCAAAAAAAAACGCCTCTCTTAGCACAAATCCCCTACCCCTCACATTTCCCTTCCAAGTACATATCCTACCACACTCCAAATCCTCCCTCCTAGTACAAACCTTCCCCCTTGACCCCCCCCCCCCCAATTTTTCCTCCTAGCACAAAATCCTTCCAATCATACCTACTAGCAAAAATCCCCCCCCCCCCCCCACCATAAAAATGTCCCTCCTTGCACAAATCTCCTCTACCATATCACTTCTTCTAGCACAAATTCTCTTTCCCCACCCCCCTCCAAACACAAATCCCCCCAAATCACCTTTTTTAGCACCCCCCCACCCCCAAATCTCTCCACCTAGAACAATTCTTACCTCCTGCTGCCCCCCAAATTCCCCAAACCAATGCAAATCCCCCTCCCACCTCACATGATGCTACAGTGCCCAAGGTAGGCATCCCTCCTGCCCACCCCTTGGGATCCCCTCAGTATGGGCACAGCAGGTGCAACTCAGCACAAGGGTTGTGGGAGCCCCTCATAATGGGAACTCGGAGCAAGTATGATGGGAGCCTTTTCGAAATGTGCACAGCAGGTGTGGACAGCCAGGGAACTCAGCACAGGTATGGTGGGAACCCCTCATAATGGGCACAACAGATGTGCAAATCCAAAAAATCAACACAAGGGTTGTGGGAACCCCTCATAATGGGAACTCAGAGCAAGGATGATGGGAGCCTCTTAAAATGGGCACAGTGGGTGTGCATAGCTGGGGAACTTAGCAATGGGATGATGGGAACCCCTCAAAATGGGCACGACAGATGTGCAGACCCATAAAATCAGCACAGGGCTGATGGAAAATCTCAGGTTTGCAGGTGTGCAGATCCAGAAACTCAGCACTGGGATGGTGGGAACCTTGCATAATGGGCAAAGCAGGTGCAGAGCTGGGAACTCAGCACAGGGATGGTGGGAACCCATCACAATAGGCACACCCCTTTTGTACAGACCTGGGAACTCAGCACAGGGATGGTGGGAACCCCTCATAATGGGTACAGCAGGTGTACAGACCCAGGAACTCAGCACAGGGATGGTGGGAACCCCACATAAAGGGCACAGCAGGTGTACAGACTGCAACTCAGCACAGGGATGGAGGGAACCCCCTCATAGTGGGCACAGTAGGTATGCAAATATGTAATTGGTAATTTTTCTGCAAAACTGGTTGCTTGTCCCTAGTCTATCCAGATTGTTCAGTATATGGTTTAAAAAGGTCATACTACAGGGCCCATTATGGAACTGCCTGAGAACTTTGTAGGCAGGTGCAGTCTGCTTTCTCCACTGTAGGTGGCGCATTGACCGCAGCAGCATTGCAGTTGGATGGAAAGTCAAGAGGAACTTGACTCCTCTATGATTTCCAAGGTTACTGGGGAAGCTATTCGATTGGATGCTGCCGCCCCATGTGACTGTGGCAGCCATCTTAGATCAGGCAAAGCTTATTTAAGGCCCTGGCTGCCAGGCTTGGCACGCGCTTCGCATGTGGGTAGTGTAGGGACAGGTCACCCGTCTGTCCATCAGGGACAGTGATTAACGGCAGGGAGAGGTTCCAAACAAGTAGGGAAAGGGTAGGGACACGCCATCCTTCCTGGAAACCTCCCAACTTGGGTACGGATCAGCCAGGCCGCATTCCACCCCTCAAGACAGATACTGTCAGCACATCTGAGACCTGTGCCACTACACACTGCTGATATAATCTGTGAGTGTTCCCGGTCGGGTGTCTTCCCGCCGGGTGTGTTGTGAATTATTGGATTCTACATTAATACAAGTTCTGTTCTCTGAAACTGGACTGAGTGTTTACTACCACTGCAGCATAGTGCACCTCCCCACAACTTGTGAACATGGTATACAGGGACTACCCTGCCTGCCAACCTTCAATGTATACAGAGAGCCCCCTTCCTGTGGACTTGTTATCCCCTTGTAGCACCCTGATGTCTAGGCAGGGTTGCTAGTAAATTTACCTGCCAGGTATAGTTGCCTTGGCCAATTGATAGGAGATCAATTGATTCCACCCTAATTCTGGAATTGCTGCATGTCTCTCTTCTGTTACTAGATGGCCAGGTATCTGGTGTCATTAGATAAAACAAGGGCATTGCAAGACAGATTAGGAATAGATGGGGTATCTCAGCCAATGGGCAGGGATCTTCTTGGGTCCCTTGGCCTACTGGGAGAACCTAATTATTTGGGTGAGGTCAGGTGATCAGAGTTCTGTGCCACCTGGACGGCTTCCTGGGTGTACGTGTGTTGTGCTGCCCCGGGCTGCTAGGCCAGAGCCTGAGACCTATCCCGGGGACAAAGGCTGTTTGAGGGCCTATCCAGAAGCAAGAGAGCAGTGAAGGTTTGGGACTGCGGCTTGCAGTCCAACCAGAAGTGACGGTTCTGCCGGTCGGAGAACCTGTCGTGGTCGGTGGTAGAGTGGAAGCTTTCGCCACTAAGGGACCAACCACCTTGTTACCAGGGACCACTGTGACTAGCTGAAGCAAGTACCAGAGCAGTATTCTCACCAACCGGGGACGGTGAAGAATTGGGAAGCTTCAGCAGGAGTCAAGCCAGGGACCCAGCCAGCGAAGGTGACGCTTGCAGAGCAGCTTTGTGTGTCAAGCTAGGGACCGAGCAGGACAGTGGGGTGACACTTGAGAAGTATCTTGGATGCCAAGCTAGGGACCCAGCAGGACAGTGGGGTGACACTTGAGAAGTATCTTGGATGCCAAGCTAGGGACCCAGCAGGGACACAAGGGTGATGCTTGAGGAAGATACTCAGTGAGAAGGTTGGAAGAGCTCGGGAGATCCTTTGGCAGTGGATCAGCAAGTCTAGTGAGAGAGACTGGGAGCTCAGTTGAGTGAAGATCTACAATAGGAGATTGTAGAGGAAGTGAAAGAGTTCATTGTAACCTTTGTTAGGAACTGTTCAAGATTGTTGCCTTAGGAGACAGCGTACCTACACATGCAGATGTGGTGTCCAGCTGGGTGCCTTTGCCTGTATGGCTGTCTAACTATAGAAGTCTCACAGTCTGCTTATTAACACTGCAACTACTAAAGTGTGTCCTGGCCCTAACCCTCTCTCCCACAGTTCTGTTTAAGAGACAATAAATCTCTTTGCATTCAAGAAGTGTCTGGCGCCCATGAATCTACTTTGCAATCACACCAACCATGCCTCGTAACCCACTCTACATAGAAGGATGTCAGCTATCCCTAACTTTGGAGGTTCTCATTAGACCAAAGGGGACCTGAGACTTGGCTACACCCTCATACAGGGTCCCTTGCCTGCCTGTAAAAATTGTAATCAATGTGACCCCCTACCTTCCTGACATTTCAATACTCTTGGTAGGCGTGTAGTCAAACAATCCCAGTAAGGGGAAGTTGAGGCAAGCAGACCACTTAGAGATGTGTATAGGGGGTTTAGAATCTATTGCTGCTATAGAAGATTGGAATATCATTGTACAGGAATTGTTATATCTGCCTTGTTGTGTCCTGGATGATTGCCGTAGGAGGTCTGACTGTGACAAATGTGTGATCACTCACCTCAGGTGACAATTGGCACAGAGGCGATGAAATGTAACCGTATAGCTCCCATACATCTTACAATGGGATTGTAAGATTTCCCATTTCAATCGGTTTTTCCAATGAGGTTTGTAAAGTACACAAGGGTGATAATAGTACAACTTTCCACCTAGACAAGGCGTCTCAAAACTTTCTAAACAAAGGGACAATTTACTGTCCGTCAGACTTTAGGGGGGGCCAGACCGCGGTCACTGGGAGCAGAAAAGGTCCCAAAGTCAGTGGGAAAAAATAATGCATCGTTTGTTTCAGTGGGAGTAATTGTGCCCCATTATTGGTGTCAGTGGGACGAATTGTACCCCATCGTTGGTGTAATTGGGAGGAATTGTGCCCCTTCATTAGTGTCAATGGGGGGAATTATGCCCCATTGTTGGTGTCAGTGGATGAAATAGTGTTCCAAGGGCCAGATAAAAGCAAGCAAAGGGCCGCATCTGGCCCCCGGGCTGCAATGTGGAGACCACTGACTTAGACTATGAAACATTGGAACACGTAGCAGTATGGAAAAGGGAGAAAAAACAATGGTATAGAGGCCGAAAGGGATGTGTGGTGGGGTCTCCATTTCATACAGTATCATTACTAGGCAGAGCTCTGCCCTGGGATTGACACAATACATATGTACTCATGTTGTGCTATACCCAGCATAGGACTATAAAGATTGTACACGGACCAAAATTCTACACAGAGGGATCCCAGGCAAATGGGTAATGAGTATCTATTGTGTATTGCAATCAGGGAGTTAAGATTCCTTTAATATAATCTAACAGAGCAGGCAGAAGTTTACAGGTAGATGACCCCCCTTATAATTTTAAGCTATGTCTAATACAGTAATCCAGGTACCTTCTGTACTACCTACCCTCTTCTTTCTTCTTCTAAAGCCCTAGATAAGTACCCTATATACTTCCTCTACCTCCTCCTTCTACAGCCCTATACATAAGTACCCTATATACCTCCTCTACCCCTCCTTCTACAGCCCTATAGATAAGTACCCTATATACCTCCTTTACTACTCCTTCCACAGCCCTATAGATAAGTACCCTATATACCTTCTCTACCCCTCCTTCTACAGCCCTATAGATAAGTACTGCATATACCTCCTCAACCCCTCCTTCTACAGCCCTATAGATAAGTACCCTATATACCTCCTCTACTACTCCTTCCACAGCCCTATAGATAAGTACCCTATATACCTCCTCTACTACTCCTTCCACAGCCCTATAGATAAGTACCCTATATACCTCCTCTACTACTCCTTCCACAGCCCTATAGATAAGTACCCTATATACCTCCTCAACCCCTCCTTCTACAGCCCTATAGATAAGTACTCTTTATACCTCCTCTACCCCCCCTTCTACAGCCCTAGATAAGTAACATATATATATACCTCCTCTACCTCTCCTTCTACAGCCCTAGATAAGTACTCTATATACTTTCTCCCTCAACAGCCCTATAGATAAGTACCCCATATATCTCTTCTAACCCTCCTACTACATGGCGCTAGATATGTATCTATATCCCAACGCTAAATGTCAAAGGTGTGGGGATAGGAGGGGTGATTTGATACACATGTTCTGGCGATGTCCCAAGTTGCATAGGTATTGGGAAGGTATCATTGATAAAATGAACTCTATGTTTGGGGCATCGCTAGGCATGGAGGCTAGGACTTGTCTTATGGGTTTGATGGAGAAGAATGGTATGCTAAGAGACACCCAGATGCTTGTTCCAAGGAAAGAAGTCAATTGCACAGAAGTGGCAAGGAAAAGATCCCCCGACGATAGCAGAATGGATGAAAGAGGTTAAAGATGTGATTGGAAAGGAGAAATTTATTTATGGGAAGAGAGGCAATATGAAGAAATATGAGAATATATGGAAGTTATGGCTGGAGTTGGATCACCCCAATTAGAAGCAAGATGGACATGTAGACTGGTGGGAGTGATTGTAGGTCAAAAGGTTGGTGTGCGTGGGGTGGAAGTGAGGTAAGAATGGATGGAGTGGTTGGGGGGTAAGAGGAAAAGTGGTTGGTTGTATTTATCTATGTTTTTTTGTCACGTTTTTATATATAATGTAAACAGCGTTGTTTTGTGGATAAATATATATTCCAAATAAAAAGTATTGAATTAAAAAAAAGATATGTATCTAATTGCCTCCTCTACCCCCTCTTTTTACAACCCTATATAAGTACCCTATATATCTCCCTTACTACCGTCTTCTACAGCCCCATAGATAAGCACCCCATACCCCCAAACACCTCCTTTACCTCCTCCTTCTACAGCCCTATAGCTACCTACCACACCTTCCTATATCTCCTCCTTCTACAGCCCAATAGATAAATACCCCATATACCTACTCTACCCTTCTTTTTTTACAGCCATATAGATCCCCACACCTCAATATACCTTCTCTTCTTGCTCCTTATATGGCCCTAGATAAGCACACCACACCCACAAACACCTCCTCTATCTCCTCCTTATACAACCCTAGATAAGTAGCCCACACCCCCATACAACCACTCTTACTACTCCTCCAATCCTAACAATAAGCCCCCCACATCCCCTGGAACAGGAAAAGGTTTGACCTCACTCACAGGTTTGAAGCAAAAGTGAAGACTTTATCGAAGATAAAAATCATCAGACAACATCGTAGAAATCATGACATCAATGCAGACCTGGCAGAGATTAACGCGTTTCATGAATTGGAATTCACTTAGTCATAATCTGACCCCACATCCCCATACACCTCCTCCCACTCACTCTACAGCCCTAGATAAGTACCCCATATACCAACCCTCCCTCCTTCTTTAACAGCCCTAGATAAGTACCCCATATACCTCCCTCCCTCCTTCTTTAACAGCCCTAGATGAGTACTCCATATACCTCCTCTCCCTACTTCTTTAACAGCCCTAGATAAGTACCCCATATACCTCCCCTCCCTCCTCCTTTTACAGCCATAGATAAGTACCCCTACATTCCTATACACCCTTTTCCCTCCTGTCTACAGTCATGGATAAATACCCCACACCCCAACACGCCCCGTCTTCCTTATCCTTGCACAGCGCTAAAGAAGTACCCTTTAAAACCATTCTCCCTCCCCTCTCTCCTCTTTCTACAAACCTAGATAAGTACCACTTGCCCCATACAACCTCTCTTTAGGCTTCTTTCACAGCTAAGTATCCCCCCCCCCCCCCCCAAAAAAAAAACTCGCCTTCCATCTCTTTTTACAGCTGTAAATAAGTACCCCTCACCCCTATATACCCTTTCTTTCTCCTCTCTTACAGCCCAAGCTGAGTACCTTACACCCCCATATACACCCTCTTTAGTTTGCTTCTTCAGCCCTAGATAAATACCCCACATCTCTATACATTCCTTCTTTCTCCTCCATTTACAACCATTGATGAGTATCCCACTCTCCCATACTTCACCCTTCTTTTACAGCCCAAGATAAGTACCCCAAATCCCCTTATACTCATTCTATCTCTTCCTTCTGCCTATCTGAGAGTTCTAAATAAGTACCTCAAGCACTCATACACCCCCCCGTTCCTCCATTCTTCTGCTCCACAGAGTCATAGATAATTACCCCACATCCCCATACACCCCCCCTTTCCTCTCCTTCTCCCCTAGAGGGTCCTGGATAAGAGTCCCAAACCCCTATACTGCCCCTCTTCCTCCTCCTTCTGCACTCCTAGACTCCTCTTCTCTCTTGGCTCCCATCACTCCTATCTTACCTGGGTGTGGAGGTGCAGAGCACAGCTGGAAGGCAGGATGGTCCCCAGGTGCAGGAGAAGCAGAGAGGTAGACAGGTGCAGGAGAAGCAGGCAGGTAGATATGTGCAGGTAGGTAAACAGGTGCAGGCAGGCAGACAGGTGCAGGAGGGATGAGGTCGGTGTGCAGCCAGTCAGCAAGAAAGTTGTGATCCAGATGAAGATAAGATCAGGATAGACAGGTAGTGAGCTCTGCTCTCTCCTCCCCACTTATATATTAGAATTCTCCCACACTGACGTCACAGCTCTGAGCATCATCCTTCATCACCTCACCGACTGACTGCACACCAGGGAGTCACCGCATCATACCCCCCCTTCCATACACTTAATCAGAGTCATCTCTACATATCTGATCACAAAGTCTGCCAAGGGACAGAGGAGACAGGGGCTCCAGAGACTGAGACTCCCCAGAGGAGAGGAGACAGGGATCCCAAAGACTGAGACTCCCCAGAGGAGAGGAGACCCCCCCCAAGAAGAAAGTAGATAGGGACCCCTGAGACTGAGACCCCCAAGAGTAAAGGAGACAGATGACCCAAAACTGAGACCCCCAGAGGAGAGCATATAGGGCCCCCAGAGACTGAGACTCACCAGAGCAAAGGAGACAGGGGTCCCAGAGACTGAGAGCCCCCCCCGGGGATAGGAGACAGGGTCCCCAGAGGCTGGACCCCCCCTCCCCAAAGGAGAGAAGACAGGGACCCTAGAGACTGAGACCCCCCCAAGAAGAAAGTAGATAGGGACCCCTGAGACTGAGACCCCCAAGAGTAAAGGAGACAGATGACCCGAAACTGAGACCCCCAGAGGAGAGGATATACTGCCCCCAGAGACTGAGACTCACCAGAGGAAAGGAGACAGGGGTCCCCGAGACTGAGAGCCCCCCCCCCAGGGGATAGGAGACAGGGACCCCAGAGGCTGCCCCCCCCCCCCCAAAGGAGAGGAGATAGGGACTCCAGAGACTAGGACCCTCCAGAGGAGAGAAAACAGGGACCCTAGAGACTGAAACCCCCCAAGAGCAAAGTAGATAGGGACCCCTGGGACTGAGACCCCCAAGAGTAAAGGAGACAGGTGCCCCAAAACTGAGACCTTCAGAGGAGAGGATATAGGACCCCCAGAGACTGAGACACACCAGAGGAAAGGAGACAGGGGTCCCAAAGACTGAGAGCCCCCCCCCAGGGGATAAGAGACAGGAACCCCTGAGGCTTAACCCCCCCCCCCCCCCAAAGGAGAGGAGACAGGGACGCCAGAGACTGGGACCCTCCAGAGAGAAGACAGGGACCCTAGAGACTGAGATCCCCCTAGAGGAAAGTAGATAGTACCCCTAAAACTGAGACCCCCCCCCAGAGGAAAGGAGACATGGGCCCCAAAACTGAGACCCCCAGAGGAGAGGAGACAGGAACCTCATAGACTGAGATTCCCCAGAGGAAAGGAGACCTGGGCCCAAATCTGAGACCCCCAGAGGAGAGGAGACAGGGCCCCCAGAGGCTGAACCCCCCCAAAGAAGAGGAGACAGGGACTCCATAAACTGAGACCCCCCCGGACGAGAGAAAACAGGGACCCCAGAGACTGAGATCCCTCAGGGGAGAGGAGACAGTGACCCTAGAGTCTGAGACTTCCCAGAGGAGAGGGGACAGGGACAACAGAGACTGAGATACCCTCCCCCTTCCCAGAGGAGAGGGGACAGGGACAACAGAGACTGAGATACCCCCACCCCCCAGAGGAAAGGAGATAAGGACCCCTGAGACTGAGACCCCCCCAGAGGAGAGAAGACAGGGACCCCAGAGACTGAGACCACCCCCGAGAAAAGGAGATATGGACCCTGAGACTGAGACCCCCAGAGGAGAAGAGACAGGGGCCCCAGAAACTGAGCCCCCCTGAGATAGGAACCCCAAAGACTGAGACCCCCAGATGAGAGGAGTCTTAGACCCCAGAGACTGAGACCCCCCCCCCCCGAGGAAGGGAGAGAAGAGACCCCAGAGACTGAGACCTTCCCAGAGGAGGGAAGACAGGGGCCCCAGTGACTGAGACCCCAGAGGAGAGGAGACATGGCCCTAGAGACTAAGACCTCCCCCCCGAGAGGAGAAAATACAGCAACCCCTTAGACTGAGAACAGCAGTGGAGAGGAGACGGGGTCCCAGAGACTGAGAGCCCCCCAGAGGAAAAGAGACAGGGGCCTTAGGTCTTAGAAACTGAGACTCCCCAGAGGTGAGGAGATAGGAACCCCAAAGACTGAGAACCTCCCAGAGGAGGGGAGACAGGGACCCTAGAGACTGAGAACCCCCCCCAGAGGAAAGTAGACAGGGAGCCCAGGGACTGAGATTCCCCAGAGGAAAGTAGACAGGGACCCCAAAGACTGAGACCCCCCAGAGGAAAGTAGACAGAGGCCCCAAAGAGTGAGACGAGGCGACAGGGCCCCAGGGACTAAAATCCCCCAAAGGAGAGAAGACCTGGAACCCTGAGACTGAGACCCCAAAGGAGAGGAGACATGGCCCTAGAGATTGGGACCCCCCCCAGAGGAGAAAATACAGGAACCCCTGAGACTGAGAACAGTAGTGGAGAGGAGACGGTTTCCCAGAGACTGAGACCTCCCCAGAGGAGAGAAGACCGGGAACCCTGAGACTGAGACCATAATGTATAATTGCAGTAGTGAGTCATGAACAGCCATGTCCGAATGAATCTCCAAACCAAACCTTAAGCTCTTTCCTAGTGGAGGCTTTGAGGGTTATACTGAATCAAGTGAACTGGCAAAGCATTTTCTCGATCCCTGGGAATGGAGAGCAGGTTGCCTCCAGTGGGTGGCTGGAGAACATTTAGCATCATCTAGCTCTTTTCTCCCCAGCCTAACTGAACTTGGCCCACCCCTTTCATTCACTGGATTTCAGTTTTTTCAATCATGGAGGCTAAAAAAATACAACGTAGTAGTAGTAATAATAATAATAAAAATAATAATAATAATGGAAAAAATATATATATATGAGAATAATAATATATGTAGAATAATATTCTAAAAGAATAAGTGTTGATGATGATAATAATAATAATTATTATTATAATAATGATGATAATGTTAATACTAATAAATAACAAGAGCAAAAACAACAATCATAGTAGAATAATAATAAAACAGTATGTGTAAAAATGGTAATATTAATTATTGTAGTATTAATAATAATAATAATAATGTTAATACTAATAGATGTATAATATTACTACTACTAATAATATTAATAATAATAATAATAATTAGCCCTCAAAATTTCCACTTGCCTGCTTGCATTTGGCGAGTGGAAATTAGTTGAGGGCGAGTGTGGAGCTGCATCGGAGGGGGGCAGATGCCACCACAGGCGGAGTTGAATGGGAGCCGATGCTTCTCCCAGCGATTGGCCAGAAAACTGTGGTGAGGGGAGGGGAGAGGAAGAGGAGATCCTACTGGATCACACAGAGTGGGGATCTCCTTCTATGACACAGCTCAGAAATGCCGGCTGCTGTCAAACAAGTCCCCCCTCCTTCACCGACTATGATAGACAGCACACTGGTCCAGTGCTGGGAAATTGAAGTAGTGGGACGTCTATCATAGGAGTCGGTGAAGGAGGAGTCCAGTCGGCGGACTTTGTTTGACAGCGGCCGGCATTTCAGATCACAGTATGTCACAGTGGGAGATCCTCTTGCTGTGTAATCTGGCCGGTTCTCCTTCCGAGTGAGGCTGCATTGATGGGCACTGAAAAGGCTGCACTGATGGGCACTGATAGACTGCATTGATGGGCACTGAAAAGGCTGCATTGATGGGCACTTATGAAGCTGCATTGATGGGCACTGATAGGCTGCGCTGATGGGCACTGATAAGGCAGCACTCATGGGCATTGATCAGGCTGCACTCATGGGCACTAATGAGACTGCATTGATAGGCACTGATAGGCTGTGCTGATGAGCACTGATAGGGTGCATTGATGGGCACTGATAGGCACCGATGAGTATGTATTGATGGGCACTGATGAGGCTGCACTGATGGGCACTGATAAGGCAGCACTAATGGGCATTGATCAGGCTGCACTGATGGGCATTAATGAGACTGCACTGATAGGCTGTGCTGATGAGCAGTGATAGGCTGCATTGCTGGGCACTGATAGGCACTGATGAGTATGTATTGATGGGCACTGATGAGGCTGCACTGATGGGCACTGATAGGCTGCACTGATGGGCACTGATAGGCTGCACTAATGAGCATTGATCAGGCTGCACTGATGGGCACTAATGAGACTGCATTGATAGGTACTGATAGGCTGCGCTGATGAGCACTGATAGGCTGCATTGATGGGCACTGATAGGCACCGATGAGTATGTATTGATGGGCACTGATGAGGCTGCACTGATGAGCACTGATAAGCCAGCACTAATGGGCATTGATCAGGCTGCACTGATGGGCATTAATGAGACTGCACTGATAGGCTGTGCTGATGAGCAGTGATAGGCTGCATTGGTGGGCACTGATAGGCACTGATGAGTATGTATTGATGGGCACTGATGAGGCTGCACTGATGGGCACTGATAAGGCAGCACTAATGGGCATTGATCAGGCTGCACTGATGGGCATTAATGAGACTGCACTGATAGGCTGTGCTGATGAGCAGTGATAGGCTGCATTGCTGGGCACTGATAGGCACTGATGAGTATGTATTGATGGGCACTGATGAGGCTGCACTGATGGGCACTGATAGGCTGCACTGATGGGCACTGATAGGCTGCACTAATGAGCATTGATCAGGCTGCACTGATGGGCACTAATAAGACTGCATTGATAGGTACTGATAGGCTGCGCTGATGAGCACTGATAGGCTGCATTGATGGGCACTGATAGGCACCGATGAGTATGTATTGATGGGCACTGATGAGGCTGCACTGATGGGCACTGATAAGCCAGCACTAATGGGCATTGATCAGGCTGCACTGATGGGCATTAATAAGGCTGCACTGATAGTCTGTGCTGATGAGCAGTGATAGGCTGCATTGGTGGGCACTGATAGGCACTGATGAGTATGTATTGATGGGCACTGATAGGCTGCACTAATGGGCATTGATCAGGCTGCACTGATGGGCACTAATATGACTGCATTGATAGGTACTGATAGGCTGCGCTGATGAGCACTGATAGGCACCGATGAGAATGTATTGATGGGCACTGATGAGGCTGCACTGATGGGCACTGATAGGCTGCACTGATGGGCAAAGATGAGGCCACACTGATGGGCAAAGATGAGGCCACACTGATAGGCACTGATAGGCTGCACTGATGAGGCTGCACTGATAAGGCTGCACTGGTGGGCACTGATAAAGTTGTTGTTGTTAATAATTGTTTTTGTAACTTAATTCTGCATGAAACATTTAACAGTGTAATTTCATGAGATAGTTTATGAGGGCGTGTTTAAGGGCAGAACCAGGGTCTGGGCAGGGTAGGGCAACTGGTGGCGAGTAACTTTTAAGGCCTGGCTAGTAGTTCAGGACTTGAAATGTTAAGCCCTGATGATAATAATAATAATAACAAATATGTAATAATAATAATAATAATAACAGTAGCATGTAATAATAATCATCATCATATTAAAACAAAAAACATTAAACCAAAGCCAGCCAAATGACCGAACACGTTTGAATTAAAGACTATTGGAATGAATTACCTGCCAAAATACTGTTTAGCTGCACAAACCCCCCTGCCACCATGTTCACAGTCACCCTTCTTCCCTGCTGTAAGCTACCCAAATGCCTTCAGCTTCCAGTGCCTGAAACATGTTAGAATCCAACATGAGTGCAGAGCTTTTCCCTGTCATTCTGGTTTGTATTGTGCACAGTATTGTTATATGTATGGTATTGTAGATCATTATAGACAGATATTAGGTACATTTTGATGGCAGATGATGAATGTACTTTTAGAGAATTGCTAAATGTATATGACGAGGCTGAAAGAGGTTTACTATGAATTGTGAATGATAAGTTGGATCCATACACTGGCAGCCATATACATGGAGGACAACTTGCCCGTACAGTATGGAAGAATGTCTGCACTGATTACAGCCGAGTGCTGGGAAGAGATGTGACATTGGACACCATCCCTCCATGTGGATCTCTGAGTGACGCCAGAAATGCATCATAAATACCTTAATTGTCATTGTTGGATCGTCCAGCAAGGTGAGTGCCAGCAGCATGTGAGCAGAAGTCATATATTCTCATTTCAAGGTTCACGCCACCCGGAACTGACATTTCTGTGTTTGTTGGACACTGAAGAGTTAAAACCCCCTGACCGTCCTTTCTATGGCTCTAATGGAGGGATAATGAGTTCTCGGGTCTGTACACCTGCTGTGCCCATTACGAGGGGTTCCCACCATCTCTGAGCTGAGTTCCCGGGTCTGTACACCTGCTGTGCCCATTATGAGGGGTTCCCACCATCCCTGTGCTCATTATGAGGGGTTCCCACCATCCCTGTGCCCATAATGAGGGGTTCCCACCATCCATGTGCTGAGTTCTCGGGTCTGTACAGCTGCTGTGCCCATTATGAGGACTTCCCACCATTCCTGTGCTGAGTTCTCGGGTCTGTACACATGCTGTGCCCATTATGAGGGGTTCCCACCATCCCTGTGCTCATTATAAGGGGTTCCCACCATCCCTGGGCTGAGTTCTCGGGTCTGTACACCTGCTGTGCCCATTATGAGGGGTTCCCACCATCCCTGTGCCCATTATGAAGGGTTCCAACCATCTCTGTGCTGAGTTCCTAGGTCTGTACACCTGCTGTGCCCATTATGAGGGGTTCCCACCATCCCTGTGCTGAGTTCCCGGGTCTGTACACCTGCTGTGCCCATTATGAGGGGTTCCCACCATCCCTATGCTGAGTTACCGGGTCTGTACACCTGCTGTGCCCATTATGAGGGGTTCTCATCATCACTGTGCTGAGTTCCTGGGTCTGTACACCTGCTGTGCCCATAATGAGGGGTTCCCACCATTCCTGTGCTCATTATGAGGGGTTCCCACCATCCCTGTGCTCATTATGAGGGGTTCCCACCATCCCTGTGCTCATTATGAGGGGTTCCCACCATCCCTGTGCTGAGTTCTCGGGTCTGTATACCTGCTGTGCCCATTACGAGGGGTTCCCACCATCCCTGTGCTCATTATGAAGGGTTCCCAGTGCTGAGTTCCTGGGTCTGTATACCTGCTGTGCCCATTACGAGGGGTTCCCACCATCCCTGTGCTCATTATAAAGGGTTCCCACCATCCCTGTGCTCATTATGAAGGGTTCCCACCATCCCTGTGCTCATTATGAAGGGTTCCCAGTGCTGAGTTCCTGGGTCTGTATACCTGCTGTGCCCATTACGAGGGGTTCCCACCATCCCTGTGCCCATTACGAGGGGTTCCCACCATCCCTGTGCCCATTATGAGGGGTTCCCACCATCCCTGTGCTCATTATGAAGGGTTCCCACCATCCCTGTGCTGAGTTCCTGGGTCTGTACACCTGCTGTGCCCATAATGAGGGGTTCCCACCATCCCTGTGCCCATTATGAGGGGTTCAAACCATCCCTGTGCCCATTATGAGGGGTTCCCACCATCTCTGTGCTGAGTTCCCAGGTCTTTACACCTGCAGTGCCCATTATGAGGGTTCCCACCATCCCTGTGCTGAGTTCCCGGGTCTGTACACCTGCTGTGCCCATTATGTGAGGTCCCACCATCCTTGTGCTGAGTTCCTTGCTCTGTGCACCTGTTTTGTCCACCATCCCTAGTGGATTTTTAAAAATGTTATATTATAGGCAATGTAGTAGGAGGAGGTGTTGCAAGTCACAAGGCGAGAGGCTGCACCAGGGGCTGATCTGTGTTAGATGTTTGTGAAGACAGCCAAGAACTGCACCGACACCAGGATTTACATGACTTTGTCATCTCTGAGTCTGCAACTCAGTCCAGGAAGTAAACGGTGAGCCTGAATGATTTCAGAACAAAGATGGTGATAAAAGCAGATGAAGGCGTGGTCACGTGAGTAGAGCGACACATTCATGAGCATGCTTATCTAACATGAAAAAGTAGATCAGATGACATATGCCGACAATATACTGTAAATGCAGAAAATAAAATATAAATAAATATAAATGAAAACATATATGACCTCTCTATTGGTATCATTAATACATGACCTCCCTTATTATTATTACAGTGCCTTGAAAAAGTACTCCTTAAATGCCTTGAAAATTCATACCCCTGGATATTTTCCACATTTTGTCATGTTACAACCAAAAAACGTAAATGTATTTTATTGGGATTTTATGTGATAGACCAACACAAAGTGGCACATAATTGTGAAGTGGAAGGAAAATGATAAATGGTTTTCAACATTTGTTACAAATAAATACATGAAAAGTGTGGGGGGGATTTGTATTCAGCCCCCCGGAGTCAATACTTTGTAGAACCTCCTTTCACTGCAATTGCAGCTGCAAGTCTTTTTGGGGATGTCTCTACCAGCTTTGCACATCTAGAGAGGGACATTTTCTTCTTTGCAAAATATCTCAAGCTCTGTTAGATTGGATGGAGAGAGTCCGTGAACACCAATTTTCAATTCTTGCCACAGATTCTCAATTGGATTTAGGTCTGGACTTTGACTGGGCCATTCTAACACATGAATATTCTTTGATCTAAACCATTCCATTGTAGCTCTGGCTGTATGTTTAGGGTCGTTGTCCTGCTGGAAGGTGAACCTCCGCCCCAGTCTCAAGTCTTTCGTAGACTCTAACAGGTTTTCTTCTAAGATTGTCCTGTATTTGGCTCCATCCATCTTCCCATTAACTCTGACCAGCTTCCCTGTCCCTGCTGTAGAAAAGCATCCCCACAACATGATGCTGCCACCACCATGTTTCACGGTGGGGATGGTGTGTTCAGGGTGATGTGCAGTGTTAGTTTTCCGCCACACATAGCGTTTTGCTTTTAGGCCAAAAAGTTTCATTTTGGTCTCATCTGACCAGAGCACCTTCTTCCACATGTTTGCTGTGTCTACCACATGGCTTCCTGCAAACTGCAACTTCTTATTGCTTTCTTTAGACAATGACTTTCTTCTTGCCACTCTTCCATAAAGGTCAGATTTGTGGAGTCCACGACTAATAGTTGTCCTGTGGACAGATTCTCCCACCTGAGCTGTGGATCTCTGCAGCTCCTCCAGAGTTACCATGGACCTCTTGGCTGCTTCTCAGATGAATGCTCTCCTTGCCCAGTCTGTCAGTTTAGGTGGACGGCCATGTCTTGGTAGGTTTGCAGTTGTCCCATACTCTTTCCATTTTCAGATGATGGATTGAACAGTGCTCCGTGAGATGTTCAAAGCTTGGGATATTTTTTTTATAACCTAACCCTGCTTTAAACTTCTCCACAACTTTATCCCGAACCTGTCTGGTGTGTTCCTTGGCCTTCATGATGCTGTTTGTGTACTAAAGTTCTCTAACAAACCTCTGAGGGCTTCACAGAACATCTGTATTTATACTGAGATTAAATTACACACAGGTGGACTCTATTTACTATTTAGGTGACTTCTGAAGGCAATTGGTTCCACTAGATTTTAGTTAGGGGTATCAGAGTAAAGGGGGCTGAATTCAAATGCACGTCACACTTTTCACATATTTATTTAAAATCTTTTTAAAACCATTTATTATTTTCCTTCCACTTCACAATTATGTGCTACTTTGTGTTGGTCTATCACATAAAATCCCAATTTTACGTTTTTGGTTGTAACCTGACAAAATGTGGAAAATTTCAAGGGGTATGAATACTATTTCAAGGCACTGTACATGGCCTCCTTTATTGATATATGACCTCTCTCTAGTCTCCTTTATTAATACATGGGCTCCTTTATCAATAGGTGTCCTCCTTTTTTTATACATATATGAACTCTCCATTTAATACATGGACTCCTTTAATACTATATTGCCTTATTTATTGATATATACTGTAGTCTCTCATTAACGTGGTCTCCTTTATTTATATATGACCTCTCGTATTAATACATGGGCTCCGTTATTAATATATTGTCTACTTTATTAATAATTTATAATTATTTAATATTACCACTCTTATAAATATAGTCTTTTTTATTATTACATGGTCTCCTGTATGATTATATTGTCTCCTGTATCAATGTATGGGCTCCTTCATTAATATTTGACCTTATCAATGTATAGCCTCCTCTATTCATTTATGGTCTCCTTTATTTATAAATGACCTCTCACAGGGCTCCTTCTATATTATATAGCCTCCTTTATTAATATATGACCTCTCCTTTTAATACATGATCTCCTTTAATAATATACAGCCTCCTTTATTAATATAAGTCTCCTTTATTTATATATGGCCTCCTTTATTAATATATAGTCTCCATTATTTATATATGACCTCTCTGATTATGACATGGTCACCTTTATTAAAATATGATCCCTTTTATTTATATATGACCTCTCTGATTATGACATGGTCACCTTTATTAAAATATGATCCCTTTTATTTATATATGACCTCTCATATTACTACATGGGCTCCTTTATTAATATATGGTCTCCTTTGTTAATATATAACCTCCTTTATTATTAATGATTATGACCTCTCTTATAAATATACAGTCTTCTTTATTATTATATGTTCTCCTGTATTAATATATGGGTTCCTTTATTAATCTATGACCTCTCTTATAAATGTATAGCCTCCTTTATTAATATATGACTTCTTTTATTAATATATGGCCTCCTTTATATATATTATTATTATTATTATTATACAGGGTTTATATAGCGCCAACAGTTTACGCAGAGCTTTACAATATAAAAGGGAGACAATACAGTTATAATACAATAAAATACAAGAGGATTAAGAGGGCCCTGCTCAGAAGAGCTTACAATCTAATAGGGTGGGGCAGGTGGTACAAAAGGTTGTAACTGTGCGGAATGAACTGATGGAAGTGGTAGGAGATTAGTTGGAGACGTGATAGGCTTCCCTGAAGAGATGAGTTTTCAGGGATCGTCTGAAGGTAGCAAGAGTAGGGGATAGCCGGACCAGTTCCAGAGGATGGGAGAGGCTCTGGAGAAATCCTGGAGATGAGCATGAGAGGAGGAGATGAGAGAGCTTGAGAGGAGGAGGTCCTGAGAAGAGCGGAGAGGACGATTTGGGTGATATTTGGAGACAAGATTGGTGATGTAGCTCGGGGCAGAGTTGTGAATGGCTTTGTATGTTGTGGTTAGAACTTTGAATTTAATTCGCTGGGTGATTGGGGGCCAGTGTAGGGATTGAAGTAGAGGCTTGGCAGACACTGAGCGGTTGGTAAGGTGGATAAGTGTGGCAGCAGCATTCATGATAGACTGAAGAGGGGATAGCCTATGGAGAGGCAGGCCAATGAGAAGGGAGTTGCAATAGTCAAGGCGAGAGATAACAAGGGAGTGAATGAGGAGCTTGGTGGTTTCATTTGTTAAAAAGGAGCGAATTTTAGAGATGTTATGGAGGTGAATTCTACAAACTTTTGACAACGATTGGATTTGAGGCTGAAATGACAAGTCAGAGTCTAGGATTACACCTAGTACCCTAGCGTGAGGGGAGGGACTGATGGTTGCATTGTTGATTTTGATGGAAAAGTCATGGAGGGCGGCACGGGCGGGGGGGGGAATATTAATAGCTCAGTTTTAGAGAGATTTAGTTTAAGGAAGTGGTGCGACATCCATGCTGATATGTCAGTGAATAAGTTAGTAATGCGAGAGGAGACTGAAGGAGTGAGGTGAGGAGTAGACAGATAGATTTGGGTGTCATCAGCGTATAAGAGGTATTGGAAGCCGTGGCCGGTTATTAAGTGACCAAGGGAGGAGGTGTAGATAGAGAAGAGAAGGGGCCCTAGAACCGAGCTTTGGGGGACCCCCACAGAAAGGGGCAATGGAGAGGAGGAGACAGAGTTGTAGGTGACACTGAAGGAGCGCTGTGATAAATAGGCAGAGAACCAGGATAGAGCAGAATCTCGGAGGCCAAGGGAATGGAGTTTATTGAGAAGGAGCGGGTGGTCAACAGTATCAAAGGCCGCAGAGAGGTCAAGTAGTAGGAGTATGGAGTACTGGCTGTTGGTTTTAGCAGTTAGTAAATCGTTAGTGAGTTTTAGTAAGGTAGTTTCCGTGGAGTGCTGTGAGCGAAAGCCAGACTGTAAGGGGTCAAGAAGGTTATTTTCACTGAGGTAGGAGCTAAGACGGTTGTAGACCAAGAGTTCTAGAAGTTTAGAGGTGAATGGGAGCAATGAGATGGGTCTTAAGTTGTTCAGGTTGGTGGGGTCCAGTGAGGGCTTTTTAAGTATGGGAGTGACCTGCACATGTATGGCCTCTCTTATTAATACACGGGCTCCTTTATTAACATATTGTCTACTTTATTAAAATATGACCTCTTTTATTAATATATGACATCTCTTATTGATACATGGGCTCCTTGATTAGTATATGGTCTCTTTTTTAATATATATAACCTCCTTTTATTAATATATGACCTCTCCTTTAAATACTAAAGGACTAAACTAATTTATTTATATATGGTATCTTTCATTAATATATAGCCTCCTTTATTAATTTATAGCCTCCTTGATTAATGATGGCCTCATTTATTAACCACTTAAGGACCGAGCCTCTTTCTGAGATTTGTTGTTTACAAGTTAAAAACAGGTTTTTTTGCTAGAAAATTACTTAGAACCCCCAAACATTATACAACTTTTTTTCTAACACCCTAGAAAATAAAATGGCGGTCATTGCAATACTTTCTGTCACACCATATTTGCGCAGCGGTCTTACAAGCGCACTTTTTTTGGAAAAAATACACTTTTTTTTTAAATTCAAAAATAAGACAACAGTAAAGTTAGCCCAACTTTTTTATATTGTGAAAGATAATGTTACGCCGAGTAAATTGATACCCAACATGTCACTCTTCAAAATTGCGCCCGCTCGTGGAATGGCAACAAACTTTTTCCCTTAAAAATCTCCATAGGCGACATTTAAAAAATTCTACAGGTTGCATGTTTTGAGTTACAGAGGAGGTCTAGGGCTAGAATTATTGCTCTCGCCCTCTGCCGATCGCGGCAATACCTCACATGTGTGGTTTGAACACCGTTTTCATATGTGGGCGCTACTCACATATGCGTTCGCTTCTGCGCGCGAGCTCGTCGGAACGGGGCGCGTTTAAAAAATTTTACCTTTTATTTATTTTTATTTATTTTTTTACACTGTTCTTTAAAAAAAAAATTGTGTCACTTTTATTCCTATTACAAGGAATGTAAACATCCCTTGTAATAGAAAAAAAGCATGACAGGACCTCTTAAATATGAGATATGGGGTCAAAAAGACCTCGGATCTCATATTTACACTACAATGCAATAAAAAAATTAAACAAAATTTAATGTAATTTCAAAAAAAAAAAAATGCCCCTTTAAGAGCTATGGGTGGAAGTGACGTTTTGACGTCATGCCACAAAAGGGACAACATCCGATTGCCTCCGCCGCTGGCAACGGCTCCGGTAAGTGGTGGAGGGCACCGGAGCGTGGCGGGAGGGGGGGGGGCCCTCTCCTGTCGCCGATAAAAGTGATCTTGCGGCGAATCCGCTGCAGAGACCACTATTATCGTAAACCAGACCGCCGGCCATAGAAGAGGATACCGGGGTTATGGCAGCTAGCTGCTGCCATAACGATATTCCTCTTCAAATTTAGTATGTATATTGGCGTGCGGCGGTCCGTAAGTGGTTAATACATGGCCTCCTTTAATAATACATGGCCTCCTTTGCATGTTAACCCAAAAAAAAAAAATGCAGATCCTGGTCCCTTAAAGCAGATTACACAGCACAGCCGTGTAATCTGCCCCCCTCTAAACTGTAAAAAAAAAAAAAAAACCCTGAACTTGCCACTTCCTGTATGCCCTCTCTAAACAGACCACGAAAATCAGGGCTGCTCCGCCCCCATCACCGTGGTCTAAATTGCGTCCCTGCATCATACGTATCTGTCCTCTCTGTTCCCCCCCCCCTCCTTCCTGCCTGTCATCATAAAATCAAAAAATGTTCACTGCCAGCCTCTCTATTAGAGGCTAGCATAGCACACTACGTCATTCGTTTTCAAAAACGAGCGTTCTAAATACCTAATATGAGCTGTCTTCAGGCCGGTCACGTGACTCGTGGCCGCTTTCCAGCTCCGATGCATGGCTTCTGCTGGAGGAGCTGAGCGGCCACGCGATCTCCCCGGCTGACGTCAGAGGGAGATCACGGGCCCTTCCCGCAGAAGACATCCGTCGGAGCTGGAAAGCGGACGCGAGTCACGTGACCGGCCTGAAGACAGCTCAAATTAGGTATTTAGAATGCTCGTGAGGTTTGAAGAAAGACCTGGTGACTTATCTTGTAAAAAAAAAAAAAAAAAAAATCCAACAGGAAAATTCTATGGAAAAAAGGATTTCATGCGTATTACATGGGGTGCCTTTTTTTTTTTTTTTAACCTAAACAGATATTTATTAGAGGGTGTCTCTATGAGCCTCTACAGAGGATGCTGGAATACCAGCACTGCCTGCAGGCATGTTGGCAGCCTGTGTACGATTGGCACACCCAGGGCTGCTGATAAGGCAGTACAGCCAGCCCTCTTGTACTGGGCCCAGGCCCCATCAGTTCAAAAAAGGGGGGGCATGAAGGACGGCTGTACTGTCTTATTGCAGGTACCAATCCTCTTCTGCCTCCCCCCCCCCCCCGGGCAATGCTGCCAGCTTCTCCCTCTGGCTGCACTTCGGGGGAATGGTTTTAGCACATGCACCCCACCTCTTCTGTCTGGGCCCCCTGTGTGCCCCTTTACCCCGCAGTGCTTCCCCCCCCCTCCTCTCCTGCCGGAAGCTGCTGTGGGCACACAGGGGGATTTTTCAGGATCGATAAAGAGCAGGGGGAAGAGGACGGTAAATATATAATTTATTGAACCCTTCCGTTCCTGAATGAACACAGTGAGTTATTGGTACCGATCACTCCTGTGTCCATTCATCACTGAAGCATAGTAAACTGCATTTACTATGCTTCAGCTTGTGAATGAGCAAGAAGCTTCAGAGTGCTTCCAATTCATTCATCTTTGCAACTGAGGCCACAGCGAAAGTGACTGATAAATCGATGTCCTCAGTCCCTTCTGACCGGGGGGGGGGGACCCTGTCAGGTAGGCTGTATGGGGCCCCATGATTTCTAACAGAAGCCCTGGGCACACCCAACTCGAATAGGAAGGACTCACTTACCTGCCTGTTATTATTATCAGATCTAGGGATGTTCCCAAAAGTTTACTAAAGTGGAAGAGCTCAGCTTTGCTCATGAAGCTATAGTGTTATTACTATTATAACTTTTTTAAATAAAGTTATTTTGCAACTGAAATAAATAGTTTTTTTTTTTTTCAGCTTCTCTGTGACTCTGAAAATATAAAAAAAAATACTGTATATGAAACAAAAAGTTTAAATATTATAGTTAGATATAAAAGACATTTGAAAAATCAACAGGCAAATAATAGTTGAGAGAGTTCATCTGGGATGATTATAATAAACGAAGGGTAATGAGGGGGTTACATAGGAAAAAACTTTATTAAAAAAAAAATGTGGTTGCTTTAACTGACATCATATGTGATCTCCGTTCTTTATTCTGCAGTATATTACCAAAAGTATTGGGACGCCTGCCTTTACACGCTAGAAAAAAAAATTGTTTTGTTTCGTTATTTACATACATTCGTTTAGTTAAATTCATTTTCGGAATTAGTTTTGTTTATTCGTTCTAGAATCGATTCAAATTTTTCTAATTGGAATAGTTTTTGAATTTCCAAAAAGAGTAAAATAGAGTATAAAATAAAGGAACAGAATAGAAAAAAATAGAATAGAACAGAAAATAAAAGAATAGAATATAATAGAGTCAAACAGAACAAAATAGGATAGAAAATAAAAGAACAGAATAGAATGGAATTGAATAGAATAGAAAGGAATAGATTGGAATAAAAAAAGAATAGAATAAAATAGAAAGATTATTACCATCTTCTGAAATTCGAATAGAATAGAAAAGAATAGAATTAAAAAAACAAAAGAATAGAATAGAAGTAATATAACCATTTTACAAAATTCAAATAGAATCAATTCGAATTTGAATAGAATAGAAAAGAATAGAGTAGAATAGAAAATGACACAATAGCATAGAAAAAAACAACAAAATAGAATAGAATGAATATAACCATCATCCTATTCTAATCTATTCTTTTCTATTCTTTTCAAATTCAATTCAATTGATTCTATTTGAATTTTGTGAAATTGTTAAATTCTTTCTATTCTAATCTATTTTATTGTTTTTTTAATTACACTCGTTTTTATTTGTTTATTCTATTCTATTCTTTTCTATTCTATTATTTTTTTTCTATTCTATTCTTTTCTATTCAAATGTATTCTATTCTAAGATGGTTATATTCTTTCTATTCTATTATATTCAGTTGTTTTTTCTCTACACTATTCTGTTATTTTCAATTCTATTCTAATCTATTCTTCTCTATTCTATTCAAATTCGAATTGATTCTATTTGATTTTTGGGAAATGGTTATATTCATTCTATTCTATTTTTTTTAAATTCAATTCTTTTCTATTCTAGTCTATTCTATTCTTTTTTTCTATTCTATTCTTTTCTATTCTATTATTTTCTTATGTATTCAAATTCATATTTATTCTATTAGAAATTCGAATTTCAGAAGATGGTTATATTCTATGTTATTCTATTCTACTTGTTTCTATTATATTGTAGTCTATTCTGATCTTATATTTTCTATTCTATTTTGTTCTGTTTTACTCTATTATATTCTATTCGTTTATTTTCTGTTATATTCTTTTCTAGTCTATTTTTTTTTCTATTCTATTCCTTTTTTTTTCCTATTTTATTTTAGCCTCTTTGGAAATGGAAAAACTAGTTGAATTCAAAACCTTTCAAATTTAGAAACTATTTGAATTCGAAAACTTAGGAGTGTGTCTATGGAAATGTTTGACAATTATTCCAGAAGTAGATTTGTAAGGTCAGGCATGTTGGACGAGAAGGCTTGGCGCGCAGTCTCCGCTATAATTCATCCCAAAGGTGTTCTAGTGAGTTGAGGTCAGGACTCTGTGCAGGTCAGTCAAGTTCCTCCACCATAACTCGCTCATAAACCCCCTTCCTAACCAGACCAATTTTCAGCTTTCTCACTTTCTTTTGAATGACAATTACTCAGTCATACAACACTGTACCCATATGAAATTTTTGTCCTTTTTTCACATAAATAGAACTTTCTTTTGGTGGTATTTAATCGCCACTGGGTTTTTTATTTTTTTGCGCTATAAATGAAAAAAGAAAGAAAAAAGAAAATTTTGTTACAAAATGCATTTTTCTGTTTTAAAATTTTGCAAATTAGTAATTTTTCTTCATAAATTTTGGACAAAATTTATAAAGCTGCATATCTTTGGGAAAAAATAACCTAAATCGGTATATATTATTTGGTCTTTGTGAAAGTTATAGAGTCCACAAACTATGGTGCCAATCATTAAAAATTGATCACACCTGAAGTACTGGTGACCTATCTCATTTCTTGAGGCCCTGAAATGTCAGGAAAGTACAAATACCCCCCAAATGACCCCTTTTTTGGAAAGTAGACAATCCAAAGTATTTAGTAAGAGGCGTGGTGAGTTTTTTGAAGTCGTACATTTTTCCCACAATTCTTTAAAATGAAGATTATTTTTTTCTTTTTTACAAAATTGTCATATTAACAGGTTATTTCACACCTCAAAATACATTCTGCTACTCTTCCTGAGTACGACGATACCACATGTGTGAGACTTTTACACAGCTTAGCCACATACAGAGGCCCAACATCCAAGGAGCACCTTCAGGCGTTCTAGGGACATACATTTCAAATCTAATTTGACTACCTATTACACTTTTGGGAGGCACTTTAGTGGCATGGAATTGGCACGGATGAGTACTGATGTGGCATGGATGTGGCACTAGGGTTGCCACCTAATCCCTTTAAACACAAACACATATTAATTACACAGGTTCTGTGGGTGATTAAGGTGGTAATTAAACTCACTTAGGGCCTTATCTGTATTCAATTAGCCAAAGAATCTGTGTAATTAATATGTGTTCGGGTTTAAAGGGATGAGGTTGAAGCTCTGTGTGGCACGGATGACCACTGATGTGGAATGAATATGGCATGGATGAGCACTGATGCGGCATGGATGTGGCATGAATGAGTACTGATGTGGCATGGATGTGGCACAGATGATCAATGATGTGACGCAGATTAGCACTGATGTGGCATGGATGTGGCACGGATGAGCACTAATGTGGCATGGATGTAGCACGGATGAGTACTGATGTGGCATGGATGTGGCACGGATGAGTACTGATGTGGCATGGATGTGGCATGGATGAGCACTGATGTGGCACGGATGAGTACTGACGTGGCATGTTTATGGCACGGATGAGGTGGAAGCTCTATGTGGCATGGATGATCACTGATGTGGCACGGATGAGCACTAATGTGGCATGGATGTAGCATGAATGAGTACTGATGTGGCATGGATGTGGCACGGATGAGCACTGATGTGGCATGGATGTGGCACAGATGATCAATGATGTGACACAGATTAGCACTGATGTGGCATGGATGTGGCACAGATGATCAATGATGTGACACAGATTAGCACTGATGTGGCATGGATGTGGCACGGATGAGCACTAATGTGGCATGGATGTAGCATGGATGAGTACTGATGTGGCATGGATGTGGCACGGATGAGCACTGATGTGGCATGGATGAGTACTGACGTGGCATGGATGTGGCATGGATGAGGTGGAAGCTCTATGTGGCATGGATGTGGCACGGATGAGCACTAATGTGGCATGTATGTGGTATAGATGTGGCACAGATGATCACTGATGTGGCACGGATGAGCACTGATGTGGCACAGATGAGTACTGACGTGGCATGTATGTGGCATGGATGAGGTGGAAGCTCTATGTGGCATGGATGTGGCACGGATGAGCACTAATGTGGCATGGATGTAGCATGAATGAGTACTGATGTGGCATGGATGTAGCATGAATGAGTACTGATGTGGCATGGATGTGGCACGGATGAGCACTGACGTGACATGTATGTGGTATAGATGTGGCACGGATGATCACTGATGTGGCACGGATGAGCACTGATGTGGCACAGATGAGTACTGACATGGCATGTATGTGGTATAGATGTGGCACGGATGATCACTGATGTGGCATGGATGAGCATGAATGAGCCATGGATGAAACATGAATGAAGATGGATGAGCTATGAATGGGCACAGATCAACGCTGTGGGCACTTCAGATCCCGCCCACAAGCATTGCTGCACCCGCTCCCTCCTCTCCTCACAAGCTGTATCGATTGGTGTGAGGAGAGGGGAGGAGCTGTACCGGACATGCTCCGGTTTGTTGACAACTGATCGCTCCGTCATCAGATGGAGCTATGATAATGTGATTGTCATTGGCCCTTTACCACGATCCATGACGCACTGGGTCCCATGAACCCAGCAAGCAACGGACAGTCTTATTTTATCTCCTGTCTGATCAATGTTTATAAACAATATTACTTTGTATCTCTTCATCTCCCATCTGATCAATGTTTATAAACAATGTTACTTTGTATCTCTCTATCTCCCGTCTGATCAATGTTTATAAACAATATTACTTTGTATCTCTTCATCTCCCATCTGATCAATGTTTATAAACAATGTTACTTTGTATCTCTTCATCTCCCATCTGATCAATGTTTATAAACAATGTTACTTTGTATCTCTTCATCTCCCATCTGATCAATGTTTATAAACAATGTTACTTTGTATCTCTCTATCTCTTGTCTGATCAATGTTTATAAACAATGTTATTTTGTATCTCTCTATGTCCTGTCTGATCAATGTTTATAAACAATGTTACTTTGTATCTCTTCATCTCCCATCTGATCAATGTTTATAAACAATGTTACTTTGTATCTCTTCATCTCCCATCTGATCAATGTTTATAAACAATGTTACTTTGTATCTCTTCATCTCCCATCTGATCAGTGTTTATAAACAATGTTTCTGACAATCTTGATTGACAGCAACTTTGATAGATAGATATGAGCTAGCTAACAGATCAGTACTAGACCCTAAACTGTTTCAGTGATATATTTCGGTCAGAAGAAGACTCCCCCCGGTGTCCAGGCATAGCTATGTCTCTGGGCAGAGCCCAATCTCTTTATCATGTGGCTGCACTCTGTCATGCCGCCAGTGCGCTCTCTGCAGTCAGGATAATGGCATCTCTCAGGGTGACGAGGTGCAGAGATCGGACAGGATCCCCATCTCGTGTCATCCTCAATGGCTGAGCAGCGAGGAACGTGTGACCTCAGGCAGACAGCCACCACCAGATGTGTGATAGTGTATTGCATTCCTAGGGGCCCCGGGCTCTACAGACCACTACATAATTCCAGATGACAGTCACTCTGCATGTAACCTCTTCACTGCCAGCTCACCAGCATGCCAACACTGCACACCGACTGTGCCCAGACATCTACAATGCCAGCCTACCCCCATCTCATGTTTAGTGTAGAGTCGGGGAGGCTTAGACCCTCTGTCAGGTTTTTCTCTGGTGCAGAGACTGATGTGACTAGCTCAGTGTTCTCTGTACAGCTCTGCGGTATATGTCAGAGCTATACACACTCACCCGCCACTTTATTAGGTACACCTCGCTAGTCCCGGGTTGGACCCCCTATTTTGCCTTCATTCTTGGTGGAATAGACACAACAAGGTGTTGGAAACATTCCTCAGAGATTTTGCTCCATAGTGACATCATAACATCACACAGTTGCTGCAGATTTGTCATCTGCACATCCATGATGAGAATCTCCCGTTCCACCACATCCCAGAGGTGCTCTATTGGATGAGATGTGGTGAGTGTGGAGGACATTGGAGTACAGGGACCTCATTGTCCAGTGGTGAGATGATGGGAGCTTTGTGACATGGTGCAATTATCCTGCTGGAAGGAGCCATCAGAAGATGAGGACACTGTAGTCATAAATGGATGGACATGGTCAGCAACAATACTCAGGTAGGCCGTGAGGTTTAAATGATGATCAATTGGTACTAAGGGGACCAAGTCGTCTTCACCACATCAAGATGTCTAAATGCATTGAGATGCTGTCATGTGATTGGCTGATTAGCATTTTGCGTTACCAAGAAATTGAACAGGTGTACCTAATAGAGTGGCCGGTGAGTGCAAATGTATAATAATATTAGTATGTGACTGTGGGGGGGACATTAGAGCACCCCTCAAAATTTCTACTCGCATTTTGCGAGTGGATAATGATTTCTGGAGACCATGGGCTGCCTTGGAGGAGGGGGGGGGGTTGAGCACCGCCAGCAGGCGGGGTTGATTGGGAGCCGCTCTCCCTGCGATCGCCGAGAGGAAGAGGCAAGCCGGCCGGATCATCAGAGAGCGGGGATTGCCCACTGTAATAGCTTTTATTAGAACTGTCGGGGGTTCTTGGAGCTCACCGTCACATAGTCCCGCCTCCTGGCCCGGAGTCTTTGATAGAACACCGGTCCATTGCAGGACGTGTGACATCATCAAACGCGCCGGGCCAGGAGGCGGGGCTACGTGATGTGAGCTCCCAGGACACCGGGCAATTCAAATGAAAGCTATTACAGCGGGCAATCCCCGCTCTCTGATGATCCGGCCGGCTCCCCTCTTCCTCTGCACAAGTGAGGCTGTATTGACGGGTACTGGTTATGCTGCATTGATGGGCACTGGTCACACTGCATTGATGGGCACTGGTGAGGCTGCATTGATTGGAACTAGTTATGCTGCATTGATGGGCACGGGTCACGCTGTATTGATGGGCACTGGTTATGCTGCATTGATTGGAACTGGTTATTCTGCATTGATGGGTACAGGTCACGCTGCATTGATGGGCACTGGTTATGCTGCATTGATTGGAACTGGTTATGCTGCATTGATGGGCACGGGTCACGCTGCATTGATGGGCACGGGTCACGCTGCATTGATGGGCACAGGACACGCTGCATTGATGGGCACTGGTGAGGCTGCATTGATGGGCACAGGTCACGCTGTATTGATGGGCACTGGTCACACTGCATTGATGGGCACTGGTTATGCTGCATTGATGGGCACGGGTCACGCTGCATTGATGGGCACGGGTCACGCTGCATTGATGGGCACTGGTGAGGCTGCATTGATGGGCACTGGTGAGGCTGCATTGATGGGCACAGGTCACGCTGTATTGATGGGCACTGGTTATGCTGCATTGATTGGAACTGGTTATTCTGCATTGATGGGTACAGGTCACGCTGCATTGATGGGCACTGGTTATGCTGCATTGATTGGAATTGGTTATGCTGCATTGATGGGCACGGGTCACGCTGCATTGATGGACACAGGTCACGCTGCATTGATGGGCACTGGTGAGGCTGCATTGATGGGCACAGGTCACGCTGTATTGATGGGCACTGGTTATGCTGCATTGATTGGAACTGGTTATGCTGCATTGATGGGCACGGGTCACGCTGCATTGATGGGCACGGGTCACGCTGCATTGATGGGCACTGGTGAGGCTGCATTGATGGGCACTGGTGAGGCTGCATTGATGGGCACTGATAAAGTTGTTGTTAATATTTATTTTTGCAACTTAGTTCCGCATAAAACATTTAAGTGTCATTTCATGAAATGATTTATGAGGGCGTGCTTAGGGGTGGGATTAGGGGCGGGGAATGGTAAGGTATGTAAATGTATAATAGATGTATAATCCACACCTAACAACAGTATTTTCATTTTTTCCATCAGTTCATCCCCCACAGTTATTACCTTTTGTTCCACCTGACCCTCCCTTCTAGATTGTAAGCTCTAACGAGCAGGGCCCTCTGATCCCTCCTGTATGGATTTGTATTGTATTTGTACTGTCTGCCCTCAAGTTGTAAAGCGCTGCGCAAACTGTTGGCGCTATATAAATACTGTATAATAATAATAATAATAGTATGTGACTGGGGGAGGGGACATTAAAGTGTAAGCTCCTCTGGTGCAGACTGATGTGACTGGCTCAGTGTTCTCTGTGCAGCACTGCAGTATATGTCAGAGCTATATACAGTCAGGCCCCAAAGTCGTGCGATTTTGGAGCAGTACTACTTTGTATGACTTTGCCACAACTTTGGCATTAACCGTTCTCAGCTTGTGCTTACAAAGTCGTACTGAAATCATGTCTATATTCTTCAGGTAGGGTTTGCATGCTACTTTAGGGTTTATCATTGAGGTCTATGGACAGCAACTCACATGGAAGTTGGACCAAAGTGGTGCAGGGACTATTTTGAAGTTGGCATGACTTAAAGTCGTGCCAATATGAATGGTAGTCATTGAAAATCATGGAGAATGACTTGTCATGCGATTTTGCAGTACAGAAACCTGGGACAAGTCGTATAAGTGTGAAAGGGGCCTAAATGTATAATAATAATAGAGTGTGACTGTGGGTGGACATTAGAGTGTAAGCTCCTCTGGTACAGAGACTGATGTGACTGGCTGAATGTTCTCTGTACAGCACTATGGTATATGTCAGAGCTATATAAATGTATAATAATAATAATAATAGAGTGTGACTGTGGGGGGACATTAGAGTGTAAGCTCCTCTGGTTCAGAGACTGATGTGATTGGCCCAGTGTTCTCTGTAGAGCACTATGGTATATGTCAGAGCTATATAAATGTATTATAATAATAGTGTTTGCCTGGGGGGGGGGGGGGGGGGGGCATTAGACTGTAAGCTCCTCTGGTGCAGACTGATGTGACTGGCTCAGTGTTCTCTGTACAGCACTATGGTATATGCCAGAACTATATAAATGTATAATAATAGTGTTTGCCGGGGGGGGGGGGGGGGGGCATTAGAGTGTAAGCTCCTCTCGTGCAGACTGATTTGATTGGCCCAGTGTTCTCTGTATAGCACTATGGTATATGTCAGAGCTATATAAATGTATTATAATAATAGTGTTTGCCTGGGGGGGGGGGGCATTAGAGTGTAAGCTCCTCTGGTGCAGACTGATGTGACGGGCTCAGTGTTCTCTGCGCAGCACTATGGTATATGTCAGAGCTATACAAATGTGTATTAATATTATCCCTACATTGTGGAAGATTTCACGCTATAGCGGTGACATTGACAGAGCGCGGTAGCGGTCACGGTGTGGAATTGGCAGTAATTGGCATTGATAGGGGTGGTGGTGGAGCGGTGCCCGCTGTAATCCGATAATTGGTGGCGGGAGATGGATGTGCACCTGTCTCCGGACATTAGCGCTCCGTGTGATGTGGTTGGGACTGGCAGTCGGCGGTTTGTAGTAATGAGGGTCTGCGGGGATGGGTGGTCACATGACCCGGCACTTTCATTCATTCACCAAATTGAAGGTCGTGTAGAGGTGAGCGAGGGTGCCGGTGAGTGACAGACACCTTCCCGCGACCTTAACGCCGCGCTTACATCACCGCCGAGTATAGACACAGGCAGACGCGGTGCGTGCAGCGGATGGGTGCAATACTCTGCAAAACCTTCACTTCGCTGTCTTCTCCAGGCAACAATAGAAAACCTGTGTGAAAAGCCTCAGATAGAAGCTCTCGCCAGCCTGCTGCCCCACCATATATACTTGTATTATCATTATTATTTGTATAATAGCTCAACCCCCTGATCCTGTAGCTGAATCATTGTTTCTGCCGGACATCTGCACAGAGCTTGAGCTCAAATAATCAGCATCCCCCGCAACGTCAGCAACTGGACTGACAGCTCAGGTGAGTCGGTAGAAAAGCAAACATAGTGATGCAGATTTTGCTGAGGCTGTGTAAAAAAAAAAACGTAAAATTCATGAATCGCAATTGCCAAACCAAAACCATCCACACACGTCACAATCTGATTGCACGATTTCCTTTGGACCTGCCAGGATTCATGTTTGGATTGGCTGGACTGTCAACAGATATCATTTTTATCATGTGAGGCTCAGAAAGCTCAAAGTAATGTGTCAGGTATTTATTACCCCCTCACAGATCACAGGACTCCTCCTGACAATGTCTTCTTCTGCTTTTCTCTCCAGAAGGACGGCGCCGTCTTTGCTCAGGCATCATCCAGGGTCACCATCTACATCCTGGACTAGAAATGACGGCTCAATCATGTGCATCCTGTGCAGATCTTCAAAGCAGCGCCATGCTGCAGTCTGTCAACTTGTGATGAGATGTTTATAAACAATGTTACTTTGTATCTATCTCCTGTCTGATCAATGTTTATAAACAATGTTACTTTTTTACTGTTTGTCTTTATCTCCCGTCTGATCAATGTTTATAAACAATGTTACTTTGTATTATTATTATTATTATTATTATTATTATTATTATACAGGATTTATATAACTCCAACAGTCCTACTGTATACAATACACTTTAATGCAGTAGGAATCAGAGGGCCCTGCTACTTAGAGCTTACAATCTAGGATCTCTCTATCGCTCGTCTGATCAATGTTTATAAACAATGTTACTTTGTATTTCTCTGTCTCCCGTCTGATCGATGTTTATAAACAATGTTACTTTGTATCTCTCTATCTCCCATCTGATCAATGTTTATAAACAATGTTACTTTGTATCTCTCTATCTCCCGTCTGATCAATGTTTATAAACAATGTTACTTTGTATCTCTTTATCTCCCGTCTGATCGATGTTTATAAACAATGTTACTTTGTATCTCTCTATCTCCCGTCTGATCAATGTTTATAAACAATGTTACTTTGTATCTCTCTATCTCCCGTCTGATCAATGTTTATAAACAATGTTACTTTGTATCTCTCTATCTCCCGTCTGATCAATGTTTATAAACAATGTTACTTTGTATCTCTCTATCTCCCGTCTGATCAATGTTTATAAACAATGTTACTTTGTATCTCTCTATCTCCCGTCTGATCAATGTTTATAAACAATGTAACTTTGTATCTCTTTATCTCCTGTCTGATCAATGTTTATAAACAATGTTACTTTGTATTATTATTATTATACAGGATTTATATAACTCCAACAGTCCTACTGTATACAATACACTTTAATGCAGTAGGAATCAGAGGGCCCTGCTACTTAGAGCTTACAATCTACGATCTCTCTATCGCTCGTCTGATCAATGTTTATAAACAATGTTACTTTGTATCTCTTTATCTCCCGTCTGATCAATGTTTATAAACAATGTTACTTTGTATCTCTCTATCTCCCGTCTGATCAATGTTTATAAACAATGTTACTTTGTATCTCTCTCTCTCCCGTCTGATCAATGTTTATAAACAATGTTACTTTGTATTTCTCTGTCTCCCGTCTGATCGATGTTTATAAACAATGTAACTTTGTATCTCTCTATCTCCTGTCTGATCAATGTTTATAAACAATGTTACTTTGTATCTCTCTATCTCCTGTTTATAAACAATGTTACTTTTTTTTACTGTTTCTCTCTATCTCCCATCTGATCAATGTTTATAAACAATGTTACTTTTTTTTACTGTTTCTCTCTATCTCCTATCTGATCAATGTTTATAAACAATGTTTCTTTGTATCTCTCTATCTCCTGTCCGATCAATGGGGACAGAAGGACAGGATGTACTACATACATCCTGTGTACTTCAATGAGGAAAATTGCAAAAGGGGGTGCCCCGGGGTTTTTTATGGGCAAAGGGTAATAACCAGAAAAGGGAGTAACAAGCGTATAAAATATACAAAATGTATTGAGTACAAAGCAGTAATATAATTGGTACATAAGGTATATTAACCTAAAAAACAATTTAGTCAGACGGATAGTTACATAACAGCTAGATTCCGAGACACACAGCTGACCTCATAGTGGGAGGCCAAGCGATGTGCATGTATATAGGAGTCCCAACACGTTTCGGAACATAGATATGAACAATCAATTCCTTCTTCAGGGACTGATTTGAAACAAGCAGTTTCTTGTAGTATAACTGTCTGATGTGAAGTACACATCGTGGGGTTCACACAAAGGAGGGGCTTCCATCTCTAAACTGCTCCATCGCACAGTGGAATGCTCTAGAATTTGGCTGGGGGGGGGGGGGGGGCTGAGTATGTGTACTTCAATGAGGTTGGGTTCACACCTATGCGAATTGGATGCGGTTTTTCAATTCCCATAGCAGAAGAACATGACCGGTTCTCTATGGAGCCGGTTCACATGTTTCCGGGGGGCGGCTGCGGAGCGCACTGCACAGAAACGCTGTGCGTCTTTGGCCGAATTCAGGCAAAGGTTCTGCCCCAAATTGTCCCTGAAACGGAGAACAGGGACGGACAGCGTTGCTGTGCGATCCACGGCCGGGTTAGCTGTGAAGCGAGCCTAAAGCCTCGTACACACGATCGGATTTTCCGATGGGAAATGTGTGATGACAGGTTGTTGGCGGACAATCCGATCTTTTGTACGCTCCATCGACTATTGTTGTCGGATTTTCCGCGGACAAATGTTGGACGGCAGGCTTTAAAATTCTCCGCGGACAACGGTCTGTTGTCGGATTTCCGTCGGACAAAAGTCCAAAGTACAAACACGCATGCTCGGAAGCAAGGACGAGCCGGAAGCGGTCGGTCTTGTAAACTAGCGTTCGTAATGGAGAATTAACATTCGTGACGCGGCAAATTATGAAATCTGGAAATGCAGCACACAATTCTCTTCTTCTTTATGGGATAATAATGAAGCTGCTTTGCTGGTGATACTGATGGAGTTATTGCAAACGAATTTTCAAAGGCTTTTTTTTTCTAGTGATATCAAGAATAATATTATTAAAGCGGAGTTCCACCCAAAAATAGAACTTCCGCTTTAAGGGAGGTGACCCCCTGGCATGTCATTTTTTTTTTGGGGGGGGGGGGAGCAGATACCCTAATTTTAGAGGGTTCCAGCTCCCGGCGCATCGGGGCACCAGAAGGGAGATCACCTCTCCCCCCCTCCCTCTCGGCAATCATCTGGGACACCTGGCAAGTTACCACAACACAATTATCCCATGGTTTATAAGATCAAATATACAACTATGTTGGTGTCCCTTGTCAGTTTTACATTGTATTTTTTTTAAATGTAACTGCCTACTCCCAAATTGTCATTTGTAAGTAAAACACATAGCCAAGTAATGTTCTCCACAATTTTTTTTATTGTGCATTAAAAAAATAAAATAAAAGCCTCATGCATGTGTCCTGCTTCTTAATATAGGGGGTCAACAATGCCAAGAGTTGGTGAAAGTAGGGATCCGTCATCCTGAGATAATTCCGAAAATCATCCGGATTATTCTCCTGGAGCTCCCCCAGCAAAGGCATATGACAGAATTGGTCACCATTAATTAAGCAACCAATTTTTGGTCCAAGAAATCCTCCTCCTTCTGTTCCTGGACTGGACCTGGGTCAAAGCAATAACTCCAAGGCCAAAAATAAATAACACGTTATCTCCTCCTCCTGTTCCTGGACTGGACTTGGGTCAAAGCAATAACTCCAAGGCCAAAAATAAATAACACGTTATCTCCTCCTCCTGTTCCTGGACTGGACTTGGGTCAAATCATCCGGATTATTCTCCTGGAGCTCCCGCAGCAAAGGCATATGACATAATTGGTCACCATTAATTAAGCAACCAATTTTTGGTCCAAGAAATCCTCCTCCTTCTGTTCCTGGATTGGACTTGGGTCAAAGCAGTAACTCCAAGGCCAAAAATAAATAACACGTTATCTCCTCCTCCTGTTCCTGGACTGGACTTGGGTCAAATCATCCGGATTATTCTCCTGGAGCTCCCGCAGCAAAGGCATATGACATAATTGGTCACCATTAATTAAGCAACCAATTTTTGGTCCAAGAAATCCTCCTCCTTCTGTTCCTGGATTGGACTTGGGTCAAAGCAATAACTCCAAGGCCAAAAATAAATAACACGTTATCTCCTCCTCCTGTTCCTGGACTGGACTTGGGTCAAAGCAAGAACTCCAAGGCCAAAAATAAATAACACGTTATCTCCTCCTCCTGTACCTGGACTGGACTTGGGTCAAAGCAAGAACTCCAAGGCCAAAAATAAATAACACGTTATCTCCTCCTCCTGTACCTGGACTGGACTTGGGTCAAAGCAATAACTCCAAGGCCAAAAATAAATAACACGTTATCTCCTCCTCCTGTACCTGGACTGGACTTGGGTCAAAGCAATAACTCCAAGGCCAAAAATAAATAACACGTTATCTCCTCCTCCTGTACCTGGACTGGACTTGGGTCAAAGCAATAACTCCAAGGCCAAAAATAAATAGCACGTTATCTCCTCCTCCTGTACCTGGACTGGACTTGGGTCAAAGCAATAACTCCAAGGCCAAAAATAAATAACACGTTATCTCCTCCTTCTGTACCTGGACTGGACTTGGGTCAAAGCAATAACTCCAAGGCCAAAAATAAATAACACATTATCTCCTCCTCCTGTACCTGGACTGGACTTGGGTCAAAGCAATAACTCCAAGGCCAAAAATAAATAAAACGTTATCTCCTCCTCCTGTTCCTGGACTGGACTTGGGTCAAAGCAATAACTCCAAGGCCAAAAATAAATAACACGTTATCTCCTCCTCCTGTTCCTGGACAGGACTTGGGTCAAATCATCCGGATTATTCTCCTGGAGCTCCCGCAGCAAAGGCATATGACATAATTGGTCACCATTAATTAAGCAACCAATTTTTGGTCCAAGAAATCCTCCTCCTTCTGTTCCTGGATTGGACTTGGGTCAAAGCAATAACTCCAAGGCCAAAAATAAATAAAACGTTATCTCCTCCTCCTGTTCCTAGACTGGACTTGGGTCAAAGCAATAACTCCAAGGCCAAAAATAAATAACACATTATCTCCTCCTCCTCTTCCTGGACTGGACTTGGGTCAAAGCAATAACTCCAAGGCCAAAAATAAATAACACGTTATCTCCTCCTCCTGTTCCTGGACTGGACTTGGGTCAAAGCAATAACTCCAAGGCCAAAAATAAATAACACGTTATCTCCTCCTCCTGTTCCTGGACTGGACTTGGGTCAAATCATCCGGATTATTCTCCTGGAGCTCCCGCAGCAAAGGCATATGACATAATTGGTCACCATTAATTAAGCAACCAATTTTTGGTCCAAGAAATCCTCCTCCTTCTGTTCCTGGATTGGACTTGGGTCAAAGCAGTAACTCCAAGGCCAAAAATAAATAACACGTTATCTCCTCCTCCTGTTCCTGGACTGGACTTGGGTCAAATCATCCGGATTATTCTCCTGGAGCTCCCGCAGCAAAGGCATATGACATAATTGGTCACCATTAATTAAGCAACCAATTTTTGGTCCAAGAAATCCTCCTCCTTCTGTTCCTGGATTGGACTTGGGTCAAAGCAATAACTCCAAGGCCAAAAATAAATAACACGTTATCTCCTCCTCCTGTTCCTGGACTGGACTTGGGTCAAAGCAAGAACTCCAAGGCCAAAAATAAATAACACGTTATCTCCTCCTCCTGTACCTGGACTGGACTTGGGTCAAAGCAAGAACTCCAAGGCCAAAAATAAATAACACGTTATCTCCTCCTCCTGTACCTGGACTGGACTTGGGTCAAAGCAATAACTCCAAGGCCAAAAATAAATAACACGTTATCTCCTCCTCCTGTACCTGGACTGGACTTGGGTCAAAGCAATAACTCCAAGGCCAAAAATAAATAACACGTTATCTCCTCCTCCTGTACCTGGACTGGACTTGGGTCAAAGCAATAACTCCAAGGCCAAAAATAAATAGCACGTTATCTCCTCCTCCTGTACCTGGACTGGACTTGGGTCAAAGCAATAACTCCAAGGCCAAAAATAAATAACACGTTATCTCCTCCTTCTGTACCTGGACTGGACTTGGGTCAAAGCAATAACTCCAAGGCCAAAAATAAATAACACATTATCTCCTCCTCCTGTACCTGGACTGGACTTGGGTCAAAGCAATAACTCCAAGGCCAAAAATAAATAAAACGTTATCTCCTCCTCCTGTTCCTAGACTGGACTTGGGTCAAAGCAATAACTCCAAGGCCAAAAATAAATAACACATTATCTCCTCCTCCTCTTCCTGGACTGGACTTGGGTCAAAGCAATAACTCCAAGGCCAAAAATAAATAACACGTTATCTCCTCCTCCTGTTCCTAGACTGGACTTGGGTCAAAGCAATAACTCCAAGGCCAAAAATAAATAACACATTATCTCCTCCTCCTCTTCCTGGACTGGACTTGGGTCAAAGCAATAACTCCAAGGCCAAAAATAAATAACACGTTATCTCCTCCTCCTGTTCCTGGACTGGACTTGGGTCAAAGCAATAACTCCAAGGCCAATAATAAATAACACGTTATCTCCTCCGATTCCGAAACATGGCTGGTTGACGAACGGCCGTTCAGAAACAAACTGAAAAGCACGAAATGAAAAGCGCAAAATAAAAAGTGATAAATGAAAAGCGCGAATCAACACTCAACAAACTTCTACTAACACGAAATTAGCAGAAGGAGCCTAAAGGGTAGCGCTAAAGAGCTGAAGAACAACGTAGTACGTCACTACATTCGTGTTTGTTGGCCGAAAAATTCCTTGCCGTTTGTATGTAAGACAAAATCCAGGCACACGCCTTCGGACAAAAGTCCGAGGTTTTGTCTGCGGAAAATCCGATCGTGTGTACGAGGCTTTAGGGTTTCACAACTGAACTGGTTAAGTAGATTCTATTACTAAATTCTTAAACATTATAAGTTGGAGGTTTTTTTACTTGCTCGATTATATAATATTCATATCTCACTGCTGTTCTCTGCAGGGTCGTATTAGACCTCCACAGAGAGACCTCTGCTTCCACACAGAGGGCAACAATCCTTCTCTGGGGAGAGGCTTTTCTGATCAGACTGTGGCTGCTTTAAGGGTGGAAAACAAACAGCTATTATTTCCGTGCACCTGGAATGTATTCAGCCGATTTACGCTCACTCCGTATTTTAAAACTGCAAATACTCATTACGAAAGAATTCTCAGAATCCTGATCGTTCCTAATTCACCACAATCATTCTTTTCTGTGGCGATGATACGAAAAGCCCTTAAAGTGCCAAGAAAGAGACTGGCGCATTACTAATAAAAGGACGGCGAGGAGGTTACGCGGTGGTTGTTTGTTACCCTTCCGCACGCGGGGCTCGCACGGAACATGTGACGATACTTCTAAGCGCTCGTCTCCAGCTAGCGGCCCAGCTGGCAGGCTCTGCGCGGCGGCTGGCAGGGAACAGAACAGACAGAAAATTACCTGTGGGTGACAGACGGAAACAAATCACAACTCCGATGACGGCACAACTGGCTCTCAGTAAGTGGCTTTAATTGTACAATTATGGGGCTGATTGGTGTAACACCTGAGACATCACACGTGGAGTACGTCCCCGCCAAGCACACATAATGCTTGTGTTCTCCAAGAATCAGACTCCCCATACTGATCAACCCTTCCAGAATCCTTTCTGTCTGTCCTTGTTCTACACAGTGGGGGGGGAATAATGATTTTTTGTGTGTTTACCCACTTACAAAGAAACGAAGGGTGCATCATTTTTATCATAGGTGTACTTTAACCACTTCCGGACCAGACTGCGGCAGGTTGGCTCGGCTGGGCAAATCGACCTTACCTTACGTCGCTTTTCCTTTTGGCCCCCAGGGGCGCCCGCAATGTGTGCCCAGAGGGCACGAGGACCACCGCGCACCCGTGATCGCTCATAACAGAACGAGAACCGGGATCTGTGTGTGTAAACACACAAATCCCTGTTCTTACAGGGGAGAGGAGACAGATTGTGTGTTCCTAATAAATAGGAACTAGACACGTGTAACTAGTTTCGTAACAAATCGAAATTCGGCCGAATTATGCATCTTTCGGACATTCGGATGCATCCGAATGTCTGAATAAAAAAATAACGAATTTCAACTAATACGAAAGAAATTATACCGAATATAACGAATTAATTCGACATGATTCGGTGATTTGTTAAAGATCTAATGAAACAAAAGATCAACGCAAAGTAGATCTTACAGTCCAATCAGCTGATAAATTTTGTGCTGGAGGTTGGATTACTGGCAAAGTGCATTCCTGAGAACTGAGTGGGAAGGGTGTTGTATTGTATTTGAGCAGAGGAGAAGAGATATTGTCATTGTGTGTGTTAATAGCTTCAATAAACAAACGACTTTCCATTCTACGAATATATATACATGCATAATTATCGGATTTCAAATAATACGAAAGAAATTATAGCGAATATAATGAATGAATTCGACATGATTCGGTAATTCTTTAAAGATCTAATGAAACAAAAGCTCAACTCAAAGTAGATCTTACAGTCCAATCAGCTGATTAATCTTGTGCTGGAGGTTGGATTACTGGCAAAGTGCATTCCTGAGAACTGAGTGAGAAGGGTGTTGTATTGTATTTGAGCAGAGGAGAAGAGATATTGTCATTGTGTGTGTTAATAGATTCAATAAACAAACGACTTTCCATTCTACGTATTATTATCGCGAATATATATACATACATAAATATGGAATTTCAAATAATATGAAAGAAATTATAGCTAATATAACGAATGAATTCGACATGATTTGGTAATTCGTTAAAGATCTAATGAAACAAAAGATCAACTCAAAGTAAATCTTATAGTCCAATCAGCTGATTAATTTTGTGCTGGAGGTTGGACTACTGGCAAAGTGCATTCCTGAGAACTGAGTGGGAAGGGTGTTGTATTGTATTTGAGCAGAGGAGAAGAGATATTGTCATTGTGTGTGTTAATAGATTCAATAAAGGACTTTCCAAACTACGAATCATTATCACGAATATATATACATACATAAATATCGAATTTCAACTAATACGAAAGAAATTATAGCAGATATAACGAATGAATTCGACATGATTCAAGATTCAGTATAACGAATATCGACACTCTACGAATAATAATGATTATCTGAAAACGAATTAACGTAACATAACAACTATAACAGAATGAAATTATGTATTTTGCGAACCGAAACTAAACTAAATTTCCCGTTGTGCACAAGTCTAGTAGGAACACCGATCTCTCTCTCCTCCTAGGCCAGCCTTTCTCAACCTTTTAACCCTAGAGGAACCCCCAAAAAATAATTTTCAGGTCATGGGGAACCCTTAATAAAACCAATTTATCAGGGGTCAATAGGAACAATGCCTCTTATACTGGTGGCCAATATGAAGAATGTCCCCACTTAAAGTGGTGCTCAGAATGCCACCCTTAAAGACAGCTAAAAAAATATTTGGTGTCATGCTGCTGGCTTTGCTAAGTGATGCTGAACCTTGATCCCTGTAGGCATCATCAAAAAGGTGGTTCATCAGCCACAGCTCAAGGAACCCCTAGCAACCTCTGGAGAAACCCTGGTTGAAAATGGCTGTCCTAGACAGTCCCATCCCCACTACAGTTAGAACACACACTAGGGAACACAGTAAACCCCTTGATCGCCTCCTAGAGTTAACCCCTTCCCTGCCAGTGACATTTATACAGAAATCAGTGCATTTTTCTAGCACCGATCACTGTATAATTGTCAATGGTCCCAAAAATGTGTCCAATTTGTCCGCCACAATATAGCAGTCCCGATAAAAATCGCAGCTCGCCGCCATTACTGGTAAAAAAAAAGAATTATAATAAAAATGCCTTAAATCTATCCCTGTTTTTTTTGTAGAAGCTATAACTCTTGCGCAAACCAATCAATATACGCTTATTGCGATTTTTTTTTTTTTTTAACAAAAATATGTAGAAGAATACATATCGGCCTAAACTGAGAAAAAATGATTTAAAAAAAAAAAAAAAATGTGGGATATTTATTATAGCAAAAAGTAAAAGATAGTGTTTTTTCTTTTCAAAATTGTTGCTCTTCTTTTGTTTATAGCGCAAAAAATAAAAACCGCAGAGGCGATCAAATACCACCAAAAGAAAGCTCTATTTGTGGGAAAAAAATGACGTTAATTTTGTTTGGGTACAGCATTGCACGACCGCGCAATTGTCAGTTAAAGCGACGCAGTGCCGTATCGCAAAAAATGGCCTGGTCATTGAGCAGCCAAATCTTCCGGGGCTGAAGTGGTTAAATGATAGAGACCAGTGACAGTGCATCCATAAGGGCACACAGGCGCCGCCCCACTCTCTCCAGCCACCCCCCTCTATGACCAATGGATAGATTTATGCATTGCATGAATCTTTCCATGGCCGCCGCTGCCACCCCCTTTTCAGACGCCAGGCGCCTAAATTACATCGGCACGGGGGGGTGTTTTTGAAGCACCTTATTAGAGCCATAGGCTCTAATAGGCTTCAAAATAGGTGAACTATGACCGCCAAGGCTCGCAGTCCACCCGGTGTTAGGAAAGTGAATGAATATTCGCTTTCCTAACACTGAACCGCCTCCCTGCCAGTCAGGTGCTCGGGTCTGTTACCTACCACCTGATTGGCTGAAACGGCAGGCGCTGTGATTGGACGCCTATCAGGAGGAGAGGACGGGAGGAGAGGCATGGAGGACACTGCTCGCCGTCATCACCTGCTGCCCCATCAAGACAGGGTAAGGGCCGGGCAGATGGCGAGCGGGCAGGGAGGAGTCACAGTGGCGGCATTCGATGGCACAGTGGCAGCATTTGAAGGGCACAGTGGCTGCAATTGATGGCACAGTGGCAGCATTCGATGGGCACAGTGACAGCATTTGATGGGCACAGTGGCTGCGTTTGATGGGCACAGTGGCTGCGTTTGATGGCACAGTGGCAGCATTCGATGGGCACAGTGGCTGCGTTTTATGGCACAGTGGCTGCGCTTGATGGGCACAGTGACGGCATTTGATGGGCACAGTGGCTGCGCTTGATGGCACAGTGGCTGCGCTTGATGGCACAGTGGCTGCAATTGATGGGGACAGTGGCTGTGTTTGATGGGCACAGTGAGGCTGCAATTGATGGCTTTTTTTCAGAATTTTTCAGTTTGTTTGCACCCCCCCAAAAAATTTTGAGCACCAGCCGCCACTGAGACAGAATATCAACCAAAAATCCAGAAAAGTACATATGATACAAATGTTATAAATTGAGTTGCAGATCAGTGAGCAACATAAGTATTTGATCCCCAAGCAAAACCTGACTTAGTACTTGATGGAGAAACCCTTGTTGGCAAGCACAGAGGTAAGACGTTTCTTGTAGTTGGTGACCAGGTTTGCACACATCTTAGGAGGGATTTTGGTCCTCTCTTCTTTACAGATCTTCTCTAAATCCTTAAGGTTTCTTGGCTGTCGCTTAGCAACTCAAAGTTCCAGCTCCCTCCATAAATGTTGTAGCACCTTGGAGTTTAGGCAGGGAGCTCCTCACAAATTTACTTGCCAGGAGTAGTTATCCTGGTTAATAGGGAGAAATCAATGGATCTCTATCAAAGTTTGGCCTTGTTGCACTTTGCTCTTCTACCACTAGGTGGCTGGTACTTGGTGGTATTAGATATGAGAAGGGCAACCCAAGGTTAGCAGGGGTGAAGCTTGAGAAGTATCTGGAGTGCCAAGCTAGGGACCCGGCAGGGAAGCGTTGGTGATGCTTGAGGGAGATACCGCCACTTTGAGGAGCTCCAGGGATGCAGATTCAGTGAATCAGAGGGTCCAGTGAGAGACCAGGAGCTCAAGAGGCTGAAGAACTACAAGTAAAAGTTGAAGTGAAGCTGAGAGGACTGTTACGATTTGTGTTAGGAACTGTTAAAGACTGTTACCATAGGAGACAGCAATCCTGCATGTGCAGATGTGACGCCTTGTTGGGGCCTTTCCCTATACGGCTGTCCTCCTGTTGAAGTTTCGGAGTCTGACAATTGAATCTACACTTACTTAAGGGTGTCCTGGCCCTAACCCTCTTTCCCCCCAAAATACAAAAGGGACTGTTAAAAGAAATAAAACCTCTTTTACATCCAAGAAGTGTCTGGCGTAGGGTTGCCACATCATCCCTTTAATCCAGGACACATATTAATTACACAGGTTCTGAGGCTGATTTAATGCAGATAAGGCACTGAGTTTTATTACCACCTTAATCAGCCACAGAACCTTTGTAATTAATGTGTGTCCTGGATTAAAGGGATGGTGTGGCAACCCTAGTCTGGCGCCCAATGACTTTCACCATCTTTGCGCCCACTATGTCTCACAACCCACTACATATTGAAGGATTTCAGCTGTCTCTGGCTGGGAAAGTTCTCATTAGACTGGACCAGACCACAGAGACCTTGCTACAATTTTCTATAGGATTAGGGTCTGGAGACTGGCTAGGCCACTCCATGACCTCAATGTGCTTCTTCTTGGGCCACACCTTTGTTGCCTTGGCGGTATGTTTTGGGTCATTGTCATGCTGGAAGACCCATCCACGGCCCATCTTCAGTGTTCTGGCTGAGAGAAGAAGGTTCTCATCCAAGATTTTACAATACATGGCCTAGTCTTTTGGCCCCTCAATGCGGCAAAGTCGGCCTGTACCTTTAGCAGAGAAACAGCAACAAAGCAACATGTTTCCACCTCTGTGTTTGACTGTAGGGATGGTGTTCTGAGGGTCATAGTCAGGATTTTTGTTCCTCCAAAACACGGCGAGTCAAGTTAATGCCAAAGAGCAAAAATTTGGTCTCATCTGACCAAAGCACTTTCTCCTAATCCTTCTCTGAATCATTTAGATGTTCATTGCCAAACCTCAGATGGGCCTGTACATGTGTCTTCTTGAGGAGGGGGACCTTGCAGGCTGTGCAGGATTTAAATCCATGGTGGCATATTGTGTTACCAATGGTTTGTTTGGTGACTGTGGTCCCAACTGCCTTGAGATGATTCACAAGTTCCTCCCGTGTAGTTCTGGGCTGATGCCTCACTTTTCTCAAGATCAACCTTACCCCATGAGGCGAAATCTCGCATGGAGCTTCAGCTCGAGGGCGATTGATGGTTACTTTGTATTTCTTCCATTTGCAAATAATCGCTCCAACAGTTGTCTCCTTCTCACCAAGCTTCTTGCTGATGGTCTTGTAGCCCATTCCAGCCTTTTGCAGGTCTACAATTGTGTCCCTCATGTCCTTTGACAGCTCTTTGGTCTTGCCTATGATGATGAGTTAAAAAAAAACTTCTGTGTACAGCTCCCCCCACCCTCCCTCCCCAGCTTCTCTTAATACTTACCTGAGCCCAATCTCAATCCAGCTACCCTATTTCCCCCGAAAATAAGACCTAGCGTGATTGTCGGTGATGGCTGCAATATAAGCCCTACCTTGTTTCCCCGAAAATAAGCCCTACCCTGAAAATAAGACCTACAAGGCTTATTTGGGGGGTAGGGCTTATATTGCAGCCATCACCGACAATCACGCTAGGTCTTATTTTCGGGGAAACAGGGTATGTGCACAAGAGCAGGGGCTCAGGACTGAGCACACAAGAGTGCCCACAAGCCGCTCGCTATGGGTGCACTTAGCTGGGGGGGAGCCAGGAGCAATGGCAACGACTCGAGAAGAGGAGGATCAGAACTGCTCTGTGCAAAAGCATTGCATAGAGCAGGCAAGTATATATATGTTTGTTTTTTCCCTTTAGTATCACTTTAACCTTCAGCGTAAAAACAAAGGCAACAACCTTTAAAATAAAAAGCACATTGCCCAGTGTTTGCGTAGCCTGCACTCATGACTTAGGCAGCCAATTCACACATATCATTTCTAGTGTCACCGCTGAGGTCACCGGATCTGCATCACGCTTTACACTTGGGAATTTGCCCATTTTACCCTGTCTTATCTAATAATGGGATTGCTCTGGTGGTAACGACGGCACGCCATTGTTCATGCCTGGGGAGTCTGTGTTTTATGCTACAAGACGGTGTGAGCTCCGAGCCTCCAGCAAATCCTTGTCAGAAGAACATTGGGAGACAATAATATTAATCAAACTAAAAGTATTACCCCGAAAGATGCAAAACATCTTAGTAACCACAGAGAGGAATAATAGACATTAATCGGAAAACTCGTTATAAATGACTACCTGGAGATCTTTTGGGCTATTTTGTGATCCACCATCAGATATTCTTTTTCATATTAACTGCATATACAGTGCCTTGAAAAAGTGTTCATATTCAGTAGTCCACATTTTGTCATGTTACAACCGTAAATGTATTTTATTGGGATTTTATATGATAGACCAACACAAAGTGACACATAATTGTGAAGTGGAAGGAAAATGATAAATGGTTTTCAAAATGTTTTACAAAAAAATCTGTGAAAAGTGTGGCGTGTATTTGTATTCAATCCCCTTTACTCTGATACCCCTAACTAAAATCTAGAGGAACCAATTGCCGTCAGATGTCACCTAGATAGTAAATAGAGTCCACCTGTGTGTAATTTAATCTCAGTATAAATAGAGCTGTTCTGTGAAGCCCTCAGGAGGTTTGTTAGAGAACCTTAATGGACAAACAGCATCATGAAGGCCAGGGAACACACCAGCAGGTCAGGGATAAAGTTGTGGAGAAGTTTAAAGCAGGGTTAGGTTATAAAAAAATATCCCAAGCTTTGAACATCTCATGGAGCTCTGTTCAATCCATCATCCGAAAATGTAAAGAGAATGGCACAACTGAAAACCTACCAAGACATGGCCGTCCACCTAAACTGACAGGCCGGGCAAGGAGAGCATTAATCAGAGAGGCAGCCAAGAGGTCCATGGTAACTCTGGAGGAGCTGCAGAGATCCACAGCTCAGGTGGGAGAATCTGTCCACAGGACAACTATTAGGCTTTTTGGTCGGGATTTTGGTCGGAAAAAGATATGATGGCTTTTCTGACTGGATTCCGCTCAAGCTTGCCTTGCATACACACGGTCACACAAAAGTTCGCTGAACTTTCGACTGTCAGGAACGCGGTGACGTACAAACACTACGACCAGCCGTGAAGATAAAGTTCAATGCTTCCGAGCATGCGTCGAATTGTTTCCAAGCATGGGTAGGAATTTTGCGCGTCGGAATTGCTACAGACTATCGCATTTTCGCATAGGAACTTTTTCCGAACGAAAAATTAAAAACATGCTCTCAATCTTTTGCTGGCCAGCAAAAGTCCGAAGGAGCATACACACGGTCGCATTTTCAGACCAAAATTTCTTATCGGTCTTTTGCTGGCCGAATTTCCGATCGTGTGTACACGGTATTAGTCGTGCACTCCACAAATCTGGCCTTTATAGAAGAGTGACAAGAAGAAAGTCATTGTTGGTAGAAAGCCATAAGAAGTCCTAATTGCAGTTTGCGAGAAGCCATGTGGGGGACACAGCAAACATGTGGAAGAAGATCTTCTGGTCAGATGAGACCAAAATTGAACTTTTTGGCCTAAAAGCAAAACGCTATGTGTGTCGGAAAACTAACACTGCACATCACCCTGAACACACCATCCCCACCGTGAAACATGGTGGTGGCAGCATCATGTTGTGGGGATGCTTTTCTTCAGCAGGGACAGGGAAGCTGGTCAGAGTTGATGGGAAGATGGATGGAGCCAAATACAGGGCAATCTTAGAAGAAAACCTGTTAGAGTCTGCAAAAGACTTGAGACTGGGGCGGAGGTTCACCATCCAGCAGGATAACGACCCTAAACATACAGCAAGAGCTACAATGGAATGGTTTAGATCAAAGCATATTCATGTGTTAGAATGGCCCAGTCACAGTCCAGACCTAAATCCAATTGAGAATCTGTGGCAAGACTTGAAAATTGCTGTTCACAGACGCTCTCCATCCAATCTGATAGAGCTTGAGCTATTTTGTAAAGAAGAATGGGCAAAAAAGTCCCTCTCTAGATGTGCAAAGCTGGTAGAGACATCCCCAAAAAGACTTGCAGCTGTAATTGCAGGTAAAGGAGGTTAAACAAAGTATTGACTCCGGGGGGCTGAATACAAATGTACCCCACACTTATTATTATATTATTATTACATATTTATTTTTAAAAAAATGTTGAAAACCATTTATCATTTTCCTTCCACTTCACAATTATGTGCCACTTTGTGTTGGTCTATCACATAAAATCCCAATAAAATACATTTATGTTTTTGGTTGTAACATAACACAATGTGGAAAATGTCAAGGGGTATGAATACTTTTTCAAGGCACTGTAACACAGCGTAATGCTTCCTGGGATCACAGTATTCCCCCTGACAATGCCTTACTTTGCTTTACCCTCCAGGAGGATGGTGCCATATTTATCCAGGCATCATCCAGGGTCACCATCTATCTCCTGGATGAGATGACGGCTCAGAGATGACACAATCATGTAAATCCTGGTGCCTGTGCAGTTCTTGGCCATGTTCACAAATGTCTGACACAGATCAGCCCATTACTTGATCACTGGGGGAGAGGAGCAGACTGATAACATCATCTCAGCCTAGGCAATGTCATTGGAATGGAGCTCAAGGACTTTCTTTTTAATGATAGAAAGTCGAGTTTCCATGAAAAAAAAAAAAAAAATCCTGTTGCTTTTTATTGACATGTCAGAAATGCACTTGTGCTCCATTTAGGAGCTGCCTACTTGGATTGGGCCATTGTAAGGAGACACGGTCACACAAAGATTCCCCATCTCTCTCTGTGTGTTACCCATCAACACAGATCACCCAAAAATTCCAATCTCTCTCTTCAAAATCCTCATCTAAAATAAGCACATATGAAGCTCAGTGGACAATTCTGGCAAAAGCACACGTTACATCATCCCGCACCAGTCAAAAAGACCCCCAAGACCCCAAAGCTGGCAGAAGATATTGGTGCTGGTAAAGAAGCTCACAGAGGTCTCATGACTGGAGCATTGCTGAGTATTGGACTTTAGTTCTGCTTTGTAATCCATGTCAGCTTACATTTTGCTGTGTGCGTTGTATGGGAGAGACTTCCCTTCACTTTCTGTCCCAGAGATAAATAGGAAATCTCTACAAACTGAGGGGAAGTCACCCAAACATTTCCATCATTTCTCACCTTCAGTCCTAGTGACAATGGACACAGGACCGATGGAGAGGATGAATCTCCACTGTGAGGACTCCCTCCCCTACCCCTAAAACTGATAACTATCCTTCCCCTATCCCACTCTACTAATCCCAGACACTCTTCTACCCCCCCCCCGACACTCTCCTATCCCCTGACCCCCCCCCCGACACTCTCCTATCCCCTGTCCCCCCCCCCGACAATCTACTATCCACTGACCCCCCCCCCGACACTCTCCTATCCCCTGTCCCCCCCCCGACACTCTCCTATCCCCTGACTCCCCCCCCCCCCGACACTCTCCTATCCCCTGTCCCCCCCCCCGACACTCTCCTATCCCCTGACTCCCCCCCCCCCGACACTCTCCTATCCCCTGTCCCCCCCCCGACACTCTCCTATCCCCTGACTCTCCCCCCCCCCGACACTCTCCTATCCCCTGACTCTCCCCCCCCCCCGACACTCTCCTATCCCCTGACTCTCCCCCGACCCGACACTCTCCTATCCCCTGACCCCCCCCCCCCGACACTCTCCTATCCCCTGTCCGCCCCCCCCGACACTCTCCTATCCCCTGTCCCCCCCCACACTCTCCTATCCCCTGACTCTCCCCCGACCCGACACTCTCCTATCCCCTGTCCCCCCCCCCCCCACATTCTCCTGTCCCGTCTCCTACCCCCCCCCGACACTCTCCTACCCCCCCTGACACTCTCCTATCCCCTGTCTCCTACCCTCCCCCCCAACACTCTCCTATCCCTTGTCCCCCCCACACTCTCCTATCCCCTGTCTCCCCCTCCCCGACACTCTCCTATCTCTTGTCCCCCCCCACACTCTCCTATCCCCTGTCCCCCCCTCCCCGACACTCTCCTATCCCTTGTCCCCCCCACACTCTCCTATCCCCTGTCTCCCCCTCCCCGACACTCTCCTATCCCCTGTCCCCCCCTCCCCGACACTCTCCTATCCCTTGTCCCCCCCCACACTCTCCTATCCCCTGTCCCCCCCTCCCCGGCACTCTCCTATCCCCTGTCTCCTACCCCCCGACACTCTCCTATACCCTGCCCCCCCGACACTCTCCTATCCCCTGTCCCCCCCCCCACACTCTCCTATCCCCTGTCTCCTACCTCCCCCTCGACACTCTCCTATCCCCTGTCCCCCCCCCACACTCTCCTATCCCGTGTCTCTTACCCCCCCCCGACACTCTCCTATCCCTTGTCCCCCTCCACACTCTCCTATCCTCTTTCTCCTACCCCCCCTGACACTCTCCTACCCCCCCCCCCGACACTCTCCTATACCCTGTTCCCACCCCCACCGACACTCTCCTAGCCCCTGTCCCCCCCCCAACACTATCCCCTCTTCACTCCCTTTCCCTTGTCCCCCAACACTCCCAGTCCCTAACAGTGTCCCTCCCCTGTCCCTGACATTTTGATCACTTCTCACTTTCAGTCCTAGTGACAATGGACACAGGACCGATGGAGAGGATGAGTCTCCATCGTGGTGACTCCCTCCCCTACCCCTAAAACTGATAACTATCCTTTCATTATCCTAATCCCGGACACTCTCCTTCCCCTGTCCCTGACATTCACTGTCCCCGACACTGTCCTTCCCCTGTCCCCATCAATCTCCTTCCCCTGTCGCCATCAATCTCCTTCCCCTGTCCCTCACATTCACTGTCCCCGACACTGTCCTTCCCCTGTCCCCATCAATCTCCTTCCCCTGTCCCTGACAATCACTGTCCCCGACACTGTCCTTTCCCTATTCCCAACACTCTCCTTCCCCTGTCCCCTCTTCCTTCCCCTATCCCCTCTTCCTTCCCCTGTCCCCACCACTCTTCCTTCCCCTATCCCCACCACTCTTCCTTCCCCTGTCCCCACCACTCTTCCTTCCCCTGTCCCCACCCCTCTTCCTTCCCCTGTCCCCTCTTCTTTCCCCTCTTACCACCTCTGTTCCGTCCCCTGTCCCCACCACTCTTTCTTCCCCTGTCCCCACCCCTCTTCCTTCCCCTGTCCCCTCTTCTTTCCCCTCTTACCACCTCTGTTCCGTCCCCTGTCCCCACCCCTCTTCCTTCCCCTATCCCCTCTTCCTTCCCCTGTCCCCACCACTCTTCCTTCCCCTGTCCCCACCACTCTTCCTACCCCTGTCCCCATCACTCTTCCTTCCCCTGTCCCCACCCCTCTTCCTTCCCCTGTCCCCTCTTCTTTCCCCTCTTACCACCTCTGTTCCGTCCCCTGTCCCCACCACTCTTCCTTCCCCTGTCCCCACCCCTCTTCTTTCCCCTCTTACCACCTCTGTTCCGTCCCCTGTCCCCACCACTCTTTATTCCCCTGTCCCCACCCCTCTTCCTTCCCCTGTCCCCTCTTCTTTCCCCTCTTACCACCTCTGTTCTGTCCCCTGTCCCCACCCCTCTTCCTTCCCCTATCCCCTCTTCCTTCACCTGTCCCCACCACTCTTCCTTCCCCTGTCCTCATCACTCTTCCTTCCCCTGTCCCCACCCCTCTTCCTTCCCCTGTCCCCTCTTCTTTCCCCTCTTACCACCTCTGTTCCGTCCCCTGTCCCCACCACTCTTTCTTCCCCTGTCCCCACCCCTCTTCCTTCCCCTGTCCCCTCTTCTTTCCCCTCTTACCACCTCTGTTCCATCCCCTGTCCCCACCACTCTTCCTTCCCCTGTCCCCACCACTCTTCCTTCCCCTGTCCCCACCACTCTTCCTTCCCCTGTCCCCACCACTCTTCCTTCCCCTGTCCCCACCACTCTTCCTTCCCCTGTCCCCACCCCTCTTCCTTCCCCTGTCCCCACCCCTCTTCCTTCCCCTGTCCCCACCCCTCTTCCTTCCCCTGTCCCCACCTCTCTTCCTTCCCCTGTCCCCACCCCTCTTCCTTCCCCTGTCCCCACCCCTCTTCCTTCCCCTGTCCCCTCTTCTTTCCCCTCTTACCACCTCTGTTCCGTCCCCTGTCCCCACCACTCTTCCTTCCCCTGTCCCCACCACTCTTTCTTCTCCTGTCCCCACCACTCTTCCTTCCCCTGTCCCCACCACTCTTCCTTCCCCTGTCCCCACCACTCTTCCTTCCCCTGTCCCCACCCCTCTTCCTTTCCCTGTCCCCTCTTCTTTCCCCTCTTACCACCTCTGTTCCGTCCCCTGTCCTCACTACTCTTCCTTCCCCTGTCCCCATCACTCTTCCTTCCCCTGTCCCCACCACTCTGCCTTCCCCCGTCCCCACCCCTCTGCCTTCCCCCGTCCCCACCCCTCTGCCTTCCCCCGTCCCCACCCCTCTGCCTTCCCCCGTCCCCACCCCTCTGCCTTCCCCCGTCCCCACGATTCTTCCTTCCCCCGTCCCCACGATTCTTCCTTCCCCTGTCCCCTCTTCCTTCCCCTATCCCCTCTTCCTTCCCCTATCCCCTCTTCCTTCCCCTATCCCCTCTTCCTTCCCCTATCCCCTCTTCCTTCCCCTGTCCCCACCACTCTTCCTTCCCCTGTCCCCACCACTCTTCCTTCCCCCGTCCCCACCACTCTGCCTTCCCCCGTCCCCACCACTCTGCCTTCCCCCGTCCCCACCACTCTGCCTTCCCCCGTCCCCACCACTCTGCCTTCCCCCGTCCCCATGATTCTTCCTTCCCCTGTCCCCACGATTCTTCCTTCCCCTGTCCCCACGATTCTTCCTTCCCCTGTCCCCTCTTCCTTCCCCTGTCCTCTCTTCTTTCCCCTGTCCCCACCACTCTTCCTTCCCCTGTCCCCATCACTCTTCCTTCCCCTGTCCTCACCCCTCTTCCTTCCCCTGTCCCTTCTTAACACCTCTGTTCCGTCCCCTGTCCCCACTACTCTTCCTCTCCCTGTCCCCACCCCTCTTCCTTCCCCTGTCCTCACGATTCTTCCTTCCCCTGTCCCCATGACTGTTCCTTCCCCTGTCCCCTCTTCCTTCCCCTGTCCTCTCTTCTTTCCCCTGTCCTCTCTTCTTTCCCCTGTCCCCACCACTCTTCCTTCCCCTCTCCTCTCTTCCTTCCCCTGTCCCCATGATTCTTCCTTCCCCTGTCCCCATGATTCTTCCTTCCCCTGTCCCCATGATTCTTCCTTCCCCTGTCCCCATGATTCTTCCTTCCCCTGTCCCTACCACTCTTCCTTCCCCTGTCCACATCACTCTTCCTTCCCCTGTCCCCACCACTCTTCCTTCCCCTGTCCCCACCACTCTTCCTTCCCCTGTCCCCACCACTCTTCCTTCCCCTGTCCCCACCACTCTTCCTTCCCCTGTCCCCACCACTCTTCCTTCCCCTGTCCCCACCACTCTTCCTTCCCCTGTCCCCACCACTCTTCCTTCCCCTGTCCCCACCACTCTTTCTTCCCCTGTCCCCACCACTCTTTCTTCCCCTGTCCCCACCACTCTTTCTTCCCCTGTCCCCACCACTCTCCCTTCCCCTGTCCCCACCACTCTCCCTTCCCCTGTCCCCACCACTCTCCCTTCCCCTGTCCCCACCACTCTCCCTTCCCCTGTCCCCACCACTCTCCCTTCCCCTGTCCCCACCACTCTCCCTTCCCCTGTCCCCACCACTCTCCCTTCCCCTGTCCCCACCACTCTCCCTTCCCCTGTCCCCACCACTCTTACTTCCCCTGTCCTCACCACTCTTCCTTCCCCTGTCCCCACGATTCTTCCTTCCCCTGTCCCCTCTTCCTTCCCCTGTCCCCTCTTCCTTCCCCTGTCCCCACCACTGTTCCTTCCCCTGTCCCCATGACTGTTCCTTCCCCTGTCCCCTCTTCCTTCCCCTGTCCTCTCTTCCTTCCCCTGTCCCCACCACTCTTCCTTCCCCTGTCCCCACCACTCTTCCTTCCCCTGTCCTCATCACTCTTCCGTCCCCTGTCCCCACCCCTCTTCCGTCCCCTGTCCCCACCCCTCTTCCTTCCCCTGTCCCCACCCCTCTTCCGTCCCCTGTCCCCACCCCTCTTCCTTCCCCTGTCCCCACCCCTCTTCCTTCCCCTGTCCCTTCTTACCACCTCTGTTCCGTCCCCTGTCCCCACCCCTCTTCCTTCCCCTGTCCCCATCCCTCTTCCTTCCCCTGTCCCTTCTTACCACCTCTGTTCCGTCCCCTGTCCCCACCACTCTTCCGTCCCCTGTCCCCACCCCTCTTCCGTCCCCTGTCCCCACCCCTCTTCCGTCCCCTGTCCCCACCCCTCTTCCGTCCCCTGTCCCCACCCCTCTTCCGTCCCCTGTCCCCACCCCTCTTCCTTCCCCTGTCCCCACCCCTCTTCCTTCCCCTGTCCCTTCTTACCACCTCTGTTCCGTCCCCTGTCCCCACCACTCTTCCTTCCCCTGTCCTCATCACTCTTCCTTCCCCTGTCCTCATCACTCTTCCTTCCCCTGTCCTCATCACTCTTCCTTCCCCTGTCCTCATCACTCTTCCTTCCCCTGTCCTCATCACTCTTCCTTCCCCTGTCCTCATCACTCTTCCTTCCCCTGTCCTCATCACTCTTCCTTCCCCTGTCCCCACCCCTCTTCCTTCCCCTGTCCCCACCCCTCTTCCTTCCCCTGCCCCCTCTTCCTTACCCTGCCCCCTCTTCTTTGCCCTGTCCCCTCTTCTTTCCCCTCTTACCACCCACCTCTGTTCCGCCCCCTGTCCCCACCACTCTTTCTTCCCTTGTCCTCACTACTCTTCCGTCCCCTGTCCCCACCCCTCTTCCGTCCCCTGTCCCCACCCCTCTTCCTTCCCCTGTCCCTTCTTACCACCTCTGTTCCGTCCCCTGTCCCCACCACTCTTCCTTTCCCTGTCCCCACCACTCTTCCTTCCCCTGTCCCCACCCCTCTTCCTTCCCCTGTCCCCACCCCTCTTCCTTCCCCTGCCCCCTCTTCCTTACCCTGCCCCCTCTTCTTTGCCCTGTCCCCTCTTCTTTCCCCTCTTACCACCCACCTCTGTTCCGCCCCCTGTCCCCACCACTCTTTCTTCCCCTGTCCTCACTACTCTTCCGTCCCCTGTCCCCACCCCTCTTCCGTCCCCTGTCCCCACCCCTCTTCCTTCCCCTGTCCCTTCTTACCACCTCTGTTCCGTCCCCTGTCCCCACCACTCTTCCTTTCCCTGTCCCCACCACTCTTCCTTCCCCTGTCCCCACCACTCTTCCTTCCCCTGTCCCCACCACTCTTCCTTCCCCTGTCCCCACCACTCTTCCTTCCCCTGTCCCCACCACTCTCCCTTCCCCTGTCCCCACCACTCTCCCTTCCCCTGTCCCCACCACTCTTCCTTCCCCTGTCCCCACCACTCTTCCTTCCCCTGTCCCCACCACTCTTCCTTCCCCTGTCCCCTCTTCCTTCCCCTGTCCCCACGATTCTTCCTTCCCCTGTCCCCTCTTCCTTCCCCTGTCCCCACCACTCTTCCTTCCCGTCCCCACGACTGTTCCTTCCCCTGTCCCCATGACTGTTCCTTCCCCTGTCCCCATGACTGTTCCTTCCCCTGTCCCCTCTTCCTTCCCCTGTCCTCTCTTCCTTCCCCTGTCCCCACCACTCTTCCGTCCCCTGTCCCCTCTTCCTTCCCCTGTCCTCTCTTCTTTCCCCTGTCCCCACCACTCTTCCTTCCCCTGTCCTCATCACTCTTCCTTCCCCTGTCCTCATCACTCTTCCGTTCCCTGTCCCCACCCCTCTTCCTTCCCCTGTCCCCTCTTACCACCTCTGTTCCGTCCCCTGTCCCCACCCCTCTTCCTTCCCCTGTCCTCTCTTCCTTCCCCTGTCCCCACCACTCTTCCTTCCCCTGTCCCCACGATTCTTCCTTCCCCTGTCCCCACGATTCTTCCTTCCCCTGTCCCCACCACTCTTCCTTCCCCTGTCCCCACCACTCTTCCTTCCCCTGTCCCCACCACTCTTCCTTCCCCTGTCCCCACCACTCTTCCTTCCCCTGTCCCCACCACTCTTCCTTCCCCTGTCCCCACCACTCTTCCTTCCCCTGTCCCCACCACTCTTCCTTCCCCTGTCCCCACCACTCTTCCTTCCCCTGTCCCCACCACTCTTCCTTCCCCTGTCCCCACCACTCTTCCTTCCCCTGTCCCCACCACTCTTCCTTCCCCTGTCCCCACCACTCTTCCTTCCCCTGTCCCCACCACTCTCCCTTCCCCTGTCCACACCACTCTCCCTTCCCCTGTCCACACCACTCTCCCTTCCCCTGTCCCCACCACTCTCCCTTCCCCTGTCCCCACCACTCTCCCTTCCCCTGTCCCCACCACTCTCCCTTCCCCTGTCCCCACCACTCTCCCTTCCCCTGTCCACACCACTCTCCCTTCCCCTGTCCACACCACTCTCCCTTCCCCTGTCCCCACCACTCTCCCTTCCCCTGTCCACACCACTCTCCCTTCCCCTGTCCACACCACTCTCCCTTCCCCTGTCCCCACCACTCTCCCTTCCCCTGTCCCCACCACTCTCCCTTCCCCTGTCCCCACCACTCTCCCTTCCCCTGTCCCCACCACTCTCCCTTCCCCTGTCCCCACCACTCTTCCTTCCCCTGTCCTCACCACTCTTCCTTCCCCTGTCCCCACGATTCTTCCTTCCCCTGTCCCCTCTTCCTTCCCCTGTCCCCTCTTCCTTCCCCTATCCCCTCTTCCTTCCCCTGTCCCCTCTTCCTTCCCCTGTCCCCACGACTCTTCCTTCCCCTGTCCCCATGACTGTTCCTTCCCCTGTCCCCATGACTGTTCCTTCCACTGTCCCCTCTTCCTTCCCCTGTCCTCTCTTCCTTCCCCTGTCCCCACCACTCTTCCGTCCCCTGTCCCCTCTTCCTTCCCCTGTCCTCTCTTCTTTCCCCTGTCCCCATCACTCTTCCGTTCCCTGTCCCCACCCCTCTTCCTTCCCCTGTCCCCACCCCTCTTCCTTCCCCTGTCCCCTCTTACCACCTCTGTTCCGTCCCCTGTCCCCACCCCTCTTCCTTCCCCTGTCCTCTCTTCCTTCCCCTGTCCCCATGATTCTTCCTTCCCCTGTCCCCATGATTCTTCCTTCCCCTGTCCACATCACTCTTCCTTCCCCTGTCCCTACCACTCTTCCTTCCCCTGTCCCTACCACTCTTCCTTCCCCTGTCCCTACCACTCTTCCTTCCCCTGTCCCTACCACTCTTCCTTCCCCTGTCCCTACCACTCTTCCTTCCCCTGTCCCTACCACTCTTCCTTCCCCTGTCCCTACCACTCTTCCTTCCCCTGTCCCTACCACTCTTCCTTCCCCTGTCCCTACCACTCTTCCTTCCCCTGTCCCCACCACTCTTCCTTCCCCTGTCCCCACCACTCTTCCTTCCCCTGTCCCCACCACTCTTCCTTCCCCTGTCCCCACCACTCTTCCTTCCCCTGTCCCCACCACTCTTCCTTCCCCTGTCCCCACCACTCTTCCTTCCCCTGTCCCCACCACTCTTCCTTCCCCTGTCCCCACCACTCTTCCTTCCCCTGTCCCCACCACTCTTCCTTCCCCTGTCCCCACCACTCTTCCTTCCCCTGTCCCCACCACTCTTCCTTCCCCTGTCCCCACCACTCTTCCTTCCCCTGTCCCCACCACTCTTCCTTCCCCTGTCCCCACCACTCTTCCTTCCCCTGTCCCCACCACTCTTCCTTCCCCTGTCCCCACCACTCTTCCTTCCCCTGTCCCCATCACTCTTCCTTCCCCTGTCCCCATCACTCTTCCTTCCCCTGTCCCCATCACTCTTCCTTCCCCTGTCCCCATCACTCTTCCTTCCCCTGTCCCCATCACTCTTCCTTCCCCTGTCCCCACCACTCTTCCTTCCCCTGTCCCCACCACTCTTCCTTCCCCTGTCCCCACCACTCTTCCTTCCCCTGTCCCCACCACTCTTCCTTCCCCTGTCCCCACCACTCTTCCTTCCCCTGTCCCCACCCCTCTTCCTTCCCCTGTCCCCACCACTCTTCCTTCCCCTGTCCCCACGATTCTTCCTTCCCCTGTCCCCTCTTCCTTCCCCTCTCCCCTCTTCCTTCCCCTGTCCCCACCACTCTTCCTTCCCCTGTCCCCACGACTGTTCCTTCCCCTGTCCCCACGACTGTTCCTTCCCCTGTCCCCACGACTGTTCCTTCCCCTGTCCCCACGACTGTTCCTTCCCCTGTCCCCACGACTGTTCCTTCCCCTGTCCCCTCTTCCTTCCCCTGTCCTCTCTTCCTTCCCCTGTCCCCACCACTCTTCCGTCCCCTGTCCCCTCTTCCTTCCCCTGTCCTCTCTTCTTTCCTCTGTCCCCACCACTCTTCCTTCCCCTGTCCCCATCACTCTTCCTTCCCCTGTCCTCATCACTCTTCCGTTCCCTGTCCCCACTCCTCTTCCTTCCCCTGTCCCCACCCCTCTTCCTTCCCCTGTCCCCTCTTACCACCTCTGTTCCGTCCCCTGTCCCCACCCCTCTTCCTTCCCCTGTCCTCTCTTCCTTCCCCTGTCCCTACCACTCTTCCTTCCCCTGTCCCTACCACTCTTCCTTCCCCTGTCCCTACCACTCTTCCTTCCCCTGTCCCTACCACTCTTCCTTCCCCTGTCCCTACCACTCTTCCTTCCCCTGTCCCCAACACTCTTCCTTCCCCTGTCCCCAACACTCTTCCTTCCCCTGTCCCCAACACTCTTCCTTCCCCTGTCCCCAACACTCTTCCTTCCCCTGTCCCCAACACTCTTCCTTCCCCTGTCCCCAACACTCTTCCTTCCCCTGTCCCCAACACTCTTCCTTCCCCTGTCCCCAACACTCTTCCTTCCCCTGTCCCCAACACTCTTCCTTCCCCTGTCCCCAACACTCTTCCTTCCCCTGTCCCCAACACTCTTCCTTCCCCTGTCCCCAACACTCTTCCTTCCCCTGTCCCCAACACTCTTCCTTCCCCTGTCCCCACCACTCTTCCTTCCCCTGTCCCCACCACTCTTCCTTCCCCTGTCCCCACCACTCTTCCTTCCCCTGTCCCCACCACTCTTCCTTCCCCTGTCCCCATCACTCTTCCTTCCCCTGTCCCCATCACTCTTCCTTCCCCTGTCCCCACCACTCTTCCTTCCCCTGTCCCCACCACTCTTCCTTCCCCTGTCCCCACCACTCTTCCTTCCCCTGTCCCCACCACTCTTCCTTCCCCTGTCCCCACCACTCTTCCTTCCCCTGTCCCCACCACTCTCCCTTCCCCTGTCCCCACCCCTCTTCCTTCCCCTGTCCCCACCCCTCTTCCTTCCCCTGTCCCCACCCCTCTTCCTTCCCCTGTCCCCACCACTCTTCCTTCCCCTGTCCCCACGATTCTTCCTTCCCTTGTCCCCTCTTCCTTCCCCTCTCCCCTCTTCCTTCCCCTGTCCCCACCACTCTTCCTTCCCCTGTCCCCACGACTGTTCCTTCCCCTGTCCCCACGACTGTTCCTTCCCCTGTCCCCATGACTGTTCCTTCCCCTGTCCCCTCTTCCTTCCCCTGTCCTCTCTTCCTTCCCCTGTCCCCACCACTCTTCCGTCCCCTGTCCCCTCTTCCTTCCCCTGTCCTCTCTTCTTTCCTCTGTCCCCACCACTCTTCCTTCCCCTGTCCCCATCACTCTTCCTTCCCCTGTCCTCATCACTCTTCCGTTCCCTGTCCCCACCCCTCTTCCTTCCCCTGTCCCCACCCCTCTTCCTTCCCCTGTCCCCTCTTACCACCTCTGTTCCGTCCCCTGTCCCCACCCCTCTTCCTTCCCCTGTCCTCTCTTCCTTCCCCTGTCCCCACCACTCTTCCTTCCCCTGTCCCCACGATTCTTCCTTCCCCTGTCCCCACGATTCTTCCTTCCCCTGTCCCCACGATTCTTCCTTCCCCTGTCCCCACCACTCTTCCTTCCCCTGTCCCCACCACTCTTCCTTCCCCTGTCCCCACCACTCTTCCTTCCCCTGTCCCCACCACTCTTCCTTCCCCTGTCCCCACCACTCTTCCTTCCCCTGTCCCCACCACTCTTCCTTCCCCTGTCCCCACCACTCTTCCTTCCCCTGTCCCCACCACTCTTCCTTCCCCTGTCCCCACCACTCTTCCTTCCCCTGTCCCCACCACTCTCCCTTCCCCTGTCCCCACCACTCTCCCTTCCCCTGTCCCCACCACTCTCCCTTCCCCTGTCCCCACCACTCTCCCTTCCCCTGTCCCCACCACTCTCCCTTCCCCTGTCCCCACCACTCTCCCTTCCCCTGTCCCCACCACTCTCCCTTCCCCTGTCCCCACCACTCTCCCTTCCCCTGTCCCCACCACTCTTCCTTCCCCTGTCCCCACCACTCTTCCTTCCCCTGTCCTCACCACTCTTCCTTCCCCTGTCCCCACGATTCTTCCTTCCCCTGTCCCCTCTTCCTTCCCCTGTCCCCACCACTCTTCCTTCCCCTGTCCCCACCACTCTTCCTTCCCCTGTCCCCACCACTCTTCCTTCCCCTGTCCTCACCACTCTTCCTTCCCCTGTCCCCACGATTCTTCCTTCCCCTGTCCCCTCTTCCTTCCCCTGTCCCCTCTTCCTTCCCCTGTCCCCTCTTCCTTCCCCTGTCCCCACGACTCTTCCTTCCCCTGTCCCCATGACTGTTCCTTCCCCTGTCCCCATGACTGTTCCTTCCACTGTCCCCATGACTGTTCCTTCCACTGTCCCCTCTTCCTTCCCCTGTCCTCTCTTCCTTCCCCTGTCCCCACCACTCTTCCGTCCCCTGTCCCCTCTTCCTTCCCCTGTCCTCTCTTCTTTCCCCTGTCCCCATCACTCTTCCTTCCCCTGTCCTCATCACTCTTCCGTTCCCTGTCCCCACCCCTCTTCCTTCCCCTGTCCCCACCCCTCTTCCTTCCCCTGTCCCCTCTTACCACCTCTGTTCCGTCCCCTGTCCCCACCCCTCTTCCTTCCCCTCTCCTCTCTTCCTTCCCCTGTCCCCATGATTCTTCCTTCCCCTGTCCCCATGATTCTTCCTTCCCCTGTCCCCATGATTCTTCCTTCCCCTGTCCCCATGATTCTTCCTTCCCCTGTCTCTACCACTCTTCCTTCCCCTGTCCACATCACTCTTCCTTCCCCTGTCCCCACCACTCTTCCTTCCCCTGTCCCCACCACTCTTCCTTCCCCTGTCCCCACCACTCTTCCTTCCCCTGTCCCCACCACTCTTCCTTCCCCTGTCCCCACCACTCTTCCTTCCCCTGTCCCCACCACTCTTCCTTCCCCTGTCCCCACCACTCTTCCTTCCCCTGTCCCCACCACTCTTCCTTCCCCTGTCCCCACCACTCTTCCTTCCCCTGTCCCCACCACTCTTCCTTCCCCTGTCCCCACCACTCTTTCTTCCCCTGTCCCCACCACTCTTTCTTCCCCTGTCCCCACCACTCTTCCTTCCCCTGTCCCCACCACTCTTCCTTCCCCTGTCCCCACCACTCTTTCTTCCCCTGTCCCCACCACTCTCCCTTCCCCTGTCCCCACCACTCTCCCTTCCCCTGTCCCCACCACTCTCCCTTCCCCTGTCCCCACCACTCTCCCTTCCCCTGTCCCCACCACTCTCCCTTCCCCTGTCCCCACCACTCTCCCTTCCCCTGTCCCCACCACTCTCCCTTCCCCTGTCCCCACCACTCTTACTTCCCCTGTCCTCACCACTCTTCCTTCCCCTGTCCCCACGATTCTTCCTTCCCCTGTCCCCTCTTCCTTCCCCTGTCCCCTCTTCCTTCCCCTGTCCCCACCACTGTTCCTTCCCCTGTCCCCATGACTGTTCCTTCCCCTGTCCCCTCTTCCTTCCCCTGTCCTCTCTTCCTTCCCCTGTCCCCACCACTCTTCCGTCCCCTGTCCCCTCTTCCTTCCCCTGTCCTCTCTTCTTTCCCCTGTCCCCATCACTCTTCCTTCCCCTGTCCTCATCACTCTTCCGTTCCCTGTCCCCACCCCTCTTCCTTCCCCTGTCCCCACCCCTCTTCCTTCCCCTGTCCCCACCCCTCTTCCTTCCCCTGTCCCCACCCCTCTTCCTTCCCCTGTCCCCTCTTACCACCTCTGTTCGTCCCCTGTCCCCACCCCTCTTCCTTCCCCTGTCCTCTCTTCCTTCCCCTGTCCCCATGATTCTTCCTTCCCCTGTCCCCATGATTCTTCCTTCCCCTGTCCCCATGATTCTTCCTTCCCCTGTCCACATCACTCTTCCTTCCCCTGTCCCTACCACTCTTCCTTCCCCTGTCCCTACCACTCTTCCTTCCCCTGTCCCCACCACTCTTCCTTCCCCTGTCCCCACCACTCTTCCTTCCCCTGTCCCCACCACTCTTCCTTCCCCTGTCCCCACCACTCTTCCTTCCCCTGTCCCCACCACTCTTTCTTCCCCTGTCCCCACCACTCTTTCTTCCCCTGTCCCCACCACTCTTTCTTCCCCTGTCCCCACCACTCTTTCTTCCCCTGTCCCCTCTTCCTTCCCCTGTCCCCTTTTCCTTCCCCTGCCCCTCTTCCTTCCCCTGTCCCCACCACTCTTCCTTCCCCTGTCCCCATCACTCTTCCTTCCCGTGTCCACTCTTCCTTCCCCTGTCCCCATCACTCTTCCTTCCCCTGTCCCTACCACTCTTCCTTCCCCTGTCCCTACCACTCTTCCTTCCCCTGTCCCTACCACTCTTCCTTCCCCTGTCCCCATCACTCTTCCTTCCCCTGTCCCTACCACTCTTCCTTCCCCTGTCCCTACCACTCTTCCTTCCCCTGTCCCTACCACTCTTCCTTCCCCTGTCCCTACCACTCTTCCTTCCCCTGTCCCTACCACTCTTCCTTCCCCTGTCCCTACCACTCTTCCTTCCCCTGTCCCCAACACTCTTCCTTTCCCTGTCCCCAACACTCTTCCTTCCCCTGTCCCTACCACTCTTCCTTCCCCTGTCCCTACCACTCTTCCTTCCCCTGTCCCCAACACTCTTCCTTCCCCTGTCCCCACCACTCTTCCTTCCTCTGTCCCCAACACTCTTCCTTCCCCTGTCCCTACCACTCTTCCTTCCCCTGTCCCCATCACTCTTCCTTCCCCTGTCCCCACCACTCTTCCTTCCCCTCTTCCCAATCCTGGATAAATAAAATCACACAATCAACTTTTTCAATTGCTGCTGTACACCCATCCTCTACAAAATACTGAAAGGTAGACAAACTGCTGTGAACAATCTGAAACTGGCTAAATGTATAGTAAATGACCGTAACAATGACGCCACCTGCTGGGGAATTCCTGCCCCCCCTTCCTGGACAGAGAAATAAAACAGCATGAAAAGACAAGTTGTCTTTATCCAGCAGAGACCCCTTTTAAAGTGAAAAGCAACCCCACCCTCCCAGATCACTTCCATACACGGTAAGACTTTTAGCAAAATGTTATTGCAGGTCTCACCTGCTTCTACCCTGTAAATACAGAGACGGGCCAGCCCAATGTACTTGTGCTAGCTGGCTCTGTCTAGCCCAGGCTTTCTCAGCCTTTTAACCTTAGAGGAACCCCAAAAATAATTTTCATGTCTCGAGGAACCTTTACTAAAACTAAATCATCAGGGCTCAATAGGAACAATGCTCCTTATATTAGTGGTCAACAGGAAGAATGTCCCCCTTAAAGTGGTATTCCGAATGCCACCCTTAAAGACAGCTAAAAAGATATTTGGTGTCATGCTGCTGGCTTCGCTAAGTGGTACTGAACCTTGAACTCTGTAGGCGTCATCAAATAGGTGGTTCATCAGCCTCTGGAGGAACCTCTGGAGGAACCCTGGTTGAGAATGGCTGGTCTAGCCTATAATCACATGGTCAGGCCCTCAGACCTGCTGTGGACAGTTTCTTGGGTGAAACTCCTGGTACAAGGCATAATATAATACTTCCTGCAACAGGCTTGCTGTAATGTGACGTCAAGCTCTGTGCATTCTTCTGACAGAGCCAGGACTCCAGGGACAGAACAGAACAGAAGCAGGGGGGGGGGGGGGGAGGATTCTGGGAAGTCTTGTCTTCCGCAGTATTAAATGATCATAGCGGCTGCAGACTGACATGAACAAGTCATTTTAATAACGTGAAAATTCTAAAACATCTTGTGCAGCAATTACATTGTCTCACTTTATAACAATATTGTGGGCCTCGGTCAGCAGAGATGGAAAGAAGATTCACAGTGCACGGAATATCCCGGATTAATACTGATGGTGGACAGTCCTCACAGATGTCCCACTTCCTCATTTTTCAGTGCTGAATTGTGAAGACAGAGTTCCCAATTGACCAGAATTGAAGGGGCACTCCACCCATAACTGATAATTCCATGTGCAACACATGCTGGAGAGTTGACTCACCCAACATCGTATACACTATATTACCAAATGTAGAAGGACACCTGCCTTTACAAGCACATGAACTTTAATGGCATCCCAGTCTTAGTCCGTAGGGTTTAATATTGAGTTGGCCCTCCCTTTGCAGCTATAACAACTTCAACTCTTCTGGGAAGGCTGTCCACAAGGTTTAGGAATGTGTCTATGGGAATGTTTGACCATTCCTCCAGAAGAGCATTTGTGAGGTCAGGCACTGATGTTGGGTGCGAAGGCCTGGCTCACAGTCTCCACTCTAATTCATCCCAAAGGTGTTCTATGAAGTTGAGGTCAAGACTCTGTGCAGGCCAGTCAAGTTCCTCCACCCCAAACTCGCTCATACATGTCTTTATGGACCTTGCTTTGTGCACTGATCCAAATCATTTGGTGGAGGGGGGATTATGGTGTGGGGTTTTTTTCAGGGGTTGGGCTTGGCCCCTTAGTTCCAGTGAAGGGAACTCTTAAGGTGTCAGCATACCAAGACATTTTGGACACTTTCAGGCTCCCAACTTTGTGGGAACAGTTTGGGGATGGCCCATTCCTGCTCCACCATGACTGCGCACCAGTGCACAAAGCAAGATCCATAAAGACATGGATGAGCGAGTTTGGGGCGGAGGAACTTGGCACTGCACAAACTCGCTCATCCATGTCTTTATGGACCTTGCCTTGTGCACTGGTGGGGCAGTCATGTTGGAACAGGAAGGGGCCAACCCCAAACTGTTCCCACAAAGTTGGGAGCATGAAAGTGTCCAGAATGTCTTGGTATGCTGACACCTTAAGAGTTCCCTTCACTGGAACTAAGGGGCCAAACCCAACCCCTGAAAAACAACCCCACACCATAATTCCCTCTCCAACAAATGATTTGGACCAGTGCACAAAGCAAGGTCTATAAAGACATGGATGAGCGAATTTGGGGTCGAGGAACTTGAATGACCTGCAGAAAAGTCCTGACCTCAACCTGATAGATCACCTTTGGGATGAATTAGAGCGAAGACTGCGAACCAGACCTTCTCGTCCAACATCAGTGCCTGACCTCACAAATGCGCTTCTGGAAGAATGGTCAAGCGTACAGCCTACCAAGACATTTTGGACAATTTCATGCTCCCAACTTTGTGGGAACAGTTTGGGGATGGCCCCTTCCTGTTCTAACATGACTGCCCACCAGTGCACAAAGCAAGGTCAATAAAGACATGGATGAGCGAGTTTGGGGTGGAAGAACTCGACTGGCCTGCACAAAGACCTGACCTCAACCCAATAGAACCCATTTGAGATTAATTAGAGTGGAGAATGCGAGCCAGGCCTTCTCGTCCAACATCAGTGCCTGGCCTCACAAATGCGCTTCTGGAAGAATGGTCAAACATTCCCATAGACACACTCCTAAACCTTGTGAACAGCCTTCCCAGAAGAGTTGAAGCTGTTATAGCAGCAAAGGGTGGGCCAACTCAATATTGAACCCTACGGACTAATAGGGCGTACACACGGTCGGACTTTGTTCGGACATTCCGACAACAAAATCCTAGGATTTTTTCCGACGGATGTTGGCTCAAACTTGTCTTGCATACACACGGTCACACAAAGTTGTCGGAAAATCCGATCGTTCTGAACGCGGTGACGTAAAACACGTACGTCGGGACTATAAACGGGGCAGTGGCCAATAGCTTTCATCTCTTTATTTATTCTGAGCATGCGTGGCACTTTGTCCGTCGGATTTGTGTACACACGATCGGAATTTCCGACAACGGATTTTGTTGTCGGAAAATTTTATCTCCTGCTGTCCAACTTTGTGTGTCGGAAAATCCGATGGAAAATGTCCGATGGAGCCCACACACGGTCGGAATTTCCGACAACACGCTCCGATCGGACATTTTCCATCGGAAAATCCGACCGTGTGTACGGGGCATAAGACTGGGATGTCATTAAAGTTCATGTGTGTGTAAAGGCAGGCGTCCCAATACTTTTGGCAATATAGTGCATCTTCGTACTAAGTTCCCAGTCTGTTAATCTGCATACTTTTCGGTCCTAAACCCCAGGACAGGTAACCCCATTCACAGTCCACCTTGAGCCCACCCAATGACTCTGTGGTGCCACCGAAACCCCACCCATTTGTTGGAGTGCTCCACCCGAACCCCACCTCTAATTATTCAGGGACTGCCCACTTGAAGCCCCGCCCGATCACGCAAATAAAAATACCCTATAAAAAGGTAATGTGCATTCACAGTAATTCAAATAAGGGTGACACTGTGATCCCAGGACATTGCCCGGGACACAGCATCATCAGGACTAAGGCCCAAGATGGCGCCCTGTTGGCACCTATGTGCCTTCCCCCACCATGTCATATGGAGAAAATAAGAAAAGTGGGGACACCCCCAGATTGGACAGAGACAAGAACAATGACACAAGGCACTCAAGACGCCACCTATGGCCCGAAGATCATTTTCAGGGTGGTCTGACTCTTCAAGAAAATGAACCTATCGGAGGTCACAGGTTGTATCCTTCATTCACAATTAACGGCAGTGAGAGGAGAATTAGTGGAAGACCCGGGTAGGTGGCAGGACGGATCATGAATATGCTGTAGACCCCTGAGAAGAGAGTTGGGCCCCAGACTTGTCCCGGGGGGCCAGACGGAAGCGATCAGGCCTTGTTGGCTTTCCAGGAGAGGTAGGAGTTCCAGACGATAGCAACGCATTGGACCACAGCCAGCCTTGGGAGAGGAGAAAGGACAGAAATGGGACAATAAATCCAGATGTGTATGGTGAGCCCCACCTCTGATCTATGGGGACCTGAGAGAGCTTCATGACTCTACACCTCCATTTCAAATGTCTGTGCACACATAAAATTCTCACATTAAAAAAAAAAAAAGCATAGACATCATTGTCATCATTCCCGTTTATCAAACTGCGTCTGGAAAGGCTCAGAGAAAATATAAGTGATGAGGAGCTGCAACACATACAAGCAAATCACGTTGGACTTGTAGGGGAAACAGTCAACCGGTTCTCAACCACAATCCATAGATTAACTCCTCAGCACAGAACCTCATGCTGAGAGGATGTTCATCTAACTTCTATTGTAGAACCAGGAGCATGCGACGCTCCTATTCCTAAGGCTGAGCTGACAGCTACTGGTTTACTTGATTAGGAAAAAAAATCAGTGCGATTACTAATTATGTGATCACCATGATGCTGATCTTGGTTGTCACATGTGGTTTGATTGCAACCAGTCCTGATGGCTTCAGCTGTCATGGAGCCCAACACAGAAAGACACAGTGACAAACCCAATGCAGAGCACAGTCATACAGTGCCTGATACAGCTCCTGCAGTGCCTCACACAGTGCCCCCTACAGCTCCTGCAGTGCCTCACACAGCTCAAACAGTGTCCCCTACAGCTCACACAGTGCCCCCTACAACTCCTGCAGTGCCTCACACAGCTTACACAGTGCCCCCTACAGCTCCTGCAGTGCCTCACACAGCTCAAACAGTGTCCCCTACAGCTCAAACAGTGTCCCCTACAGCTCACACAGTGCCCCCTACAGCTCACACAGTGCCCCCTACAGCTCACACAGTGCCCCCTACAGCTCACACAGTGCCCCCTACAGCTCACACAGTGCCCCCTACAGCTCACACAGTGCCTCACACAGCTCAAACAGTGTCCCCTACAGCTCACACAGTGCCCCTACAGCTCACACAGTGCCCCCTACAGCTCACACAGTGCCCCCTACAGCTCACACAGTGCCCCCTACAGCTCACACAGTGCCCCCTACAGCTCACACAGTGCCCCCTACAGCTCCTGCAGTGCCTCACACAGCTCACACAGTGCCCCCTACAGCTCTTGCAGTGCCTCACACAGCTTAAACAGTGCCCCCTACAGCTCCTGCAGTGCCTCACACAGCTTACACAGTGCCCCCTACAGCTCCTGCAGTGCCTCACACAGCTTACACAGTGCCCCCTACAGCTCACACTGTGCCTCACACAGCTTACACAGTGCCCCCTACAGCTCACACAGTGCCCCCTACAGCTCACACAGTGCCTCACACAGCTTACACAGTGCCCCCTACAGCTCCTGCAGTGCCTCACACAGCTCAAACAGTGCCCCCTACAGCTCACACAGTGCCCCTACAGCTCACACAGTGCCCCCTACAGCTCACACAGTGCCCCCTACAGCTCACACAGTGCCCCCTACAGCTCACACAGTGCCCCCTACAGCTCACACAGTGCCCCCTACAGCTCACACAGTGCCCCCTACAGCTCACACAGTGCCCCCTACAGCTCTTGCAGTGCCTCACACAGCTTACACAGTGCCCCCTACAGCACAGTGCCCCATACAGCTCACACAGTGCCTCACACAGTGTCTCATACAGTGGAACCTTGGATTACGAGCATAATCCGTTCCAGGAGAATGCTTGTAATCCAAAGCACTCATATATGAAAGCGAGTTTCCCCATAGAAGTCAATGGAAACAAAGATAATTCATTCCTCATTGAATTCTATTAGATGCAATACCTTATTTGGCCAGAGGTGGGGGTGGGGCGAAGAGCCTCGGAAATACTCGGCTCAGCTGAACTCGGAAAGGCTCGGAAACACTCGGGAACGGAGTATTTCCGAGTATTTCTGAGTGATTCTGAGTATTCCCGAATGGCTCCGAACCGTTCCAAGTGTCCCCGGCGCCCCCGCATCTCTGGCCAAATGCGGCACCGCACACCCCATTAGCTTGAATTTTGCTCGTTTTGCTAGACAACACTCGCAAACCGAGTCAGAATTTTTTTAAAAATTTGCTCGGCTTTCAAAACGCTCGTTAACCGTGTTATTCGTAAACTAAAGTTCCACTGTATATAGTATCTCACAAAAGTGAGTACACCCCTCACATTTTTGTAAATATTTTATTCTATCTTTTCATGTGACAACACTGAAGAAATGACACTTTGCTACAATGTAAAGTAGTGAGTGTACAGCTTGTATAACAGTGTAAATTTGCTGTCCCCTCAAAATAACTCAACACACAGCCATTAATGTCTAAACCATTGGCAAAAAAAAGTGAGTACACCCCTAAGTGAAAATGGCCCAATTAGGCCCAATTAGCCATTTTCCCTCATCGGTGTCATGTGACTCCTTAGTGTTACAAGGTCTCAGGTGTGACTGGGGAGCAGGTGTGTTAAATTTGGTGTTATCGCTCTCACTCTCTCATACTGGTCACTGGAAGTTTAACATGGCACCTCATGGCAAAGAACTCTCCGAGGATATGAAAAAAAGAATTGTTGCTCTACATAAAGATTGCCTAGGCTATAAGAAGATTGCCAAGACCCTGAAACTGAGCTGAAGCACCAGTCCTCATACCCCTCACACAGTCCTCATACCCCTCACAGTCCTCATACCCTTCACACAGTCCTCATACCCCTCACACAGTCCTCATACCCCTCACACAGTCCTCATACCCCTCACACAGTCCTCATACCCCTCACACAGTCCTCATACCCCTCACACAGTCCTCATACCCCTCACACAGTCCTCATACCCCTCACACAGTCCTCATACCACTCACACAGTCCTCATACCACTCACACAGTCCTCATACCACTCACACAGTCCTCATACCACTCACACAGCCCTCATACCCCTCACACAGCCCTCATATCCCTCACACAGCCCTCATACCCCTCACACAGCCCTCATACCCCTCACACAGCCCTCATACCCCTCACACAGCCCTCATACCCCTCACACAGCCCTCATACCCCTCACACAGCCCTCATATCCCTCACACAGTCCTCATACCCCTCACACAGTCCTCATATCCCTCACACAGCCCTCATACCCCTCACACAGCCCTCATACCCTTCACACAGTCCTCATACCCTTCACACAGTCCTCATACCCTTCACACAGTCCTCATACCGTGCCCCATACCCCTCACACAGTCCTCATACCCTTCACACAGTCCTCATACCCCTCACACAGTCCTCATACCCCTCACACAGTCCTCATACCCCTCACACAGTCCTCATACCCCTCACACAGTCCTCATACCCCTCACACAGTCCTCATACCCCTCACACAGTCCTCATACCCCTCACACAGTCCTCATACCCCTCACACAGTGCCCCATAAACCTTATAAAATGTTATTATTGAGGAAGATACACTTGTGTCACATAACCTCACAAGGTTCTCCAACTTAGGACCATGATACATTATACGTACCTGTGATATAGAGGGATGAAGTAGAAATTGGCAATTTGTACTGCGGGCCAAATCTGAGGAGAACAGAAATAACAGATAGATAAACTACTCAAATAAAGGAAGTGGAAATAAAGGGGAGATACAGGTGTGGAGACGCACAAAGGAAAATAGGGTGGGCTGTACCATCTTGGAGACAGGGGAGAAGAGAAGGCACTGTTCTATACAGGAAACAAAAGTGTGAGCCAGGAATGAGTTTGGGCTCTTTCGTAGAAAAGGGATAGGGAAGAAACCAGAGACAGGAGAGCAGGGTGGACTTTACCAAATAGGAAAGCACAGGGGAGGGGTTAGAGGCAGAAAAGGGGATCATACTGTTCTGTATAGGAAACGCAGGGGGGGGTTAGAGGCAACAGATGGGTTTAGATTGTTCTGTATAGGAAATGCAGAGGTTGAGTTAGAGGCAGAAAACTGGAGCAGACTGTCCTGTATAGGAAGCGCAGGGGTGGGGTTAGATTAGACTGTTCTGTATAGGAAAGGCAAGTATGGGGTTAGAGGCAGAAGAGGGGATCAGACTGCATGATATAGGAGACAGGTAGGAGATTAAAGACAGAAGAGGGGATCATACCATTTAAGAGATGTAAACTTGGGGTAGAAACAAAGAAAGGGATCAAACTGTTCCATAAAGGAAACGCAGGGGTTGGGTTTGAAACAGAAGAGAAGATTGGACTGTACCATGTAGTAGAAGTATGGGTGGGGTGAGAAATAGAAGAGGGGATTGGACTGTACCACAAAGAAGACATAGGGGTGAGATTAGAGATGGTTGGAGGTTTGGTTGTAGCATGGATCACACAGGGATGGGGCGTGGAGGGACACTCCTCCTATATATATACACTTACATAGTAGTTTGTGATTAAGGCGTCCTTATAATCCTGTAATAACACACAAAACGGAGAAAGATGAACAATGAAGCATCAGCCCTACATCGGTTACCAAAGAGCTCATGCAATAAGAGGTCAGAGACATCTAATGAGAACTCTAACCTCAACCCTCTAACCCCAACCCTCTAATTCTTACCCTAACCCTCCAACTCTTACCCCAACCCTCTAAACCCAACCCTAACCCTCTGTAGCAGAATCTCTAACCTCTTCCAGTCTAATGATAACCTTTGAGTCCACAGACCGCTGACATCCTTCAATATGTAGTGGGTTGTGAGGCATAGTGGGTGCAAAGGTGGTAAAAGTCTTTGGGTTCCAGACACTTCTTGGATACAAAAGAGGTTTTATTTCTTTTAACAGTCCTTTTATATTTTGCAAGGGAAAGAGGGTTAGGGCCAGGACACCCTTAAGTAGTTGCAGTTTTAATAGGCAGACTCCAAGACCTCAATAGGAGGAGGACAGAGAGAAGAGAAAGGCCCCAGCAAGGTGCCACTTCTGCACGTGCAGGTTTGCTGTCCCCTATGGCTACAGTACTTCAAATTTAACAGTTCTCTCAGCTTTGCTACAACTTCTACTTGTAGTTCTTCAGCCCCTTGAGCTCCCTCTGATTCACCAACTCTGATGGCAGTCTGGGTGGCACAGAACATAGATCACCTGACTCCACCCAAATATATAGGCTCTCCCAGCAGGTCAAGGGATTCAAGAAAACCCTTGCCCATTGACTGAGATACCCCTTATACCCATAACCTGACCTTGAGATGTCCTTCTCATATCTAGTACCACCAAGTGCTTAGGGAGAAATCAATGGATCTCTAACAATTTAACTATGGTAGCTACCCCTGACAAGGAATTTGGTGAGGAGCTCCCTGACTAAATCCCAGGGTGCTACACCTCTAACTCTAACCCCTACCCTATAACATTAACTCTTACCATAAACCTCTAACTTAAACCCCAACCCTCTATCTCTTATCCCAACCCTCTAAACCCAACCCTCAACCTCTAACTCTAACCCCAACTCTCACCCCAAACCTCCAACTTCAACCCCAACCCCAAACCTCGCCCTCCAACTCCTACACCAACACTCCAACTCCTACCCCAACACTCCAACTCCTACCCCAACACTCCAACTATACCCTCTAACTTTAGCCCTCTAATTTTTACCTTAACCCTCTAACTCTAATTATTATTATACAAGATTTATATAACATCAACAGGTTATGCAGCACTTTGCAATGTAGAAGGGGGACAGTACAAAATATTTCAATACAGAAGGAATAGGAGGCCCTGCACATGGAGCTTACCCTAATGCTTATACTAACCCACTAACCCTACAGTGATTTTGTAAAATACATATCGTCCAGTCAGGGTTTATATCATCTAAAATTCATCCAGTTGGGTGTGACTGGGATGCTGGAGATCCATCAGAGGATGGGATTTAGATGGCCTCACTCTACCCTCCTGCTCTCTATGAAAACCCCGCTGACCTCACTCCACCATGATTTCTACCACATAGTATGGGACTACAGGCAGTAAAGGCCATGGCCAACCCTGTCCATCGCTAGACCTGGTATGACGGAGGCATTGCCCAAACATCTTCTCAGCATTGAACCTCCCCTGCACTGCCAGCCCCAACCCTGCACTGCCAGCTCCGCCTCCCCTTGAAGGGTCCACCCAGAAGTCATTGAATTGGGCAGAGCAATCGTTGGGAAGGACCAACAGAACGTGAAGAAACTTTCACTGTGTAGCCCCATATGGCAGGTGAAGTAACAGTGACTGGACAGCCTCTAAAAGGGCCTTCTACACAGAACAGCCTGTATCATGGCCTATTACACAAAATAGTTGCTATCAGGGCCTCTCATACAGGACAGCCTCTTTTGGAGATCAGTCACACAGGATGACCTCTATGAGGGTCGCTTACACAGGAAAGCTTTGGAGGCCAGTCACATAGGATAATGTTTATCTTGAGGACAGCCTCTACTGGAGGTCAGTTACATAGAAAAGCATCTAGCAGAGGACATTCACATAGGACAGCTTTTATCAGAGGTCAGTTACATAGGATAGCCTCCAGCAGAGGACAGTTCCATACACCAGTTTCTATTAGAGGTTGGTTACTTCGCATAGCCTCCAGGGGAGGACAGTCATATAGGACAAGCTTTACTGGAGGTCAGTCACATAGAATAATCGCCATCACAGGTCAGGTACATAGGACAGCCTCTATCAGAGGTCATTTACATAGGATAGCCTTCAGAGAAGGTCAGCCACATAGGACAGCCCCTATTGGAGGTCAGTCACACAGGACAACCTCAATGAGGGTCTCTTACAAAGGACATTCTTTTTCAGAGTTCAGTCACATAAAATATTCTGCATCAGAGATCAGGCACATAGGACAGCCTATATTGGAGGTCAGTTACATAGGATAGTCTCTACTGGAGCACAGTCACATATCCTATGCAACTGACCTCCAATAGAGGTTGTCCTATGTGACTGTGCTCCATCAGAGGCTATCCTATGTAACTGACCTTCAATAGAGGTTGTCCTATGTGACTGTGCTCCATCAGAGGCTATCCTATGTAACTAAATTCCAAAAGAGGTTGTCCTATGTGACTGTGCTCCATCAGAGACTATCCTATGTAACTGACCTCCAATAGAGGCTTTCCTGTGTGCTTGAACACTGATGGAGATTTTTCTATGTGACTGAACCCCGAAAAAGGCCATATAAGAGACGTTTATTAAGGTGTGATTGACCTCCAATAGTGGCTGTCCTATGTGACAGACCTTCTCTGGAGGCTATTCTATGTAAATTACCTCTGATGGAGGCTGTCCTATGTGACTGTCCTCCGCTAGAGGCTATCCTATGTAATCGACCTCCAATAGAGGTTGACCGATATGTGACTGTGCTCCAGTAGAGACTATTGGACAACCTCTATTGGAGGTCGGTTACATAGGACAGCCTCTAGTGGAGGACAGTCACATAGGACAGCCTCCATCATAGGTAATTTACATAGAATAACCTCCAGAGAAGGTCCGTCACATAGGACAGCCACTATTGGAGGTCAATCACACAGGACAACCTTAATGAGGGTCTCTTACACAGCCTTATTTCGGGGTTCAGTCACAAAGAATAATCTCCATCAGAGTTCAAGCACACAGGAAAGCCTCTATTGGAGGTCAGTTACATAAGATATCCTCTGATGGAGCACAGTCACATAGGACAACCTCTATTGGAGGTCAGTTACATAGGGTAGCCTCTGATGGAGCACAGTCACATATGACAACCTCTATTAGAGGTCAGTTACATAGGATAGCCTCTGATGGAGCACAGTCACATATGACAACCTCTATTAGAGGTCAGTTACATAGGATATCCTTCTGATGGAGCACAATCACATAAGACAACCTCTATTGGAGGTCAGTTACATAGGGTAGCCTCTGATGGAGCATAGTCACATAGGACAACCTCTATTGGAGGTCAGTTACATAGGATATCCCTCTGATGGAGCACAATCACATAGGACAACGTCTATTGGAGGTCAGTTACATAGGGTAGCCTCTGATGGAGCACAGTCACATAGGACAACCTCTATTGGAGGTCAGTTACATAGGATATCCTTCTGATGGAGCACAATCACATAAGACAACCTCTATTGGAGGTCAGTTACATAGGGTAGCCTCTGATGGAGCACAGTCATATAGGACAACCTCTATTGGAGGTCAGTTACATAGGCTAGCCTCCAACGTTGGACAATCTCATATGACAGTCTCTATCAGAGGTTGGTTACTGAGAATAGCCTCCAGGGGAGAACATGGAGTACCTCCGGCACTGTGCAGCCCTGGATTTGGCCTAGGAGCTGACATTTTACATGTATTGTTTCTCCAGATCGGGATCTCCGTCAGAAACCACAGATGAGGGGGGAGGGTGGGTGGCCTAGGGGGCGAGCGACATCTCTGTATTAATAGATACAAGTCTGGTTATTTGTACACGGGCCTCAGCGATGTGACAATCTTTCTGTGTACACAGTCTATTCGTCTCGGCAGGCGGTAACAAGGCGACATAACCGGGACCCCCGGGGTCACCCAGGCGCCCTGCAGCGTTTACTTTACTAATAACTTCCTACAATGGAGCCGACGCCTGTTCTACTTCTGTCACTGTGACGTCATCGGGGGATCTCTGAGCGGCCGGTGCTATTCCCTCACCGCAAATGAGATCCCAGAGAGGGTGACCCTGACAGAGGCACCCAAGGTGGGGGGGGGTTAACCCATTGTGTACCAGCCAAAAGCAATAACGCAAAAGGAGCAGCAAAATTTTGATATGAACTTGCTAAATTTCTCATTTCCAGAAATTTTGCCAGATTATTTTTACCTTTGCGACAATGGGAGATGAATTTAGTTTAAAAGGAAAACTGTAAATATTTTTAAATATTCTTTGAGGTTGTTTTTTTTTTTTTTTTTAATATATATTTATTTACTTATTGTCAGCACTAAATTGAGCCAAACTTGATTTTGCAAAATTTTCTAATTTTGCAGAAGCTGATTTCTAACTTTGCAGAACTGCAAGGCAAATTTTGTAAAATAAAAAATAAAATTACAAAAATAAAATAATAAATAACAATAAATACAACACACGGGAAAGGATAATGTTTGCTTTTTTTTTTTTTTTTTTTTACACTTATATTGAGAGGTAATTAAAGCGGAACTTCAGTCATTTTTTCATCTTTCCATCTATTAAATCTTCTGCCCTTGTTGCTTTAACTTTGGAATACTTTAAAATACTTTAAACAGCCACACTTCCTGTTTCTTGTCCGGTAAAAAGCCTAGGCTTATGACATCATGCACAGCTCTCCCCCTCTCACTCTTGTGAGAGTTTGCAAGGAAGGGAGTCATAAGAGGGCCAATGAGAGCTGCAGGGCTGGAGGTGTGCCTCTGTGTGTATGCGTAAATCCAGGAAGTGAACAGGCAGCGGCTTCAGCTGCCCACAGTTAAAATGGCTGCAGCCAGACTCAGTGGAGGGAGATTTCTGCAGCGTATTTGGCAAGTAGAGAATCACAGTACATATAAAATAATATGCAAAGTGGTTGGAGGGAAGCTTCAGAATGGTAAAGATGTTTTTTATTACAAATTATGTGAGCAGACTGCAGTTCCTCTTTAATTTTACGTTTTTTCTTGTGATCATTGATTAAAATAAAAGTAAACAAAAATATAAAAATGTTCTACGTCCCTGCACTTTTTCTGCACTGTTTCAGTGTATTTTGTTGTAATTTAATGTGTTCTAGGCAAGAGGAAATACGGACACAAAAGCAAAAAACGTGAAAAATTAAAAAAGAGGTGATGCATAAGAATTTGTGTGTGTTTTTTTTTTCCCTTTTTTATTGTGTGTTAAAATATATCAAATACATGAATTAAAATATTAAAAAAAAAGATAAATATTTTAAAAGAATACTAATAATAGTAATGACAATAATAACAATAACACCAATAATAATAATACCATTATTATTACTGTTATTAGTATTACTATTATTATTTAAAAAGATATACATTAAAAAAAAAATTGGGAGAATGAAATGGTCCTGGTACTAAGGGGCCAAGCCCAACTCCTGAAAAACAACCCCACACACCATAATCGCCCCTCCACCAAATGGTTTGGACCAGTGCACAAAGCAAGGTCCATAAAGACACGGATGAGTGAGTTTGGGGTGGAGGAACTTGACTGGCCTGCACAGAGTCCTGACCTCAACCCCATAGAACACCTTTGGGATGAATTAGAGCGGAGACTGCGAGCCAGACCTTCTGGTCCAACATCAGTGCCTGACCTCACAAATGAGCTTCTGGAAGAATGGTCAAACATTCCCATAGACACACTCCTAAACCTTGTGGACGGCCTTCCCAGAAGAGTTGAAGCTGTTATAGCTGTAAAGGGTGGGCCAACTCAATACTGAACCCTACGGACTAAGATTGGGATGTCATTAAAGTTCATGTGTGTGTAAAGGCAGGCGTCCCAATACTTTTGGTAATATAGTGTATTTGTAGCCTACCCTACAAACAAAAATCAAATAATGTAAAAAAAAAAAAAAAAAATTCAAAAAAAATGCAGTAAATGTTGTAAGAAAATACAGACATGAGAGTAGAAATGTGAAAAATATTGGTGGTGCAGAAAAGATATTTGTGTGTGTTTTTTAATTTTTTTAATTGTTGTATGTTATTTTTATGAATGTGTTTAATATATTAAATTAACAAAAAAAAAATATTATTTATAAAGATAATACAATAATTAAAAAGATAAAAATAAAAGAATGGAAAAAAAAGAAGGGGTTGGCTTTTACCTTCTCTGGACCAACATTGGAGGCAACAGGTCCCATTTTTGGAACTTGATGGACTTGTACAACCAATAATAAATAGATAGGATTGGATTGGGTCTCCTGTGATCTCATAGATGATCTCTCTATGATTCATCCTAAACTCCGCAGACTGTGCGGTTTGGTTGTAATGTGTATGGCGGCTTCATGTAGTCATTTTGCTCACCCGTTTCAGCTTGGCCCAGATCTCCTCCTTAGACAGTCCATTCAGTGTGCTGACGATGGTCAGGAAACATCCAAGGAAGCAAGGGGCGAATCCCCCCTGAAAACATACAGAGAGGAGGAGGAGGATGAGCGGGTGGCTCTCCAGTCTCCAGGCTATGGTTCCTGTCCCAGATTATCCCCCTCACCTGGTCCAGCAGCATCTTCTTTAAGGCTACAGACTTGGTGCTCCCAGGAACCAGACGGTCCAAGATATTATACCAACTACCAACCACGGGGCCCTGTGGAGAGAGACGGGAGGGATCATAGAGATGACCAGACTGCTCCACCTAGAATCTGATATTCCCAATACTGATAATGGACAGTCATCTCTGCAACCTCCCACCACAAATCATGACTGAGGCTGTCCCCCACATCCAATACCGTATCTGTCTCCTCCCCGCTGTATACCATTCCCCTACTCCCTACAATGTGTCCGTCTCCTCCCAATGGTCGCCACAACGGGTCCGTCTCCTCCCAATGGTCGCCACAACGGGTCCGTCTCCTCCCAATGGTCGCCACAACGGGTCCGTCTCCTCCCAATGGTCGCCACAACGGGTCCGTCTCCTCCCAATGGTCCCCACAACGGGTCCGTCTCCTCCCAATGGTCCCCACAACGGGTCCGTCTCCTCCCAATGGTCCCCACAACGGGTCCGTCTCCTCCCAATGGTCCCCACAACGGGTCCGTCTCCTCCCAATGGTCCCCACAACGGGTCCGTCTCCTCCCAATGGTCCCCACAACGGGTCCGTCTCCTCCCAATGGTCCCCACAACGGGTCCGTCTCCTCCCAATGGTCCCCACAACGGGTCCGTCTCCTCCCAATGGTCCCCACAACGGGTCCGTCTCCTCCCAATGGTCCCCACAACGGGTCCGTCTCCTCCCAATGGTCCCCACAACGGGTCCGTCTCCTCCCAATGGTCCCCACAACGGGTCCGTCTCCTCCCAATGGTCCCCACAACGGGTCCGTCTCCTCCCAATGGTCCCCACAACGGGTCCGTCTCCTCCCAATGGTCCCCACAACGGGTCCGTCTCCTCCCAATGGTCCCCACAACGGGTCCGTCTCCTCCCAATGGTCCCCACAACGGGTCCGTCTCCTCCCAATGGTCCCCACAACGGGTCCGTCTCCTCCCAATGGTCCCCACAACGGGTCCGTCTCCTCCCAATGGTCCCCACAACGGGTCCGTCTCCTCCCAATGGTCCCCACAACGGGTCCGTCTCCTCCCAATGGTCCCCACAACGGGTCCGTCTCCTCCCAATGGTCCCCACAACGGGTCCGTCTCCTCCCAATGGTCCCCACAACGGGTCCGTCTCCTCCCAATGGTCCCCACAACGGGTCCGTCTCCTCCCAATGGTCCCCACAACGGGTCCGTCTCCTCCCAATGGTCCCCACAACGGGTCCGTCTCCTCCCAATGGTCCCCACAACGGGTCCGTCTCCTCCCAATGGTCCCCACAACGGGTCCGTCTCCTCCCAATGGTCCCCACAACGGGTCCGTCTCCTCCCAATGGTCCCCACAACGGGTCCGTCTCCTCCCAATGGTCCCCACAACGGGTCCGTCTCCTCCCAATGGTCCCCACAACGGGTCCGTCTCCTCCCAATGGTCCCCACAACGGGTCCGTCTCCTCCCAATGGTCCCCACAACGGGTCCGTCTCCTCCCAATGGTCCCCACAACGGGTCCGTCTCCTCCCAATGGTCCCCACAACGGGTCCGTCTCCTCCCAATGGTCCCCACAACGGGTCCGTCTCCTCCCAATGGTCCCCACAACGGGTCCGTCTCCTCCCAATGGTCCCCACAACGGGTCCGTCTCCTCCCAATGGTCCCCACAACGGGTCCGTCTCCTCCCAATGGTCCCCACAACGGGTCCGTCTCCTCCCAATGGTCCCCACAACGGGTCCGTCTCCTCCCAATGGTCCCCACAACGGGTCCGTCTCCTCCCAATGGTCCCCACAACGGGTCCGTCTCCTCCCAATGGTCGCCACAACGGGTCCGTCTCCTCCCAATGGTCGCCACAACGGGTCCGTCTCCTCCCAATGGTCCCCACAACGGGTCCGTCTCCTCCCAATGGTCGCCACAACAGGTCCGTCTCCTCCCAATGGTCGCCACAACGGGTCCGTCTCCTCCCAATGGTCGCCACAACGCGTCCGTCTCCTCCCAATGGTCGCCACAACGGGTCCGTCTCCTCCCAATGGTCGCCACAACGCGTCCGTCTCCTCCCAATGGTCGCCACAACGCGTTCGTCTCCTCCCAATGGTCGCCACAACGTGTCCGTCTCCTCCCAATGGTCGCCACAACGTGTCCGTCTCCTCCCAATAGTCCCTACAACGTGTCCGTCTCCTCCCAATAGTCCCTACAACCTGTCTGTCTCCTCCAAATACTCTCTACAACGTGTGTCTCCCCTCCCCCACTCTCTACAATGTGTCTGTCTCCTACCCCCCCCCACTCCCTAGAACGTGTCTGTCTCCTCCCCCTACTCCCTACAATGTGTGTTTCTTCCCCCTACTCCACATCTCTTTCCTCCCCCCACAACCTATATTACAGTCTTTTGAAATAATATTTATACCCCTTGAAATTTTCCACATTTTGTCATGTTACAACCAAAAACGTAAATGTATTTTATTGGGATTTTATGTGATAGACCAACACAAAGTGGCACATAATTGTGAAGTGGAAGGAAAATGATAAATGGTTTTCAGCATTTTTTACAAATAAATATGTGAAAAGTGTGGTGTACATTTGTATTCAGCCCCCTTTACTCTGATACCCCCAACTGAAATCTAGTGGAACCAATCGCCTTCAGAAGTTACCTAATTAGTAAATAGAGTCCACCTGTGTGTATCTTAATATCAGTATGAATACAGCTGTTCTGTGAAGCTCTCAGAGGTTTGTTAGAGAACAGTAGTGAACAAACAGCATCATGAAGGCCAAGGAACACCCCAGACAGGTCAGGGATAATGTTGTGGAGAAGGTTAAAGCAGGGTTAGGTTATAAAAAAAAATCCCAAGCTTTGAACATCTCACAGAGCACTGTTCAAACCATCATCTGAAAATGGAAAGAGTATGGCACAACTGCAAACCCACCAAGACATGGCCGTCCACCTAAACTGACAGTCTGGGCAAGGAGAACATTCATCAGAGAAGTGTACCCCATACTTTTCACATATTTATTTGTAAAAAATGTTGAAAATCATTTATCATTTTCCTTCCACTTCACAATCATGTGCCACTTTGTGTTGGTCTATCACATAAAATACATTTACATTTTTGGTTGTAACATGACAAAACGTGGAAAAGTTCAAGGGGTAAGAATACTTTTTCAAGGCACTGTATGTCTGTCTCTTCCCCCCACTCCCTAAACTAAATCTATCTCCCCCCCCCACCGCCCAACACTTCTGCCTCTCCCCCCCCACCCTCTACACCATCCCCCTGGTCTCCTGCCCTTACGCCACCATTTGGCCCTCTTCCTTCGTCTCTCCTTCGTACATCTTACCACAATGTCAGGTAATGATGGAGTCCAGAGGGAAATATTCAGCCATGACGTGTTGTTCTTACCACGAAGCAGAGTCCAACCCCCATCATCTTCAGCGTCCTCTCCACACTGTGACCCTGCACTCCTCTCCGCTCCACCAGCTGCTGGGAGATGACATCTCCCACCCCCATCAGGGACCCTGCAGACAAGACAGGACTTCTAAGAGTTCTGCAGGGGAGGGACCGAAAGAGAGAAGATGGGAGGAGAAGAGGTTCTTGGAGGGAGGGGCTTAGTGCCACATTAGAAGGATGCCTAAAAGTTAAAAATGTTATCAACCAAAAGACTAAAAGCCTGTGAAGATAAGTGATCACTGTGCAGCACAACGGCTCTATACAATATTTTATACTCTCTGATCACCTCCATCCTCAGTCTTCACTCTCTAAGAGATAGGTGTAATCATCTCCGATCTCTGTATCCTCACACTTACACTGCCAGCAGTCAGAGAGGAGGACGGAGATCACCACAGTAACAAGCGTGTTATTTAGTTTGTGGACACCTATTATCTTTTCACAAGTCTATTTCCTGTAGTGATGCTCTGGTTGGTCACATTGGCTGTATCAGGACCTGGATAACCTGCTGGTGGCACTCTGGTTCCCTGGATGGAGGAAATTCCAGTGTCCACCAGCGGGTGTCTCTCAGCAGCCAGCAGATTCCACTAATCAGTTTCCACCTGATGCTGGCTGCTGGGAGGGTATTTAAGTCCTCACCTATTTGTGCCTCCCCCAAAGCCATAACTAGACCCCTCAGGGCTCAGGACAAGAAACCATGAAGGTGCCCTCCATGCCCTGAGCCTGGGGCCCTTCCCATTGATCCCGGGGCCCTTTACAGAGTTCCCCCTTACATCAGAGTCCACAGAGTTCCCCCTTACATCAGAGTCTACAGAGTGCCCCCTTACATCAGAGTTCCCAGCATTCCCAGAGTCCCCCTTACATCAGGAGTCCACAGGGTTCCCCTTTACAATGCGAGGGGCAACTCCGCGGGCCCCAATGTAGAGGGCAACCCCAGGGGGCCCCCGATGTAGAGGGCAGCTCTGATGTAAGAGATTCTCTGGTCTCTTTACTACAGAGTTTCCCTTTACCTCAGAGTCGAATACGCAAAGTTTCCCATTGCGCTGTAAGGGTGAACTCTGCTGACTCTGAATTAAGGGGGATGCTGGGAACGCTGATGTGGGGGGGGGTAGCTTTGGCGACAAAAGACCCCACTTATATTAGATTTCCCCTTTACACCAGAGTCTGCAGAGTGAATACACCAAGGTAAAGGGTTTCACTGCTGTAAGATGGGAGTGAGGACACTGGTATAAGGGGGGACCCTTATATCAGTCCCCCCCCACCTTAGGTTTTCCACTCCCCCTTACATCAGTGACCCTCCCCCACTTTAGGGTCTCCACTCCCCTTACATCAGTGACCCCCCCACCTTAGGGTCTCCACTCCCCCTTACATCAGTGACCCCCCCCACCTTAGGGTCTCCACTCCCCCTTACATCAGTGACCCCCCCACCTTAGGGTCTCCACTCCCCCTTACATCAGTGACCCCCCCACCTTAGGGTCTCCACTCCCCCTTACATCAGTGACCCCCCCACCTTAGGGTCTCCACTCCCCCTTACATCGGTGACCCCCCCCACCTTAGGGTCTCCACTCCCCCTTACATCAGTGACCCCCCCCCCACCTTAGGGTCTCCACTCCCCCTTACATCGGTGACCCCCCCCACCTTAGGGTCTCCACTCCCCTTACATCAGTGACCCCCCCCCCACCTTAGGGTCTCCACTCCCCCTTACATCAGTGACCCCCCCCACCTTAGGGTCTCCACTCCCCCTTACATCAGTGACCCCCCCCCACCTTAGGGTCTCCACTCCCCCTTACATCAGTGACCCCCCCCCCACCTTAGGGTCTCCACTCCCCCTTACATCAGTGACCCCCCCACCTTAGGGTCTCCACTCCCCCTTACATCAATGACCCCCCCACAGAGTGACTGACTGCTCCACAGACTGTGTGGCCTGGAGCTGTCACATATTGAACTCCTTTAAGTCTTTCGCCCCCCCCCCGCGCCCCCTCCTTGCAGTCGATTTCAAATTCAGCTGACCAGCGGCCCAAGCCCAGTCCAGCTGAGACAGAGCAGAGATCAGTCGATTACTAACCGGCTCGGGTGCGGGGGGGTGGGAGTCGGGGTGTTCCACTGATCAGCTGCATGGTGATGTTATTTGGCACCTTTTCAGTGGGCGGAGGAGGCCCGGGGGGAAACACCAGGGGCCGTTCACGAGTGCAACCTTTGCGACCCTGGTAGTTCCGCCACTGCCTCCCGCTCCAGTGTTTTGCTGCAGTCAGATTCCGTTTGCCATGGATTCTGTTCTTTCTCCTGCCCTGTACCCTGCTCTCCCTTATTCCTGATCCCCGTGTTGGTTCCCCCTTCCCATCTGCTCCTCTGTGTTCCCTATTGTGTATAGTTTATATAGTTAGGCTGTTAGATATTAGTCAGGTATTCTGTCACTGGGGTTTGCGATCTGCAGTTGGGGTGCCGCCAATAAAGTATTGACACCCGTAGCAAGGGCAATGCATTTTTAAAGTGGTGCGGGAAACGTGGCGTGAACCAGCCTTTAAACTTTTTTGTTTTTTGGGCCTTTTTAAATCCAATTGCCCCAAGCATGTTAAAAAATGACTCTCGGCTCACCACCTCTGCTGGAAGTCTGTTCCAGGTATCCACCACTCTTTCAGTAAAATAAAACTTTTGGAGGTTAGTTTTGAAGACATGAAGATGAGTACAGAGGAGGAGGGACTGACCTGCAGTGATGATCTGTACCTTCCAGGGGTGAGCGGCCAGTAACCTCTGGTACCCGCGCCACAGCCCGGCCATACCGCCTGCAGAGAGAGGAGATGATGGGGGTTATATGAGAGAGATCTGCAGTACACCCCCATACCACTAGTGATGTCCCAGTTCACTATGAGGACCCATTCACACTAAAGCCTTTCATTGCATTAGTGCATGCATTTATTATGAAAGGGCCGTCAACGCACCACAATGGAATGAAAACATACACCTGACCCTTTTTAGTAATGCAGCACACCACAATGCACCGTATATGTATTTCAGGGTACATTGTGCTCTGCTCTTGGGGAACCATCCACAATAAATGGCAAAGTAGCGCTCTACTGTTGGGGTGCCATTCACAATCAATGGCAACGTTTCACTTTACTGTTGGGGTGTCACTCCCAATCAATGGCAACATAACACTCCACCGTTGTTGTGCTATTCACAATCAACACAAATGTAGCACTCTACTATTGGAGTGTCATTTAAAATCGATGACAATGTAGTCTTCTACTGTTGGGGTGCCATTCAGAATCAATGACAACATAGCGCTCTACTGTGGGGGCACCATTCACAATCAATGGTAATGTAATGTTGTAGTGTTGGGGTGTTATTCAAAGTCAATGACAACATACTGCTCTACTTCTGGGGTGCCATTCACAATCAATTGCAACAAAGCACTCTACTGTTGGGGTGTCATTTACACTCAATAGCAATGTATCACTCTACTGTTGAGGTGCCATTCACAATCAATATTAATATAGCGCTCTACTGTTGGGGTGCCATTCACAATCAATTATAATATAGCGCTCTACTGTTGGGGTGCCATTCACAATCAATTATAATATAGCGCTCTACTGTTGGGGTGCCATTCACAATCAATTATAATATAGCGCTCTACTGTTGGGGTGCTATTCAAAATGAAAGACAATATAGTCTTTTACTGTTGGGGTGCTATTCACAATCAATGGTAATGTAATGCACTACTGTTGGGGTACCATTCACAATCAATGGTAATGTAATGCCATTCACAGTCAATGATAACATACTGCTCTACTGTCCGGGTGCCAATCACAATCAATTCCAACGTAGCACTCTACTGTTAGGGTGCCATTCACAATCAAGGACAACATATCAATCTACTGTTAGGGTGCCATTCACAATCATTGGCAATGTAGCGCTCTACTGTGGGGGTACCATTCACAATCAATGGCGATGCAGCGCTCTACTGTGGGGGTACCATTCACAATCAATGGCGATGCAGCGCTCTACTGTGGGGGTACCATTTGCAATCAATGGCGATGCAGCGCTCTACTGTGGGGGTACCATTCACAATCAATGGCGATGCAGCGCTCTACTGTGGGGGTACCATTCACAATCAATGGCAATGTAGCGCTCTACTGTGGGGGTACCATTCACAATCAATGGCAATGTAGCGCTCTACTGTGGGGGTACCATTCACAATCAATGGCGATGCAGCGCTCTACTGTGGGGGTACCATTTGCAATCAATGGCGATGCAACGCTCTACTGTGGGGGTACCATTCACAATCAATGGCGATGCAGCGCTCTACTGTGGGGGTACCATTTGCAATCAATGGCGATGCAGCGCTCTACTGTGGGGGTACCATTTGCAATCAATGGCGATGCAGCGCTCTACTGTGGGGGTACCATTCACAATCAATGGCGATGCAGCGCTCTACTGTGGGGGTACCATTCACAATCAATGGCAATGTAGCGCTCTACTGTGGGGGTACCATTCACAATCAATGGCAATGTAGCGCTCTACTGTGGGGGTACCATTCACAATCAATGGCGATGCAGCGCTCTACTGTGGGGGTACCATTCACAATCAATGGCGATGCAGCGCTCTACTGTGGGGGTACCATTCGCAATCAATGGCGATGCAGCGCTCTACTGTGGGGGTACCATTCACAATCAATGGCAATGTAGCGCTCTACTGTGGGGGTACCATTCACAATCAATGGCGATGCAGCGCTCTACTGTGGGGGTACCATTCACAATCAATGGCGATGCAGCGCTCTACTGTGGGGGTACCATTTGCAATCAATGGCGATGCAGCGCTCTACTGTGGGGGTACCATTTGCAATCAATGGCGATGCAGCGCTCTACTGTGGGGGTACCATTTGCAATCAATGGCGATGCAGCGTTCTACTGTGGGGGTACCATTTGCAATCAATGGCGATGCAGCGCTCTACTATGGGGGTACCATTCGCAATCTATGGCAATATAGCGCTCTACTGTGGGGGTACCATTCGCAATCAATGGCGATGCAGCGCTCTACTGTGGGGGTACCATTCGCAATCTATAGCAATGTAGCGCTCTACTGTGGGGGTACCATTCACAATCAATGGCAATGTAGCGCTCTACTGTGGGGGTACCATTCGCAATCTATGGCAATGTAGCACTCTACTGTGGGGGTACCATTCACAGTGAATGACAGCATAGTGCACTACTATTGGGGTACCATTCATAATCAGTGACAATGTAATACTGCACTGCTGGGGTGCCATTCGCAATCAATGGCAATGTAGCGCTCTACTGTGGGGGTACCATTCACAATCAATGGCAATGTAGTGCTCAACATTTGGGGTACCAGTCACAGTGAATGACAACGCAGTGCACTACTGTTGGGGTGCCATTGTCAATGGCAACATGGGAGATACTACTGTGGGGGGTACCCTTCACAATCAATTGCAAGTTGAAACTTTAGTGTTGGGGTGCCATTCACAATCACACATAGAGCAGGTGGGTTACCACCTCATCCCTTTAAATCCAAACGCATGAATTACACGGGTTCTGAGGCTAATTTAATCCAGATAGGGGCATCAAGAGAGTTTAATCACCACCTTAATCAGCCACAGAACCCGTGTAATTCATGCGTTTGGATTTAAAGAGATGAGGTAGCAACCCTAAGTACGACATGTTAGGACGTTTTTGACAATAAATGGTTAATGCCAAAATGTGAACGGGGCCCCCTTCATTTCCACTCTGTCATTCAGATCCTGACTCCACCCACAATCACATGACGTACGTTAAAATCCCAAACTGAAAACACGTGTGTTCCCATGACTTAGAACGTCTCCTCCAGATGTCCTCTCTGGGCCACATTCGCAGCTCGGATCCCAACATTCGTCCTTCGAGGACAAACCTGGGGGGGTCCGTAACTTTCGCTTTATTTTGCAATTTGCCCGACGCTCTAATCGCCAACCCCCGATCACTTCTAAACATCCCCCCCGTTTTCACTGATTTAATCAACGAACTCTCCATACAAATAGAACTCAATGAAGTCGTAGTATGAATGAAGAGAAGGTAATTGTTCAATGAAAACAAAATCCTGACCTTCTAGATCCCCCCCTGATTGGGCGTTCAGAGTTCACGCTCCTGGCTCAAATAATATCCAGATCTGCAGATACAAAGTGACACTTTCCATGTTACTCACCCAGCAGCTGCCAACACAGGAAGTGATGTCATCCCCCTACACAAAGCATTCTGGGAGGTGTAGTCCTTGGCTCCATTGGCCATCAGCTGTGCTGGGAGTCATGTGACCTGGGAAGGGGTGGGGAACAGTCCATTCATAGTTGGGACGCTCGAGAGGAGGACACGACTATACTATATTTTCATAGGCTCCATTCACACCTGAGCGCAGCGATTCACTGGCTTTTTTCGGGCATTGTTTTTTTAAAGCGTTTTTCATTTTTGCAGCTTTTTACAAACGTTTTTTGCAGCCTTTTAGGTTCGATTCACACTAGTGCGTTTTTTGATGCATTTTGCAGAAATGCAGGGAATTTTTTAACATGGGTTCCTATGGAACATGTTCACATCAATGCATTTTTGTGCCTCTGCGTTTTTGGAAAGTGTCGGGGACTTTTTTTCATGCAAAATGCAGCGTTTTGCATGTAATAGAATTCAATGGACCCACATCCAAAAAGCAAGTACCGTGTTTTTACCGCCTTTTTTAGCACGTTTTTGCTGCGTTTTTGCCACGATTTGCATTTTGCGTTTTTTTAAATTTCTTTCTTTTTACACTGTATATAGCTGGTTGCTAAGCAACCACAGTGTAAAAAAAAAAAAAAAAACGCAAAACGCAGCAAAAACATGTTCAAAAACATGGCAATCACCACAAGAAGCACTGCAGAAATGCTCAAAAGCAACATGCATAGATGTGTATCGAGCCTTACAAGCGTTTTTAAAGTGTTTTTGCAGCCTTTTACAGGCATTTTTGCAGATTTTTACACGCGTTTTTGCAGTCCTTTACAAGCGTTTTTAAGGCGTTTTTGCAGCCTTTTTCGCGCATTTTTGCAGCTTTTTACTAGTGTTTTTAAAGCGTTTTTGCAGCCTTTTACACACGTTTTTGCAGTCCTTTACAAGCGTTTTTAAAGCGTTTTTGCAGCCTTTTACATGCGTTTTTGCAGCCTTTTACACGCATTTTTGCAGCCTTTTGCATGCATTTTTACAGCCTTTTACAAGTGTTTTTAAAGCGTTTTTGCAGCCTTTTACACGTGTTTTTGCAGCTTTTTACAAGCATTTTTAAAGTGTTTTTGCAGCCCTTTACAAGTGTTTTTAAAGCGTTTTTGTAGCCTTTTGCACACATTTTTGCAGCCTTTTACACGTGTTTTTAAAGCGTTTTTGCAGCCATTTTCGCACAGTTTTGCAGCTTTTTACAAGCGTTTTTAAAGCATTTTTTCAGCCTTTTACACACGTTTTTGCAGTCCTTTACAAGCGTTTTTAAAGCGTTTTTGTAGCCTTTTGCACACGTTTTTGCAGCCTTTTGCATGCATTTTTGCAGCCTTTTACACGTGTTTTTAAAGCGTTTTTGCAGTCCTTTACAAGCGTTTTTAAAGCATTTTTGCAGCTTTTTACAAGCGTTTTTAAAGCGTTTTTGCAGCCTTTTACACATGTTTTTGCAGTCCTTTACAAGCGTTTTTAAAGCGTTTTTGCAGCCTTTTACATGCATTTTTGCAGCCTTTTGCATGCATTTTTGCAGCCTTTTACACGTGTTTTTGCAGCTTTTTACAAGCATTTTTAAAGTGTTTTTGCAGCCCTTTACAAGTGTTTTTAAAGCGTTTTTGTGGCCTTTAGCATGCATTTTTGCAGCCTTTTACACGTGTTTTTAAAGCGTTTTTGCAGCCTTTTACACGTGTTTTTAAAGCGTTTTTGCAGCCATTTTCGCACATTTTTGCAGCTTTTTACAAGCGTTTTTAAAGCGTTTTTGCAGCCTTTTACACACGTTTTTGCAGTCCTTTACAAACGTTTTTAAAGCGTTTTTGCAGCCTTTTACATGCGTTTTTGCAGCCTTTTACACGCATTTTTGCAGCCTTTTGCATGCATTTTTGCAGCCTTTTACACGTGTTTTTAAAGCGTTTTTGCAGCCTTTTACACGTGTTTTTGCAGCTTTTTACAAGCATTTTTAAAGTGTTTTTGCAGCCCTTTACAAGTGTTTTTAAAGCGTTTTTGTAGCCTTTTGCACACGTTTTTGCAGCCTTTTACATGCGTTTTTGCAGCCTTTTACATGCGTGTTTTTAAAGCGTTTTTGCAGCCTTTTTCGTGCGTTTTTGCAGCTTTTTACAGGAATTTTTAAAGCATTTTGCAGCCTTTTACAAGCGTTTTTTCAGCCTTTTACACACGTTTTTACAGCCCTTTACAAGTGTTTTTAAAGCATATTTGCAGCCTTTTACACGTGTTTTTGCAGCTTTTTACAAGCGTTTTTAGCCCCCTTTCACACTGGGGCGCTTTAGCGTTAAAAAAAGTGATGTAAAGCGCCTGAAAGAAGCCTCAGCTGCACTGCACACTGAGGCGCTGCAATGGCAGGGCATCAAAAAAAGTCCTGCAGCCAGCTTCTTTGCAACACCGCTCCTAAAGCGCCCCCTCCCATTGAAATCGATGGGAAGCGCCCTTTATTTGGCCACTAGCGGGGGGTTAAAAGCGCCCCGCTAGCACTCGAAAAATGCTGGTAAAGCGCTGCTAGTTTAAGCGGCACTTTCCCATCGTTTTTCGTGCGCTGGCAGTGTGAAAGGGGTCTTAAAGCATTTTTGCAGCCTTTTACAAGCTCCTTGCAGCTTTTTACACATGTTTTTAAAACATTTTTTCAGCCTCTTACGTGCGTTTTTGCAGCTTTTTACAAGCGTTTTTAAAGCGTTTTAGAAGCGCATTACAAGCGTTTTTTAGTTTCAGGCGTTTTTGTTTAGCCAATAGTTACATAGTAGGTGAGGTTGAAAAAAACACATCAAAAAAGTCCATCAAGTCCAACCTATGTGAATAGAAAGCACTAAGGGGGAGGAGAGGAAATTAGGGGTGGAGAGCTGCTATTTCAGCAGAAAACGCTCAAGTCAGACGTTTCTGTTGAAGTGTATGGGGCCAAAAACGCTTGTAATCTGCCAAAAAGAAGCTCATGTTTTGTTTTTTTTGAGCGCCCAGCGTTTTGCTTCAGGCGACAGAATGCTCAGATGTGAACAGGGGCCATTGAAATCAATGGGATTTGGCTTGTTGAGTGTTTTAGAGCTACAAGCTTAAGGCTCCATTCACACCTGAGCATAGCGCTTTTCCAGCGTTTTTTGGCACGTTTTTATGCGCAATCTGCGTGTTTTTATACAGCGTTTTTGAGCTTTGTCGTTTTTTTTATTAGCCAATAGAGAAAACTATTATCTGTTGCATCATTTGTTGCTAGGTATTTCAGCTTTTTTAGCTTTTCCATTTGCTTTTATTTATTTTTATTATTATTAATTTATTATAATTAATTTTTTTCTTTAGGGTAAGGGGTTACAGCAGGGGTCTCAAACTGGCGGCCCTCCAACTGTTGCGAAACTACAAGTCCCATCATGCCTCTGCCTGAGGGAGTTATGCTTGTAACTGTCAGCCTTGCAATGCCTCATGGGACTTGTAGTTTCGCAACAGCTGGAGGACCGCCAGTTTGAGATCCCTGGTTAGAGTGAAAATTAGGTTAGGGTTATTTATTATTATTTTATTTTGTATTTATTTTTTTTTTATTTTATATTTACGAATAATAATAATAATAAATGAATAAATGAATGTAAAATAAATACACTAATAAATAAAAATCAGAAATAAAAAATAAATTATTCGATAAATGAATACTAAGTAACAATAAATAAATAATTAACCCTTAACTTTAACCCTTACCCCTTAAAAAAATAATAATAATAAATAACTAAACACCCTAACCCTAACATAAAATAAATTATTATTAATATTAATAATGTATTTTTTTTTTTGTTCAAGTTTGGGTGTTCATTGTTATTTTATTATTATTATTAATAATAATAATAATAATAATAATGTATTTAATATTTTTTAAGGTTAGAGGTTAATTATTGTTTATATTATACATTTTTAATTAATTTTACTTATTTATGATGATTTTTAGTTATTTGTGTATTTATTTTACATGTATTTATTCATATATTATTACTATTTTATTTTTTTTAAATTTATATTTGAGCAGAAAATCACGAAGAAAAACGCTTGAATGGCGCATTTCCATTCATTTCTATGAGAATAAAAACGCACCGAAAAATCTGCCCGATTCGAGCTGCAGAAAAAGCTCCAGAACTTGTTTGAGCTTCAGGCGACATGGAGTGGAGATGTGAACCAACTCCATAGAGAATCATTGATTTTTTTTTTTTTTTTTTACGCCTCCAGCATTTTGGATCTTCAAGCTCCAAAATGCTCAGGTGTGAATGATAGATTTACTGATGGGCACTGACGGGCATCACTGATGGGCACTGACGGGCATCACTGATGGGGCTGTGCTGATTATCAGTGCAGATGTCCCCACTGAGGAAATGTTGGTTATTGGCTCCCACAGCCGGTTTCCCAGCACTGGGGACCCAAGGACCGGTGAAGAACCGGCCCGGGTGAGGACCTGGACAGGTAAGTGTCCTTTTATTAAAAGTCAGCAGCTACAGAATTTTGTAGCTGCTGAATTTCATTTTTTTTTCATACAGCGTGAGGATCCCATTTAAAGTCTTACTTCCTGTTTTCAGATACAGTACCATAGATTTACTGTAGAATCTCCGTTGGGTTGTTACTGTTGTCTGTGTCTTCTCAGGGGAGATTTCCCTTACTTCACCAGGGCAGGAAGTGAGGTGAAATCTCCCCTAAGGAGTCCCAGACAGCTTTTAATACCTAACAGAGGTACCAAACATTCTCCCTTTTGTCCAAAACTAAATAAGATGACGATTTGGCTAAAGATACACTTTAAAAAGGACCTGTACCTTGGAAGCTGTGCCAAAAAAAAGGCAAGCGTATGGCAAAGGATTATTTGTCAGTATAGCCTGTGGTCCGCCTGCAGCTGATATTTTTTCCCCATGCCTTTTTCTGTACTGTGTCTGTGAGTAGGGTTGCCACCTGTCCAGGATTCACCCGGACAGTTCGGGTTTGGAATCATGTGTCCAGGGTTCAGACTGCCTGAAACCCGGACACATTATTCAGACTGGACTATGGCTTCCCAGCAGGGTAGCTGGCTGCAGGTGTCTAAGCTGAGAGTGTCTGTTACACTGTCTTTCATGCTGCCCAATGCTAGCACTAACAATTCCCCCCTAAAACACACACAGACGGTAGAGAAGAGAGGGCTGGATCTGCACCTCTTTGTCCCGCCCCTACCCCTCTGTCTGCCCACACTCCAATCCCTGGCGCTGTGCCTCAGAAAAGAAAAGCGGGGGCTGAAAATTTGAAGTCCAGCAGCCTCAGATACATCTGCATGAGAGGTGCTGACTGCCAAGGGGTGAGTGAGCTCACCATCCATCCCTGTCTGTGACTGAAGTCTCCCTCCTTCACTCTCCTGCCTCTGAGTGAATACACTAAGGTAAATCAGGGTTCTCAGAGCACCCCTTACTTTAGAGTTCCCCCTCCCCTTAATCAGGGTTCCCAGCGCATCCCTTATGTTGGGGTCCCCAGCGTTCTCCCTTACATCAGAGTCTGCAGAGTCCCCCCTTACAAAAGGGAACTCTGCAAGTTCAGATGTAAAAGGTGAACTCTGTGGACTCTGTTGTAAAGGGAGACTCTTGTTATTAACTTCATATGATTAGAAATGTTATTTATTAGCAAAATATATGTATAGTTTATGCAAAAAAATTTAAATATTGCTGTGCGCTGCTAAAGTGTTCAGGTTTGACTTGAAGAAAAGGTGGCCACCCTATCTGTGAGTAGAGGCAGCCATCTTGGTAGAGGCATGGCTTTCCTTCTTCATGTCAGAGCTGCTCCCTTATAAATAGTGATCTGATGACTGGTGGGACTGATCTGGATGAAGCACAGATCAATAGAATGGAAGAAGCAGGGTGATCCTTCCACTTCTTGTCCTCAGGTACAGATTCCTATCCAGCAAGGAGAACAGTGAGCAGCACAGTACCAGTGGGGGGGGGGCAAACAGTGCATCCACACCACCAACCCCAGTCCAGTCGGCCGGGTCATCCCGGCACTTACGTCTCCTCCTTCCTCCTCCTCCTAGGCCAATTGGAACGCTTCTCCTTTCGGCCAATCGGGAAGCGGGTCTCAGTAAACAGTCCCCAGAGTATGTGTGTTAACCATTCAGTGTGCCTCACTTGTGTCTTTGCACTCCTGTCTTATCTCCGGTCCCTCTTATACAATCCCTGGCAACAAAACCCTGTTCCATCTCCCAAATCCCTGCTGCCACCTCCATGTCTCATTGGAGCTGGATAGACTGTAGTGAGAACCTCTTCCCAACTCTTCCCTACCCATACCATTAAGTGACACAGCAAGCAATATTGTAAAGAGCTCTTTCCGTGCCTGAGGAATTCAACTCACAGGTGATTGAAGAGTTTTTCCCACCCCTGAGGAATTCAACTCCCAGGTCATTAGAGAGTTTTTCCCACCCCTGAGGAATTAAACTCCCAGGTCTTTGAAGAGTTCTTCCCACCTGTGACATTGGGGGTGTTTAGCTCAGTGGTAGATGCAATTTTTCTAGAGAGTCCACAGCAGTCAGTTATCAGTTTTGAGGGCGTGGCAGCCCAATTTTATTAAAAGGAACAAAATAAAAGTTTATACACAGGATTTCCCACACAGGGGTTCTTCTCCAGTAAATTCACACAACCGAAAAAGCCTCCTGGCTCCTAGGCTTACTTTCCCTGCTGAACCAGCCAACTCCTGGCCTCATCAGAATTCTCCAGCCCCCTGGGTTTGCTCACTGTCCCCCAGACTTCAGGACTTCCTTCAGCCCCCTTGGACTTGCTAGTCGCATCGGCTCTCCCAGCCTCCCAGACCCTCCTTTAGTCTCCCAGGCTTTTGTAGCCGTCCCAACCTTCCCAGTCCTTCAGACACGAAGTCCCCCCTCACCAGGGACATAGTCTACAGAGCAGACGGTTTTCCTGACAGGAGTCTGTCTTTAAGCAAGCTGCTCACACTCCACCTTCCACCTCCTACTGCTCTCACTAGCACCTGGGCACACACCCTGCTGGCTGTCCACAAGACCCGGACACAGAGTTTGAAATCCCATCCCTCCCAAGACTCTTAGGGATCTCCAAACTACAGAGTCCCATCCGGAACTAGCAAAATCTGAAGAAAACTGCCAAAGCAGCTTTCTCCATTTAAACTCTACACTCCGTAATCTTGCAGTCCGCAGATATGCAAACTCTGTGTCCAGTTTATATCCAATTTCATAGGGACAGAGCCACGCTCTGCCACACACCCCTGAGAAATTCAACTCCCAGGTGATTGAAGAGTACTTCCCACCCCTGAGGAATTCAACTCCCAGGTTATTAAAGAGTTCGTCCCACCCCTCAGGATTTCAACACCCAGGTCATTGAAGAGTTCTTCCACCCCTGAGGAATTCAACACGCAGGAGATTGAGGAGTTCTTCCTGCCCCAGACACAGGGTTGGAGATCCAATCCCTCCCAAGACTCTTAGGGATCTCCAAACTACAGAGTCCCATCCGGAACTAGCAAAATCTGAAGAAAACTGCCAAAGCAGCTTTCTCCATTTAAACTCTACACTCCGTAGTCTTGCAGTCCGCAGATATGCAAACTCTGTGTCCATTTTATATCCAATTTCATAGGGACAGAGCCACGCTCTGCCACACACCCCTGAGAAATTCAACTCCCAGGTGATTGAAGAGTACTTCCCACCCCTGAGGAATTCAACTCCCAGGTGATTGAAGAGTACTTCCCACCCCTGAGAAATTCAACTCCCAGGTGATTGAAGAGTACTTCCCACCCCTGAGGAATTCAACTCCCAGGTTATTAAAGAGTTCTTCCCACCCCTCAGGATTTCAACACCCAGGTCATTGAAGAGTTCTTCCCACCCCTGAGGAATTCAACACGCAGGAGATTGAGGAGTTCTTCCCGCCCCTTAGGAATTCAATTTACAACAAGGTTCAGAGCGGGTGCTATTGTAGAAACCATAGGTGTGCGCAAGGGGTGTGCCAAGTGTGCCTGGGCACACCCTAATCTTGGAGTTGGCAACTCATCAATTGTGGGCATGTGACAAGTAAGCCGAGATCCTTACTTGCCGACCCCCAGAACCTGGACAGGTGGCTGGAGTGGAACATAAGGGACCGATCTGTATTTACTTCTGCAGCAGCTAAAAGTAGGCTTCTCCTCCTCTTCCTCTCGCCGATATTCAGCTACCACGGGAGGAAAATACAGGGGATTTGTACCAATGTATGCCACCCCTCTTGTCCCGGTTCCTTTTCTTTCTGCTGCTCAGGTCCCCCTGTGTGCTTACCTGCTCCCCCCCCCCATTGTTTCAGGATGACGAGTGGGGAAGAGGCCAGTTAATATGTCACAAAGGAATATATGTTGGAGCTTTGAGGTGCACACCCTAATACAATAGGCTGCGCACACCTATGGTAGAAACATTTAAGGCCAAGATAGTCAGGGGTTGGAATAACTTCAGTGACCTGTGTGTTGAATTCCCATGGGATGGGGTTCTCTCTTCATGGGTGGAAGAACTCATGGGTCACCTGTGTGTTAGATTTTTCAGGGATGGGAAGAACTCACACGGGTGTTAAATTCCTCAGGGGTTAGAATCTCTATTTAAGGGTGGGAAGAACTGTACCAGATAGATTATATGCATGAACAAGGTATTGGGATTTGAGCACAGGTATATTTTGTTTCCCTTTCTTCCCCCCGACCAGACCCTAGCTATACTCTCCAGAATAGTGTCAGGCTTCACAATGCTTTGTTTTTGGCCAGACTCTGCTGTGCTACACTCTGCCTATAACGGAAATATCACCTATGGGTGAAGTAGTTCTGTTCTGAGGACATTTTTGTATTTTACTTGTTCCAAGTCAATGAATGAAATATGACCCGTACAAAGCCTGATTGTTGCTGACCTCCTCTGACCTGGAAATTTCAGTTTCCTGGCTGTTATAGTGGTGTGACTGTTCTCTGACTTCCGCTATCGCCACACTTCCTATAGGACAGTGATCGCCTAGCAGCCAATCGATCAGCAATTCCAGAATTCCACCAGCCTGATGTCTTAATAAGAGTTTCCTTCACTGAAACTAAGGGGCCAAACCCAACCCCTGAAAAATAACCCCACACCATAATCCCCCCTCTACCAGATGATTTGGACCAGTACACAAAGCAAGGTCCATAAAGACACGGATGATGGACAATGCCATAGACACACTCCTAAACCTTGTGGACAGCCTTCCCAGAAGAGGTGAAGCTGTTATAGCTACAAAGGGTGGGCCAACTCAATATTGAACCCTACAGACTAATGCCCCGTACACACGGTCGGATTTTCCGATGGAAAATGTCCGATCGGAACGTGTTGTCGGAAATTCCGACCGTGTGTGGGCTCCATCGGACATTTTCCATCGGATTTTCCGACACACAAAGTTGGAGAGCAGGAGATAAAATTTTCCGACAACAAAATCCGTTGTCAGAAATTCCGATCGTGTGTACACAAATCCGACAGACAAAGTGCCACGCATGCTCAGAATAAATAAAGAGATGAAAGCTATTGGCCACTGCCCCGTTTATAGTCCCGACGTACGTGTTTTACGTCACCGCATTTAGAACGATCGGATTTTCCGACAACTTTGTGTGACCGTGTGTATGCAAGACAAGTTTGAGCCAACATCCGTCGGAAAAAATCCTAGGATTTTGTTGTCGGAATGTCCGAACAAAGTCCGACCGTGTGTACGGGGCATAAGACTGGGATGCCACTAAAGTTGCATGTAAAGGCAGGCGTCACAATACTTTTGGTAATATAGTGTACATTTGAAAAGGTTCTGTACTGTGCAAGCTGTGTCCAAAAAAATTAACAAATGTGATAAAGGAGTAAAAGCGGTCCCCGATTTACAAACATCCGACTTTCAAACGACTCCTACTTACAAATGGAGGGAGAGAGCAGGAAGTGAGAGGAAATCTACCCCTAGGAAGGGAAATTCTCTCCTGTAATAGGGTGTACACACGGTTGGACTTTGTTCGGACATTCCGACAACAAAATCCTAGGATTTTTTCCGACGGATGTTGGCTCAAACTTGTCTTGCATACACACGGTCACACAAAGTTGTCGGAAAATCCGATCGTTCTAAACGCGGTGACGTAAAACACGTACGTCGGGACTATAAACGGGACAGTGGCCAATAGCTTTCATCTCTTTATTTATTCTGAGCATGCGTGGCACTTTGTCCGTCGGATTTGTGTACACACGATCGGAATTTCCGACAACGGATTTTGTTGTCGGAAAATTTTATCTCCTGCTCTGCAACTTTGTGTGTCGGAAAATCCGATGGAAAATGTCCGATGGAGCCCACACACGGTCGGAATTTCCAACAACACGCTCCGATCGGACATTTTCCATCGGAAAATCCGACCGTGTGTACGGGGCATAAGAGTTTTCATGGGAAAAAAGGTGTCTCCGCTGAAGCTTTATCACCAATCCTTGTGTCCATGACAACCCAAAATTTTCAAAATCCAATTGTCACAGAAACAGAAAGTGAGGTGAAATCTTCTGAATATGAGCACAGACAGAAAAACAAATATTACAGGGGTGTTAACCCTTTTCTATGCTATCCCAAAATTTTTTTTGGCTGGAACTACACTTAAAAAATGTACCTGTTCCGACTTACAAACAAATTCAGCTTAAGAACAAACCTACAGACCCTATTTTGTTTGTAACCCGGGGACTGCCTGTAGTCACCAGTATATCCTGAGGTCTCCCTGCAGCTGATCTTTTCCCTATTACTGACCATGTCCTGTTCTGCACTGTATCTCTATGCAGGGGCGGCCATCTTGGTAGAGGAGCAAACCTTTGCTTCCTCATGTCAAAGCTGTGCCCCCAATGACTGGTGATCTGATGACTGGTGGGGTAAAGATAGAAGTGGAGGAAGCACAGATCCAGAAAATAGATGATGCAGAAGCAAGGAGATCTTTCCACTGCAGGTCCTCAGGTACAGCTTCCTCTCCAGCATGGAGAACCATGAGCAGCACAGTAGTGACATCACCAAATCTTACTCCAAATCTGGTGAGACTGGCAGTCAAGGGCAGCAGTGCCTTTGATGATCTCATACTACAGATATACAGCTACGATGATGCAGAAGCAGGGAGATCTTTCCACTGCAGGTCCTCAGGTACAGCTTCCTCTCCAGCAAGGTGAACCATGAGCAGCACAGTAGTGACATCACCAAATCTTACTCCAAAACTGGTGAGACTGGCAGTCAAGGGCAGCAGTGCCTTTGATGATCTCATACTACAGATATACAGCTATGATGATGCAGAAGCAGGGAGATCTTTCCACTGCAGGTCCTCAGGTACAGCTTCCTCTCCAGCAAGGAGAACCATAAGCAGCACAGTAGTGACAGCACCAAATCTTACTCCAAATCTGGTGAGGCTGGCAGTCAAGGGCAGCAGTGCCTTTGATGATCTCATACTACAGATATTCAGCTACGATGATGCAGAAGCAGGGAGATCTTTCCACTGCAGGTCCTCAGGTACAGCTTCCTCTCAAGCAAGGTGAACCATGAGCAGCACAGTAGTGACATCACCAAATCTTACTCCAAATCTGGTGAGGCTGGCAGTCAAGGGCAGCAGTGCCTTTGATGATCTCATACTACAGATATTCAGCTACGATGATGCAGAAGCAGGGAGATCTTTCCACTGCAGGTCCTCAGGTACAGCTTCCTCTCCAGCAAGGAGAACCATAAGCAGCACAGTAGTGACATCACCAAATCTTACTCCAAATCTGGTGAGGCTGGCAGTCAAGGGCAGCAGTGCCTTTGATGATCTCATACTACAGATATACAGCTACGATGATGCAGAAGCAGGGAGATCTTTCCACTGCAGGTCCTCAGGTACAGCTTCCTCTCCAGCAAGGAGAACCATAAGCAGCACAGTAGTGACATCACCAAATCTTACTCCAAATCTGGTGAGGCTGGCAGTCAAGGGCACCAGTGCCTTTGATGATCTCATACTACAGATATACAACTATGAGACCACACAACACAGACATCAGGAGCCCCTGGGCACAGGAAGTGAGTTGATATCAAGTGTGACTAGGCAGAGGAAGTGCACTGATATCGCAAGTGCCCAGGCACAGGAAATGCAAAGGTACCAAGCGCGACTTGGCACGGGAAGTACACTGATATAAAAAGTTTTGTTTACGAACAAGACGTGCACTGATATCAGGACTGCCCAGGCACAGGAAGTGCATTTATACAAAGTGTGGCAAGGCACAGGAAGTGCACTGATATAAGGCGTGCTTGGGTACAAATGTCTAGGCACAGGATGTGCACTATTATCAGAGTGCCCAGGCACAGGAAGTGCATTAATACCAAGCGTGGCTGAGCTCAGGAAGTGCACTGATAAAAAAGTGTTTGGGAACAAGAAGTGCACTAATATCAGGACTGCCTAGGCACAGGAAGTGCACTCCCAGATAGCAAGGATAACTTTGTGGCAGTTTTGAATTGTAAGTCTGTTAACTTGCTGCACATTTTCACTGGTAAGTTGTACACTTGCAGAGCACTTGAAGCACAAATTCTCGTTGACACTTTCCCAATTTGTAGTAAATTTGCGTGGCAAGTCCTAAGCAAGAGCAAAGTTGCAGTAATGAGTCTACAGCAAGAGCTCTGCAAGTCTACAGTATGAAAATTCAGCCACAGTGACCCCTGTGGTGGGATGACTTTTGCACAATATAACTGAAGCAGAACTTGCAGCAGAACTTGCAGAATCTTTGCAAAGAAAGTTGATCTGGAGTCATGCAATGCAGACTTGCTGCAATTGTGCAACAATCCTGTGAAGCCTGGCAAGTCTAGCAATAGCTTAGCAACTTATTTTCAAACTTGCAGCACAATTGCTTGCTATTTGGGCTAATATCAGAGTGCCTAGGATCAGGAAGTGCATTGATACCAAGCGTGGCTAGGCACAGGAAGTGCACAGATACAAGGCATGTTTGGGAACAGGAAGTGTACCAGTGACGGCTGTTTTTCTTATGGGGGGGTGCGGAAAAAAACACACCCCCCCTGCTGTTTACCAGTCGGTCCGGCACTTACCCCATCATAGCGGCAGGCAGTGTGGTGCAGCGGCTCGGCTCTGAGTCCTCTCCTCCATGGCGGCTTCTAGCTCCTCCTCCTAGGTGTCCAATAAGATCGCCTGTCCTTTCAGCCAAGCAGGAGACCGGTGTCAAAACCCGCTTCCTGATTGGCCGGGGGTACGATCAGTGTTACAACAGCGCATATTGATTCGCTGTTGTAACACACCTGGGTGGGCTCAGAGCGCACTCTCTGTGACCCAAGCCCACCTCGCCTCTGGCTCTAATCGGTGCCTCAAAAAAACAGCCCTTGGAATCCATGCGTCGATGTCCTGAAAGGGGCCGGAAGCATGGACAGGGGAGGCAGCGATGGACCGTTGGCGCCCTTACATCCTTAATGGATGGGCTGCCCCTGAAGTGTACTGACACCAAGAGAAAGTGCAATGACACCAAGTGTGGCTAGGCACAGGAAGTGCACTGATATAAGGCGTGCTTGGGAACAGGAACCGCACTGATTTAAGGCGTGCCTGGGAACAGGAAGTGCACTGATATAAGGCGTGCTTGGGAACAGGAAGTGCACTGATATAAGGCGTGCCTAAGAACAGGAAGTGCACTGATATAAGGCGTGCTTGGGAACAGAAAGTGCAGTGATATAAGGCGTGCCTAAAAACAGGAAGTGCACTGATATAAGGCATGCTTGGGAACAGGAAGTGTACTGATATAAGGCGTGCTTGGGAACAGGAAGTGCACTAATATAAGGCGTGCTTGGGAACAGGAAGTGCACTGATATAAGGCGTGCTTGGGAACAGGAAGTGCACTAATATAAGGCGTGCCTGGCAACAGGAAGTGCACTGATATAAGGCGTGCTTGGGAACAGGAAGTGCACTGATATAAGGCGTGCTTGGGAACAGGAAGTGCACTGATATAAGGCGTGCTTAGGAACAGGAAGTGCACTGATATAAGGCGTGCTTAGGAACAGGAAGTGCACTGATATAAGGCGTGCTTAGGAACAGGAAGTGCACTGATATAAGGCGTGCTTAGGAACAGGAAGTGCACTGATATAAGGCGTGCCTGGGAGCAGGAAGTGCACTGATATAAGGCATGCTTGGGAACAGGAAGTGCACTGATATAAGGCATGCTTGGGAACAGGAAGTGCACTGATATAAGGCGTGCATGGGAACAGGAAGTGCACTGATATAAAGCGTGCTTGGGAACAGGAAGTGCACTGATATAAGGCATGCTTGGGAACAGAAAGTGCACTGATATAAAGCGTGCTTGGAAACAGGAAGTGCACTGATAGCAGGACTGTTATATGGTTTGTCCCAAACCCTGTAACTGTCACCTTGGTTGGTCACCAGTTTGGTCCGCATGTAAATTTGAAGAAAAATAAAAAGGCTGATGATAAAAAAGAAAGCATTTGCATAATAAAGAACATCATTGCTTGTATTAACCTCATACAGTTACAATTACTTTCCATCAGAGTTGGCCTTTAAAGCTCATTGCTGATACCATGTGCAGATTTGGATACCTGAGGGCCCCATATCAGTGACTTTTTTTGGTTCGGTTGAAGCCTCACACTTCCCCAGGGTTTTATTTATAAAGACAATATTCATTTTGTTTATAAATGACCAGAAGTCTTTTTTTTCAGGTAGAAGAACGAAACCTTCAGGTATTCCCGGCATGTGCGCAAATTGAAGTGATTACAGAGTGGGGCTGAGTCATTGTCGGATGAGTTTATTTAAGGCTGAAGTCATAATCCTCGTCTCTTTCATGTCCGGTCCTCCGTTGATTGTTATAGTTAAATAACCTCTGTAACATGTATGACGGTCTCCATAAATGTCACCCCTCCTCTCTTAACACACTAATTCTTCTATTAGTCCCTCATAACCGGGGGATATGTCACCCGGGACCAAGCAGCTCATCGCCTGTAAACAGGGTGAGTGTGCTAGGGCTGGGGGTATATATATATTAAACAGAGGTCAGTCTGGATCACAAACCATCAACACCTGGAGTAAGAAGAGCACCAAGAGCTGTACCGGCCTCAACCATGGAGACTCAACGCACCAAATCTAGTGCTGGCCTGTGTCTGCTGGCTGTGTGTCTCTTCCTGAGCCTGCAGGGGGCAGGTGAGAGTACCAAGGCAGATTCCGGGGTTTGGGAAGATTCTTAGGGTGGGGTGGTGGTTGGGCAGAATCTTGGGGTAAGGGGGGTGCTAGGAGGGAGCCAAATTATACGAATATATAAAAAGTAAAAGATCAAGCTCTATTGGCACTACTGCATACTTTGTTTTGTATTAATCAACGCAAGTTTGTATTATTGTATTACTTTTATTTTTTTAAATACTATATTCTTTTCTATTAGTTTATATTTATATGATATTTTATATCATACTTCTTTGCATTACATGTTACATTAATTTATATATTTTTTCCCCTTATTGTCTTTTCTATTTGTTTAAATTACATTTTTGTATAATATAATATTATATTACATTCGTTTATATAACATTATATTAGTTTACCTTTTTATATTACATTCTTTTATTGTATGATATTATTTTGGATTCTTTTTAAAATAGTTTATATTCTATGTTATAATATATTCTTTTATATTACATTATTTTATATATTTTTTTCCCCTTATTGTCTTTTCTATTTGTTTAAATTACATTTTTGTATAATATAATATTATATTACATTTGTTTATATAACATTATATTAGTTTATCTTTTTATATTACATTCTTTTATTGTATGATATTATTTTGGATTTTTTTAAAATAGTTTATATTCTATTTTATATTATATTCTTTTATATTATATTATTTTATATATTTTTTTCTAGTATTTTCTTTTATACTAGTTTATATTACTTTTTTAATAATATTATTTTATATATTATTATAGCAGTTGAACTTTTTATATTACATTCTTTTATTGCATGATACTATTTCAGATTCTTTTTACATTAGTTTATATTCTGTTTTATCATTTATATTCTTTTATTATTCTTCTATATTACGAGGGTTCTTCAAAAAGTTTCCTCACTTTTTTAACTCTATTAAGCATAAAAAAAAGTGCAGAAACTTTTTGAAGACATTATTTTATATGCTTTTTTTCATTAATTTCTTTTATACTGGTTTATATTACATTTGTATAAGATATCATTTTATATCACATTATTTTATATATTATATTAGCTTTTATTATTTATATATATATATATATATATATATAAAACCACGGGACACGTTCTCCAATGCAAAATTATGTTTATATCAAATGCTCTTCGAGGCATAAAATAGTTACATGCTGTAACTATTTTATGCCTTGATGAGCATTTGATATAAACATAATTTTGCATTGGAGAAAGTGTCCTGTGGTTTTTTCTATTGAATATTGGTGGAATATTGGGAGTCCACCCTGACACTGATCTCTACGAAAAGATTCAGAGGAACAGAGGAAGTAACCCACCCAATACAGTATATATATATATATATATATATATATATAAATACACACACACACATATATATATATATATATATACTGTATATATTTCATTATTTTATTTTGTGATATTAGTTTGTATTCTTTTTAAATTCGTTTATATTCTTTTAGATTTGTTTGGATTATTTTATGTTTCATTATTTTATATATTGTTTTGGATTTTGTTTAAAGTAGTTTAGCTAATTTCAGATTAGTTTATGTTTCATTATTTTTCTTGATATTTAGATTCCTCAACATTATTTTACATTCTTTTAGTTTATATTACTTTTTGTTTATTATTATTATTATTATTATGATATTATTATATATTCTTTTGAATATAAAATATCTACATTTCAATATATATTTTTATTATATATTTAATATATTTTAGGTAATGTAGACATTAATAATTAATAAAATAATAATAAAAATACTGTTTTTAATTTGTCACAATCCCTTGGCTTATTACATTTTCTGACGATAAGAGGCACAATATTTCCTTTATATAGGGGAGATCCAAAGACAGGCATGAACTGGAAGTAACTTTTATTGCTATTATAAAATAAAATATATTATTGAGGAGAGCTCAGATTTATTCAATTCTGAGATCTACCATTGGATAGTCCATTCTGGCTTATTAATGGGAGTTATTGTAAAGTTTTATTTACTTTGATATACTGTATATAATATTCCTGTGCCTAATATTCTGTTTATTTGTCTCATATGAAATCATCTGGACCAATGAAATCTGACCCTCCACTTCTCTCCTCCAATCACAGACGCCCAAACCAACACAACCACAGGTATGTACATGACACAGCTGCCCTGCTCACTGCAATAAAGAAAGAAGGGATTTATGGACTCCTCCCACTCCGGGGTGACACAGACAGAAGGGAGTCTGACCCTCCTACTGCAGGGTGGGATGGGCAGGGTAAGGGGGGCTCTGATGGGGAATCAGATGTAAGAAGGCTCTGATGGGAAATCCGATGTAAGGGGGGTTCTGATGGGAAATTAGACGTAAGGGGGGTCTGATATAAAGGTGACTCTGATGGGGTATCTGATGTAAGGGAGGCTCTGATGGGGTATCTGATGTAAGGGAGGCTCTGATGGGGTATCTGATGTAAGGGAGGCTCTGATGGGGTATCTGATGTAAGGGAGGCTCTGATGGGGTATCTGATGTAAGGGGGGCTCTGATGGGGTATCTGATGTAAGGGAGGCTCTGATGGAGTATCTGATGTAAGGGAGGCTCTGATGGGGTATCTGATGTAAGGGAGGCTCTGATGGGGTATCTGATGTAAGGGAGGCTCTGATGGGGTATCTGATGTAAGGGAGGCTCTGATGGGGTATCTGATGTAAGGGAGGCTCTGATGGGGTATCTGATGTAAGGGAGGCTCTGATGGGGTATCTGATGTAAGGGAGGCTCTGATGGGGTATCTGATGTATGGGAGGCTCTGATGAGGAATCAGATATGAGGGGGGCTCTGATGAGGAATCAGATATGAGGGGGGCTCTGATGAGGAATCAGATATGAGGGGGGCTCTGATGGGGACTTTGATGTAAAGGGGGGGGCACGCTTATTGTGACCCTGATGTAAGGCAGGACTCCGATAATATCTCTGGCAAATCTGTAAAATATATGATATGGTCCTCATACTTTTTGATGACCCCTACACTATAGGATGACACAGATGGGACTCCCTGGGGTTTCAGGGACAGAACAACAAGAACTCATCTACTTCTCTCTTTCCGGTAGGTGTCCCTGGATGGGGCGTGGCTCTCCTGGTGATGACATCACTGATCCTGTCCTACCTGCTGCTCTGCATGATCTGTATGGTGAGATATAGGGCTGTGACATCACACTACAGGGGAACACCAGTACTGTACCATGCAGACGCTCCACCTTCGGGACTACAATACAAGTGATAGAGCTGATGAAAGGGGAATGTCTGAACACTCCGAAACACAGTTGTTCAATTATTTTCTTCTTATGAGCCAATGTGTTTGGGGGGTTTAGACATTCCCCTTTCATCAGCTCCATATTGTACTGTTGTCCCGAACGTGGAGTGTCTAAACCCCCAGAATGCATTTGGCTGTTCTGTTTTCTTATGATCCAATGCATTTCAGGGGTTCAGACTCTCCCCCTATAGGACCACAGTACAGTGCATAGCTCTGGTGTATCTAAACCACCGAAACACATATTATGAGAAAACATAGAACAGCCAATGTGTTTCAGGGGTTCAGGCAACCCGCTGCCTCAGGGCTATAAGTTGTATCACAGTGCTGAAGGGGAGTGTCTGAACCCCCAAAACGCATTGGCTGTTCTATGTTTTCTCGTTATCAGGCAACAAAGTTTAGGGGCTCAGACACTCCCCCTTCAGGACTACAATAGGATAGCCCTATAGAATGGGAGTGATCTGATCCCCCAAAACATATGGGATCATAACAAAAAAAAAAACAGAGCAAAGTTGATGCATTTCAGAGATTCTGGGAACATGCTTTCTCACACAGTTCCCAGTCCCTCGACGAGCAGGAGGCAATGCCAACTACCAGGTACATGACCTTAAAGCTGTGTAGTAAACATTCTAGTTCCACATGTGGTCCTCAGACTTGTGGTCAAGCACTTGGGTGTATAGAGGACACTGGAGGTGAGGTACTTGGGTGTGTAGAGGACACTGGAGGTGAGGTACTTGGGTGTGTAGAGGACACTGGAGGTGAGGTACTTGGGTGTATAGGGGATACTGGAGGTGAGGTACTTGGGTGTGTAGAGGACACTGGCGGTGAGGTACTTGGGTGTATAGGGGACACTGGAGGTGAGGTACTTGGGTGTGTAGAGGACACTGGCGGTGAGGTACTTGGGTGTGTAGAGGACACTGGCGGTGAGGTACTTGGGTGTATAGGGGATACTGGAGGTGAGGTACTTGGGTGTGTAGAGGACACTGGAGGTGAGGTACTTGGGTGTGTAGAGGACACTGGAGGTGAGGTACTTGGGCGTATAGGGAATACTGGAGGTGAGGTACTTGGGTGTGTAGAGGACACTGGAGGTGAGGTACTTGGGTGTATAGAGGACACTGGAGGTGAGGTACTTGGGTGTATAGGGGATACTGGAGGTGAGGTACTTGGGTGTATAGGGGATACTGGAGGTGAGGTACTTGGGTGTATAGGGGATACTGGAGGTGAGGGACTTGGGTGTGTAGAGGACACTGGAGGTGAGGTACTTGGGCGTATAGGGAATACTGGAGGTGAGGTACTTGGGTGTGTAGAGGACACTGGAGGTGAGGTACTTGGGTGTATAGAGGACACTGGAGGTCAAGTATATGGATGTATAGAGTGAGCTGGATGTTGAGTATATGGGTGTATAGAGGACACTGAAGGTCTAGTATATGTGTGTATAGAGGGGGCTGGATGTTGAGTATATGGGTATATAGAGTGGGCTGGATATTGAGTATATGGGTGTATTGAGTGGACTGGATATTGAGTATATGGGTGTATTGAGTGGACTGGATATTGAGTATATGGGTGTATAGAGTGGACCTGATGTGGAGTATATGGCTGTATAGAGTGGACTGGATACTGAGTACATGGGTGTATAGAGTGGGCTGGATATTGAGTATATGAGTGTATAGAGGACACTGAAGGTCAAGTATATGGGTGTATAGAGGGGGCTGGATGTTAAGTATATGGTTGTATAGAATGGACTGGATATTGAGTATATGGGTGTATAGAGGACACTGAAGGTCAAGTATATGTGTGTATAGAGGGGGCTGGATGTTGAGTATATGGGTGTATAGAGTGGACCGGATGTTGAGTATATGGTGTATAGAGTGGACTGGATGTTGAGTATATGGGTGTATAGAGGACACTGAAGGTCAAGTATATGGGTGTGTAGAGGGGACGGGAATCCATATACCAGTACTGATGGCTACTCTCTGCGTTCTATTACAGCCACTCCTCAAGAAGCATCACAGCGGCCATGGAGGACACTGAGGCACCCCATAGTGTCCGCAATTCTCGGTTTCCTCTTTTCTCACACTATTTTCTCAATTTCTGTACCACTATTTATGACTTGTTAATAAACACATTTGTATCTGAGATGAAGTCCGCAGACTGTCTTAAATAGGGGGGATTTTTCATATCGTGGGCCATGGATCCCAGAGATTGAGCATTCACCTCCTTTTAGGCCTTGTGGTAGAAGCACAAATATTTATATCTACCTAGCAAATTCTGTATGGACATAATGAAACTTCTAGTCTGAGCACAGACACAACATGGGATGACAGGTCTTCCAAAAAGGGGTCATATCCTCATTACAGGGAGGTTTTACACCCATCATAGGAGGGGTCATATCCCCAATACAGAGAGGTTGTATCCTTAGCACAGAGGAGTCATGTCCTCATCTACAGAGAGGTCACATACCAATGTCTGCGTTACATAGTAGGCGAGGTTGAAAAAAAAGACACAAGTCCAACCTATGTGTGTGATTATATGTCAGTATTACATTGAATATCCCTGTATGTTGTGATCGATCAGGTGCTTATAGAATAGTTTTTTTAAACTATCGATGCCCCCCGCTGAGACCACCACCTGTGGAAGGGAGTTCCACATCCTTGCCGCTCTTACAGTAAAGAACCCTCTACGTAGTTTAATGTTAAACCTCTTTTCTTCTAATTTTAATGAGAGGCCGCGAGGCTTGTTAAACTCTCTTCCGCAAAAAAGTTTTATCCCTATTGTGGGGTCACCAGTACGATATTTATAAATTGAAATCATATCCCCTTCTCAAGCATCTCTTCTCCAGAGAGAATAAGTTCAGTGCTCGCAACCTTTCTTCATAACTAATATCCTCCAGACCCTTTATTAGCTTTGTTGCCCTTCTTTGTACTCGCTCCATTTCCAGTACATCCTTCCTGAGGACTGGTGCCCAGAACTGGACAGCATACTCTAGGTGCGGCCGGACCAGAGTCTTGTAGAGCGTGAGAATTATCGTTTTACCGAGGGGTCGTATACCCATGGTCTCTTTACAAAGGAGCAATATCCCCTTGCCCCATTACAGAAGAGTCATACCCCTATGTAATAATTACAGAGAGGTGGTGGTACCCCAATGTCCTCATTGCGAAAAGGTCATATCTCCTTGTACTCCTTACAGAGGAGCAGGATCCCCCCCCCAATGTCCTCATTACAGATGAGCCCTATCCCCATAACCTTATTAAACTCCAGGAAGCATCTATTCCATCATAACCAAAACAAACATTTCTCAATCTTTTTTCGGTCACAGCACCCTTGAAAAGCGTGTAAAATCTCAGATACCCCAGTCTAAACTGTAGAAAATGTAAATGCTACCACCTTGATTAAGTTATCACCTCAGAGACCCTCATTACATCAGAGATCTCCTATATACGAGTCCCCAATTACACAGGTCCTCACCCACCAAAAAGCCCAGTCACCCACCAAAAATCCCCCCCCCCCCCCCTTCCCCATCCATAAAGTCCTCTCTTTTGGCTCCAGCAATGCCCCAGAGGACAGGAGGTGGTTTGAGGTTGGTGGACTTCCATCTTCTCCTGAATGCCACCCCTGCCATGGACCAGAGCCATGCTTCCTGGCCCTAGAGTATCATCGGTGCCGACGGCTGGCCCACCGGCACCATGGCAGTTCACAACGCTGATCCTGGGCAAACTGGGTCCCTGTGCTCTCAACCCCCTGCTTGAGAGACATTGACCTAAACCTGAGACTCTAGTGCTGATGGGACACTATTGAATACAGTAACACACATGGATTGCATTTCTCACATTTTAGCATGCTATACGTGGGTTGCAAAGTCTGTGGTGGAGACAGAGTTTTAGAAACTCCACAATCGCACAGTTCATATGCCCAGTGTAGTAAACTGCTAGGGATGAATTTATGTCACCTCAAGCTCTGGGAATCTTTCATCTCCTCCTCTTCGAGCTTTACAAATTAACACACACAAAATTAACGTCACAGGAGTCGGAAGCAATTGTGCGCATTTCACTTTATTTAGAAAAAAAGGATAAACAAGCATTACCTGTACCTTCACATTATAAAAGAGCATTCCCTTCAGAGCGGTCCACCATCTCCATTAGCGCTACAAAAGCAGCAGAGACCACTGAGCAAAAAGGCCCCCTCCATTGCTTGATTCGGAGAGGCCCCTCCATGAAGACCCCTCCCCCCCCCAGTGATCAGAATAAGTCAGCGAATAGTGAAATATTAAAAGGACAACCAGCGACTGATTTCTACAAACATGCAGACATGGAGCCGTCTACATCAAGAATCACTTAATATCCTCAACTTCATTTATGATGAGGTGGAGATGGTTGGCTGGTGGGAACTGGCTGCTCTCCGGTAACTGTACTCCTACCCCAACTCTGCTGCAACCAAGCAAGATACTGAGATGGTTTACCCAAAATGGGGCAAGTTTAACGGAATGGTATAAAAACTATAAATACATGGCAAAGACTGGATGCTGTCCACCATTTATGAAGTGTAAATATGCAGTAATCAAGCTGCAAACTGCTACAACAGGGCAACAAAGGTTCTTTGACTCAACATACAATGATAGTTACACAGAGGGCCCTGCACTAGAACCAAAGAGATACATGAAAAACACACTTGAAATAAATGGCTTGAAAAATCGAATGGAAAAAATTTTAGGCTTCCGCATGACCAGGGGAACGACAACAGGCTAGTGCTAAAGGACTCATGATTGGGACAGAGTTAGGAAGCCGATCAGAGATGGCGTTAGGGACCTCTATATGTCTTATTCCCAGTGTTCCATCTCTGCGATCAAGGAATGAGGACCGGTTTGTGCCATTTACAGGTACGTTGTTGATTGGGGATAGAGTAGGAAACATTCATACCTTAAATCTGGAGTGTTTTGCCCTTATGATCGGGGAACGAAGACAGGTTAAGGCTATACACTTCATGAAATTATCTGGGGCAGGGTCACAAAGCTGTTTAGAGACAGAGTTAGGGACCTCTATGTCTTATTCCCAGAGTTCCACCCCCAGCAATCAGGGAACTATAACAGGTTTGTGCTATTTACAGTTACGATGTTGATGGGGTATGGAGCAGAAAAACTTTATACCTTTAAATCTGGAGTGATTTGTCCCTATGTTCAGGGAACGAAGACATGCTAGTGCTATACATTTCATGAAATTATCAGGGACAGGAAATCGGAAAGCCCACCGAGAGACAGGAAATCGGAAAGCCCACCGAGAGACAGGAAATCGGAAAGCCCACCGAGAGACAGGAAATCGGAAAGCCCACCGAGAGACAGGAAATCGGAAAGCCCACCGAGAGACAGGAAATCGGAAAGCCCACCGAGAGACAGGAAATCGGAAAGCCCACCGAGAGACAGGAAATCGGAAAGCCCACCGAGAGACAGGAAATCGGAAAGCGGGGACCAAGAGTGGGGGAAGCCCACCGGGGGACCAAGAGTGGGGGAAGCCCACCGGGGGACCAAGAGTGGGGGAAGCCCACCGGGGGACCAAGAGTGGGGGAAGCCCACCGGGGGACCAAGAGTGGGGGAAGCCCACCGGGGGACCAAGAGTGGGGGAAGCCCACCGGGGGACCAAGAGTGGGGGAAGCCCACCGGGGGACCAAGAGTGGGGGAAGCCCACCGGGGGACCAAGAGTGGGGGAAGCCCACCGGGGGACCAAGAGTGGGGGAAGCCCACCGGGGGACCAAGAGTGGGGGAAGCCCACCGGGGACCATTAGGAAGTTGAACAGAGACAGAGAGGAATAGGAAGTTGAATTTAGTTGTATTTAGTGTGTCTTTTTGAAAGCTTTTCTAAACGCTGCATGACTCTTTCTGCCCCCTTGTGCTGCTGGAATCATTCCCTTTTAACCCCGATACCCGTTATAGACTAGATACCCCACTTCTTTGTATCCCTCGATATTGCAGTCATCATTTATTAAAAGGTCAAAGCCATTTATAAGTGTCAGATAAGTGTCACATAATTAGGCCAGAGTAGGTCACAGCATAGCTAATATAACTACCAAAATGGAAAATTAACTACGGTGAAGCAGCCAAGCAATTCCACCAGCCAGACCATAAGCCCCATAATCCGTGCAGACAGCAGCAGCACTAAGCGTTGGATGCGTTATTGGGTGGATGGAGTGGGCAGGCCGGATAGTGCATCTAGTTTAGGAATTCTACAGAGTCCAAAAGTTGGTCCGGAGCTGGTGGCTTCTCTTTGGTTCTTTTCCTTGGAGTGCAGCCTCAGAGATCCACGTGGGGAAATGGTAGTTGTAACCATTTCAGGGGGGTGTCAGTACTTCCCCAGGACTGTGGCCAGCAGTGCCATGCGTACAAACATACCGTTCTCAGCCTGGCGGAAGTAGGCAGCGCGGGGGTCCGAGTCAACTTCAAAGCTGAAGGAGAATAAAAAAAAAAAAAAAAAAAAAAAAAAAAAAAGCACAGAGTCAGGATAATGGAATGAGCCAAAATCAGTAATGCAGGCAGTTGTTAAAAATCTGAGTCCACCTCAATTCACGACAGATAACCCTATGATAATTCCCTTAATGTTCAGATTCAAGCAAAGTCCCATATATTGCATAAAGTCCATAACATCACTAAAATCGGCTGATGCCGCTCCTGGTGACGGCATGTTGAAACGCGTAGGGCGGAGCCTTGAGTGACGTCACCCCATACTGGCCCATGGTGGCTGGCAGCCTGTGCTCGCAGCTGGAGCCAGCGGTGCAGGAGCAAAGAATACAAATCCTTGTGTCACGCATGACACATCTACGTGTAAGTGTATTTTAATCAGTTTGATATCGCGGTCATATTCCATTATGCACATTGAGCCTAGGTTCACATTGCAGCGATTTGGCACATGATTTGACACGTCAAATCAGTGGCTATTGGCGGAAATGGCACCGTCCAAAATCGGTGCGACGCCGACTTTGCCGAGCCACACCAGTTCCCAAATTCCCACCAAAATAAGTAGTTTCTGTACTACTTTTGGCGACTTCAGGGTGCGATTTGTATAGACATCTGTGTAGCAGATTTATTTCTTCCTCCACACTCAACCTCACCCCTGATTTCCGATAACCCCCTCCTCTACAACCCCACCCCCGGAGTTCCTATAACACCTCCTCTACACACAATCCCTCCAATTCCTATAAACCCTCCTCCACACTCAAATCCCCACCAGTACCCATAGTCCACTTTATCTTGCCATCACCTCCTATGTCTCCCACTTCTGCACCTAAGCCTGCCTCCCTCCCAGCTCCTACTACCCCTTTTCAGATTCTAAGCTCACCCCCCCCTAAGATCAGGGATATGCAATTAGCGGACCTCCAGCTGTTGCAAAACTACAAGTCCCATCATGCCTCTGCCTCTGGGTGTCATGCTTGTGGCTGTCAGAGTCTTGCTATGCCTCATTGGACTTGTAGTTCTGCAACAGTTGGAGGTCCACCAATTGCATATCCCTGCTCTAGATCCTATTTCACCCTCCATCGTGCAGAGTTCACCTCCTCAGAAGTGATTTTGCTTCACATTTGCGCAAGGAGAGAGAGCGACAGAGATGGTGTTTCAATACGACAAGGTAACCCACATGGGGCCAGATACCTCCTTCGCTGTTTACCCATTACAAAAATTTTCAACTGTACATATTCATCTCAAATATTTAATAATTATTTTATAATGTAATAAATCTTTTTTCTTTACATACAGTATCTCACAAAAGTGAGTACACCCCTCACATTTTTTGTAAATATTCTATCTTTTCATGTGACAGCACTGAAGAAATGACACTTTTGCTACAATGTAAAGTAGTGATTGTACAGCTTGTATAACAGTGTAAATTTGCTGTCCCCTCAAAATAACTCAACACACAGCCATTAATGTCTAAACCGCTGGCAACAAAAGTGAGTACACCCCTAAGTGAAAATGTCCAAATTGGGCCCAAAGTGTCAATATTTTGTGTGGCCACCATTATTTTCCAGCACTGCCTTAACCCTCTTGGGCATGGAGTTCACCAGAGCTTCACAGGTTGCCACTGGAGTCCTCTTGCACTCCTCCATGATGACATCATGGAGCTGGTGGATGTTAGAGACCTTGTGCTCCTTCACCTTCCATTTGAGGATGTCCCACAGATGTTCAATAGGGTTTAGGTCTGGAGACATGCTTGGCCAGTCCATCACCTTTACCCTCAGCTTCTATAGCAAGGCAGTGGTCATCTTGGAGGTGTGCTTGGGGTTGTTACCATGTTGGAATACTGCCCTGAGGCCCAGTCTCTGAAGGGAGGGGATCATGCTCTGCTTTAGTATGTCACAGTACATGTTGGCATTCATGGTTCCCTCAATAATCTGTAGCTCCCCAGTGCCGGCAGCACTCATGTGGCCCCAGACCATGACACTCCCACCACCATGCTTGACTGTAGGCAAGACACACTTGTCTTTGTACTCCTCACCTGGTTGCCGCCAGACACGCTTGACACCATCTGAACCAAATAAGTTTATCTTGGTCTCATCAGACCACAGGACATGGTTCCAGTAATCCATGTTCTTAGTCTGCTTGTCTTCAGCAAACTGCTTGCGGGCTTCTTGTGCATCATCTTTAGAAGAGGCTTCCTTCTGGGATGACAGCCACGCAGACCAATTTGATGCAGTGTGCGGCCTATGGTCTGAGCACTGACAGGCTGACCCCCACCCCTTTAACCTCTGCAGCAGTGCTTGCAGCACTCATACGTCTATTTCCCAAAGACAACCTCTGGATATGACGCTGAGCATGTGCACTCAACTTCTTTGGTCGGCCATGGCGAGGCCTGTTCTGAGTGGAACTTGTCCTGTTAAACTGCTGTATGGTCTTGGCCACTGTGCTGCAGCTCAGTTTCAGGGTCTTGGCAATCTTCTTATAGCCTAGACCATCTTTATGTAGAGCAACAATTCTTTTTTTTTTTTCAGATGCTCAGTTCTTTGCCTTGAGGTGCCATGTTGAACTTCCAATAGCCAGTAAGAGAGAGAGTGATAACACCAAATTGAACACACCTGCTCCCCATTCACACCCCGAGACCTTGTAACACTAACGAGTCACATGACACCGGGGAGGGAAAATTACCAATTGGGCCTAATTTGGACATTTTCACTTAGGGGTGTACTCACTTTTGTTGCCAGCGGTTTAGACATTAATGGCTGTGTGTTACATCATTGAGGGGACAGCAAATTTACACTGTTATACAAGCTGTACACTCCCTACTTTACATTGTAGCAAAGTGTAATTTCTTCAGTGTTGTCACATGAAAAGATAATAAAATATTTACAAAAATGTGAGCCATGTACTTACTTTTGTGAGCTACTGTATGTCAGTTTTGCTGCAGCAGGTTCTATACATGGTACAGATGTGCCACTTTACAGGCAGACTAAGGGAACCCCCCCTCCCCCCGGCACTATATTTAAAGGAATTTTTAATTTTTGTTTCACTGAGCAACATTAAAAATCACTGCGCCTTTAAAAACGTTTTCTAAAAGTTGTTGTTTTTTTTTGCATTAGTACATGCACATATGCATCAAGATATTTGAACCAATGAGCCTACATTTCTACACCTAGATGTTCTTTTGAACACCACAGCCTGTAGGGGGTTAGCTGTGTGTGTCCCCCGTCCGTACCCATCCCAGGACACTCCAGAGTCACTGGTCAGAGTAGCAGAACCAGAGCCTCACCTGATCTCATTAACTCGCGGCATTGGGTGCATGACCACCATTTTCTTCTTGGCCCGGGTCATGATGTGCGGGGTGAGGATAAACTGGCCAAAGCACTGGAAGAGAGAAAAGAAAGTAAACCAACAAGACTGGGCGACAAAGCAGACTCCCCAATATCATCGGGGAGGATTATAAAGGGTTACTCACCCGGTCATACTCCTCCTTGCTGTCAAACCGTTCCTTCTGTATGCGGGTCATGTAGAGGACGTCCGTGTCCAGCAAAGCCTCTTCAATGCTGTCAAACTCTTCCTGTGACCACAAAGAAAAGACACAAAATGTCTGAATTAACCCAACACCCTGCACTCCTTCAAACTCCCTGGGCCTCCCCCCGCAAAAAACAATGGGCTCCTTCAGCCCCAACACAATAAGCTCTCTTAAATGTCACCTCCCAACACCCCAAGTTCCTCCCATTACAATTCCCCTCCCCGAACCAATCCCAATAACCCCCCCGATATCCCTCCTATGATAATTCTCCTCTCAAGACCATCCCAATATTCTACCTCCCAGCCCGTCCTGACACCCTCCCTACGCCCAAGACTCCCCTCCCAGGTACTCCCGACACCCCGGATTCCCTCTGCTCCCCAGACGCCATCTCCAGCCCCTTACCTGTTTGATTCCTTTGGAAGCCACAAAGTGAATGATCTTAGGGGGCATCCTCAAGCTGCGTGGCGTGACATACCTCAGGTTGATACGGTATTGGGTGAGGAGGCACGCCAGAGAGTGAACCGTACGGCCGTGCTTCAAATCCCCCACCATGGTGATCTAAAAGGAGAAATTGCATCACCTGAATGAGAATACACTGCAGTCCTGCATGCGCCATACATAGCAAGAAGAGGTCAGCCCATGAAGACAATGCAGGACACCATAAGCTTCATATCTCCAGGTTATTACATCCGATAGGATTACATTTTAATTGTACTCAAAACTGAGTAAATAAAATTCCTGAACACTGGCATGTCCCCAATTGTCATGCTGTACCAGGACCCATAAATTACATACAGAACCCTATAGAAATGTATTCAAATACCTTAAAGAAACATGTTTTATCAATTCCTAAAATCTTTCGGTTTGTGGAATCAAATTATTGGCCAAAATGTGAAGCCATGAAATCGGAAATCCTTGAATTCCAAAGCTGAATGAGTCCCAGGCAGGTTTGCTCAACCGACCATACAGACTATGTATGAGGTCATACCGAGCAGATACAATCTGGAATGTTACAGCAGACCCTCAAACTACAGAGTTGAAAATCTAAACAAGAGGGTACAATTGGAATGTGATGTGTATTATCAGCTTAATTTTAACACAGAGGAGCCACCCTTGCTTTCAATGGCGAGTTCACATGTGTCCTTTGAAGGACATACAAGTTTGGGGCACCTACGCTACCCTTACCACCCTGCTTAAGTACAATGGAGAACAAGTAAGCTGTGCCTGACCTTGGTGCAACCAAAACTAGGATTTGCTTTCCCTGATAACAGGATGTGGCTTTGGAAGGAGTGCAGGATTCAAGGAAACAAACAACCCAAAATGTTACAGGAGACAACCACAACGCTGTTAGCTTCTCGTTTACATACCAGACTGGCAATGCCTAGACTTTATCAATACTTTTTCTAGATCCTGTCCTGCAGTAAATGTACCACCACTTACAGTAGCTCTTGTCCTGGAGTACACAAAGTGCCCCCCACCTCCATCCTGTCTGGGGTACACTTTTAGACCCACCACCAAGTTCCTGCTTGGGGTACACATTACCCCAACCACCTAGGTCATAATCTGGTGTACACATACCATCCTACACCATCCAGAGCCCCTCTGGGGCACATACTGCTCCTGCCATCTAGATCAGGGGGTCTCCAAAACGTTCTAAACAAAAAGGGACACTTTTGTGCTCTTGAGATTTTTTGGGGGGGGGGGGGGGGGCTTTTGGGGCGGACTGTGGCCAGCGGGAGTGGACATTTTCCTAGCATCAGTGGGAGCAAACATCACATTCGGTATTAGGTGGAACAGTGGCCCATGGTTGGCGCCAATGGGAGGGAATGGTGCCCATGGTTGGCGCCAATGGGAGGGAATGGTGCCCATGGTTGGTGCCAATGGGAGGGAATGGTGCCCATGGTTGGTGCCAATGGGAGGGAATGGTGCCCTCATTGCCGCCAATGGGAGGGAATGGTGCCCCATTGCCAACTTCAGTTGGCAGGATGGGGTCTGGTATCAGTGGGAGGAATAGTACCCCAAGGGCCAGATAAGGGCAAGCAAAGGGCCACACTTTGCAGACCACTGGTCTAGCCCCAGCCCTAGGGTACATGTAGCACCTCTGCCACCTAGATCCAAACACAGAGGACCTTCCGCAATTATTAGTAAATCAAAAATGTCCCCAATGTTAAATATAATGCCAATATTAATCTTATGTATTAAGGATGGTGGTATCACTAATCTCCCACCCCTCATGTTGTGTATACAGGGTTCAGAATGACCAGCGACATACACAGATTCTCATTCTAGGACTGGGCAATGATTTGGCAGAACTTACAGTCATCCCGTTGACAGTCCCCAGCTCCTCCCGTATGGTGAATATATCCAGCAGAGCCTGTGTTGGGTGCTCCCCTACCCCATCTCCGGCATTGATGACCGGCTTGCGGCAGTGTTTGGCAGCCAGCTGGGGATCAAAGAGACATCACAGGGTAAATTAATATACATGAGATAACAGAAAGATGGAAGAAAAGTAACGGAATGAACAGCTCCTACCTCCACCGCTCCGGGCTCCGGATGTCTCACCACCAGCACGTCGGAGTAACAGCTCATCGTCTGCACAGAATCCGTCAAAGATTCACCCTTCTGGGAGGATGATGTTGTCTCTGAGAAAGTGAGCACTGACCCTCCCAGACGCTGCATGGCTGCTGCAAAGGAACTGCTGGTCCGTGTACTGGCCTCGAAGAACATGGATGCCATGACCTTACCCTGGAGACAAGAAGACGATAGGGATGAGAAGGACCCAACATTGCCCAAGCATGCTACAGAAAATGTGACAGACAGTATAGACCGGCAGATATTTAATAGAAACCAATCAACTACATTAACTATCCTAATACTACTTGCACAGCACTTCGGTTTACCCTAGACATGCCCTCCATGAGTTCTCTCACAGGCTGCCCTAGGGTCCAGGATGGGGCTGTTATAGCTAAACCCAAAACTCAAACTGCATATACTCAATGGCCAAGCTGGGAAGACTCCAAAGATCTATAGTATCCAGCTTTTCACCAGGTCAGCAGTTCATTCCAAAAAGGAACAAAAAAGTAAAAAAATAAAAATAAAGGAACTCAGGTTCCCAGGAAGGAGCTTAGGCCCTTACTCCTTGATGCTAGGCAAAAAACAAGCTGCCTCTAGTAGATGGCAGCTTGGCCACCAGCAGGAAATACACGTGGGCTATCCTTTCTATATTTTTGCCTAGCATCCTACTCATGCAGGTGGCGCTATAACTAAATGATAAAGATCTCCCAAGAGCTCTCAAGAGCTTCAAGATCTCCCAAGAGCTTCTCATATCTTGATAAATATGTATATAGATACATGCATGCAACCCCTAAACATTACATAAATTATGAGCGTGGTCTTCTCTCTTGCAGTTGACAAAAGCTGAATCATAATACGATCTGATGATATCATCTATTATTATTATACAGGATTTATATAGCGCCGACAGTTTACGCAGCTCTTTACAACATTAGGGCAGCCAATACAAGTACAGTACAATACAGGAGGAATCAGAGGGCCCTGCTCGTTACAGCTTACAATCTAGGAGGGAGGGAGTACTAAGAATAGTACTCTAGGTGCAAAATCATGAAAATCGGCGTTACCTTCAATATATCGACACTACGCTCTTTCTGTACCAACATTCGCAGTGTGTGTGCCACGTTGAACAGGTGGGACATCTGAAATAGACAGAAAACTTAATCCAGCATCTCATATTACATCTTCAGGATCAGCCCGATACAATTATATCCCGTTATGGCACACATTACAGCCATGTTGAATTAAACCCATGTGGCAAAAGCATATATAGTCAGAGCTGTGATCTTCAGACACAACTAAGTTCAATGTCTTATTGAAACATCTTTCATAGGGTTTCATGGTTCAAAACAAGTGTTTTAACAAAGCCAGTACTGTTATCCTTTAACACAACAGAAGACGACCGTATTGGTATATGGGTATCTATTATAAACCTTTTACTGAGAAAACAAAACTTTATCAGCTGTTCACATGGTTTAGAGGATCTCTAGTCAAAAATACTGCACCCAAGCTTTATAGCAGATGTGTTTGACCTTTTGAAATAGATGACCTAAGGCATTTATGGTGCCAAGTGGGAAGGGCTAATGTTCAAGTAGAACGGGTTATAAACTTCCTCCCCCCCAAAAAATGACGACACCTTGGAATTTGGGAGAGGGAGAGGGAGAGGGGGAGGGGGAGGGGGAGGGGGAGACAAGATCAGGAACCTATTTCCCTGTGATCTCTCAATGCCCAGAGTCCTGCTCAGTAAAGGAAATTGTGGGCCAGCTATCGCAGAAACCAAGTGACTTTAGGCACCTATATGGCTTACAGACTATTGCCAATTCTCATCAGTTGGGCTGTCCTTTAACACATTAGGAAAATAAGACCCTATTGGTATATGGGCATCTACTGTAAACTTTTGCTAGGAAAATACACATTAGGAGTTCACATTGTTTAGAGCAGTGGTTCTCAACCTTACTTGTGCCGTGACCCCTTGATAAAATTTCCCAAGCTGTGGGGACCCTTAACAGTAAAATTATTTTTGTAGCGTGGGTTGTCAGCACCCAAGGCAAGACAAGTCATTTGCGCCTCTAACCCATGGACATTTAGCGCTCCCCGAGTCCCTTCCACTCGTACAGTATTAAAACCCCTTATGGTACATTTCAGGATGTACCACCCTCTTTGTTCTCCTTTTTTCCCCCCCTTTATCTCTCTCTATCCTAATTTCTTGTTTTTTTTCCCCATTCCTCTCTCTAGCCATCTTTCTTGTTCTCTCTCTTATTCTTTCTCTCCCTTTTTCTTTGTCCCGCCCCCTCTTTTCCTCTCCCTTCCATGTATTCTCTATTTGTATTCCTTCTCTTACTCCTTGGTGGGGGGAGTTGGGATAAGTGGCAATGCTGGGGGGAGCTCTGATCAGCCAACTTAGGTGCTCTTGATCAAGGTCATCTGCTGATCTGAGAACTGTAGTGGGGACTTCTAACTCTAATCACAGGTAGTGTTACTACTCACTACTGACTTTGTGGTGTCTCGTAGCAGTGACACCTATGCCAAAATCAGGAGATGGGGTCCCCTCCAGCCCCTCCCACTTCACATTCCTCACCAGTCAGCTGAGCTCTAGTCTCTGCCCCCCAGCCATGCCGTGAACTGAGCATGCAGCTGCAAAAAGGCTAGGAGAACGGTGTGTGAATAGCCTTTAGGAATAGCCCAGGATTCGGTGACCCCTAGCAAATCCTCATTCGACCCCCAGGTTGAGAACCACTGGTTTAGAGGATCTCTGGTCAAAATACTGGACCTTTTGAAATAGATGACCTCAGACATTTATGGTACCAAGTGGGAAAGCCTAATGTTCAATTAGAAAGGGTTATAAACTTCCCCCTAAAAATACTGACACTGTGGAAGGTGGAACAAGGCAAGAGGTGGAATAACACCAAGGCTTCATTATGAGAAAGACTGCCAAGAGCCTGTTCTCCTGTGATCGCTTAATGCCCAGAGTCCTGTTCATCAAAGGCAATTGGGGACCAGCTATAACACAAGCCAAGTGACTTGGCGTATTCCTATGGCTTACAGACTATTTCTGATGTTCATCTGCTAAGACACTATAGTGATGTATGTATGTATGTATGTATGTATGTATGTATGTATGTATGTATGTATGTATGTATGTGTATATATATATATATATATATATATATATATATATATATATATATATATATTTTGGAACACTCTAAGGCTGGCCATACATGATACAATCTTGTTCAATTTCCCTTTAGATTTACCAAAACCATACAATCTGAAGTTAAACCTAAACACTTTCAATTTGTATGCAGACGGGCCCTTGCACTACATGGTTGAAGGTAAATCTAAAAGGAAATTGAACAAGAAAATTGTATAATGTATTACCAGCCTTAGTCTTATGTTATTTTCCTAGAACTGTAAGCAGTTTGTCTGCAGCATTCTTGCTTAGTAAAAGCACATTAATATATGACTGGGTTTGTTTCCTTGGATTTACTGCAAGAATTAGACAGTTAGTGAAAAAGAAAAAAGGAAAAACAAAATCTGAAGAATTAGTCTCTGTCCATGCATAGGACAAAGTGGACCTGTCCTTACTACAAAATGCTGGCTGCTAAGGGAGTGCTTGGCAGATAATGCCCATCCAAGCTGGCAAGACAAACTGAGGAGGGTTGAAGTTAGCAGCGAATATAAAGAGTAAAACATCTCATTTCTTAGTGCTACCCCTAGTAAGAGGCACTATACCCAACATCCATACAATACAGAATCCCTTTATAAAAAGGGGTTTAAAAAGCATTGCCATTCCTAGCACCTCTCACATAACGGAAGCCAATGGAATTGCTTTTTTTTTAATTTAGAAGAGAATTTCCTGGAATACGAATCTTCCTTGAACTCTTTCTACCTTATCCTCAGAAACGGAATACACTTCTCCGACGTCACCTACAGAGGATCTAAAAAAGCAGGCACAGCCATTCGCGGACAATTGGGGACTGACCTGGTCCTTGGTGAACTGTCTGACGGACAGGATGTGTTGTCCAATGAGCGGATGAAGGAGGGGCGAGGTCTGTACGTGAGGGACACTCTGCATCGCCACGTTCTGGGGGGACACGAGACGGGGGATGGGGGGCGGGTAGGAATAACCATCCTGAATAGATGATAGATCTGAAAATACAGCGTGATGATGGTTAGTACCAGGGCACATAGCAGTACACAGAAATGCGTTACATTGTTATCCAAGCTTTAAAAAGCACAATGTTCATTAAGCTAAATCTGATTTTGCCCACAGAAGGAAAAAAAAAAAAACTGCACTGGAACAACGAAGGGCAATACAGTCCTGAGAGAGGGAGGGAAATTCCTTCCTGAACCCACAGTGGTGATCATAGGGGGTGACTGGCGATTCCAATAGACATAAGCAAGTCATCTAATTTAATTCAAATCAGTTTAGTTATTAATTTTGTGAAACCAGTGGTCCATGGATACTGTTATGGAAATTTCATAAGCTTCTCTTTATAAGCAAATAATTTTGTGTGCTAATAAGCACAAGCATAGCTCTCTTGTATAATGCCGGGAAAGCGCACTTGTATATCTCCAAGTAACACAGACAGATGCTGGTATCACATTGAGCTTAACAAAATCATCTCTATCATGATCTGCTGCTTTTATTTATACTGTAAACATAAATAACAAAGGAAGGAGGTGGCTTAAGAATCAGCCAGACTCTTGTATTCTTTCAAAAGAACCAATCACACACATATATAGATTCAAAAAGAATTCCAGTAGTGACGTGTGAAGACGGTCATGTGCAGAGCGATGAGGCAAGCTTCCTATTGAGACACAAAGTATCTCACAATTTGAACATTACTTACAGGGTTCCGAACACAATGGTGTGCACATTCCCACCGCTACCAATGACGCGAGCCGTACTCTATTATGGCCCAGTGAGCCATGATTTTTGTATGGTTACGCTATGGTTCCCATGTACGCAGATCCGTTTGCTAGGAGCGTTAATGCAATCGCCATGAGGTGGCCAGTCTCTTGGTGAGGCATAAACGAACATCCCTAAATGAGCAAACAGATCTTCCATGTCCACGGGAAGGTTTCCGCAGCCAATGGTCTTCCACCAACGTCTGTATGTGCGAACATACATTAATAAAAATTCCACAACGCTACTCTTACAGTAAAGAATCCCTTTAAAATACTGTAAAATCACCTCCATGCAGAGCATCAGCTTAAAGAGACCCCGTCATCTTACCTATTCAGGGAAAAGTTAAAGTTCTATGCAAGGACCTGTGTCAACAAGCTTTTATTTGCTTGAAGTGGGCTTGCCAAGTCTATGGCAATGGAAAAGCTATTGATGCAGGTCAACTTCACCTGTAAACTAAATCTGAACTATCTCAGAAGCATCGAAGACTGATGCCATTGAGGCAAGTCATCCACATAGGCCCATAAAGCCACCGCCCCTAAACTTTTATTTACTCCGTCAATGGCGCCCCCTGGCTGCTCCTCTCTCCATTGCAGTCAACACCAATATAGCCAATGTTGGCGCTTAGAGACAGTGCTTGTGCCCAGCGATTGCCTTAGGAATGAGCACTGATTCACGGGAGGGTCACACGCTCCCCCACACCCTGGTATTTTTCAATGGCAACCACCAACAGAGGAACATCAGGAGAGTGGTCAGGGGTGCAGAGCTAGATACTGTTGCACCTTGAATCTGTCTTTTTGATCAGAGGACTGAAGAGAACCAAAGCACAGATTTACTGGCCGGTGTGTGCAAGATGCTGTAGTAAGGGGACATGTTCTCTAGGATCAGAAGACAACACTGACCTGTGTCAGAAGACTTCTTGGCTCTGTCCTTTAGCGGCTCCTCGGCTGCACACATAAGAGGAGGGTCAGTGACATATAAACACCTATATACACATGCACAAAGGTGAACACAGAGGAGGAAATCTGCCAAGCTCTGCACTCTCTGGAGTTGATATTGGACAAATCTCTACAAGTCCAAAAAGAAAAAACTAAGTGCGCCACCCACTACTCCGGAAGGGGTACACAGGAGGCCATCATATAGGACTGTTACATAGCTCCAGAGTCTAAGCAACATGCTCCGTGGGGGCGGAGTCTGACCACAAACATGCAGAGGAGACTTGGAACAATCTACCAATGGCAGAGCTTGGCAAACCCCCAGCTCAAGAAAATCTAAAAAGGTTCTGACAACATTCAGCGACACAAAGCTACCCCCATTTAATGTTCTGGGATGGCAGCAAATAGTTATAAATTTGTGATAAACCTCTAGCTGCATCACCAGGACCCCCAACAGCATTGAGGCTATTGGCATACACAGTGTTATCACCTGTCATCTGACTGGTCACCTGTAGGCGCAGTCACCCAGCTACATGCCGCTGAATCTTGCCAAGAGATATCATCTATAGCACCCAATTTCTTCTAGTCAATCAGTGATAAATTAGAGATACAATTGTGTAAGAGATGGATGAGTGCCGTAGTCTAGGGCAGAGTCCTGTTTACTAAAGAATATCGTGGGCCAGCTATAAACACAAGCCAAGTGACTTATGGATATACTGAGTAAAAATGGCTGCTGCTACGGCAATCAACTGCTTACATCTATATGAAGTTTTCCTTAAAATTTATCACTGGAAGGCAGAAGGTAGTAGCTCCATGCTCCAGACTGAGCCCATGGGTCCACTTTACACAAGTCCACATGACAAACGTCAAAGTGATTTCTGAGTTATAGAAAACCGATCACATTCTGATTCAAAGATTAAAGAATAATAGTATATCGGAGATTCCGGCAGAGGGATGAAGAACAATTTTACTAGTTGGTGCACTGAACGTTACCGATCTTCCAAGCAGTCCCTCTGAGCTGAGTGACAGACATCCTCCTGGACACTGGACACCACAATGTAGAGTTAGAAGACTGAACAAGAAGACTGAACACGAATAATGAACACAGCGCCCCCTACCCACCATATCCCTAGGACTACTACATGGGACCCCGGGGCCTCAGAGCTAATCAGATACTTGGATACCAATTGGTTATAACTGGAGGTCATGATACATTCCCCAGAAGGGGCAGCAAATTGTGAACTGATGGAAAGAGCCACTCCCAACACAGGACATGTCAAGGATCCAAAGGTTCTTTTATATGCATTTTTTACATTAGTGTTAAGCCATCCAGGACTTTTTGTACGCTCTTTTAAATTTATTACCCAATGCACTGGCTAATGCCCTTATTTAATAAGTGAACCTCATCCGTGTTCTTTGTTTCTAAGATTTTATCTCAATTTATATCTTCTAACAAGGTTCGTAGTTTAGGAAAGTTGGCTCTTTTGAAATTCAGTATCTTTGTATTTCCCCGTATGTTTCCTATTTGTGCGATTTATACTGAAGCCAATTGACCTGTGATCACGGTTTTCTAAATTGCCCTGTATTTCCACATCCGTGATCAGGTCTGTATTGTTAGTAATCAGTAGATCTAGTAACCCTTTATTTCTAGTTGGTGCGTCTACCATCTGAACCATGAAATTGTCCTGCAAGACATTTAGGAACTGGCAAGCCTTAGATGAATGCACGGTTCCCTCCGCCCAGTCTATGTCTGGATAATTAAAATCCCCCATTATGATAACACTTTCCATCATTGCTGCTAATCCAAATTGTGATAGGAGATCGGGGGCCTATAGCATACTCCCAGTTTCATTTTCCCCCTAGATTCATCCCTTTGGACCTCTACCCATAATTTCACCTCCTCCCTAGCTCCCTTAGTGATGTCATCTCTCACATTCACTTGTACATTATTCTTGATATACAGGCATACCCCTCCCCCTTTTTTACCCTCTCTATCCCTGCGATAAAAGGGTATACCCATGAATGGTTGCCAGCCAATCATGAGAGCTGTTGAACCAGGTCTCTGAAATTCCCACAAAATCCAAATCCTCCTTGTACAACAGTATCTCTAGTTCACCCATCTTGTCCACCAGGCTCCTGGCATTGGTGAACATGCCACGTAGTTTAGACCAGTCACATATTATCCTCTTATTGGGTGTTCCGCGATTGCAACTAGGACTTGTTACTATACTTACCTTGGGTCTATGTCAGCCCACCACTAATGCCCCCAATACTACTCTCTGAACTATGTTCTGCACTGACTGATCTCTATCTTTGGTTCCCCCACCACCATCACCTAGTTAAAAAACCCCTCTAACTTTTTGGCCATCTTTACTCCCAATCTGCACCCTCCTCATTTAGTTATAGTCTGTCCCTTCTATAGTACTGGTGACCGACTGAGAAGTCAGCCCAGTCCTCCAGGAACCCAAACCCCTCCTTACTACACCAGCTTCTCAGCCACTTGTTTACTTCCCCAATCTCCCTCTGCCTTTTTGGTGTGGCTCGATACCGGCAGCATCCCTGAGAATCAGCTGGAGTTGTCAGCTCTACCCCAGGCTGAAGCCCAACTTACAGACATTCTTATAGGGGAGCTACAGCACAACACTGCATCGGCCGCGCCCCCCCCCCCCCCCCCCCCCCAAACTCCAGCTGGTGGCCTGTGCCGTGTTTCAGTCGGATAGGAGCCACCCCCACTTTCCTCCCGGCACTGGAGCCGCCAACCCCCACTTTCCTCCCGGCACTGGAGCCGCCAACCCCCACTTTCCCCCCGGCACTGGAGCCGCCAACCCCCACTTTCCCCCCGGCACTGGAGCCGCCAACCCCCACTTTCCCCTCGGCACTGGAGCCGCCAACCCCCACTTTCCTCCCGGCACTGGAGCCGCCAACCCCCACTTTCCTCCCGGCACTGGAGCCGCCAACCCCCACTTTCCTCCCGGCACTGGAGCCGCCAACCCCCACTTTCCCCCCGGCACTGGAGCCGCCAACCCCCACTTTCCCCCCGGCACTGGAGCCGCCAACCCCCACTTTCCTCCCGGCACTGGAGCCGCCAACCCCCACTTTCCTCCCGGCACTGGAGCCGCCAACCCCCACTTTCCTCCCGGCACTGGAGCCGCCACCCCCCACTTTCCTCCCGGCACTGGAGCCGCCACCCCCCCACTTTCCTCCCGGCACTGGAGCCGCCACCCCCCACTTTCCTCCCGGCACTGGAGCCGCCACCCCCCACTTTCCTCCCGGCACTGGAGCCGCCACCCCCCTCTACCCACTGCACTGTAGTCTCCACCCCCTCTCCCCCCGGCACTGTAGCCACCTCCCCCACGGCACTGTAGCCATCTCCCCCACCTTCCTCCAGGCACTGTAGCCACCTCCCCCACCTTCCTCCTGGCACTGTAGCCACCACCCCCTCCCCCCCCCCCGGCACTGTAGACACCACCACCACTGTCATAACACATTGGAAATTCATCTCCTGCTGAGCATAAAACAGTCAAACGGCAGTGCTACATAGACTTGGTCCCCTGTGGAATCAAAGATATTGTTGTAGTCTCTTCTTTAATTTTAGATATGTCCTTTAAAATTTTTGATCGCACGATTCTTGATCGCTTGGATTGAACTTGCCACTTTAGGTGGACTCCAATGGTTTACACCCCTGTTTTGGCAACTTTAACTAGCTAGGGCAAACCATTCATGTGGTCATTATTTTAGCGCATCTGTATGCCACAGTTTTTTTTTTTTTCCTAGGTTAACTAATCTCAGATATAAGAATCCCTCTTTTCAGGCTTATACTGAACAGTTTGTTCGAGGTTTTACCTTGGAATAGGTTGCGGTGCACACTCCCTCCAGCTGAGCGTCCGGGAATATAATCCCTCCTATCAGTGCGTTTTATTATCTACAGATGAACATTTGCCTCTAGCTGGGCTGTGATTGCACCCCTAGGCCACCCTATGAGTAATTGCAACCTCCCTCACACCTCACCTGGCAGGCCGGGGTCAGATGCGCGGTGGATTCTGGGTGGCAGATGGAAGCGGGCTTCAGCAGGAGGGCCGGCTCTCCGAGGGCTGGGGGCCCGGCTCCGAATGATTTCACTCTGCATGGTCACATGACGATGGCGTTCCGGAGTCTGAAAGAAAATCTTCATTAGCCCTAAAACATCCTACTTTATAACAAAATGGTGAGACTTGGTGGAAATATTTTTTTGGAAATAAACTAAAATGTACAGAATTTTAGAGACTTACCTTATTGACTTCTTTATTCTGGGTGGGAACAGTCTGAGGAGCCAGTGGAGGAGTCCACTTCCTGACATCCTGACCGTAACCAGCCGGCACAAGGACCTACAAAACAGATCATCCAGAAGGTTGGGGGTCCCAGGACACACTTAAGCATCACATACAGCTGGAGAGAGTTGGAGGACCTACCTGTCCATCAATGTACGCCACTTCACCCCGCAGGACGACCCTACGCACAGCTCCCTTCAAATTCATTCCCTCAAATGGAGTCCACTTGGATTTGGTGAACTGCATACACTGAGGGACAACCCACTCATGTTCCAAATCCACCTGTGAAGAAATGGTAAGTAAAGTAGGAGAAGGCCGAGAAAAAAGTGGGAGAGATCCATCACGTGAGGTGGTATGAAGAGAAGACTATATCAAGAGAAGAAGACCATATCGAGAGAAGAAGACCATATCGAGAGAAGAAGACCTTATCGAGAGAAGAAGACCTATCGAGAGAAGAAGACCTATCGAGAGAAGAAGACCTATCGAGAGAAGAAGACCTATCAAGAGAAGAAGACCTATCAAGAGAAGAAGACCTATCAAGAGAAGATATAGGCGGTGAGGGGAGAGATGAAGAATGTTCCTCGCATTTACTATTCTCTCACTTACCTCAACATATGTATTTTCTTGTACTGGCAGTGAGAATATTTTGCGGGGGTTGTCATACAGGCGCTTGATGATGTCATCCATCATCAGTCGTCCGTCGCTAACGGCAGTGAGCAGTAGGGGAAGCATAGTTTCCAGGCCGGGAAACCCAGGGGGAGGGTTTGGCCCTTCCTTCTCCTCCACAGTGTGGGGGGCTATAGAAAGAGGAAATCGTCAGTGTCTTAATGAAAATTATAAAAAAATAAATAAATAATAGATTACGCCCCTCTGACTGCAAACTCTTGTGCCAACACTCCACTTGACCGAAGCCTGGGTCACCCTGTTCATCTCTTACCAAGATCCAATTGAGTTACTGTAGCAGTCAACCTATTTAAATTCTATAGTCTGGGCAGCAGTCAAGGCAGCCATCAATAATTCCTCTCCAGCCCTAGAAAGAATACCCTCGCTCTATCCCATCGCTATCAGGTATTGGTTATCCTATGAATAATGTGGATAAAGGCACAGGCTATACCTGTATTGTAGACTTCATAGAACTCATTACCGTGATCGGTGGCGAAACAGTCTATAATGTCCAGGTTGTCCCACAAGGCCTGCATGTCCTCTCGGGTCCCCAGCATGGGACGCACTTGCCCTTTCTTGTCCCCCAGTCGGTCAAGGTCGTCCAGGCAGAGGAACAAGTGATGGGGCGCCACCTCACAGGTAACTTTGATGCCTTTCTGCTTGGCAGCCTTAATGATCAGGATCTAAAAAAAAAAAAAAAAAAGGCAGTGATCTGATAAGTGAACATCTTATGGCATATTAAAGACTCAACAAGGCTGGGGAACTCACCTCTTCCTTCTTAGCCACATGGCAGATGTGCACCGAACGCTTATATAGCTGAGCCACCATCAGAATTGCTGCAACTGTCTGGTTCTCTGCGTGAGCCACAATCGGCAAATGAGACGGCCACTTCTCAAAGTGCTGCAAAAAAATGGCAAAGACAGGTACAGATCAGAGTCCAACCGCCCAGGAGAAAATGAACCGGAGATATCATCCCAAGGGAAAAGGACTCAGAGCCCAACCGTCCAAGAGAAAACAGTCTAGAGCTGTCACCCCAAACAGAGGTGGACTCAGGACCCAACCTCCTAGGAGATAACTGGACCCTGGATGTGACCCCAAACTGAGGGTGACTCAGAACCCACCAGCCTAGGAGAAAGACTAGAGATGTCCCAGAACCCTGCCAACCACTGGGGAACACAAGTACCAAGAACCCAAAGCCCCTCCAGCACCCACCTGGGAACACAAACTTCTGGTGTTGACTTGGGAACACAATGGCCAAAGACCTAAGAACCGAGAGCCCCTCCAACACCCACCTGGGAACACAGAACCTTCCAGTGTTCACGTGGGAACACAAGGACCAGAGACTTGAGAACCCAAAGCCCTTCCAGCACCCACCTGGGAACACAAAACCTCCCAAAGACCACTTGGAAACACAAAAACCAGAGACCCTTCAAAGCCCACCTAGAAAACACAGAACCTTCCAGGGTCCACTTGGAAACACAAGAATCAGATACCCGCGAGCCCAGAGCCCCTGCAGCGGGACAAGCAAAGCCTCTATGGACTTCTCAACAGGAGAGACGACAGCAGTGTGGACTCACCTCCATCCACAAAGAGACATTGTCCATCTTGAGCTGAGAGTACGTGTCGTTCAGATACATCTTCAGTCCTGCCGCTGAGCTGGCGATGGAGGAGAGGGACCCAGCATTCTCTGAACAGGCGCCCAGGAACAGGGCAAAGTCACATCGGGCACCAGCCTCTGCTAGCTGAAATGAAAGCACGGTATTAAATCAGGAGGGGGGGGGCAGCCGGCGGAATTACAGTACATAAGTACATCACTCACCTTGTGCGCCAGGGAGAAGGTGTTGGCATCGGTGATGGCCGGCTTGGTGTTGGGCATGGCACACACCATAGTGACACCTCCCGCCAGAGCCGCCGCAGTGCCAGAGGAGAAGTCTTCCTTATGAGTGGCGCCAGGTTCTCGTAGATGGACGTGTACGTCTATCAGACCTAGAGGAGATAGAAGGAAGGCAATGCCAAATTACTGATCAGCCAGGTATTTTCCAAAAATGATAAAGTTGGTTTATGTAAACCAGGCAGCAGGTGAAGCACACACACACGCCTTTTTAACCAAGCAAGGTAATAGTAGACAGCCCTGTAACATGTGGAAGAACACGCATGTGTTACCACGCTACAAGAGTGGGAGACTGCCAAGATCAGGAGCTCTCTTCCCTACGATTGCACACCAACTTCTGTAATTTACTGCAAGAAATAGAGCCAAAAGGAATATCAAAGCAACCTGGAAGACGGATAAACTTCTGGGAGGTCATACAGTCCACGTGGGTCTTCACGGGAGGGTTGGTTCCAATCTGACGCAGAGCCTAGGACAGAACAGAGGGAATCAACATTAAACCGCTAACTGAACTATTCCATTTCATGGTGGGTAGAAACCCCCTTTCAGATGTTCTTTGGCACCATCCTGATACAAGTACAGCAAGGGAAAAGACATCCAAAATCATCCTACCAATGTGAAACCATTATAAACGAGAATCTGAAAACCATCTTATATAAAAAGACACTTCGTATAAACATTCATACATTGAGGCAATCCAAGTGTACCTATTTATGAATAGATTATAACAACTCCCTGGAGTCAGGTCAGTCCCAGATATCCGCTCTTCCCCATCTTAAGGTCTTTGGGGATTTTAAGCTTTCCTCATCTTCGGCCCATTATATCAATTTCCTTCATCTTCAAGATGAACACCAGCCTTACCTCCGCCCCCCCCCCCCTCGGTCCCTTTTAATTCCCTGCAAGCTTACATCTTCACAATACAAACTCCCTGCAGAGGCTCTCTTGAGCCCACCTTCATTTCCTGTCTGAATGACCATTCTTATCAAGCCCTCTTCATCCGTACTGTCAATGGACTACCTATCAACTTTTTCTGCCATCAACATTTTTTGTTCCTTGTCATGTGTGGGCACAATTATCAGGGTCCACATCAGTCACGATATTGCTGTTCCTGAGCACTACATCTTAAAAAAAACACAACCTAAGCATCCCTTTAGACGTGCATGCTCCTCCCTGCTGGTTACTGGGTACAGATAGATGGAGAGCCGGTAACGTGCACGTCCGTATTAAAATCTTTATTTAGCTACAGAATAATGATAAGAACAGTCTACAAGTTTCAGCAAATAGCTTTAGTCATAGCCTATGACTAAGGCTATTTACCGAAACCTATAAGCAGCTGTCATCGTCACTATTCTGTAGGTAAAGACTTTGAGATGGATTTGCGAGTTGCCAGCTCTTCATTTATCTGCCATCAGTTGTTTGGAGGACACTTAGAGCCAGAGCACCGACTATTCAGATTTCTCACATGTCCATTCTGGGACCCAGAAGTGAGCGCTGCATCCGTTTTTCCATTTGTGGTTACTGGGTGAAGCAGATTCTAGCTGTGCTATCTGCTGATCAGTTCATCGACTATGCTTTATTAAGAGTGATCAGGAGATGGCACAGCTAAAGTCTGTAGCATCTAGTCTCCTGTGGGGAGGGGCATGCACATCTAAAAGGGATTCTGGGGACACGTTCTCTTACAACTTGAGGCAGAGGGCTGTGATGCTTATAGCCGCATGCCAGGCCCTCCTACCAAACTGAACAAAGACAGCAGACAGATAAACCCAGTGATGACAACTAGGGTTGTCCCGATACTAGTATCGGTATTGGCACCGGTACCGAGCATTTGCCCAAGTACTTGTACTCGGGCAAATGCTCCCGATGCTTCACCTGATACCTTGAGAGTCAGCAGTGATCGGCGCGTGGGGGAGTTACAAGCTTCTCCTCCCCACTTTCAGCTGCTTTAGTGAAATCTATACAGCGGTGATCGGTGCTTGTAACTCCCCCACACGCGATCACCGCTGCCCCCTCCGTTCTTCCTCTATGTCCCCCTCCGTTCTGCTGCTGGCCCACCCCCCTCCGTTCTGCCTCCATGTCCCCCTCCGTTCTTCCTCGCTGTCCCCCTCCATGTCCTCCTCCTTCCTTTTCTGTATGGACAGAGTCAGCTGACTCCAGATGATGTCCATTCACATAACTGAAACATTGTAATCTCCTGTGATTACGATGTGTCAGTTTATGAATGGAGAAGAGCCGCTGTCTTCTCTCCATTCATTCTCAGTGCAGCTGAGGCTGCAGAGAAAGGGACTGGGGAATCTCTATCCTTGGTCTCTTTCTCTGTCTCAAGGGGGAGATATCTGGGGTCTGTTAAGACCCCAGATATCTCACCAAAGCCCCCCAACAGGGCTGATATAAAAAAAAAAAAAAAAAAAAAAACACAAGTATTGCAATAAATTATAAAAAATTATTGTAAAAAAAAAATAATAAAAATTTAAATAAAAAAAAAAAAAAACAAAAAAACAAACCCACACAGACACAGTCCACCAAAAAAAAAAAGAAAAAAGGAAAGCATTGTAAAAAAAAAAAAAATAAATAAAAAATAAAAACACGGTCACATGACATTAAAAATAAAAGTATCAGTAATCGGTATCGGCGAGTACTTAAAAAGTATCGGTACTTGTACTCAGTATTAAAGTGGTATCGGGACAACCCTAATGACAACAATGGGTCTCAAAGGGGGTATTTCTTGAAGGGAATGTATTGAGTGTACATTACACTTCAGCTATCATTCTCACCCCAAGGTTCCACCACAGGTTCACTTTGTAACCCATTTTTACATTCACTTTTGCTTTAAAGTCCCTGCCATCTATCTCCAGCACATAAGGACAAAGCAGTTACCAATCCTCTCCCCCACACACTCCTCACCTCCACAAACAGTTTGGTGCACTTGATGTCGATGATCAGCGGAACGGAGTAATCCACCGCCAAGCGGCGAGTACGGTACCCGCGGGTGACGAAGGAGGAAAGCCTGCGACCGCCAGAATTTCTCATGGAGAGGTTGATGACCAGATCAAAATGGTTCTCGGACAGATGGTCCATGATGCTCCCCTGCTTCTCCTTCATGGGCCCATCGCAGTCCGGATCTTCAAAGACCCAATCCATCGCCTTAATCTACAAGAAGCCATTAAAAATGGTTATCGCTGAAGGTGAGGAGACACTGAAAAAGGAGACAATACAAAAACGCGTGTAAATCACCTTGATTCCGTGTTCAGTATAGAAGTCGGCTGTGCCAAGACTGGCGTACAGGCTGTACCCGAGGGTCTCCAGGGCCCGCACGGTGGGCAGGAGCTCGCTCTTATTCTGTAAGAGGAAAAAAGGTAACAGGCAGCAGGGGTTATGCTTTTCAAAAAATAAAATGCAAGACTTTCAAGAAGATTTGAATTCTGGGTAAAAGCCATTTGTATATTGCAAGACTTAAAAGTAGCTGTAAACCTCAGACATGAAATATGAACAAAGCATATCCTTCTATAGTGTGTACTTATCTCAGTCTAAAGCACCAAGTGTCATTTCTGTTTGCTGCCTCCTTCCTCTGCATGAGTCACTTCTGACAAGTTTTTCTGACACCAAGAGAAAAAAGGTGACAGGGGAGGAACCTCCAGCCGATTGACAGCCACAGCTCTTTTCCTGTGTGCAGGGGAGGGGGGTGACCTTTCCCTCCAATGAGCTCTCAGAGCGCTCCTCACTGAGCTCTGAAGGGTGTCATTTCAGCTCCCCACCTCCCTTTTTTCTGACATCTCAGACAAGCTTTATAAAAATTCTGAACAGATGTAGAAAAGACGCAGATAAACAGGTACAACTTCTATAGGAGGATGCGTTTGATCGCTGTATCACTCGAGGCCAGTCACTTCATTGGGTATATGAAAGGGTTTACAACTGCTTTAAAGAGTCCCCACCACCTCACCCATTCAGAGCCTGGGTCTGTTCATACATCCTCCTTCCAAGGCTTTCAACGCAAAATACACAAGCTTTCCGGTTATGCGGGGCATGTGACCTTCTCCAACGAGCAGCCAAACATTGGGGATGACCACTATCATATGGAGGGGAGTGATGACACCCCCCCCCCCCCCCCCTCTATAAGGTCTGGGTATCTTTCAATGGCTGTACCCAAGAAAAAAGTGATGGTTGAGCGTTTCGAATGAGAGCGTATAGTGGTTGGGATGGAAGTGGTCTTTAAGTAGCCCCTTATCAAGCTAATGTAAAAAGGGACTCTAAAAATAAGACATCACCACAGCTTAAAAGTGGTTGTAAAACCCAGGTTAAAAAAAAAAAAAAAAAATAATAATAATAATACCTGCAAAACAAAAAGGCATAATGAGCTGGTAGCATACCAGGACATTATGAGTTACTTACCCAAGAACGAAGCCCCCGCAGCTGCCCTGGTCTCCCCCTCCGGCCGGCGACATCTCTCCCGGGGGGTACTTCCGGGTATCGCGGCTCCTGCGCTGCTGGGATTGGCCGGAGCCGTATGCGCGGGAGCCGCTGGGAATGGCACAGTACAACTGAAGCAACGGCACGTACGTGCCATTGCTTCAGTTGGCTTAAGTGCGCATGTGCCAATGACGTCGGCACATGCAAATACAGGAATAGCTCCTAAACCGTGTAGGTTTAGGAGATATCCAGTGCTGCTACAGGTAAGCCTAATTATACCCTTTTGTAAACCCTTTACAACCACTTTAAGTGCTGTTAAATTCCCCAAGGAGACCAAGAGGTCATGTTCTTATCGGATCCGTGATTACTGAACTAGTGTGTCGCCCTCCCTTCCTCCCCACACCACTGTTTGACCATGCTGCTCAACAAAACGCCACTATTTCATGAGGTCTGAGGGACAGCACTCGTCTCTGGCATAAGGCACGTACTGAAAATTAGTGCTGTCATTCAATACACCAGGGTGGGTAGCTTGAACCACAACAGAAACAGATAACTGGTAAACAAAAAGGACAGCTTGCGGTGGCTACAGTGCCAAAAAAAAAAAAAAAAAGGAAAGTCCGTAAATTGGGCTTTAGTCTGGGAAGGAGCTGACAGCCAGCACAAAAGTTCTTTTATTTGTACAATGCTGTCACGTATCAAAATGAGACAAAGTGCTAAACGTACTTGATGGCTTGGTTAATTTACCAACAATCAAGTTGTGGTGCAAACTCTTTAAATGAACACACTGCAGAACGGGTTCCTAAAGAATCTATGATGAACCGGTAGATCAACATTTTAACTGTGCTTGTATTGTTTTCTGGGCTTCAAACCAAGTGACGTTCTCTCTCAATCAGAAGGGGTTTGCTGACATGAAGAGTCTTTCTAAATTCAGAACATTATCTGAGCACTAAATTCAAACCAAGCGGTGAAGCCGCCCTTCCTCTCACCTTGTAGCTTCCGATGGTCAGCAGAATGTTCTTCTGTGGAATCTTAAAGCCAGTACTCAGCATTGCCTTCAAATAGGCTTCGTAGCGGTTCTCTCCAAAGCAGGCCACCTCCCCCGTGCTGGTCATCTCCACCCCGAGGACCACATCTGCTCCGGCCAGACGAGAGAAGGAGAACTGAGGCACCTTGGTTAGAAAAGGAGAGAGAAAAAAAAAATCAATTACTGGCAAACACACTTGGCTTGAGCTTTCTTTCTGAACTCCTTACAACGGTATGAAAGGCTGCCGATTTCTACTTTGCCTAGGAGGACAGAAGTCTTACCTTCACACCCACAATTCCCATCCCCGTCATCAGTCCAACCGGCTCCACCTCCTCTCCCATGATCACCTGTGTGGCCAGAGCCACCATGTCCACCCCTAAAGTCTTGGAGACGAAGGGGAAGGAGCGAGAGACTCGGACGTTGCACTCGATCACTTTCAGCTGATCGTCCTGCAGAGAAGACAAGAAGGACAATATGGGAGGAGTCCAATGTGACAAACATGTTAGATGAAATGTATATGTGTTAGAGTGATAGCATGCATGGTGATTATGATAGACGTAAGATAATGGAGCGCAAGCCAGACTAGCTACATGTGGAGATAAGCAATGCGAAAAAAAAGGGTGAATGACCTGAAGTCCACAAGTGGATAAAGTTCTCAAGTAACACAACTATATAAAAAAAACAAAAAAAAAAAAAAAAAACAAAAAAAAACAAACAAAAAAAAAAAACTTAGGACAATCACAAGCTCACGACGCCCCCATCCAAACCTAACATCTTGGCATCCAATAAATGGCTCATTGCATCATGGGAGGACTAGAGCACGCCAAGCACACAATGACCAAGAGTTAGGAGACATTTAAGTCCTAAACCAAGATATCAATTTTCTCTCTCCATGTGGCTCCTAAATTATTCTTCACCCCTCTTTCCACCCAGACCTGGAAAGCCTGATTTAAAATGAAAAAGTAGAACTTTGAAATACCTGCATGAGGCTGGCGCTCCTTCTTGAGGTTACAGGTTCATTTTAATAAGCTGATCACGTGAGGGGTTATGAGCAGGCAGGCAGGGTTGATGGTAAATGAGGTCATAGTGGTGAGATGGGTCGGCACTCTTACCTTGGCAATGAGCTGCAGGTTGAAGGGTCCGGTCACCTGGAGCTCCAACCCCACCGCATGGACAATGGCTTTGATCCGCTCCAGGGTTTTGGGGGTGATGTCCTGAGGAGGGGTGACCAGTGTGGCATCTCCAGAGTGGACTCCGGCATTCTCTACATGCTCACAGATGGCAATTGCCACCACCACCCCATCACAGGCCACAGCATCCACGTCTATTTCCTGGGGGGGGGGGGGGGGGGGGGGGAGAGAGAACAACGTACATGGCATTAACAGACTACAAATACAAAGGCTTCATTAAATCTCAAAGTGGCCAATGCAAATGACCCAGCTTATTCATCAGGGGGTCTGCAGAATAAAATACAAAGACAGAGCTGGTAATGATGGGCGTTCAAGCATTCCTCTATAAAAAGTCAGACTCTTACATCAGACATTGTAGAAGGTATTCATTTTTGTGACATAATGCAAACACTCGAGTTTACAGCACTTACATTATCCCAAGCTACAATACATTATTACTTTGTTTTTATTGATCATCAATAACTCACCATTCTTAACCCAAGAAAAAAAAAAAAAAAAAAAAAAAAAACCAGACTGACCTTGGCTTCCTGGATGTATTTGGAGATCACCACAGGATGTTCTTTGGACACGGCCACAGCGTTGCTGAGAACTTTCTCCAGATCTTCGTCACAATGCGCGACGTTCATGGCAGCCCCGCTAAGAACGTAGGACGGGCGCACCACGCAGGGGAACCCCACAGAGTTACAGAACTGCAGAGCAGACTGGAGAAAGAGAGAGACAGAAAGGCGAATGAGGGGGATTGAGGCAGAGGAGGCATATGAGAAATTGGGGTGAGCCAGACCAAGCATAAGCCCCCTTTATCCCTGTGGGGGGCAGAGCTGACACAGCATAACCCCCCCTCCTTAATCTGGAGGCGGGCAGAGCAGACCCAGCATACCCCCCCTCCTATATTCCAGAGGCAGCCAGAGCAGACCCAGCATACTCCCCCTTACAGCAGATGCGGGCAGAGCATATCCAAGGCCCAGTATACCCCCCCTTATCACAGAGTTGGGCAGAGCAGACCCAGGGTACCCCCTTATCCCAGAGGCGCACAGAGCACACTCCAGTGTACCTCCATATTACAGAAGAGGGCAGGGAAGCCCTGGCATACCTTCATATCAGACAGCTCCTTCCACTGTGGTTGGCTGATCCCAATGGTGTCCAGCAGGCGGGAAAACTTGAAGCGATTTTCGGCTGAGTCAATGGAGTCAGGCGAGGTGCCCAGGACGCGGCACTGCTGTCGGTGCAGGGACATGGCTATGTTGTTTGGTAGCTGGCCTCCCATGGACAAGATGATCCCCTCTGGGTTCTCCAGCTCATAGATGTCCATCACCACCTGGAAGAGAGGACAGGGGCAGTAAGTACAAGAGCTAACCGCATGCCAAAGGAGTCATCACCTGCGCCTCTTAATTCACACATCGCGCCGCCCCCCAAAAGCACCAGATGGTCTTCTGTGTGCCCGCTGACTTTAAGAAAACATTGAGTCCAAAATTCCACTTTCCAAAAACAACTAAGCTTGGTTCTACCATCTCATTGGTCAACAAAACCACTCATCACATTAAAGAATCAATAAGGCAGGAGAATGTGGAGGCAAGATCCATTTTTACAGCAGCCTTTAAGATTTGCTTGCAACATCAGCTGCTTATATTTAAGTTTTACTTAATAAAATGTGAACAATGGCTCTGTGTGTCCTCCCTAATTAGAGGACAGGTGCCCTTTAAAGGACCTGCACCACCCTCCGACACTCACCTCGAAGGAGATCTCGTCAAAGTAGAGCCTGTTGCACATGTCGTAGTCAGTGCTGACCGTCTCCGGGTTATAATTCACCATAATCGTCTTGAAGCCCATCTGCGAAAATAGAATTAAAATGGATTGAAAACCAAAGAGGAAAAAAAAACAAAAAAATGGGAACAAAGTAACTGATAAGGGTGCAGAGCAGGGAGAGAGCACAGGAAGTGGATTAGCTCATAAGATTCCAGACAGGATCAATAGGCATTTTTTTTCACTTATTGAATAGACTTAAAACCTTTCAATTTTCATGATAAACTTATTTTAGAGCCAGCGACATGACTGGGCCTCAGTGCAATTCAGGCAGATCATACCTCATGGGAGGGGCCAGCGGGGTCCTGTATATAGCTTCCTGCCTCAGTACTCATTCCTGATGCATGCGGTGGGCTGGCCCATGGGAGGAGTTATGCAAATATCAAAACGCTTTGATGGGTAGATGTCAGTCTGGAGGAGCGGTGCTTTAGTAAGCAGATTGGGCAGATAACAGAAAGGCCACTCTGACAGGCCCCGCCCCAGAGGATCATTCTAGAAATCATACAAATCCCCAGGCAGCTCTGCTTCTCCCACAGCTACACCTCACCTTGCGCAGTTCCTGTATACAGCCCACTGCACACCAGTCGAACTCCACGCTGCTGCCGATGCGGTAGACGCCGGAGCCGATCACCATGACGTGTGGCTCCTCAAATGACAGGTCGTGCTCTATGCCGTTGTAGGTCAGGTACAGGTAATTGGTCTGTGCCGGCCACTCAGCGGCCACCGTGTCAATCTGCTTCACTACCGGAAGGATCTGCCATTCCTGCCGCAACTTCCGGACGGCGAGCTCCGTGCTGTGAATGAGGGAGAAACATATCCGAGTTATTACCATGCCAAAGTCCAAACTATATATCCGAACTACCCTACACACATTATATACCAAGACCCCTTTCATTATCTGCCACCAGACCTGGCCACACATTAAGCAAACAGCTGGCAAAGATTTTAAAGCGGCCGTGCATATTGCGAAAAATTTCCAGCTGAAAGTTCCCTGCAATAGAAGACCTCCAAACTCCCCATCCCCAGTGTCTCCTATTTTCCCTTAACTACAGGACTGCAACCCCCGGCGGTGTCTTCATTCAACACTTCCAGGAGTTTTGGATGAGAGTCTCTCCTGATGTGAAGGAATGTAATGAACATGATAATCAGAAAAGGTCTATTTTCTCGTGTGTACATGATTCTATGCAACTCCTTATATAGTATACAGCTTAGCTTTGCTTCAGAACTAAGATGGCGTCTGTATCCTGCGACTACACCCTGGAGGTGTGAGGAAGTAAAGAAGAGAACAAGCGACAACCAAGCTTCCAGCATCAAGTTTCTGTATTTTGGCCACTAAGATGTGCCACTAAGACTGCTGACCACCTTTACATAGTAGTGACGTACACTCTATTGTTCTTTGTGTACAAAACGTTGGGCACCGCCCTGCAATAAAGTAGTGATAAGTTAGTCATTGAACTGAGTAGACTTCAGAGTGATTACTCCCGGCGTGTACGTACACCCACACTTTATAATTAGGAGCAGCAGACATCTAATCTGAGCCCGATTGCGGTTCTTATCTATCACACTGATGGGAGCTGTGGTTACCTTCCTCTGTCCCCTACTTCATCCACAGGAATCATCAGTAACTCAAAAGTTCAGAGGAAGGAACCACAGTGCACAGCGGCAGACACAGACATCCAACACACCTGCAAGAGTTAAGTGCTTAACAGACAACAGCAGAGGCTTCAGAACTGGAACATAGATGAGGTAGGGGATATGGACACCAGAGGGGTGAGCAAATCGCCTCTTCTATTACAGGGAACAGAAGTAGTAGAAGACATGGGACACCTGGGAGGAGAGTAGAATATCTCTTCTATTACATGGAACAGAGTAGTAGTAAGAAGACATGGGACACCAGAGAGGGGCCTATAATACATCTTCTATTAGACGGAACAGAGGGGTGGTAGAAGTCTTTAAACACCTGAGAGGAGAGTAGAATAACTCTTCTATTACACAAAACAGAGAAGTAGGAGACACCGGACCACCAGAGAAGGGAGTATAATATCTATATTACAGGGAATGGAGGAGAAGTACAATACACTGGAGAGGGGAGTAAAATACCTCTATTACAGGGAACAGAGAAGTAGAAAACACTGGACACGGAAGAGGGGAGAATACCTTTATTACAGAAAACAGTGGAAAAGTAGAAAACACTGAATACCGGAGAGGGGAGTATAATACCTCTATTAAAAGGAACGCAGGAGAAGTAGGAGACACTGGAGCATAATACCTCTATTACAAGGAACAGAGGAGAAGTAGGAGACACTGGAAACCGGAGAGGGGAGTATAATACCTCTATTACAAGGAACAGAGGAGAAGTAGGAGACACTGGAAACCGGAGAGGGGAGTATAATACCTCTATTACAAGGAACGCTGGAGAAGTAGGAGACACTGGAGCATAATACCTCTATTACAAGGAACAGAGGAAAAGTAGGAGACACTGGAAACTGGAGAGGGGAGTATAATACCTCTATTACAAGGAACAGAGGAGAAGTAGGAGACACTGGAGAGGGGAGCATAATACCTCTATTACAAGGAACAGAGGAGAAGTAGGAGACACTGGAGAGGGGAGCATAATACCTCTATTACAAGGAACAGAGGAGAAGTAGGAGACACTGGAAACCGGAGAGGGGAGCATAATCCCTTTTCTATTACAGAGAACAAATGATAAGTAAAAGAAAATTGACATGAGAGAGGGGAGTATAATACTTCTTCTATTACAGAGAACAGAGGAGCAGTAGGAGACACTGGACACCAGAGATGGGAGTAAAACACCTTTACAAGGAACAGAGGATCAGTAGGAGACACGGGCACCAGAAATGCATATAGTACAATACCTCTTATATTAGAGAAAATGGAGAAGTAGGAGACACTGGACACAGGAGTATAATACCTCTTCTATTACTGGGAATGGAGGGGAGGTAGGGGATATGGGGGACCAGAGCGAGATGGGAGTATATTACCTCTCTCATTACAGAGAACAGAGGGGAGGTAGGAGAAAGCTAGAGACCGGAGAGGCAAGTATGCCAAATAGGCAGAAGATGGCATCAAAGCTCTCACCTCTGCACAGCTATTGCCACCTGCTTGTCGGAGAAGCCCAGCTGTTTGGCACGGAGCAGGACATCCCGGGTCATGGCGGTGTCGCCCTGGTAGGACTCCAGTGTGGATAGGTGGTCGGTGATGTTCTTCATCTTGTGGAGGAACCAGCGGTCGATCTTCGTCAGTTCGTACAGGCGCTCGATGGTGTAGCCGGCCCGCAGAGCTGCTGCCAGCACAAATATTCGCTTGTCCGTGGGGGTCTCCAGCTCCTGAAGGACAAGGACAGAGATAAACCTGCCACTGCCAACGCAAAATCATCTAATTCCCTCAAATCTGGCGACCACGCTTACCTCATCGGACTCCGCTTTCAACGTGTGGTCGAACCCCACGCAGTTCTCATCCACCATGCGCAGCGCCTTCTGGAAAGCTTCCTCGAAATTCCGTCCCACCGACATGACTTCCCCTGGAACAGTAGAGGCATGAACTATGACATAAACGAAAAACCTGCCATTGAAAAAATATGGAGACCACCACTATGGAACCTCCTCCTAAAATGCCTGGCTGCTGTCCTTTGGCTTCAACCCATCCACAGACCAAGGACACTAAAGCATCAGGTGAGGTCAGAAGTCCAGGTCAGTGAAGGATGGAAGGCAGAGGATCAACATGATATCCAGTCACCTGGCAATTTGTAAAAGGAGGTTGAGCGATGGTGGCCATTGTAGGTGGATTAATTTCTGAGGGGTGCAGCCAAAAGCACAGAGGAAGTGAGGGAGATCTCTAGAATATGCCAAGACATCACCACCAACCCATGTACTTACCCACGCTCTTCATTGAGCTGCCAATCTTGGTGCTGACTCGTAGGAATTTACTAAGATCCCAGCGGGGGACCTTCACCACGCAGTAATCCAAGCTGGGCTCAAAGTTGGCTGTGGTGGAGTTGGTGACAGAGTTTCTACAAAAAAGGATGGAGGAGAGAAACAAGACTTAGAAGATCTCTGGTCTGACCTTACGAAAAATGCAAGCTTGCCTGGTTATTCTGGGCCAGTGACTGAATGAACTACTCGAACTAGGAGGACCAGAATTACAGACTTGGCATTTTCATTAAAAATTGCAGCTCATGTTTCATTCTGTACATTGGCCAGTGGACACCAACCTAAATGAGATGAAGGATCAGTTGCGTATAAGCAGGGGGCACAGTACGCCAAAATAGGAACAGCTACTGGAAAGGTAGGACAGGGTTCAACATGCAGAGATAAAGAAATCTTTTTCGTATACCAGAGGTTGCTGAAGCTTACATGCCCAGACCCAGTGCCCCCCAATAACCAATTATGGCTACTATGATTATTTAGACTAATTTTCGAGTTTAACAAGATCTGAACTAGAACACACACATTCACACAGTTTTAGATCTCTCCTGCAACGTTACAGCTATCAACGCAGGGAAAATGTGCTTGAGAACTTAAAAAGGTGTTGTAAACGAAAAAAAAAAAAAAAAAAAAAAAAAAAAAAAAAAAAAAAAAAAAAAAAAAACACCTGGCAGTGACCGGCCTGACCTGAGCCCTGGAACTTGACTGGCGGGGACATGCTGTCTCTCTGCCCAGGGTTCTCAGTTCTTGATTGGATAGAGTGATAGCAGTGCAGCCATTGGCTCCCGCTACTGTCAATCAAAGCCAATGACGCGAGAGCCGGGACCGAGTCATACAGTCGGCGGCTATGGACGCCGAATGGTGGACTCGGGAGCATGCCCGCAAGGTAACCCCCTCGGGAGAGCACTTATCCTAGGGGGTTATCTGATGTGGGGATGAGCCGCCAGGGGACCCCAGAAGAGGATGTTCGGGGCCACTCTGTGCAAAACAAGCTGCACAGTGGAAGTATAGGACTTTTTTTTTTTTTTTTTTTTTAATAACAAAGGAACCCTTATAAATCAATCACTTTAAGAAAAAGGCGTACTGTGGTCATGTGGTGGATTTACAGCAGCACCCATACTTCAAGACTGATGGGGAGCTAGTAGAGGACATACCTGAGAACCGGAAGAGGGATCCCTAATGCCAGTTTGGCTGCCACATATGCCAGGGGGTATCCGGTGGCCTTGCTTGCCAGGGCCGAGCTGCGTGAGAGCCGCGCGTTCACCTCAATGATGTAATACTGCAAAGAACAGAATATGAAGAGGTGACACATCGACACTAAGAGGGAGGCTCCATTTGACTCTGCAAGAAAAAGATTCTCTTTCCCCTCCACTACCCTATAGAATGCCAGGACCACATTTTTCCAGGATACCGTGCTAGTTCTTTACCTGTTCAGAGTGCGGGTTCAGGGCATACTGGATGTTGCACTCTCCCACAATGCCCAGGTGCTGGATCACCTTGATAGCAGTGTTGCGTAGCATGTTGTACTCATGGTCATTCAGTGTCTGGCTGGGCGCCACCACTATGGACTCCCCAGTGTGGATACCTAGAGGGTCCACATTCTCCATGTTACACACCTGGGGAGAGAGAGGAGAGAGAGTGAGCCTTAATTCTGAGACCTTCCAATCGAAAAGCTCCATATCTAACAAGTCGGCGATGTACAGAAGTTTGCTTACAGTTATGCAGTTGTTGTAGGCATCTCTCACCACCTCATACTCGATCTCCTTCCACCCCTTCAGTGATTTGTCCACCAGGACCTGCGTGGTGTGGGCGAATGCCTGGCACACCAGGGACGTTAGCTCCTCTTTCGAGTTGGCGAAGCCAGAGCCCAGCCCACCAAGTGCGTAGGCCGAACGTACCAAGACCGGGTACCCCAGACGGTCAGCGGCAGCCTGAGCCTAATGGGGAAGGAAGGGGGAAAAAAAAGTTACTATAACCAAAGTAAGAATAGCCTGAGGACATTGGGAGGCAATACTGAGCCTCCATGGGGCAGTGACCCCCCCCCCCATCCCATACCAAGCACTCCATTACCTGCTCCAGCGAGGAGGCGGCCTCACTTGGTGCCACATGTTCCCCGATCTCCTCCATCTTCTCCACAAAGATCTTCCGGTCTTCCGTCATCTCAATGGACTTCACCGGGGTGCCCAGGACACGCACATTGTACATCTCCAGCACCCCGCGTTTCGTCAGCTCCACCCCGCAGTTCAGAGCCGTCTGACCACCAAAGGTCAGGAGAACGCCATCCGGCCTCTCGCTCTTTATCACCTGTAAAGGAAGTAGAAGGAGCGTCAGTAGTGATCAACGGGAACATCGCCAGTACCTTGGCTTGTGATCACACCCACCTGTGTTACATATTCTGCTGTGATTGGCAGAAAGTACACCTTGTCCGCAAGCCCCTTGGAGGTCTGCACCGTGGCAATGTTGGGGTTAATCAGCACCGTCTGGATGTTTTCCTCTTTCAGAGCTTTAATGGCCTGGACAGAGAAGAGGATTGTGGGAAGTCAGAGGATGTCAGGTCACAAGCAATTAAAAAGAAAAAAACAAAAAAAAAAAAAAAAAAAAAAAAACAAAACACCATCATAAAAATTAGAAGCTGTGGATTTAAGGCTAATAGATGTGCTGAATTATTCATTCTATATGCCAACCCACCACCAACCAGGGCACCCAGGTACTGCACTCACAAACCCACCTAAGCTTTGCAGCCACCAGTCAGGGCACACTAGCTCTGCAAACACTGCCAACCAAGGCGCCCTTCCAATCAGGGCATTCCAGCTCTGCAGACACAATCAACCAGGGTGTCCCAACACTGCACTTACAAACCCATCATGCAGGTCAGCTCCTCTTTTGTGTTGGTGAAGCCAGAAACCAATCCACAAAGTGCCTAAACTGGGTATTCCACACGGTCCGCAGCACCCACCAATCAATGCACTACAGCAACCACAACCAATCAGGGTGTACCACTGGCTTTGCAACTACTGTCATCCATGGTTGGCTGTTGCCAACCAGGGCACTCCAGAACTGCACTCGCCGACACAACTGGCTCTGCAACTACTGCCAACCAGGGCACCCCAACTCTGCAAAGAATACCAACCAGGGTGTCCCACAACTACTGCCATCCATGGTGCCCACCAGCTCTGCAGCTATTGCCAACTAGGGCACCGCAGCAGTGCACTCACGGACCCAACTGGCTCTGTACCCACCAACCAGTGCGCCCTGGCACTGCAACTATTGCCAGCCAGGGCTCCCCAGCCCTGCAACCACCGCCAAACAGGTTGCCCTGACTGCAACCACAGCTCTACACCCACCAACCCACAAGGCTCTGCACCCAACAACCAGGGCACTGTCAGAGGTGAATTAGGTAGCTCTCTAACCACAGAACTGGCAATCTTATATTTAAGGGTCAGACAAAATTTTGCACAATCATTTTTGAAATGCAAAGTGTCCACCTGTCATCCTTCATCTCTTTACTCTCCAATAGACCCGACATCGCTCATCCCATCCATACAACTTGGATTCCCCATCCTCCACCCACCTCTCTGTGATGACTAAAGACAAATTTACGATGCCCTCAGTCTGCCAAACCAGCGCTCATCCCAATGGAGGGTGCTAAGGCATTGGAAGTGGCCATTTACAGCAAACCTTTCCTTACAGACACACATGGGAGCTGCCAATACCCTTCTGAAGGACATCTGTTGCCTGGCTGGTACCCTGACCAACAGGGTCCTCCATAATGCCCATCTAGAATATCAGACATCCTTACTCACATACAAGTTATTGAAGCTGGAGGTAAACATGGCAGCCAAGAAATCAGTATTTAAGAAGTAGCAATGACAGCTTGCATCGCTCTCTGGAAAGGTTTCCTGTTGGAGACATTACCTGGGATCCCGAGTAGTCAAACTCCCCGGCCTGGCCGATAGAGAGCCCCCCAGAGCCCAGGATCAGCACTTTACGAGGTCTGCAGGCAATCAACTCCGACACGTTGGGAGAGTCTTTGTATGTGAGGATATCGTCCAGCCGCTGCTTCACTGAAGGAGAGAGCAGATGATGGAAAGATGTAATCATATTTGCTGTGAATTAATCCACCACTCGCTATATTGGTGGTCTGCTTCCTAACGCCATGATGGGCACTCACCTGTGACTCCTCCCACTCTCCCAGCCTTGATATCCCGCACGGTGTCCAAGAAGACGTCAAACAGACACACCAAGTCCATGGGGCCAGCACGGTGCTCGGGGTGGAACTGCACACTGGAAGAACAAACCAGGAGACCCCCATAATGAATGTTCTGCTCAAGAAGGTTACATGACTACAACACAGGAAACTGCAAGATCTTCTGAAGACTCTGTCAGCAGCCATTAAAGAAAGAAGCTTCACCCACCTGAAGAACGGTTTGGAGTCGTGAACGATGCCCTCATTGGACTTATCATTGGCGTTGGTAAAGAGCGGTGACCAGCCTTCTGGTAAGGTTTTGGGGTCGACGGCGTAGCCATGATTCTGAGAGGTGATGAAGCATCTTCGGGAGCCCTCGTGGATACACGGCTGGTTATGGCCACGGTTCCCATACCTGTGTAGAAGATGAGATCAGGGCTGAGAACAGTCCCCTCTCAATGCCACCTCCAGGAACTAAAATGCATCTATTACCAGTGAAGGGCACCTCTACATTACTCAAAAACCAAAAAAAAAACCAAAGGGCCAGGGTTCACCTATAACTAGACCTTCATCTGAGGGAAAATTGCCTGCCCTCCTGCCATAGTAGCACCTGCACACATTACCCAATAGAACCATAGTGCAGACCAACCAGATCCTTGTATAACCAGACTTCCATATGAGGAAAATTGCCTACCCCATCAATTTCCCTCCAGCCATGGTGCCACCTGCAGTCTAATTTACCAAGAATAACCATAAAGCAGACAAACCAGGTATTTGTATGTATAACCAGACCCCAATCTGAGAACATCGGCTGCCCTCCTGCTAAGGTGACAGCTGCACTGTACATTACCCAATACAACTACAGAGCAGACAAACCAGGTCCTTGTTCCTCAGATGCGGTCTGGTAATACACAATGAGGACATAGACAGCAATAAAATAAAAAACTGGGACAATGGATCCAACCCTTCCAAACTCCATCCAGAACGTCCTGTATCAATGGCTGAATTTTAACAAAGCCAACAATGAGTTAACCGAGAGGAGCTGCCACCAGAGAGTACCCGATAACACCTCACCCCCGCCCCCCACAGGTCTGTGCTTACTTCATCTTGTAGGTCTTGGCCCCGATGACCAGGGACAGGATCTGGTGCCCCAGGCAGATTCCAAACACCGGCTTTGGTTGGTCTTCATTCATGAAGTTTCGGATGTTCTGGACAGACTCCTGGCAGAAGAGCGGATCTCCAGGACCATTACTGAGAAACAGCCCGTCAAAGTCTGAGGAAAGAAATCGCACAGAGTGAAGGAAACAAGAAGAATACAACACAAGAAGCAGCGTAGGTTACAATGTTAACAATAAGCCTCAATACACATTAAAAAGTCCTTTGAGCACTGAAAGCTCTTCGTGAGATGTGATGTTGCTTTACGGCAGTACAGTGCCACCATCGAATCTGCGTTCCAGCCCTCCATTCGACTGCCTGACGGACTCCCAAGCCTCGTTCTGGACTACGATTGAATCCCGGAAGTCGGCGTTATACTAGCAGGCAGCGTAGAGGAACCAGGCTTCTTTCCATCTGAGAGCACGGATATGGCCTTTACTGAACCTACCTACGCCGGACTATACAGTCTTTATATATGTGAGTGTTTTAATGGAATTGTATCATTAAATTTTACGATCCTACTAAGAGGCGCCTTTGTTGTTTTTCCTTTCTCTTACATACGAAGGAAACAAGAAATGGACACATTGAGATGTACAGATTGGCCCCTCCCACCAGTCATAATCTGTCTGCATTGCATAGAGAGATGTACAGAGACCCAGTGATGACACCTAAAATAAAGTGTGTAATGAAAAACAGATGCTGATGAGGGCGGGAGGAACAAATTCAATTTTAGCTTTTTTTTTCTCCTCTCTTTAATTTGCTATCCAGTGTCCCACTGGGGACGAATTTTCTCTACTTCTGCCCTAAGGATGGGAAGGGAAAATATCTAGCTAACACTGGAACAGACATCCCCACTGGGAGATTTCCCCTCTATTCTGCAATGTTTCAGAATTTTCAATAAACACGAGAACATTCAGAAAGGGTAAATCGCCCCCCACAGGGACACATTGGGGTTGATTTACTAAAACTGGAGCACTGAGAATCTGGTGCAGCTGTGCGTGGTAGCCAATCAGCTTTTAACTTCAGCTCGTTCAATTAAGTTTTGACAATAAAACCTCAAAGCTGATTGGTTTCTATGCACAGCTGCACCAGATTTTGCACTCTCCAGTTTTAGTAAATAACCCCCAGCCCAGTCCCAACCCTTCCCTACTCTAGCCAAAAACTAACAAGGGTGTTGACTTTAGGTGCACCAAGTACTTTATGTGTGGTTATCTTGCTGACATCTCTCTGGGCTCAGTATGACATTTCCTTCTCATCATTAAAAAATGTACAATATAGACAGACAGGAAACAAGATGACATCTCTTAATATTCTACTTTTCCTGTAAGACGCACTGAGCAGAGAGTAGAATAGAGAGGTGAAAGGACTTCAACATAAAACATTGGTGAAGACCAGATCAGCAAGAGACTAAGGAAAACAAAAAACTGTGCGCGTGCATGTATTGTTATATCTGCCGGTGCTGTGCATCGTATCTGCTGGTGCCGTGCATCGTTGTATTAAAGTCCTTTCTTGTATTAAGAGAGAGATACAATTTTGCCCCCTGTACAAATCATTAGTAAGACCTCATCTGGAATATGCAGTTCAGTTTTGGGCACCAGTTCTCAAAAAGGATATCGGAGAACTGGAGAAAGTGCAGAGAAGGGCAACCAAACCGATAAGAGGCATGGAGGAGCTCAGCTATGAGGAAAGATTAGAGGAACTGAATCTGATCCCTCTTGAGAAAAGGAGATTTAAGGGGGATATGATCACCATATATAAATATATAAGGGGTCCATATAGTGAACTTGGTGTTGCGTTATTCACTTTAAAAAGGTCATCACGGGAGGTGTGGCGTGGAGAGCGATGGAGGAGGACGTGGTTAGCGGGAGCTCCCTCTTGCCGTTTCTCCTGTCTAACATCCCAACTACAATTCCGGGTGCATATTCACCCACAAAGCCGCCTACAGATACCAGGAGCAAGGGACACCATGTCGCCGCCGAAAAAGGCGACAGAAACAGCAGATAAATTAGCAAAATATCGCCGCCAAGAAAAAGACATGCAGGCCAAAGATGGCACCGATCCGTGTCTAGACGAGGACCGCCATGCAGCAGACATGGCTAAAGTGCTGGACACCATAGCCACACTTACAGCCAAAATAGATGAAGTGAAGATAGATATCTCACTCCTGACACAGGACCTTTCCAAACTAAAGGACAGGGTTACTGAGACGGAAAACCGTATTGGCACAGCAGAGGATATTTTACACCCCTTGTAGCATACCACTGAAGACATGCAAAGACAGAGTCAGCAGCTCCACTCACACCAAGATGACATGGAGAATAGAATACGCCGTTGCAATTTCCGATTTATAGTATTGCCAGAACGTACGGAAGGTAAAGACCCAGCCGAGTACTAGAGAACCTCCTCATAACAACTTATGGCAGAGGCATTCTCGGTTATGTTTGCGGTAGAGTGGGCGCATATGCGTAATTGCATATGGTAATAATGTATATCCTACAGGTACAGGTTTATTGGAAATGGTGTTATTAATCTATTATGGTGCTGTCTTCTTGGTCTGCTCCTCTATATACCAATCAACATCTAAAATGACCACGATTAAATTCATGACATGGAACGTGAGGAGGGGTGCGTGACAGAATTAAGCACACTGCGACCCTGAAGGCGCAGAAGGCAAACATCATAGCGTTAACAGAAAGTCATGTCACATGACATTTGCAATCTGCTTTGAAACGCCCCTGGATTGGATGAGCATACCATAGTACTTATACAAACCTGTCCGGGGGGGGGGGGGGGGTCTCTATTTTGGTGACCAAAGTGACCCCATTTTAATTGGTGTCAATGGAGTCGGACCAGCAGGGCAGGTACTTGTTTTTACATGCAGCCATAGGAGGTTTTCCTGCACTAATAAGTGCATGCTATGTCCCCCCCCCCCCCCCCCATATAGTTCGGAGGTCGTCACGGTGGGTCTCTCATTTACGGCCCAACACCCGACAGTGCCTGCTATATTGATGGGAGATTTAAATATGACTAGGAACCCATTTTTAGATCGCCCAGTGCAAACTGGAAATCAAATCAGCGAATTAAGACAAGCTAGATTGAGCCGCACATTGACAGAGTTTGCCTTGATAGACGTGTGGCGGCATAGATACCCTACAGCTAAAACATACACTTGCCACTCTACCAGTCATGCTACCATGTCCAGCATAGACTATATATTAGTTTCTAAAACACTACTCCCCAAAGTCACAGGGGTGGGATATGCACCTAGAGCCCTGTCAGACCATTCCCCATGTTGGAGGTTGGCATCACTTCTAACCACAGCCCCCAAAAACACGTTTGGAGACTTAACCCATACTGGCTCTCGGTACTAACAGAACATGACACTATAGCAAGGGAACTACAGTTTTACTTTACTGAAGGTCAAAGCTCACTTTCATTTAACTCAAACTGGGACTCATTTAAGCTACACGCACGCAGATTATTAGACAAGAATAAAATAGACTCAAACAGTCATCTAAAGTGAAAGTACAAATGTCAGCAACTAAAACTGCAGGAATTTGAGGAGGCCTACAATACACATCCCTCCCCTGAAAACTTTAATAGATTCAAACGACAGGCTCGCACGGTTTCTTAGTTATAAGTGGAAAAAGCCAGACAACGCCTATTTTTTTTTTTGTAAAACACAAATCTATGAACATGGGGAGAAAGCAGGGAAGCTCCTAGCATATCTCACCCACCTTGACGATAAACCACCAGTAGAAGTCTCACTTGCTGAAGCAGGACGAGACATTCATCACTGACCTCCCCCTAGTAGCAGAAATGTTTTTAAACTTCTATGGGGATCTAAACAAGTCACAAAGCAATCACACACACCACAAGAAATTCAAACATACCTACATACTATTCCCACATCTCAACTCCAAACAAGTTAAAATGCTAGACGCCCCTATAACCACTCAGGATATCTCAACAGCGCTCTCCCAACTAGCCAAATCTAAGACACCGGGACTAGATGGCCTGCCTTTGGTATTTTATACCACATACTCAGAAAACACTCACCCCTAAACTCAAGGTCTTATACCATTCTATATTTGAATTAAGAATACTTCCCTCTTCTATGGAGGAAGCTCACATGATAGTTCTCCCCAAACCTGGCAAAGGTCACCCCCCCCCCCCCCCCCATGACCCAGAATCATATCGTCCTATATCCCTGATACACCCGGACCAAACCAGGTTTATGCCGGGGGGAAAAAAAAAAAAAACACAGCAATGAACATTAGGAGATTGTTTATGAACATCCAGGCCCAACATGACAATGCAGGAACCAGGGTAGTGGTGGCCCTAGACACGGCCAAAGCGTTCGACTCTGTCGAGTGGCTGTATCTGTGGGAATGCCTACTCTGTTATGGGTTCGGACCAAACTTTATTAAATGGGTACAGCTCCTATGCCAAACGCCTAAAGCGCGAGCGTTCGTTAATGGGTGGCTATCAAACCAAAATTTCTCGAGAGGGGCACTAGACATGGCTGCCCCCTATCACCGCTACTATAAGCTCTTGCAGCAGAACCCTTGGCTATAGCCATTGGATAAAACCCGAACATAACAGGCCTAAAACGAGGAGACTCCTGGGAAAAAAAAATAGGCCTATATGCTACAGCTGCACAATTAATCGTTAAAAAATCGTGATCTGGATTCACCTCCCCTGATGATCTATCCTGCAGAGGTTGCCGATTCTTTCATATAACAAGTGGAGAGACTTCTCTGCTCACTCAGCTGTCAAAAGAAAACATCCTGGCAGCCTGCCAAGTATTTAACTTGATACATTTTAACTAAGCTTCCTTTTTAGATAAAAAGGGAAAGAACTTCTGTGTAAATAAATAAGCCAGGCAATCTGCCAAGTTTTTAACAACCTGTAAATGCAGGAAGTTTAACCACTTAAAGTCTAAATCTTTTTCTGACACTTCAAGTTAAAATCAATATTTTTTGCTAGAAAATTACTTGGAACCCACAAACATTATATATATTTTAGCAGAGACCCTAGGGAATAAAATGGCAATTGCTGCAATATTTTATGTCACACTGTATTTGCCCAGCGGTCTTTCAAATGCAATTTTTTGGGAAAAAAATACACTTCAATGAATAAAAAGAGAAAAAAAAAAACAAAAAAAAAAAAACAAAAAACACACACACAAACGAAACAGTAAAGTTAGCCCAATTTTTTTTTTTTGTTTCAATGTGAAAGATGATGTTACGCCGTGAGAGAATCGTGATCTATCCTCTAAGAAAAAAAATTGTGATTCTCATTTTAGACAGAATCGTGCAGCTCTACTATATGCAGATGATACTATAATCTATCTATCTAGCAGACCAGGGACCCTCACCACAAGCAGCATTAACTAGAATAGAGAAGATGGGTAGATACTCAGGACTACGAATCAACTGGGATAAATCTCAAATTCTTCCATTGGATCACTTTCCCCCACCCCTAGTGGTACCCGCTCTACACTTAACTAGAGTGGCAGTGATTAAATACCTGGGAGTGATGGTCACCACAAACCTTATGCCCTGTACACATGACCGGTTTTTCCGTCGGAATAAACTCCGAAGGTTTCTCCGACGGAACTCCGACGGAATTCCATTCAAGCGGTCTTGCCTACCAAAACCAAAGTCCGACCGCCAAGAACGCGGTGACGTACAACACGTACGATGGGACTAGAAAAAGGAAGTTCAATAGCCAGTAGCCCATAGCTTCCGCCTCGTACTTGCTTCAGAGCATGCGTCGTTTTTGGTCCTTCGGAACAGCATACAGACGATCGGTTTTACTGATCGGAATTGGTTCCGTCGCAAATATTTAGAACATGTTCCATTTCTAGGTCAGTCAGAATTTTTGAAAAGAAAAGTCCGATGAGGCCCACACACAGGATCGGAATATACGATGAAAAGCTTTCGTCTGACTTTCTCTGCTGCGCATTCCGCTCGTGTGTACGCGGCTTTAGAGACTATATTTCACTTAAAATAGGAGCCCTTATTTGCAGTTCTCAATTCCAAAACTCAGACCTGGTCGATGTTACCCCTGGGAGTGATGGGAAGGATTATTATAATCAAAATGATTATATTACCTAAAATCCTGTACATGGTTTGGCACGCCCCCCTATATATCCCTCTTAAAATCTTTAAAACAGATGGAAGCTATCCTAAACTCATTTGTGTGGGGGCAGGGTAGACACAAGTTAGCGTGGAATATTCCTAAAAACCCCCACGATGGGAGGAGGGTGCTCCCTTCCAGATATTCAATATTATTATCTAGCTTCGCAACTTTCACACCTGTATTACTATGTTCAGATACCTGCAACTCAGACACGCAATCCGAACGCAGTTTTAGTGTCGCCATCACACTTGATACACGCCGCCCCGACCCCCCCCCCCCCCCCCCCGGTCCTCAATATAATTTTTGGGTCGGACCCGACTAAGCTCATATCCAATCTGTATTATTTATTCAGACTTCAAAGAGCAAACGCAATTATCCAAACAGCTAAGATTGCATGGGAACAAGATGTGGGGACCCATAGGTGACTCAGAGTGGGAAATATTAGGAGTCAAGGAAGCATCCCCTAAAATCTCCGACAGATTGGCACAACTGTACATTATACATCGCGCATATCCAACACCATTTAGAGCCGGTTCACACTAGAAGCGGCACGACTTGCAGGTCGCCTCACCGAGGCGACCTGCACACGACTACCATGGCGACTTGCAAGACGACTTCTGTATAGAAGTCTATGCAAGTCGCCCCTCAAAGTAGTACAGGAACCTTTCTTCTAAGTCGGAGCGACGCGATTAGAACGGTTCCATTGTACAGAACGGGAGGCGACTTGTCAGGCGGTTAGGTCGCCTGACAAGTCGCCCCCGTGTGAACCGGCTCTTATGCCAGCCAAAATTCCAACCCACGAGAAGTCCACTGTGTCCCCTGTGCACACTGGCCCCCCGGTTCATTTTACCATTTGTTGTGGAGTTGTCCGAACAGACAGACCTATTGGATGCAGGTGGTCCGTTTTCTCCATGACAATATGGGCTCCCCTGTGACTTGACCCAAAGCTATGCCTATTAGGGCCTACTGCCTGACACGGAGGTAGACAAACACCAAGATATATTCATATATGAGACCTTATTCAAAGCACGAAAAGTTGTTGCCAAGGTATGGATGGAGACATTACCCCCTACTGTCCAAAGATGGAAGAAATATATAAGTGACCCCCTTCCATATAGGAAGATATATACTCAGAGGATGTACACAAAAATACTCCAGAGTATGGGATAGATGACTGAAGGAGGGCGAAACATGCGAATCAAAATGGAAATCTAAGAATACAGATATTGTAAAATTGTTTTAGCTATTGCAAGTATTATATTATTTAGTAAATGATGTTGCTTGTACATGTTTGAAAAACAATAAAGTTTTTTTTTTTTTTTCAACTGGAAAAAAACAAGGGTCATCACAGGGGACAAGGGCTTGTTTCGTCACATATGGCGACCCATCACATTTAAAAACCAAATTCACCAAGGGGAAATTGGGGATGTATAGTGGCGCTGATCCCCAGGTAGTGGGGAGATGCCAGACACTCCTATAAAGCCAATGAGCTACTATGAATATAGACATGTACTGGATGATACAATCAAGTGAATAAGATAGACTGATACTTATAGGGAAAGTAATAACCCCTATTACCCAAAAAATACCCATCACACTTGTCTACCCGCCGGAGTGCGCATGCGCGACGCCGCCATATGCGTTCCAACACTGTTGTTTCGTCAGATTACGCGACCCGTCAGAATGTGTAACGGAAGCGACGTTCCGTCGCCCGCCATCTTGCTACACCCCGCACTCCTCAATGGTAAGGATACACTGAGAAGGGGGAAAGCGGACATCTTGTTACACCCACCGGAGTTTTGGATTTTACACTTCTTTGTAACAGTAAACTGATTTTATATAGTGAAATACAATACTCAGAACTCCGTCTGACTGGTTAGACCGGCTAGTTTAGAAAGCAGCGAACTCCTGTCAGATTAGCAAACCTGTGAGATTAGCAGGCTTGACGGTGCTTTTAAAACTCAACATCTAACGAGTCAGACGGAATTGCAAGGACTGTATTTTCACTAGATAAACTCACCTTACTGCTAAAAATAACTGTAAAATGCAAGACTCCGGTGGGTGTAAGAAGATGTTCGCTTTCCCCCCTTCTCACTGTACCCTTACTATAGAGAAGTGCGGGGTGTAGCAAGATGGCGGCAACAGAACGTCACTTCCGTGACGGTTTTGGCGTGCTCTTTTGTCCTAAAACAGTTGGAACGCATATGGCGGTGTCGCGCATGCGCACTCCAGTGGGTAGCCAAATGTGATGGGTCGCCATATGTGACGGGGGCACTCCTTACGTCTAGAGAAAAAAAAAACTCAATCTTCAAATACGGAAAAGTTTCTTCACAGTAAGAGCTGTGAACATGTGGAATAGAGACTCTCCAGAGGTGGTTCTGGCCAGCTCAGTAGATTGCTTTGAAAAAGGCCTTTCCTAAATGTACAGAATATAACTGGGTACCGACATTTATAGGTAAAGTTGATCCAGGGAAAATCCGATTGCCTCTCGGGGGATCAGGAAGGAATTTTTTCCCCTACGGGAGCAAATTGGATCATGCTTTGCTGGGGTTTTTCCACCTTCCTCTGGATCAACTGTGGGTGAAGGATTGTGTATATGGGATTGTATTTTATTTTTTTTTTCTTTGGTTGAACTAGATGGACTTGTGTCTTTTTTCAACCTCACTATATCCACCGGTGCTGTGCCAGTGTAGCATTGCATCTGCCGGGGCACGGACAGCACGGCGGCCCCATGTGCCAGGGCACCGACGGCCCCATGTGCCAGGGCACCGACGGCACGGCGGCCCCGTATTTGGACTCAGAACACAGGTTCTACATCTGAATTCTAGTCATGACACAGCAATGCAGAATGTGGGACTTTACAGGGACACCCACCTTTGCAGCATGTCACATCTGTATATTGGGTGTAATATGTAACAAGATGCAAAATGGGATACCACCACCTTCTAAAATCACATGGTGGGAGTTACTTTCCCCTACAGCAGCAGTTACTTTTGAAATTGACGTTAACAGAAAAAACAAAAAAAAAAGTTGTTTTTTTTTAATGTTTAGATGCCATTTTTCAATATTTTTTATTTTTTATAGTCCTGCGTTGCGTAGGACAGTGTTATGTTTCACAATGCAATACAAAATGTTCCCTGTGTGCCAACACACCACTGATAAGGTTTGGCCAGCGGTGGGATAGACTGACTCATGCACTGTCACCGCACGTCAAACAATACGGGGGGGGGGGAGACTTCTTGTCTGGTGCCGTGTAATCGAGCTGGCAGAGGGAGGGTGAGAGCTGGCACCGAGTCCACAGTGACCTTGGTACAGATCACTTCTTCCCCCGCCTGTGCTGGAGAGAGAGAGATCAGAGACCTCGCCACAGACCTGTTTGGGGACATCTAAGATTACAATTCCCATAAATCACACACAAGGCCGGCAGATTGTATGAACGGCGGGATTCCTGTACACACACGTGGAGTCGGTTCCCCCTTACCTGCACGGTTGATGGGAGAGTCCCAGGGCAGTACGGTCACCTCCGCCCCTCTCTGGCACAAGCAGCGGATCTGGTTGTATTTCAGACCGCAGTCCAGGGCCGCAATCTTCACATCGCCTCCACGGTTGAAAACACGCGGTTCCTGGAGGGTCATAAGTATCGGTTAGATCAGAAGGTATCACCACGACACACATAGCGACCACAAGAGCCGCCACCAACACACAACAGTGCACCAAAATCTGTAAAGGTCTGTTCATGCCACACAGCGCACTGCCCAGGACCAGAGTACTGGGCTTTCCCACCCATGGTGCCCCCAGGGCAGTACCAGGACAGCACCCAACCAGCTCATTCCCACAACAGTGCAGTGTCAAGCCCAACACCTCCCTACAATGGCATTACTTATCCACAATGCCACCCATCACTGTCAATGACGCAACAGTGTGGTGCCAGACTGAACACAATCGTAGGATGACTGGACTGTCCCATCCAAAGTGACCTCAGACCATATGTGTTCTCTGTAATACCATGGCACACTAAATGCCACCAACTGTGCAGTGCCAAGACCACACACCTCCCTGCAATGGCAGAGGATGAAGAACTAGGTTTTCCCACCCAAGGTGCCCCCAGAGCAGTATTAGGACAGCACCCAACCCCCTCATTCCCACAACAGTGCAGTGTCAAGCCCAACACCTCCTTACAATGGCATTCCCATCCAAGGTGCCACCTATCGCCCTCAATGCCACAACAGTGTGGTGCCAGGCTGAATACAATCGTAGGATGACTGAGCTGTCCCATCCAAAGTGACCTCAGACCATGTGTGTTCTCTGTGTAATACCATGGCACACTAAATGCCACCAACTGTGCAGTGCCAAGACCACACACCTCCCTGCAATGGCAGAGGATGAAGAACTAGGTTTTCCCACCCAAGGTGCCCCCAGTGCATTGCAGCGCCAATCCCCCTCATTGCTAAAATAGTGCTGTGCCAGGCCCAAACACCTCCCTTCAAATGGCAGAGGCCACTGGACTGGGCTCTCCCATTCAAGATGCCAGCAGAGCAGTACAAAAGGTGCCACTTATCACCTTCAATGCCACAACAGTGTGGTGCCAGGCTCACACAATGGTAGAACGACTAGGTTGTCCCATCTACGGTGACCATAAACCACACAAGACGTCACCAGTGTAATATCATGGCCTCCTAAATGCCACAACTGTGCAATGCAAGAACTACATACCAGCTAACAGACCATAGGACTAGGCTTTCCCACCCAAGGTGCCCCAGGGCAATACCAAGCAGCCACTAATTTCCCAGGACAGTACCAGGCAACCCCCCTCAATGCCAAAACCGTTGGTGCCAGGCTCAACACACAATGGTCGGAAAACGCGGCTGTCCCATCTAAGGGGAAAATCGGTTATATAAAAAAAAGGTATCCCTAGTGTAATATCATGGCCCCATAAATACCGCAAATGTGGTACCAAGGTCACTGTGGACACGGTGCCAGGCCCAAACACCTCCTTGCAATGGCAGAGACCATAGGACTAGTCTCTCCCATCCAAGGTGCCCCCCTGTGTAGTACCAGGGCTGCTCAGTAAATGCCACACAGTGCACTGCCAGGCCCACACACCTCATTTCAATGGCAGAGACGGTAGAATTGTAGGACTGGGCTTTCCCATCCAAGGTACCCCCCCAAGGGAGTAACAAAGCACCACCTGCCACCTAGCTGCTACAATAGGCACAACACTCAGAACGATAGGATGACTGGGCTCTCCCAATCCAAGGTGCCCCCCAGTGTAGTGCTGGGGCACCCCACTAAATGCCACACAGTCACCGTCAGACCCAAAACAGACAACATCCAAGACGACCACAGCCCAGGGCTCCACCCGTCTCCGTAGGACTAGAAACTGGATGGACAAAAACACCGATCCTTCCAATGTATGTACTTCATGTGTGAATTTAGAAGTTTGCCTGGTGCTCAGCTTTATTTTGCATCAACAAATTTCTGCATTCTTTCCCTTACACCTCGCCACCCTCCCCAATGACACCCCCAGTACTCGTCATGCGGCACACACCTTCACGGACACCTCCTGCACCAGGTTCCTTTTTCCAGGATCATCGTAGGGGATGTGGTCCTCGCTCGAGCCTTGTGGGATAAGCTTGCCCAGCATGGTTCCCTTCTCCCGGATCTTTTTGGTGAGGGCTCGGGTGTCCACACCTGTAGAAAAAAAAGAAAGGTAAAATCAACAGCAGGGATCCACCATGTTGGCAATGACACAAAAACACGATCCAGCCTTAGACAACCGCTGAGAGCATAGCAGCACCTCACTAGCCTGAATATTCTAATGGAAACAGGGATCAGGTCTTTTAAAGCCACTGTATAATCCTTCCTGTTCTCTTTGCCTTTCTACTGGCCAATCAGGGTGGTCTTCATACTTGGAACCCAATAGAAAAGCAAGGACGGCAAACAAGACCAGACTACAGAGCAACCATCCAAGATAAGCTTGGGATTTCAAAAGGCAACAGTTCTGTAAGTATGCAGATTGCGTAATTTTTTTCTTGAGAAAGATACATCAATAACAAAACGTGGCAGTTCTGTACATAGGGATATACTCTGGTTTCCATCAGGTTTGCTAGCTGGGGAACTTTCTAAGCACCGGTAATGAATTGATCCCTCCCGCATTATAAACTGAACAAATGGTTGCCATTCCCCCCCCAGTTTGGCCCTGGTGCACAAGTGCCTTCACCATCAGTGACAAGCCCAGTGTAATGATTGGCTACTCCATCCTTACCTTGCAGGCCTGGGATCCCCTGCTCTTTCAGCCATTGGTCCAGCGACAGGCTGCAGCTCCAGTGGCTGGGCTTGTCCGAGCACTCTCCCACGATGAGCGCCGAGACGTGGATCCGAGCGGATTCAAACCACTGCAAGAAAAAGGAGAACATGACAAGAACTACATGTAGGTGTCTGGATAAGAGATGCAGACACAGAACAATACATTTGGGTGGTGTTGGGGGAGGTGGGTGAAGTGGAATGACCAAATAAAAAAAAAAATAAATAAAAAAAAAAAAAAAAAAGTGCACTGTGCGCATGGAAAAATAAAAGTATTGCTGAAGTACTACGAGAAGAGGACCGTCACAGGTCCCAGAAGATTGCCCGGCCATTCACAGCATGCGCGCCTGGCTGTGAAGCCACAGCCAGGCGCCCACAGTTAGAATGCCTAAGAGGAGAAGAGGAGCGGGGCTTTGTACGCTCCTCCACCTTCCATTTGAGGATGTCCCACAGATGCTCAATATGGTTTAGGTCTGGAGACATGCTTGGCCAGTCCATCACCTTTACCCTCAGCTTCTTTAGCAAGGCAGTGGTCATCTTGGAGGTGTGTTTGGGGTCATTATCATGTTGGAATACTGCCCTGCGGCCCAGCCTCCGAAGGGAGGGGATCATGCTCTGCTTCAGTATGTCACAGTACATGTTGGCATTCATGGTTCCCTCAATGATCTGTAGCTCCCCAGTGCCAGCAGCACTCATGTAGCCCCAGACCATGACACTTCCACCACCATGCTTGACTGTAGGCAAGACACACTTGTCTTTGTACTCCTCACCTGGTTGCTGCCACACACGCTTGTCACCATCTGAACCAAATACGTTTATCTTGGTCTCATCAGACCACAGGACATGGTTCCAGTAACCCATGTCCTTAGTCTGCTTGTCTTCAGCAAACAGTTTGCGGGATTTCTTGTGCATCATCTTTAGAAAATCTTCCTTCTGGGACGACAGCCATGCAGACCAGTTTGATGTAGTGTGTGGCGTATGGTCTGAGCACTGACAGGCTGACCCCCCACCCCTTCAACCTCTGCAGCAATGCTGGCAGCTCTTACATAGTAGGTGAGGTTGAAAAAAGACACAAGTCCATCAAGTCCAATGTCCAAAGTCTATGTGTGTGATTATGTGTCAGTATTACATCTATTTCCAAAAGCTAGCTCTCATACATCTATTTCCAAAAGACAACCTCTGGATATGACGCTGAGCACGTGCACTCAACCTCTTTGGTCCACCATGGTGAGGCCTGTTCTGAGTGGAACCTGTCCTGTTAAACCACTGTATGGTCTGCATGGTGCTGCAGCTCAGTTTCAGGGTCTTGGCAATCTTCTTATAGCCTAGGCCATCTTTATGTAGAGCAACAATTCTTTTTTTCAGATCCTCACAGAGTTCTTTGCCATGAGGTGCCATGTTGAACTTCCAGTGACCAGTAAGAGCCATAATACCAATTTTAAAGCGGAGGTCCGCCCACCACTGCAAAAATTAAAAGCCAGCTTTTAACATTTGGACACTTACCTGTCCTGTCGCAAACGATGTTGGCACCGCAGCTGATGTTTCAATCAGCTGTTGGGTGCTCCCGCTTCCATTGCAAGTAAGGGAACCTGGTAGAGTAGCCTTACCGCTTCACGCTGGGAACCCTACTGCACATGCGAGAAGCTCCGCTCCTCTCCTACTGGCCTGGCGGCCAGGGAAAGAGGAGGGTGCCCAAGCGGTGACGCAAATATCCAAGGCTGAGGCTCCCAGAAGTGGGGACAGGATACCTGTGAAAGACAGGTATCCTGTCCCCCTCCCCCCCTGAAAGGTGCCAAATGTGGCGGGGGGTGGGGTTGGGAGTACAATGAGCGGAAGTTCCACTTTAACACACCTGCTCCCCATTCACACCTGAGACCTTGTAATACTAATGAGTCACATGACACCGGGGAGGAAAAATGGCTAATTGGGCCCAATTTGGACATTTTCACTTAGGGGTGTACTCACTTTTGTTGCCAGCGGTTTAGACATTAATGGCTGTGTGTTGAGTTATTTTGAGGGGACAGCAAATTTACACTGTTATACAAGCTGTACACTCACTACTTTACATTGTAGCAAAGTGTCATTTCTTCAGTGTTGTCACATGAAAAGATAGAAGAAAATATTTACAAAAAAGTGAGGGCTGTACTCACTTTTTGCACGATACAGTAGAAGCTGCGTCCCAGAGGGAGAACCCCGCTCTGCGACATGCGGCTGCCCGATCCCTCTGACGGTTTCCTGGCTGATCGCTTCGGGCTTTTGTACAAGACATCAGAGCGGGACAGGGAGCTTCTGCCAGAAGCGATCAGCCAGGAAACGGTCAGCCCAGTCCACCCCTGCTCCACACTCGCCTTCTGCTAATTTCCACTCGCCAAATGCGAGCGGAAATTTTGAGGGCTGCGTGTGCAAACACCTTGCTCTGGGGGGGGGGTGGGGCCGGCACTTGCGCCCCCACCCCTCCTTCACCCAATGCTGACACCCATGCCTGGATCTCCCAAGACCACCATCCCCCCTGTAGGCGGCAGCCACCCAGGAGGAGAAGAGAGCAATTTCAGTTTATTTTGCCCGGTTGGGTTAATGCACCTGTAAACACCCAAGCAGGAGAAAATTAAAGAATCAGCTCTCCATCCAGGAAGCAGGGGGGGTAGACAATACTGTGTGAATGCTCTAGAATTCCCACACTGCTGAGGACAATAAACATCATGACCTCACAATGTACAAGGACAGCGACACCAAGACGCGCGCTTATCCTGGGAAAGATGAGATTTCAGCACACAACGTGCTCAAGGCCACATCAAGGAATTTTAAAACACAAGACACAAACAGCAGTGCAGGAAAACAGAGGGGACTTCTGAAAAAAATCGGTCATTTTTTTTTTTTGTATACAGTGGGTATAGAAAAGAATCATTTTACTATTTACTAGTGCAACTTACAACTGAGGACTCCTGCAAGGAGGAGGAGTTATATAAGTGGGTCAACTTCCTGTATTGGTTATACCAGTGTCAACACCTGAAGGTAGGCCCATAACCCACTAAGTAATTACTTGAGGCTCTGTGTCCTATGATGTACAATAAAGAAAGAATAATTTTACTATTTACAAGTGCAACTTACAACATCCAATAAAAGATACTCTATATTGTTAAAAGTATTGGGACACCTGCCTTTACACGCACATGAACTTTAATGGCAGACTTAGTCTGTAGGGTTCAGTATTGAGTTGGTCCACCCTTTGCAGCTATAACAGCTTCATCTCTTCTGGGAAGGCTGTCCACAAGGTTTAGGAGTGTGTCTATGGGAATGTTTGACCATTCTTCCAGAAGCGCATTTGTGAGGTCAGGCATTGATGTTGGACGAGGAGGCCTGGCTCGCAGTCTCCACTCTAATTCATCCCAAAAGTGTTCTATTGGGTTGAGGTCAGGACTCTCTGCAAAGGGTGGGCCAACTCAATATTGAACCCTATGAACCAAGACTGGGATGCTATTAAAGTTCATGTGTGTGTAAGGCCAAGCGTTCCAATACTTCTCACAATATAGTGTAGAACACCAAAATGTCAGGGGTAAAAAAAAAAAAAAATCTAAATCAGAATCATCCCCTTGTGTATTTTGTTGGACCACCTTTTGCTTTAAATTACAGCCTTTAGTCTGTTGGGATATGTCTCTACTAACTTAGCAATATTTGCCCCACTCTTCTTTGCAGAACTGCTCAAGTTCAGTTAAAGTTGATGGTGATTGTTTGTGGACTGCAGTCTTCAAGTCATTCCACAGATTTTCAATGGGGTTTAAGTCTGGGCTCTGACTAGGTCATGCAAGGACATTCACCTTTTTCTCCTTCAACCACTGTGAGCTTTGAGTCATTGTCATGCTGGAAGGTAAACCTTTTTCCCCATTGACAACTTTCTGACAGAGGGCAACAGATGTTCCTTAAAAAATACCCCCATAACAAGATATTACTACCTCCATGCTTTACTGTAGGAATAGTGTTCTATGGATGGTGAGCTGTATTGGATTTCCACCAGTCAAATCGTTTGTTGAGGCCAAATAATTAAATTTTAGTCCCATCTGACCATAACACCTTTTTTTAAATCAAGAACAACGTTTATTGAGCATAATATACAGTACATATTTCGGATGATAATAAACATTGTACAACTTTTTCTGAATTCAGAGGCACTGACTTCCACATGCACGGTCATTACAAGCGATTGTTATCCGGTATCATGACACACAGCTCAGCAAAACTGCAGGGAGTTCGATAATGGGTATAAGTGAATGACACTGCATCACCGATCCTGACAATGTTATAGATTGCTAGTCTGTACATGTAGAGGCTTCCTTTAACCAACTATCCCATATTTTATGATATTTGGTGGGACATCCGCGGTGGGAATACAAAACTTTTTTATATGGCAGGGTGAGGTTTACCGCCCTTTTCCACTGTTGTACTGTTGGGGGGTTAGGCCGAAGCCACAATTGGGCAATCTGCAATCTGGCTATGAACAGGGTCTCCTGCAGGAATATAGATAGATATTTCTCCTCCTCCGAGACTGTGAGCAAGCCCAGTATACACTGGCGAGGGTACAGCGTCAGGGGGGAGCCCATAAGGTCATGGAGAAATTTGACTATTTGTTGCCAGTAAGTTTGAATAACTGGACAAGTCCACATTAGGTGGTAAAAGGTGCTTGAGGTGTCACCACAGCGTGGGCAGGCCGAGGAGGCGTCCGGTCTGTATTTGAGGATGCGTGCAGGGGTGAGGTAGGATCTGTGAAGAATGTATAAGTGGGTGAGGCGATCCGACAGTTTCGGGGACACTTTAGTGCTAGTCTCAAGTATGTCTCCCCACTGGTCATCTTCCAAGGCTCCTATGTCAGCCTCCCATTTAGCTCTCAGGTTTTGTGTATGATTAGTGGCTATGGGTAAGGTAAGAGAATTATATAGGGTGGAGATCAGTTTTTTTGGGTCTTCGCCAAGGAGAAGGTCTGAGACAGTCACTACCTCCAGGGCTGGGATATTATTGTTAAATTGGGTCTGAAGGGCATGGCGGAGCTGTAGATATCTAAAAAACATGTGACTGGGAAGGGCGAATTCATCTTTTAGGGTCTGGAAAGGCCTGACCTCCCCCCCCCGCCACAACCTGGTAGAGGTATATAACCTTATAGATAATCCATAGCTTGAAGTCAGGAATAGTCAGTAGTTCAGGGAGCTGAGGATTATCCCATAGTGGAGTGTGAGCGTGTACAGGGGGGGCGTCTATGATAGAAAGTGCACGATGCCAGATCTTGCTATGATGCTGCATCAGTCGGTGTCCACCCACAGAGCTAGACACACCCCTGTGTCTACAGAAAATTATCTGGAAGGGGTGAGCCACCACGTCAGAGGCGTGTGTGCACACCAGGGTGATGTATCGGAGTCTGTCGTGTTTGTTGAGGTAGTAGAAATGGGACAGCTGTGAAGCTAGATAGTAAAGTGTGAGGTCGGGGGTGGACGTGCCCCCCAGGTGGGTAGGGCATTTAAGGGTTCGCCATGAGAGCTTGTGTCTGGATGTGCCCCATATGAACGTGTTTAGTATAGACTCAAGGGATCTGAAAATGTGGGCCGGGACACACAGCGGGGCCTGCCAAAACAGGTATAGCAGCTTGGGAAGAAGAATCATCTTCACCAAGCTGATACGACCCATCACCCCCAGTGGGAGTCTGGACCAGATTTGCGTTTTGTCTTTAAGGTATACAAACATTGGTTTGATGTTCAAGTGTGTGTAGTCGCATAAGGAGCGCGTGCACTGTATGCCCAGATATTTAAATTGGTCCGTTCTAACCAATGGGAGGGGTATCTGAGTGTGCGTTGGGACAGAGACGTCTATGGGAAGTATTTGAGACTTAGACCAATTAATTTGTAATCCCGAGAAGGTCCCATGTTGTTGAATGAGCTGCAGCGCCGAGGCCAGCGAAGGGCCAGCGTCTGATAGATAAAGTAGCATATCGTCAGCATATAAACTGAGCACCTCAGTCAGCTGCCCCCGGCGGAGGCCCTTTATATCCGGGTGCGCTCTGATGGCTATGGCCAGCGGCTCAACAGCCAAGGCATACAACATGGGAGATATTGGGCAGCCCTGGCGCGTTCCCCTGGACAGTGGGAATGGAGTGGACAGTTTGCCATTGACCTGGATCCGAGCAGTGGGAGACTGATAAAGAAGCTGGAGCCATTTGATGAATCTGGGGCCAAAACCGAATCTACGGAGGCACTCCCAGAGGTAGCCCCACTCCACAGAGTCAAACGCCTTAGCGGCGTCCAGGCTGACCACCACTCTAGATCCAGTCTCGTCATGTGTAGCTTGTAAATTGGTAAATAGTCTTCTCAGGTTGAACGCTGTGTTTTTATTGGGCATGAAGCCTGTTTGGTCAGGGTGTATGATGCTAAGGATGACCTTATTAAGTCTCATGGCAAGAATTTTAGCGAGGATTTTTACATCCAATTGAAGGAGGGAGATTGGGCGATAGGACTCAGGTTGGAGAGGGTCCTTGCCGGGCTTAGGAATAAGAACGATCAGTGCCTCACTCATAGTGCGTGGTAGTGTCCCTGACGAATATATGTGTGAGTACAAGGCCTCTAGTCTAGGGATGAGGACCTCTTGGAATTGTGAGTAAAACTCCAGGGGGAGGCCATCCGAGCCCGGGGCCTTAGACAGTGGGAGACTTGCCATTGCCTCCCTAATGCACTCTTCGGTGATGGGTGCTTCTAAGAGCTCTACCTGAGAGTCTGAAAGGGAGGGGAAATCTACACTATCCAAGAGGAGGTGTAGCTCATCCGAAGGCCGGTCGGCCCTGGAGGTATACAGATCAGAATAGAATCTTCTGAATTCATGGGCTACTTGTTCAGGGTCCGTGAGCATGGTGCCATCTTGTGAGCAGAGCCGAACCACCACCGGAGGAGTGTGGTCCAGGTGGGCCATGTAGGCCAGAAGTTTCCCAGCCCTCTCACCATGCTCAAAGACCCTTTGTTTCCTAAAGAAGACTCCCTTCTCTGCCTTCTCAAAATGTAGGCTATCAGTGAGTCTAGATTGCAGGCGTAGTTGGGCAGAGTTGGAAGGTGTCGGGTTTGTCAGGAAAGCCTGTTCAAGGGATACCATAACACCTTTTTCCATGTGGCCTTAGAATCTTCAAGGTGCGTATGTCAGGTGGTCAGAGACTAAAATTGAATGATTTGGCGTCAACACAAAATTTTTGTCTTTGACCACCTTAAAACACGCACCTTGAAGATTCTGAGGCCACATGGAAAAAGGTGTTATGGTCAGATGAGACTAAAATGTAATTATTTGGCCTCAAACGATATGTCTGGTGGAATTCCAATACAGCTCACCATCCATAGAACGCCATTCTTACAGTAAAGCATGGAGGTGGTAATATCCTGTTATTAGGGTGTTTCTCTGCAGCAGGGACTGGAGCACTTGTCAGGATAGAAGAAAAGCAGACGGGGCAAAATACCATCAAATTCTTGATGAAAGTCTGTTGCCCTCTGCCAGAAAGATGTCAATGGGAAGGAGGTTTACGTTACAACAGGACAACGACCCAAAGCACACAGCTAAAATGACCACATAGTGAGTGAATTAGGAAAAAGGTGAATGTCCTTGCATGGCCTAGACCTAAACCCCATTGCAAATCTGTGAAATGACTCGAAGACTGTCCACAGATGGTCACCACCTAATTTAACTGAACTTGAGCAGTTCTGCAAGGAAGAGTGGGCAAATATTGCAGTGTAGATGTGCAAAGTTAGTAGAGACAAATCCAAACAGACTAAAGGCTGTAATTAAAGAAAAAATGTGGTCCAACAAAATACTGACATAAGGGGGGGGGGGGATCCTTTTTCCAACTCAGTGATTATTTTTGCATTTTTTTTCTGACATGTTGGTGTTCTATCTTTCAGCTGAATGTTGTAAGTTGCACTAGTAAATACAGCTGGATAAAATGAAAAACTGTCTGTCTTCATTTCTGACTGCAAAGCAACAAAATGCGATTATTATAAAAAGGGAGGAGATTCTTTTCTAAAAACACACTTTGGCAGAGTGGGGAAGATTTAAAACTTGCCAACTTCATATTCAGTCTAGGTCCCCAAGTGGATAATTCCCCCCACCATTTCCTGTCTTCTTGATGGATGGGGCAAGATCTACCCAGAGGGCACTCAGCAATAGAAGTTGAGGTCTAACTCTGCCCTGCTCTATCCAGTAGCAGTAAAAAGGTTTTGGCTGGAGATGCACTGCCTGACCAGTAATGAGCACCCAATCCTGTGTTGGAGACCAGACAGAATGGCACCCAGATAACCTTCAGTCAGACCAATCCTGGCTGAAGAAATGCAAGGCACAACGTGCCCTGGCTGCCGGCAGCCCTCTGTTGCGAACCAGATGCCCCCACAATTCTCTCACCTTGCTAAGACCAAACTCATCAAGTTGATCCGCGGGAATCCCGTAGTTCCCAACCAGCGGGTATGTGAGGATCAGGATCTGAGACTTGTATGAAGGGTCCGTCAGAGCCTCGGGGTAGCCCACCATGCCCGTCTGGAAGACTGCCAAGAAAAGACAACCGGTTAGACTGGAGAAATCACAAATTAGATACTAAACATCCTGACAGCATCATACATTTCCAGCCCCCAGATAACCATCTCCTGTCAGGAACCAGGACACCCCCAAACCAGTATGTTACCCAGGGGACTAAGACCTGGAACACCCCCAGGTGGCAAAAACCTGGGATATCCCCCCCAAAACACCATCCCACCCCAAGGGACCAGAAACCTAGGTCACCCCCAAACAAGCATGCCACAGAGACACCCCCCATAAATCCCCCTCTGAGCAACAGGTACTTTGTTGTACAGACCTGGGACACCCCCAGAAAACCACCCCTTTGTGAGCAACAGAGACTTGGTTGTAGGAACCTGGGTAATACCCAAACCACCAACCCCTTTTGGAAAGAAAAGACCCAGGACAACCTAACTCCTCCACAATGCAGACACCATGATGTACACAGAACACCATCCCATCAGGGAAGCAGGGATCCAGGGCACTGACAGAATACAATTTCACACAGGGTGCAAAGAACTGGGGTATCCCCAGACCACTATCTCAGCTGGGAAGTAAAAACAAGGACACCACTAGACCACCATCTCACCTATGAAGCCTATACCTGGGAAACACCATATTACAAAAAAAGAAAGCAGAGAAATGGGACACACCAGACCACCATCCCACCTGGGATTCCAAGCCCCGGGACACCCCACATCACCATCCCACCTGGGAATCCAAGACCCAGAACACCCGACACCACCATGCCACTTGGTAAGCCAGGACTCAATTCAGCCCAAACCACCATGCAACCTAGGAAGCTAAGACCTCAGACACCTTCAAACCATCATTTCACACACGCAGGACCTGGGATACCCCCAAACCCCCAAGCTTCCTTGGAAGCAGAGACCCGGGATAACCCCAGACAACCATGCTTTTCCAGAGGCCAAAGACTCAAGACACTACCAGACCATCATCCCATTTGAGCAGCCAAGACCTGGACAACCCAGAATAAAGTGCATCCGGAAAGTATTCACAGCTCTTCTCTCTTTCAACATTTTGTTATTTTACAGCCTTATTTCAAAATAGATCAAATTCATTATTTTCCTCAACATTCTACAAACAATAACCCATAACAACAACGTGAAAAGGTTTGTTTGCTCCGCAAATTTATTAGAAATAACAAAAAAAAAAAAAAAAAAAAGGTAAGCCTTTTGCATGACACTCAAAATTATGCTCAGGTGCATCCCGTCTCCACTGATCATCCTTGCAATGTTTCTGCAACTTGGAGTCCACCTGTGGTAAATACAGTTGATTGGACATGATTCGGAAAGGCACACACACCTGTCTACATAGGGTCCCACAGTTAACAGTATATGTCAGAGCACAAACCAAGCCATGAAGCCCAAAGAATTGTCTGTAGACCTCAGACAGGATTGTATCAACAAAAAAAAACAAAAAGAAAGCGCCTCTTAGGTATAAAGGATTTATTCACATGCTAAAAACATAGTAAACACTTACATTGAGGTAGATAATGTGCTGCTTCCATAAAGAACTTGTCCCGGTGTCTCTCAATAATTCCTAGTGATCAGGGGGAGCCTAGATGGACGCCGTGCGGGTGGCCGCGGACCTCCGCTCGGAAGCACCGGCTGTATGAGCGGTGTAGTGGAGAAGTCACTTCCGCGTTCCAGCGGATCACATTGATCCGCTGGAACGCGGAAGTGACTTCTCCACTACACCGCTCATACAGCCGGTGCTTCCGAGCGGAGGTCCGCGGCCACCCGCACGGCATCCATCTAGGCTCCCCCTGATCACTAGGAATTATTGAGAGACACCGGGACAAGTTCTTTATGGAAGCAGCACATTATCTACCTCAATGTAAGTGTTTACTATGTTTTTAGCATGTGAATAAATCCTTTATACCTAAGAGGCGCTTTCTTTTTGGTTTTTTATGCATATATGGAGGATCGACTTCACTCAACAGGAAGCAGCCCTTGGTATCCTGGAGAAATAGATTTCCCTGATTTTCATTGATTCACGGATTACAGACTTTACTGTGGAATTATTTATTGACTATTTCTGTTATTTTATATTCACGGACTTTAGCGCGATTACATCATATGTTTTATCCTAGGATTGTATCAACAAGGCACAGATCTGGGGAAGTGTACAGAAAAATATCTGCCGCATTGAAGGTCCCAACGAACACAGTGCCCCCATCATCCGTAAATGGAAAAAGTTTGGAACCACCAGGACTCTTCCTAGAGTGAGCCGCCCGGCCAAACTGAGCGATCGGGAGAGAAGGGCCTTAGTCAGGGAGGTGACCAAGAATCCGATGGTCAGTCTGACAGAGCTCCAGCATTTCTCTGTGGAGAAAGGAGAACCTTCCAGAGGAACAACCATCTCTGCAGCACTCCACTAATCAGGTCTGAATGGTAGAGTGGCCAGACGGAAGCCACTCTTCAGTAAAAGGCACATGGCAGCCCACCTGGAGTTTGTGAAAAGGCATCTAAGGGACTCTCAGACCATGAGAAAAAAAATTCTCTGGTCTGATGAAACAAAGATTGAACTCTTTGGTCTGAATGGCAAGCGTCATGTCTGTAGGAAACCAGGCCCCGCTCATACCTGGCCAAAACCATCCCTACAATAAAGCATTGTGGTGGCAGCATCATGCTGTGGGGGTGTTTTTCAGCGACAGGAACTGAGAGACTAGTCAGGATCGAGGGAAAGGTGAATGCAGCAATGTACATGAGACATCCTTGATGAAAACCTGCTCCTGAGCGATCTGGACCTCCGACTGGGGCGAAGGTTCATCTTCCAACAGGACCCTAAGCACACAGCAAAGATAAAAAAGAGTGGCTAAGGGACAACTCTGTAAATGTCCTTGATTGACCCAGCCAGAGCCCAGACTTAAAACCCGAATGAACATCTCTGGAGAGATCTGAAAATGGCTGTGCACCGACGCTCCCTATCCAACCTGATGGAGCTTTAGAGGTCCTGCAAAGAATGGGAGAAACTTCCCAAAAATAGGTGTGCCAAGCTTGTAGCATCATACTCAACAAGACTTGAGGCTGTAATTGGTGCCAAAGGGGCTTTAACAAAGTATTGCGCAAAGGCTGTGAATACTTATGTACATGTGATTTTTTTTCGTTTTTTATTTTTAATACATTTGCAAAGATTTCAAACAAACTTCTTTCATGCTGTCATTAGGGGATATTGTTTGTAGAATTGAGGAAAATAATGGATTTAATCCATTTTGGAATAAGGCTGTAACATAACAAAAAGGTGGCAAAAGTGAAGCTCTGTGAATACTTTCCAGATGCACCTACCATCCTACCAAAGGAGCAGAGACCTGGGACATCCCAGACCACTATCCTACATGGAGGAGCAAAGACCCATGACCCCCCAAACCACCATCCTACCTGGGGAGCCAAAACCCTAGTCACCCCATACCACCATCCCAACTGGGAAGCCAAGACCCAGGACACTTCCAGAACACCATGCCACCTAGGAAGCCAAGACCTGTGATACCTCCAGATAGAGCTGCACGATTCTGGCTAAAATGAGAATCACGTTTTTTTTTGCTTAGAAGATAGATCACGATTCTCTCACGATTCTCGCGGCGCAACATCTTTCACATTAAAACAAAAAAAAAAAAAAAAATTGGGCTAACTTTACGGTTTCAGTTTTTTTTTTTATTCATTGAAGTGTATTTTTTCCCCAAAAACTGCATTTGAAAGACCGCTGGGCAAATACAGTGTGACATAAAATATTGCAGCAATTGACAATTTATTCCCTAGGGTCTCTGCTAAAATATACAGTGGGGTCGGAAAGTATTCAGACCCTCTTCAATTTTTCACTCTTTGTTATATTGCAGCCATTTGCTAAAATCATTTAAGTTCATTTTAATTTTCCTCAATGTACACACAGCACCCCATATTGATAAAAAACACAGAATTATTGACATTTTTGCAGATTTATTAAAAAAGAAAAACTGAAATATCACATGGTCCTAAGTATTCAGACCCTTTGCTGTGACACTCATATATTTAACTCGGGTGCTGTCCATTTCTTCTGATCATCCTTGAGATGGTTCTACACATTCATTTGAGTCCAGCTGTGTTTGATTATACTGATTGGACTTGATTAGGAAAGCCACACACCTGTCTATATAAGACCTTACAGCTCATAGTGCATGTCAGAGCAAATGAGAATCATGAGGTCAAAAAGAAGAGCTCAGAGACAGAATTGTGGCAAAGCACAGATCTGACCAAGGTTACAAAGAAATTTCTGCTGCACTTAAGGTTCCTAAGAGCACAGTGGCCTCCATAATCCTTAAATGGAAGACGTTTGGGACGACCAGAACCCTTCCTAGAGCTGGCCGTCCGGCCAAACTGAGCTATCGGGGGAGAAGAGCCTTGGTGAGAGAGGTAAAGAACCCAGAGATCACTGTGGCTGAGCTCCAGAGAAAGTCAACCATCACTGCAGCCCTCCACCAGTCGGGGCTTTATGGCAGAGTGGCCCGACGGAAGCCTCTCCTCACGTGCAAGACACATGAAAGCCCGCATGGAGTTTGCTAAAAAAAACACCTGAAGGACTCCAAGATGGGGAGAAATAAGATTCTCTGGTCTGATGAGACCAAGATAGAACTTTTTGGACTTAATTCTAAGCGGTATGTGTGGAGAAAACCAGGCACTGCTCATCACCTGTCCAATACAGTCCCAACAGTGAAGCATGGTGGTGGCAGCATCATGCTTTGGGGTGTTTTTCAGCTGCAGGGACAGGACGACTGGTTGCAATCGAGGGAAAGATGAATGTGGCCAAGTACAGGGATATCCTGGACGAAAACCTTCTCCAGAGTGCTCAGGACCTCAGACTGTGCCGAAGGTTTACCTTCCAACAAGACAATGACCCTAAGCACACAGCTAAAATAACAAAGGAGTGGCTTCACAACAACTCTGACTGTTCTTGAATGGCCCAGCCAGAGCCCTGACTAAAACCCAATTGAGCATCTCTGGAGAGACCTAAAAATGGCCGTCCATCAACGTTTACCATCCAACCTGACAGAACTGGAGAGGATCTGCGAGGAGGAATGGCAGAGGATCCCCAAATCCAGGTGTGAAAAACTTGTTGCATCTTTCCTAAAAAAGACTCATGGCTGTATTAGATCAAAAGGAGCTTCTACTAAATACTGAGCAAAGGGTCTGAATACTTAGGACCATGTGATATTTCAGTTTTTGTTTTTTTAATAAATCTGCAAAAATGCTGTGTGTACACTAATGAGGAAAAAAATGAACTTAAATGATTTTAGCAAATGGCTGCAATATAACAAAGAGTGAAAAATTTAGGGGGTCTGAATACTTTCCGTCCCCACTGTATATAATTTTTGGGGGTTCCAAGTAATTTTCTAGTAAAAAAATATTGATTCGAACTTAAGAAACAAGTGTCAGAAAAAGATTTAGACTTTAAGTGGTTAAACTTCCTGCATTTACAGTTGTTTAAAAACTTGGCAGACTACCTGGATTTTTTTTTCACACAGAAGTTTATCCCTTTGATCTAAAAAGGAAGAGTTATGCCGCGTACACACGAGCGGACTTTATGGCAGACTTTGTCTGGCGGACTTTCCGAATGAACGGACTTGCCTACACACGATCAACCAAAGTCCAACAGATTTGTACGTGATGACGTACGACCGGGCTAAAACAAGGAAGTTCATAGCCAGTAGCCAATAGCTGCCCTAGCGTCGGTTTTTGTCCGTCGGACTAGCATACAGACGAGCGGACTTTTCGACCGGACTCGAGTCCGTCAGACAGATTTGAAACATGTTTCATTTCTAGGTCCATCAAACTTTTGAGGAAAAAAAAGTCCGCGTGTGGAGTTTCTCCGTGTGTGGAGCCCACACACGATCGAATTGTCCGACGGACTCCGGTCCACCGGACCAAGTATGCCGGAAAGTCCGCTCGTGTGTACGCGGCATTAGTTACAATGTTTTATGTTAAAAACTTGGCAGATTGCCCAGATGTTTTCTTTTGACAGCTGAGTGAGCAGAGAAGTCTCTCCACTTGTTATATGAAAGAATCGGCAAACTCTGCAATAGAGATTGTCGGGGGGGTTGAATCGAGATCACGATTTTTTAACGATTAATTGTGCAGCTCTACCTCCAGACCACCATGCCACCTGAGAAGCCAAGACCTGTGACACCTAAAGAACAACATGCCACCTGGGAAGCCAAGACCTGTGACACCTCCAGACCACCATGCCACCTTGGAAGCCAAGACCTGTGACACCTCCAGACCGTCATCCCATCTGTGGAGTGAAGACCTGAGACACTTCCAGACCACCCATCCCACCTTGGAAGCCATGACCTGCAACACTCCCATGACCACCACCCCTTCTATGGACAGACATAGAAACTAGAAGAGCGACAGGAAGTAAGACCAAGTGGTCCATATGTACCCATTTTTGTTCATTGATTTTTATTTTGAACCTGTGTGTGTGTGATTTTAGCTCTTTGTGTGCCCCAGTCATGTTTATATTCTCTGACTGACACGCATCAATGACAGGTCAATGCAGCTTCATTCCTGGCCAGGGTGTGACTAGACCTGCCTGGGGCCACAATGGGATCTCATTGCCTCCACCTATAACGTCATCTACCAACGCAGGGCAACACAACAGCCCCCTGGCGGGCTGTACATCTCTCGCCTCCTCCACTGGAGTGAGAAGAATTTTTGGTATGATACAATTCACAGCTTACACAGGGCTGAGAACTTCTCCCGTGTGACAGTGCTGAACCAAATCACCAGACTTTTCACCTGGAGAGAGTTCCCTTCTCCTACATAACTGGAAGTACCGAACATGTCACTTCACTCTAGGGGGAGCGGAATAACAGAGCTCCTGTACAGCAGATGTCCCTGCTACCAAAAGATGGCCCTATCGCCTTTATTACCCAGGGGAACCTTCTATGTGTTTCTATCTGATTTAGTTTTATTGTTACTGGAACCTCACCAACTGCCACCACCTGTGCCATAGACACAACCTACTGAGGTCAGTCATCATCCCCATTCTCATTCTGCTGCCTCCAGTCCTCATCCTAACACTTCTCCCCTACTGGGTACACCATCATCCTCATCCTACATCTTCCTAGACCCCAAACTCCATGTAATCATCACCCACGTATTGACACATGGCACTCCCTAATCTCTATTCCCACCCAGACTCACCCTAATCCTCATCTCCATCCCTACCCAGTTTCAACCTGGGGAGCCAAAACCCTGGTTGCCCCAAGACTACTGTCCCATCAGGGAAGCAAAGACCTGGAACACCTTCAGACCACCATCCCACCTGAGAAGCCAAGACCTTAGACACCTGCAAACCACCATCACACACAGGGCACAAAGACCCAAGATACCCCAGACCACCATTCCACACAGCGTACAGAGACCTGGGATACCCCCAAACCACCACCTCCCCTAGGAAGCAGAGACCTGAGACAACGCAAGACCACCAGGCTTTTCCAGAAGCCAAAGACCCAAAACACCCCCAAACCACCATCCTCACTGTGGAGGCAAAACCTTGGTCACCCCAGACAGCCATCACACCTTGGGAGCAGGAACCTGAGACAACCCCAGACCACCATACCAATAGGGAAGCCAAGACCCGGGACACCTAAAGCCAACCATCTCACCTGGTAAGTATAGAACTGGGACATCCCAGACCACCATCCCACCAAAGAGCAGAGACCTAGGATACCCCAGACCACCATCCAACCTGAGAAACCAGACCAGGGATACTGCATGCCTCCTCTCCATCCCTACCCAGACTGCTCCTAATCATCCTCCCCATCCCTACCCAGACTGATCCTAATGCTCCTCTCCATCCCTACCCAGACTGCTCCTCTCCATCCCTACCCAGACTCCCCCCCCAATCCTCCTCTCCATTCCTACCCAGATTCCCCCCTAATCCTCCTCTCCATCCACCCAGACTCCCCCCTAATCCTCCTCTCCATCCCTACCCAGACTCCCCCCTAATCCTCCTCTCCATCCCTACCCAGACTCCCCCCTAATCCTCCTCTCCATCCCTACCCAGACTCCCCCCTAATCCTCCTCTCCATCTCTACCCAGACTGATCCTAATGCTCCTCTCCATCCCTACCCAGACTGCTCCTAATGCTCCTCTCCATCCCTACCCAGACTCCCCCCCTAATCCTCCTCTCCATCCCTACCCAGACTCCCCCCTAATCCTCCTCTCCATCCCTACCCAGACTCCCCCTTAATCCTCCTCTCCATCCCTACCCAGACTCCCCCCTAATCCTCCTCTCCATCCCTACCCAGACTCCCCCCTAATCCTCCTCTCCATCCCTACCCAGACTCCCCCTTAATCCTCCTCTCCATCCCTACCCAGACTCCCCCCTAATCCTCCTCTCCATCCCTACCCAGACTCCCCCCTAATCCTCCTCTCCATCCCTACCCAGACTCCCCCCTAATCCTCCTCTCCATCCCTACCCAGACTCCCCCCTAATCCTCCTCTCCATCCCTACCCAGACTCCCCCCTAATCCTCCTCTCCATCCCTACCCAGACTCCCCCCTAATCCTCCTCTCCATCCCTACCCAGACTCCCCCCTAATCCTCCTCTCCATCTCTACCCAGACGACTCCTCTCCATCCCTACCCAGACTCCCCCCTAATCCTCCTCTCCATCGACCCAGACTCCCCCTAATCCTCTCCATCCCTACCCAGACTCCCCCCTAATCCTTCTCTCCATCCCTACCCAGACTCCCCCCCCCCTGATTCTCCTCTCCATCCCTACCCAGACCCCCCCCCCCAATCCTCCTCTCCATCCCTACCCAGACGACTCCTCTCCATCCCTACCCAGACTCCCCCTTAATCCTCCTCTCCATCCCTACCCAGACGACTCCTCCCCATCCCTACCCAGACTCCCCCTAATCCTCTCCCCATCCCTACCCAGACCCCCCCTAATCCTCTCCCCATGCCTACCCAGACCCCCCCTAATCCTCTCCCCATGCCTACCCCACTCCCCCTAATCCTCATCTCCATCCCTACCTGGACTTGCCGGTAATAGAAAAAAAAAAAAAAAAAGTGTGGGGGGCGGAGGGTCCCCCCCCGCCCATGCATACCAGGCCCTTTGGGTCTAGTATGATTTTAAGGGGAACCCCAAACCAAAATAAAAACGGCGTGGGGTCCCCCCTCCAAAGTCGATACCAGACCCTTATCCGAGCACGCAGCCTGGCAGGCCGCCGGCCACCCCCCCCTCCTGAACCATACCAGGCCACATGCCCTAAACATGGGGGGTGCTTTGAGATAGAATGTGAATGAGTATGGGATACATTGTACCCCTACCCATTCATCCAAAAAAAAAAAGTGTAGTGTAAAAACAAAAAACTAAGAGGCAGTTTTTGACAATTCCTTTATTAAAATAATAAAAGACAATGTCCCCCAATGTAGATCCATCGTCAACTGTGACGCTCACTGCACCACTGCCCCCCTGAGACATCACCAACCAGTGCATGCTGGGTCGGTGACGTCACAAAAGGGCGGTACCACCAGGTGGCCCCACCTCTTAACTATTTAGGAACTGTCAGACAGAGAAGCAGGCATTGGGTGGTTAGCCTTTGTTGCAGACGGAGCGTATATTTTTCGGGTCTGGCTGTGTTTTTTTTTTATTAGTTTAATAAAAGAATTGTCAAAATATGGCTCTATTTTTTTTTTTAATTTTTAACACTACACTTTGTTTTGGGGTGAATGGGTAGGGGTACAATGTACCCTATAGTCATTAACATGGGGACAAGATGCTTTAGGGTGGGCCCAAAGCACCACCACCCCTCCCATGTATGGCTCAGGAAGGGGGGCGCCCCCCCCAGGCTGCATGCTCAGATAAGGGTCTGGCATGGATTTTGGGGGGAGGACCCCACACCATTTTGTTTCTTCATTTGGGCGTGGAGTTCCCCCCATGTCGTTTTTTTTTTTTTCTTGCAAATTTTCTATTGCTGGCTAATAAGGCAATTTTTTTTTTCATTCAGCTGTCAGTGGGGAAGCCCGCTGACAGCTGATGTCTCATCCGCTAAGGACATTGCGGCCGGATTCCTGGCCCCGCTTCTTCACAACCCAAGGCTACTTTCACACGGTAGCACGGCCGCGTTAGCGGTAAAGCTTCGCTTGTTTTAGCGGAGCTTTACCGTCGTTTTAGCGGAGCTTTTCGGCCGCTAGCGGGGTGCTTTTAACCCCCACTAGCGGCCAAAGAAAGGGTTAAAAGCGCCCGTGTTGCGGTGCTTCCGAATCGCTTTTCATGCACTTCGGAAAGCACTGCCCATACATTCCAATGGGCAGGGGCGGTTTAGGAGCACTGTATACAGCGCTCCTAAACTGCCCCAAAGATGCTGCTTGGAGGACTTTTTGTAATGTCCTGCAAGAGAACCGCCCCAGTGTGAAAGCACGTGGACTCTCACACTGGGGAGACATGGGAGGCAGTTTTCAGGAGCCATTTCTAATGGTTAAAACGCCTGAAAACTGCCTTGGTGTGAAAGGGGACTAATGACTGTGCGCTCGGCAGGCGAACATCCCACCCAACGCACAGAAAATTCAGGGGTTTGGCAAACACCCAAATGGGCGATGTTCGGGCCCATCCCTACTCACCAACAGTCATCCCCATCCTCACCCAGAATTACCTTCATCCCTCCTGCTCTTTCCACCCCACCAACATCCTCATCACCTCTATCCTGTCATCTCCATCCCCTAACTTCATGCACTCTATCCTTGCTGTTCAATCCATTCTCACCCATCCCCGTCCTCACCTATCCCCACACAGTCATCTCACCCATAGTCATCCCCACCCATAGTAACCCTCACCCATAGACACCCATAGACAGCCACCCTCACCCATAGCCATCCCTGCCTATCCCCACGCTCTCCAATAGTCATCCTCACCCTCAGTTATGGTTATTCTCACCTATCCCCGCCCACAGCCACCGCCACCCTCACATATCCCCACGCTCTTCCATAGTCATCCTCACTTGTGGTTATCCTCACCCATCCCTGCCCATAGTCATCCTCACCCATAGTCACCCTCAACTATAGTTATCCTCACCCATAGTCATCCTCATCTATCCCCACCCATCCCTGCGCAGTCATCCTCACCCATAGCCACCCTCCATCATAGTTATCCTCACCCACAGCCACCCTCACGCTCCCCCATAGTCATCCTCACCTATCCCTGCCCATAGTCACCCTCACCCAAAGCCACCCTCCATCATAGTTATCCTCACCCACACCCTCTCCCTCAGCCACCCTCACCTATCCCCACCCATAGTCATCCTCAGTTATGGTTATCCTCACCTATCTCTGCCCATAGTCATCCTCACCTATCTCTGCCCATAGTCATCCTCACCCATAGCCACCCTCCATCAAAGTTATCCTCACCCACAGCCACCCACACCTTCACCCATAGTCATCCTCACCTATCCCTGCCCATAGTCATTCTCACCTTCACCCTCAATCATAGTTATCCTCACCCACAGTCATCCACACCTTCACCCATACCCATCCTCTCCCATAGCCACCCTCCATCAAAGTTATCCTCACCCACACCTTCACTCTCACCCATAGTCATCCTCACCTATCCCTGCCCATAGTCCTCACCTTCACCCTCACCCACAGTCACCCTCCATCATAGTTATCCTCAACCACAGCCACCCTCACCCATAGTCATCCCCACCTTCACCCTCACCCACAGTAACCCTCACCTTCACACTCCCCCTCACCCATAGTCATACTCACCTATCCCTGCCCATAGTCATCCTCGCCCATAGTCACCCTCAACTTCACCCACACTCCATCATAGTTATCCTCACCCACAGCCACCCTCAGTCATCCTCACCCATACCCATCCTCTCCCATAGTCATCCTCACCTATACCTGCCCATAATCCTCACCCACAGCCATCCTCACCTTCACCCTCACCCATACCCATCCACACCTATCCCTGCCCATAGTCATCCCCACCTTCACCCTCACCCACCCTCCATCATAGTTATCCTCACCAACAGTCATCCTCACCCATCCCCACCCATATTCACCCTCACCCTCAGTTATGGTTATCCTCACCTATCCCTGACCATAGTCATCCTCACCCATAGTCACCATCCATCATAGTTATCCTCACCCATAGTCACCATCCATCATAGTTATCCTCACCCACAGCCATCCTCACCAATTCTCTCCCATAGTGACCCTTACCTATCCCTGCCCATAGTCATCCTCATCCTCATCCTCACCCATAGTCATCCTCATCCTCACCCATAGTCATCCTCACCCTTACCCATAGTCATCCTCACCTTCACCCTCACCCATAGTCATCCTCACCTTCACCCTCACCCATAGTCATCCTCACCTTCACCCTCACCCATAGTCATCCTCACCCATAGTCATCCTCACCCATAGTCATCCTCACCTTCACCCATAGTCATCCTCACCTTCACCCATAGTCATCCTCACCTTCACCCATAGTCATCCTCACCTTCACCCATAGTCATCCTCACCTTCACCCTCACCCATAGTCATCCTCACCTTCACCCTCACCCATAGTCATCCTCACCTTCACCCATAGTCATCCTCACCTTCACCCATAGTCATCCTCACCTTCACCCATAGTCATCCTCACCTTCACCCATAGTCATCCTCACCTTCACCCATAGTCATCCTCACCTTCACCCATAGTCATCCTCACCTTCACCCTCACCCATAGTCATCCTCACCTTCACCCTCACCCATAGTCATCCTCACCCTCAGTTATGGTTATCCTCACCTATCCTCTCCCATAGTCATCCTCACCAATAGCCATCCTCACCTATCCTCTCCCATAGTCATCCTCACCCCTCCTGTTCTTCCCCCCACCATCCTCCTCCTCCTCCTCCTCACCCCCCATTGTCCCCTCTATCCTGTCATCTCCGTCCTCCTCATTATGATCCTTACTGCAAAACCCGACCCCCCCCAATGTCCACCTCCTCCTCACTCACCCACTTCCCCGGACACGGGCCGGCTCTGCCCTATGAAGGTGCCGGTGAAGCGGCTCCCGTCCTCCAGGATCAGTTCCGCCATCTCCGCCGCCATGTGTGTCACAGCCGGTCACAGCCGTCCACGTGCCCGCTCCGAGGGGCGGGGGGGGAGAAAGAATGACGGCTGGGCGGGGACTCCGGGGGGGCGGGGATACGGGTGCGGAGAAAAGAGCGGTGTTGGGCGGGGACTCCGGAGGGGCGGGGGCGGGGGCGGTCTTACGGGTGCGGAGGAATGAACGGGGTTGGGCGGGGACTCCGGGAGGCGGGGTTACAGGTGTAATGCAGGTGGGCGGAGACTCAGGTAAGAGGAGACGCTGGAGAGGCGGGGTCTCATACGCTGGCCACACCATGCGGAGGAGGAGACATCCCTGCGGATCCGCCCAGCTCAGTCTGTGCATGAAGCGAACCTGTCAGTGCTGCGGGTATTCTGCAGCCACTTCCTGTCTAGTGATGGATCTTTGTAACAAGAGATACAATGTGACAGTTCTAGAGGAAATCAGGATACATTGGTTACATTTTATTTGTCTTTTCTCTCTACATATGTTACATTGTATCTCCTGTTACAAAGACCTATGTATTTCCTAGGCTATGTATTTCCTATGTATTTCCTATGTATTTCCTATGTATTTCCTATGCTCCACAGCGCCATCTAGAGGCAACAATTTATAGAGGACCATTGGTAACACTTATTGTTCCTATTGTTACATTCCTATGCTCCTCAGCTCCATCTAGTGGCCCCAGTTCAGTATTTCACTGCTGAACCATAATAAAAAATAAAAAAATAAAAAAATTCATTTAGAAGAGGAAAGAGCCTAAAGAACATTCGTTTTGACACAGAGCAAATGTAGTCCCCATTGACGGAACAAATGAAGACGTCATTTTTTTTAATAAAAAAAAATAAATAGACCTCTACGTTTTTATTGGTCAGCAAAGGAAACAGTTGACTTCAGCTCTGGACTCTGCCATAGTGAGCAGTGCCATGAATGTTTTGGATGAAGGTTGACTAGTAGATGGTCTCCGATGAGAATCTAGCGATAGACCATCCATCTTCATGGAGAGGTGGTTGCCACCAAAAGATCTCTATAGGGTTGAGCCCCATATGGGTCTTGTATAAGGGTTTGTTAGTAGATGGTCTCCAGTGAGAATCTAGCGATAGACCATCCATCTTCACGGAGAGGGTGGTTGCCACCAAAAGATCTCTATAGGGTTGAGCCCCATATGGGTCTTGTATAAGGGTTTGTTAGTAGATGGTCTCCCGTGAGAATCTAGCGATAGACCATCCATCTTCACGGAGAGGGTGGTTGCCACCAAAAGATCTCTATAGGGTTGAGCCCCATATGGGTCTTGTATAAGGGTCTGTTAGTAGATGTTCTCCGGTGAGAATCTAGCGATAGACCATCTTTACAGGGTGGGTGGTTGCCACCAAAAGATCTCTATAGGGTTGAGCCCCATATGGGTGTTGTATAAGGGTCTCTTAGTAGATGGTCTCCGGTTAGAATCTAGCGCTAGACCGCCCACCAGGAGGATATTTTGGACCTTTCTTTGTCTTTCCTGGACTAACAAGACCTGGGTATATGCTTTTCGAGCTCTGGTGGCATTGAGCTCTCTGGCCAAGACCTGAAGGCAGACCTGAAGACCTTAAGGCAGTGGTTCTCAACCTGAGGGTCGGGACCCCCCTCGGGGGTCGAACGACGATTTGCCAGGGGTCACCAAACCCTGGGCTGTTCCTGAAGCCTGCGCCGCTCCCCCAGCCTTTTCACGGCCGCCCAGCAGGGCTCTCTCAGTCTCTGGAGCCTGTGGTCACCCACTCATCCTCACCCTCTCCCTCAGTCACCCTCACCCATACCCATCCTCTCCCATAGTCATCTTCACCTATCCCTGCCCATAGTCATCCTCACTCACAGTCACCCTCACCTTCACCCTCACCCATAGCCACCCTCCATCATAGTTATCCTCACCCACAGCCATCCTCACCTTCACCCTCACCCATACCCATCCTCTCCCATAGTCTTCCTCTCCCATAGTCATCCTCACCTTCACCCTCACCCATAGATACCCTCACCCACAGTCACCCTCCATCATAGTTATCCTCACCCACAGTCACCCCCACCTTCACCCTCACCCATAGTCACCCTCACCCATACCCATCCTCTCCCATAGCCACCCTCCATCAACGTTATCCTCACCCACAGCCACCACACCTTCACCCTCACTCATAGTCATCCTCACCTATCCCTGCCCATAGTTGTCCTCACCTTCACCCTCACCCATAGTCACCCTCACCCACAGTCACACTCCATCATAGTTATCCTCAACAACAGTCACCCTCACCTTCACACTCCCCCTTAGCCACCCTCACCCATAGTCATCCCCACGCTCTCCCATAGTCATCTTCACCTATCCCTGCCCATAGTCATCCTCACCTTCACCCTCACCCACAGCCACCCTCCATCATAGTCACCCTCACCCATAGTCATCCTCACCTATCCCCACCCATAGTCATCCCCACGCTCTCCCATAGTCATCCTCACCCTCAGTTATGGTTATCCTCACCTATCCCTGCCCATAGGCATTCTCACTCACAGCCACCCTCACCCATAGTCATCCCCATCCTCACCAATAGCCACCCTCAAGGGGTCACGGCATTAGAAAGGTTGAGAACCACTGCCTTAAGGTGACCTTGGACAGGTGCTGCTGGGTTAGTTGAATAACCACATCGTCTAGGTAAAATGTTAAATATGGTCCTCTACAGCCCAGAACCTGGATTTTTGTCATACTTCATGCAGAGTTGGTTGCCTCCAAAAGATCTCTATAGGGTTTAGTCTGGTCTCCGGTGAGACTCTAATGATAGACTGCCCATGAGGAGGATATTTTGGACACTTCTTTGCCTTTTTTGGACAAACAAAACCCAAGGATAAGCGTTCTGAGTTTTGGCAGGTGATGTTGAGTTGGTTAAATGACCACATTGGTTAGATTTTTACACATGGTTCTCTACAGCCCAGAACCTAATCTCTAACATTCTTCATGCAGAGTTGGTTGCCTCCAAAAGATCTCTATAGGGTTTAGTCTGGTCTCCAGTGAGACTCTGATGATAGACTGCCCATGAGGAGGATATTTTGGACACTTCTTTTTCCTTTTCTGGACAAACAAACTTGAGGATATGCTTTCTGAGTTTTGGCAGAATTAAACTCTCTGGCCAAGACCTGAAGGCAGACCTGAAGACCTTAAGGTGACCTAGGGCAGGTGATGTCGGGTTGGTTAGTGATAGACTTCCCAAGAAGAGGATATTTTGAACATTTCTTTGCTTTTCTTGGCTCCATTTGGAAGGAAGACCTGGGAATATGCTTTCATAGTTCTGGAGACATCAAATCTCTGGCAAACAGTTGAAGACTTTGAGGTGACCTTGGGCGGGAACTGTTGGGTTGGTTGAATGACCACATAGTATGGGTCAACAGTTTAAGCAGTGCTTTACAATGTATAGGGGGGACAACACAATTACAGTACAATAAAAAAGGTACAGGAGGGCCCTGCTCATAGAGCTTACATTCTAAAGGGAGGGGGTGGTGGTACAAAATCTAATAGCTGCAGAGAATGATTTGATGGGGGTGGCTCAGGGATAGTTGTTATGTGGGTGTGGAAAAGGCTTCCCTGAATAAATGAGTTTTCACGGATCTCCTAATTAGTATTAGTCTAGCAGCAGCATTCATAATACACTGAAGGGGGGATAGGGATAGCCTGCTTAAGGGTAGGTCATTAAGGAGAGAGTTGTAGTAGTCAAGGCGGGAAATAATCAAGGAGTGAATAAGTTGCTTTGTGGTATCATTAGTCAGGAAGGGTCGAATTCTGGAGATGTTGCGGAGGTTAAGGCGACAGGATTTAGCCAGTGATTGGATGTGGGGGCTGAAGGAGAGGTCAGAGTCAAGGATTACACCCAGCACCCTGGCATGTGTGGAGGGACCAATGGTTGTGTTGTTGATTTTAATGGTGAAGTCACGGGGGGGGGGGGGGACCGTGAAGGAGGAAATATAACAAGCTCAGTTTTAGAAAGATTAAGTTTGAGGAAGTGGTGTGACATCCATACCAATATGTCATTCAGCAAGTTTGAGATCCGTGAGAAGATCGAGGGGGTGAGTTGAGGAGTGAAGAGATAGATCTGGGTGTCATCGGCATGGAGGTGGTATTGGAAGCCATGGGAGGTTATCAACTGGCCCAGGGAAGAGGTATAGAGTGAGAATAGGAGAGGCTCAAGGACAGAGCCTTGGGGTACCCCAACAGAAAGAGGAAGGGGATCGGAGGAGATGGAGTTGTGACACTGAAAGTGTGCTGAGATAGGTAGGAGGAGAACCAGGATAATGCAGAATCACGGAGGCCAAGGGAGTGTAATTTGCTGAGGAGGAGCAGGTGGTCAGCTGTGTCAAAGGCAGCAGAGAGGTCTAAAAGTATGAGTATGGAGTAGTGGCCATTGGTTTTAGCAGTTAGTAGGCCATTGGTGAGTTTTAGTAGGGCAGTTTCAGTAGAATGTTGTGGCCGGAAGCCAGACTGTAGGGGGTCGAGAAGGTTGTTGTCCGTGAGTTAGCAACTCATTTGGTCATGAACAAGGCGTTCAATGAGCTTGGAGGCAAATGGGAGCATGGAGATGGGTCTTAAGTTCTTCAAAAAGGTGGGGTCTAGTGAGGGTTTTTTGAGTATGGGGGGGTAACCAGTGCATGTTTGAGCAGGGAAGGAAAGGTCCCGGAGGAGAGGGAAAGGTTGAAGATGTGGGTTAGGGAGTTGAGGATAGAGTGGGAAGGTGGTCACAGTAATTGAGAGGGTACAGGGTCCAGGGGACAGGTAGTGAGGTGGGCCATGGAGAGGAGTTTATCAACTTCATCTGTGGTAACTGGGCAAAAGGAGGAGAGTACTGAGTGTGGTGTTGGACCTGATATGTTGGGTAGGGGAGGAATTTGAATGCTGGATATCTCCTTGCGAATTGTGTCGATTTTGTTCTTGAAGTGGTTGGCAATCTGTTGAGCGGTAAGCAAGTTGGTGGGTGGGGGCAGTGGGGGGTGAAGTAAGGAATTAAGGGTAGAAAAGAGTTGATGAGGTTTGGATGAGAGGGTTTTGATGAGTGTTGTAATTGGTTTGTTTAGCAGTGTGGAGGCAGGAGTTGCATGTATTGGGTTGTGTTGCCCTTAAAAAAATAATAATATTTTTTCATGTGTCAACATAAATTGACAGCCTTTCTCATTTTGAACCGGCTGCTTAACATTACGCACCACAACAAACAAAACGCGTGGGTTTCAGTGCTCTGTATTTTGATTTGAATGGAACCTAAGGGTTCATCTTTCCAGTTGCATTTGGGGATCCATCTTACAGGGTTAGGTCAGGGACTAAAGGACTGATCCACCCTAAAGCGATATTTTATTTATAAGCAGTGCCTGGTTCACTCCGGGTGCTAAACCCCCTGTTCTGTAATGACAGATACATATAGTGCAATGAAAGCTGAGCATGGCCAGGCAAGGTTCACACTATGCACGTAGAATCATAAACCTTGCAGTTTTTTGTGTTGTCTTTTCATCCGGTTGACTGAAGTGGCTGAGTTCAGATCAGGACAAGAAGCATGACGATGTGGACAGACTGCAATGACTTCTGGGAAAAACAACCTGCCAATCACGTGAGCTGTTCTAACCAAAAAGAATGTCCAGAGTCCCCTCCTCCCCCATGAGGGGCCAGAAAACGACATTGGTCCATTGTGTCAGAAATTACACAAGACAAAGACAAAAGAGAAGAAAAAGTAAAAAAAGAGCAAAGAGGATTAAGATTATAAAGAATTTAAAGAGTAAAAAATATGTATAGAATATGAAGAAAAAAAAGAGTATAAAGAACATAAAAAGTAAAAAGAGTATAACGAATAAAAGTATAGTAAAAGAGTATAAAAAGTAAAAAGAGTATATCGTTTATAAAAAAAGAGTAAAGAGCGTAAACATTAAAGAGAGTATAAAGAAAATAAAAAAGTATAAAGAGTATAAAGAATAAAAATGATAAAGAATATAAAGAGTATATAGAGTAAAGGGTATAAAGAGTAAAAGAGTATGAAAAGGAAATGATATAAAAAGAGTACAAAGAGTATGAAGCGTAAAAACAGTATAAAAAGTAAAAATAATGTAAAGAGTAAAAATCAGTGGCGGCTGGTGCTCAAAATTTTTGGGGAGGTGCAAACAAACTGAAAAATTCTGAAAAAAATCTATCAATCGCAGCCAATGTGCCATCAAACGCAGCCACTGTGCCCATCAATTGCCGCCACTGTACCATCAAACGCAGCCACTGTGCCCATCAAACGCTGCCACTGTGCCCATCAAATGCAGCCTCACTATGCCCCATCAAATGCTCCCAGGTGCCTCATCAAACGCAGGCACTCTGCCATATCAAATACTGCCAGTGTGCTCCGCGCCCCCCATCTGTTCTTACCCTGTCTCGGTGGCGGTGGGACAGCTCCTCGATGTCTTCTCTCATCCTCTTTTCCCATCCTCTGCTATGATTGGATGCCTGATAGGCGTCCAATCACAGCGCCTGTCGTTTCAGCCAATCAGGTGACGGGTAACAGACCCGAGCACCTGATTGGCGGAGAGGCGGTTCAGTGTTAGGAAAGCGAATATTCATTCGCTTTTCTAACACACCTGGGTGAACTGCGAGCACCAAGCATGCTCTGGCAAGCAGTTGTGGGGTGTTAAGATTAGTTTATTTCCTGGAATGGAATAGGCGTTTGTGGGGCTGTTTTAACGCGCCTTCACGCTCATCAAACGCTTAAAAACTGGGGAGCATTTTTAACTCAACTTAATTTGTATCAGAAGAATCAGATCGTAAATTGTACAATGTATTGATTGTATTGGAAGAATCAAGTCAGAAATCGTACAATGTATTGATCGTTTTGGAAGAATCGCATCAGAAATCGTACAATGTATTGATCGTATTGGAAGAATCGGATTAGAAATCGTACAATGTATTGATCGTATTGGAAGAATCGGATCACAAATTGTACAATGTATTGATCGTATTGGAAGAATCGGATCAGAAATCGTACAATTTATTGATCGTATTGGAAGAATCAAGTCAGAAATCATACAATGTATTGATTGTATTGGAAGATTCGGATCAGAAATCATACAATGTATTGATTGTCTTGGAAGACTCAGATCAGAAATCATACAATGTATTGATCATATTGGAAGAATCGGATCAGAAATCATACAATGTATTGATCGTATTGGAAGAATCGGATCAGAAATCGTACAATGTATTGATCGTATTGGAAGAATCGGATCAGAAATCGTACAATGTATTGATCGCATTGGAAGAATCGGATCAGAAATCGTACAATGTATTGATCGTATTGGAAGAATCAAGTCAGAAATCGTACAATGTATTGATTGTATTGGAAGAGTCGGATCAGAAATCGTACAATGTATTGATTGTATTGGAAGAATCGGATCAGAAATCGTACAATGTATTGATCGTATTGGAAGAATCGGATCAGAAATCGTACAATGTATTGATCGTATTGGAAGAATCGGATCAGAAATCGTACAATGTATTGATTGTATTGGAAGAATCAAGTCAGAAATCGTACAATGTATTGATTGTATTGGAAGAGTCGGATCAGAAATCGTACAATGTATTGATTGTCTTGGAAGAATCGGATCAGAAATCGTACAATGTATTGATCGTTTTGGAAGAATCGGATCAGAAATCGTACAATGTATTGATCGTATTGGAAGAATCGGATCAGAAATCGTACAATGTATTGATCGTATTGGAAGAATCTGATCAGAAATCGTACAATGTATTGATCGTACTGGAAGAATCGGATCAGAAATAGTAAAATGTATTGATTGTATTGGAAGAATCGGATCAGAAATCGTACAATGTATTGATTGTATTGGAAGAATCGGATCAGAAACCGTACAATGTATTGATCGTATTGGAAGAATCGGATCAGAAATCGTACAATGTATTGATCGTACTGGAAGAATCGGATCAGAAATCGTACAATGTATTGATTGTATTGGAAGAATCAAGTCAGAAATCATACAATGTATTGATTGTATTGGAAGAGTCGGATCAGAAATCGTACAATGTATTGATCGTATTGGAAGAATCGGATCAGAAATCGTACAATGTATTGATCGTATTGGAAGAATCTGATCAGAAATCGTACAATGTATTGATCGTACTGGAAGAATCTGATCAGAAATCGTACAATGTATTGATCGTACTGGAAGAATCGGATCAGAAATTGTACAATGTATTGATCGTACTGGAAGAATCGGATCAGAAATCGTACAATGTATTGATTGTATTGGAAGAATCGGATCAGAAATCGTACAATGTATTGATCGTATTGGAAGAATCGGATCAGAAATCGTACAATGTATTGATCATATTGGAAGAATCTATAAACTATAAACTCCAAAAAATTAAGATTAAGATTGAATAGATGGCATTTTAAACCAAATAAAATGTGCATATAATGACATACCATATGGTTAGATATTAGTATGAAAAAGCCAGATGCATAACTAAGTAGTACACAAAAGTGTAAACCAACGTGCAAAACACCCTGCAATATTAGTGTGAGTTATAGTACACTATGTATGTAGTATATAAACTATAAAGACATCAAGATATGTGAACATTGGTACAAACAAAAAATATAAAAAGTACAACAAAAATCTTAAAAGGAATTGGCACCACAATGAGCCAATGTATTAAAGTCCACCAAATATAAAGAAAGTGAAAAAGCCACCACCCAGGGTCTTAGGGGGCTTACCAGAAGTAAATGACTTGGAACGACTTATGCCGGCCAAGTCACAAATGGCTGTAAGACCAACGGGTCACAAGAGTGTAGTGCTTTGAACGCCCATGTTTGATTGTAGGTTGAAATAGAAGATGTGTGAAGAGGCTGTGTGGAAGCTTGTAAACAACCAGAATTCCCAGGAAAGGCAGGTTGTTGACCTGGGGAGACTTACGTCATCCAAGTCAAACAGGCATGGTGACCAACCGGTCAGAAAGGTACATCCCATTTAAATATCCTCAATGGAATCCAAACCAAGGCTACTGTTTTAGCGTCCACAGTTGACCTCAACAATCGTGGAAAATAATATCTCAGTGGAAGGCCTTCCTCCTCGTTCCTTGGATCTTAGCTGTGTGCACTGATTGGCAGCACTGATAGGTGGCACTGATTGGCAGCACTGATTGGCACTGATAGGCAGCACTGATGGGCGTCACTGAAGGGCACTGATATGCAGCACTGATAGGTGGCACTGATGGGCACCGATAGGCAGCACTGATGGGCACTGATTGTCACTAATAGATGGCACTGCTAGGCAGCACTGATGGGCACTGATAGGCTACACTGATGGGCACTGATTGGAAGCACTGATAGGCAGCACTGATTGGCACTGATAGGCAGCACTGACTGGCACTGATAGGTGGCATTGGTTGGCACTAATAGGCTTCACTGATTGGCAGCACAGGTGGGCACTGATAGGCAGCACTGATGGGCACTGATTTATGGCATTGGTTGGCACTGATAGGTGGCACTGATGGGCACTGATAGGCAAAACTGATGGGTACTGATAGGCAGCACTGATGGGCACTGATAGACAGCACTGATGGGGACTGATAGGCAGCACTGATAGGTGGCACTGATTGGGAGCACTGTTGGGCACTGATTGGCACTGATAGGTGGCGTTGGTTGGCACTGACTGACAGCACTGATTGGCACTGACAGGTGGCATGGATTGTCTCTGAAAGGTGGCACTGATGGGCACTGACAGGTGGCACTGGTGGGCACTGATTGGCACTGAAATGTGGCACTGACAGGTGGCACTGGTGGGCACTGATTGGCACTGACAGGTGGCACTGACAGGTGGCACTGGTGGGCACTGATTGGCACTGACAGGTGGCACTGATAGGTGGCATAGGTTGGCAATGATAGGTGGCACTGATGGGCATTGATAGGCGGCACCGATTGGCACTGATCTAGGAGAGGGGGAGTTTCCCATTGAGCAGACAGCTAGGCAAGTAAGAGCCGCTCAGTGCGTGAAACTGTAATGTAATGTCACTGCTTGCAGAGAGCAGCTGTCAGAACTCTGAGCTGATGTCGGGGGTGGGTGGGATAGAACAGCTAGCCTGTTAAACACAAGCCAATGGGATAGGGGCAGGGCGGGCCGCTCCGTGTATGTGGCCCCGCCCCTTTCTATCGGCTATCAAACACCAGCCAAAGGAATAGGGGCTGGGCGGGCTGCTCCGTGTATATGGCTCTGCCCCCTTTCCTAAGCAGCCCAATCATTGGCTGGTGTTTAATAGCTGATAGAAAGGGGGTGGAGCCACATACACGGAGTGGCCCGCCCAGCCCTCAACATCAGCGTGTTTGATAGGTTAGCTGTTTGGTCCCGCCCACCCCCGACATCAGCCCCGAGTTTTGACAGCTCCTATCTGCAAGCAGTGACATTACATTACAGTTTAAAACACTAAGCGGCTCTTACATCCCTCCCTGACTGCTCAATGGGAAACTATCTCACAGGCGGCTCCCTATACAGTCTCTTGCAGCATCTTACAGCAGATCTCCAGACACACATTAGGGTGTGCCCAGGCAACACTCGGCACACTCAGTGCGCACGCCTATGTTGTATTGGAAGAATCAGATAATAAATTGTACAATGTATTGATTGTATTGGAAAAATCAGATCAGAAATTTTACAATGTATTGATTGTGTCAGAAGAATCAGATCATAAATCGTACAATGTATTGATTGTATCAGAAGAATCAGATCATAAATTGTACAATGTATTCATTGTATTGGAAAAATCAGATCAGAAATCGTACAATGTATTGATTGTATTGGAAGAATCAGATCAGAAATTGTACAATGTATTGATTGTATAGGAAGAATCAGTTCACAAATCGTACAATGTATTGATTGTATTGGAAGAATCAGATCACAAATCGTACAATGTATTGATTGTATTGGAAGAATCAGATCACAAATCGTACAATGTATTGATTGTATCTGAAAGATAATGTAATTAATTGTACATTGGAAGAATCAGATCATAAATTGCACAATGTATTGATTGTACAATTTATGATCTGATTCTTCCAATACAATCAATACATTGTACAATTTATGATCTGATTCTTCTTCTTTTTTTCCTTTTATATTTAATCCTTATTTAGTTTTCCATATACATAAAAACATAAACCATACAAACAAAAAGGACAAAAGGGGGAAAAAAAAAGGAGAACCAAGAGAAATGCATTGTACGATTTCTGATCTGATTCTTCCAATACAATGTATTTCTCTTGGTTCTCCTTTTTTTTCCCTTTTGTCCTTCTTGTTTGTGTGGTTTATGTTTTTATGTTAATGGAAAACTAAATAAAGATTAAATATAAAAGGAAAAAAAAAAAGAAGAACAATCGGTTAAGAAATTGTACAATGTATTGATTGTATTGGAAGAATCAGATCAGAAATTGTACAATGTATTGATTGTATAGGAAGACTCAGATCATAAATTGTACAACGTATTGATTGTATTGGAAGAATCAGATCACAAATTGTACAATGTATTGATTGTATTGGAAGAATCAGATCAGAAATTGTACAATGTATTGACTGTATACGAAGAATCAGTTCACAAATTGTACAATGTATTGATTGTATCAGAAGAAGCAGTTCATAAATTGTACAATGTATTGATCGTATCGGAAGACTCAGATCATAAATTGTACAATGTATTGATCGTATCGGAAGACTCAGATCATAAATTGTACAACGTATTGATTGTATCAGAAGAATCAGATCAGAAGCTGATAGCACAAAATGGTCAGCTTGAATGTTTTCTGTAATTTGTTATGTTTCCCCTTCAGAGAATATTTTTTTAAATCTGACCAACATCTCTTATTTCTCTGGCCGTCTGTGTGCTCAGGGTGCTGTGATTGCTGCCAGGTGGAATTTTCTGGAAGTAGTACTGCCATGTGCAGCCTGGGATTGGCCTGGAAGCAGATGGTGAAGGTGTACAAGTCCTGTCAGGTATTGGGTAAGCTGTGTCTGTATGATTTCCGGTATTCAGAGGAGGAGTGCAGCCCCAGGCTCTGGAATAATTCTATCGTCTCATCCCACAGCCAGCCCAGGAATGTCAGGGGAGAGGCGGGGCCTCCAGGTGAGGACAGAGTCCTGTACACACCAAGAGTAATCCCTGCTGTCATCTCACTGGAGGGAGTGCAAGCTCTGCGGGCAAGCAGCCCGTATTGCTATTAAGAGAGCACACAGGGAAGAGTGAAGGGTGAAGGGAAATCTAGATTCCAGTCCACGACCTCCTCTACCTCATCGCCTGGGAATGTCGCATGGTGCAAGAAACTGCAGGTAAGACAACGTGTCCTGATACAAAGTATGGAGATAATTAGTCACGGAGCACACATTGTTGTACAATGCCAGGTACAAAGAGCAAAATCCTCCAAATCAGAGAATCCTAAAACATGTAAGGTGTATTCCACATCTGTATCCATGACTTTTATTAAAAATAAGCATACTTTGTAAAACTTGCAGGTGATAATGGGATGGTCATGGCTCAGAATGTCACTATTTGCAATAGGAGCTTCTATATAATGTACTCCCGATTTTATAAAATAACGTAAAAGACTTGTTACTGTTAAAAATAAAAAAAAATAAAAAACTAAAAACACAGATGCAGACATGGAATATATTATACAATGTATCTGCATTCCCTCATATCATACAAAGCATCTCATTCCTCATAACATACAAAGTACCTCCATTCTTCATATAATACAAAGTATCTCCATCCTTCATATCATACAAAGTATCTCCATCCCTCATATCATACAAAGTATCTCCATCCTTCATATCATACAAAGTACCTCCATCCCTCATATCATACAAAGTATCTCCATCCTTCATATCATACAAAGTATCTCCATCCTTCATATCATACAAAGTATCTCCATCCCTCATATCATACAAAGTATCTCCATCCCTCATATCATACAAAGTATCTCCATCCCTCATATCATACAAAGTATCTCCATCCTTCATATCATACAAAGTATCTCCATCCTTCATATCATACAAAGTATCTCCATCCCTCATATCATACAAAGTATCTCCATCCTTCATATCATACAAAGTACCTCCATCCCTCATATCATACAAAGTATCTCCATCCTTCATATCATACAAAGTATCTCCATCCTTCATATCATACAAAGTATCTCCATCCCTCATATCATACAAAGTATCTCCATCCCTCATATCATACAAAGTATCTCCATCCTTCATATCATACAAAGTACCTCAGTACCTCCATCCTTCATATCATACAAAGTATCTCCATCCCTCATATCATACAAAGTACCTCCATCCTTCATATCATACAAAGTATCTCCATCCTTCATATCATACAAAGTATCTCCATCCTTCATATCATACAAAGTATCTCCATTCCTCATATCATACAAAGTATCTCCATCCCTCATATCATACAAAGTATCTCCATCCTTCATATCATACAAAGTACCTCCATCCTTCATATCATACAAAGTATCTCCATCCCTCATATCATACAAAGTACCTCCATCCTTCATATCATACAAAGTATCTCCATCCTTCATATCATACAAAGTATCTCCATCCTTCATATCATACAAAGTATCTCCATCCTTCATATCATACAAAGTATCTCCATCCCTCATATCATACAAAGTACCTCCATCCTTCATATCATACAAAGTGTCTCCATCCCTCATATCATACAAAGTACCTCCATCCCTCATATCATACAAAGACCTCCATCCTTCATATCATACAAAGTATCTCCATCCCTCATATCATACAAAGCATCTCCATCCCTCTTACCATACAAAGTATCTCCATCCCTCATACCATACAAAGTATCTCCATCCCTCATATCATACAACGTATCTCCATCCCTCATATCGTACAAAGTATCTCCATCCTTCATATCATACAAAGTACCTCCATCCTTCATATCATACAAAGTATCTCCATCCCTCATATCATACACAGTACCTCCATCCTTCATATCATACAAAGTATCTCCATCCTTCATATCATACAAAATATCTCCATCCCTCATGTCATACAAAGTACCTCCATCCCTCATATCATACAAAGTATCTCCATCCTTCATATCATACAAAGTACCTCCATCCTTCATATCATACAAAGTATCTCCAGCCTCCATATCATACAAAGTATCTCCATCCTTCATATCATACAAAGTATCTCCATCCCTCATGTCATACAAAGTACCTCCATCCCTCATATCATACAAAGTATCTCCATCCCTCATATCATACAAAGTACCTCCATCCTTCATATCATACAAAGTATCTCCATCCCTCATATCATACAAAGTACCTCCATCCTTCATATCATACAAAGTATCTCCATCCTTCATATCATACAAAGTATCTCCATCCCTCATATCATACAAAGTACCTCCATCCTTCATATCATACAAAGTACCTCCATCCTTCATATCATACAACATATCTCCATCCTTCATATCATACAACGTATCCCCATCCCTCATATCATACAAAGTATCTCCATCCTTCATATCATACAACGTATCTCCACCCCTCATATCATACAAAGTATTTCCATCCTTCATATCATACAAAGTATCTCCATCCCTCATATCATACAAAGTATGCCCATACCTCATATCATGCAACGTATCTCCATTATTATTATTATTATTATTATTATACAGTATTTATATAGCGCCAACAGTTTACGCAGCGCTTTACAATATAAAAGGGAGACAATACAGTTATAATACAATAAAATACAAGAGGATTAAGAGGGCCCTGCTCAGAAGAGCTTACAATCTAATAGGGTGGGGCAGGTGGTACAAAAGGTTGTAACTGTGGGGAATGAGCTGTTGGAAGTGGTAGGAGATTAATTGGAGACGTGATAGGCTTTCCTGAAGAGATGAGTTTTCAGGGATCGCCTGAAGGTAGCAAGAGTAGGGGATGGGAGAGGCTCTGGAGAAATCCTGGAGACGAGCATGGGAGGAGGAGGTGAGAGAGCTTGAAAGCAGGAGGTCTTGAGAAGAGCGGAGAGGTCAATTTGGGTGATATTTGGAGACAAGATTGGTGATGTAGCTTGGGGCAGAGTTGTGAATGGCTTTGTATGTTGTGGTTAGTATTTTAAATTTAATTCGCTGGGTGATTGGGGGCCAGTGTAGGGATTGGAGTAGAGGGTTGGCAGACACTGAGCAGTTGGTAAGGTGGATAAGTCTGGCAGCAGCATTCATGATAGACTGAAGAGGGGATAGCCTATGGAGAGGTAGGCCAATGAGAAGGGAGTTGCAATAGTCAAAGCGAGAGATAATGAGGAAGTGAATGAGGAGCTTGGTGGTTTCATTTGTTAAAAAGGGGCAAATTTTGGAGATGTTACGGAGGTGAATTCTACAAACTTTTGACAACGATTGGATTTGAGGCTGAAATGAAAAGTCAGGGTCTAGGATTACACCGAGTACCCTGGCGTGAGGGGTGGGACTGATGATTGCATTTTGATTTTGATGGAAAAGTCATGTAGGGAGGCACGGGCGGGGGGGAATATTAATAGCTCAGTTTTAGAGAGATTTAGTTTAAGGAAGTGGTGCGACATCCATGCTGATATGTCAGTTAGTAAGTTAGTAATGCCACTTAGTAATGAGTAATTACTCATATAATACAAAGTCACTCCATACCTCATATCACACAATGTGTCGCCACCCCTCATATCATACAAAGTATCTCCATCCCTCATATCATACAAAGTATCTCCATCCCTCATATCATACAAAGTATCTCCATCCCTCATATCATACAAAGTATCTCCATCCTTCATATCATACAAAGTATCTCCATCCCTCATATCATACAACGTATCTCCATCCCTCATATCGTACAAAGTATCTCCATCCTTCATATCATACAAAGTATCTCCATCCCTCATATCATACAAAGTATCTCCATCCCTCATATCATACAAAGTATGCCCATACCTCATATCATACAAAGTATCTCCATCCTTCATATCATACAAACTATCTCCATTACACATATCATACAAAGTCACTCCATCCCTCATTTCACACAAAGTATCTCCATCCTTCATATCATACAAAGTATCTCCATCCCTCATATCATACAAAGTATCTCCATTCCCCCTCATATCATACAAAGTATGCCCATACCTCATATCATACAAAGTATCTCCATCCCTCATATCATACAAAGTATCTCCATTACACATATCATACAAATTCACTCCATCCCTCATTTCACACAAAGTATCTCCATATATCATTATACAAAATATCTCCATCCCTAATATGATACAAAGTATCTCCATACCTCATATCACACAATGTATCGCCACCCCTCATATCATACAAAGTATCTCCATCCCTCATAAAATATAAAGATTCTCCATCCCTCACATCATACATAGTATCTCCATCCTCTCATATCATAAAAAGTTCTCCATCCCCCATATCATACAAAGCATCTCCATCCTCATATCATCGAAAGTATCTCCATCCCTCACATCATACACAGTATCTCCATCCTCTCATATCATAAAAAGTTCTCCATCCCCCATATCATACAAAGCATCTCCATCCTCATATCATAGAAAGTATCTCCATCCCTCATATCATACAAAGTATCTCCATCCCTCATATTATACAAAGTATCTCCATTCTCCATATCATACAAAGTATCTCCATACTCTCCTATTATACAAAGTATCTCTGTCCCTCATATTATACAAAGTATCTCCATCTTCTCATATCATACAAAGTATCTCCATCTTCTCATGTCATGCAAAGTATCTCCATCTTCTCATAACATGCAAAGTATCTTCATCATCCTCTCATATCATACAAAGTATCGCCATTCCCCATTTCATACAAGGTATCTACATACCTCATATAATATAATGTATTTCTGTCACTTAAATCCTATAAAGTATCTTAGGTTATGTTTTGATCAGAGCACAGAGTTTGAAGGCCTACAAACTCTGACGTCTTCTGAAAGCCCTTATTGTTAATTATGTAATAAAGGTCATTATAATGGGTGTATACAGTGTGAATCATTGTAAATGTCTCGCTAACAATATGTCACAATGTAGCACTATCAGCTCATTACACTACAGAGACCTCAGAGGTGCTTCCAGGATGTGGGATAGACATATGAACAGTCTGAGATAAGACAAGGGACAAAGTCCAATCACATTATTATTGCTGGAAGAGTGGAGATGTCACCTATGCTGGAATACACTGTCTACCCACTGGGGCTGATTTAATAATACCCACTGTGTGCCAGTTTATGAAGCTTTGTAGATCGCTTCTCCTTTGGAGGAGTGATCTAAAAACGCTTCAAACAGTGGAGAACGGCCCTTGATACTGGAATCTCGTGAGACTTTACGAGATTACAGTACCAGAAATTCACCGAAACACAGAGATGTCAGTTTATTAAGCAGTGATAAATTATCACCACTCAATACACGGACAGACGGCGTGGTTAATGCTAATAAAATAAAGAGTCCCCCGACATAATTTATATATATAATAAATAAAAAAGAAATAACCGCGCTAAAAATATTTACTCATTAATGTACTCTTATTATTAAGTTTTGCTTGAATCTAGTCACTTTTTGGATTATTTGATGATAACTCCCGTTTTTTGGATTTATGAATGAGGCTCATTAGTGATTTAGAAATAGGGAAACCTATACCCAATATTTGTTGTAGCAATGGTTTATTATAACCTTTGGTACACAATATGATGGCAGATTAATTGTTTTTGACGCAATCATCATTTGGATTTTCTTTTAGAATCTCAATTTACGTGGTTGTTTTACATTATCATCATAATATTCAATATTTAGTCACTAATTATTTCACACCATTTATATTGTATTTTTGCACACTTTTTTGGATTTAGCGCCACATTACCTATTAATTTGTCAGATAATTTTTGGTGTGTGAACACTTTTGGGGTGGCGGCTTTATCATTTTTATATTTTTTTATATTTGTATTATTTTTTATATTTTAGTTTGTGGTTTGCGCACCAGTACTCACTATTACTTACAATCTGTTAGCTTCATAAACTGGCAATTTCTATGTCAGTCTATGAGGATTCTCTGTGTGCGGAGATCATTGGCGGGAGAACATGTTCAAACTTGTTCTCCCCAATTATCTCTGTTTCATAAACCATTTATGGACTGTGATCAGTGGTGATCCTCGGGATCACCGCTGTTCACTGCTTTATAAACGGACACCAAAATGTTGGTGCAGTGCTGTGTGGTTGGAGATCAGATGTTGGTGCAGTGTTGTGTGGTTGGGGATCAGATGTTGGTGCAGTGTTGTGTGGTCAGATGTTGGTGCAGTGCTGTGTGGTTGGAGATCAGATGTTGGTGCAGTGCTGTGTGGTTGGAGATCAGATGTTGATGTAGTGTTTTGTGGTTGGGGATCAGATGTTGGTGTGGTGTTGTGTGGTTCGGGATCAGATGTTGGTGCAGCGTTGTGTGGTTGGAGGTCAGATGTTGGTGCAATGTTGTGTGGTTGGAGATCAGATGTTGGTGTAGTGTTGTGTGGTTGGGGATCAGATGTTGGTGTAGTGTTGTGTGGTTGGGGATCAGATGTTGGTGCAGTGTTGTATGGTTGGAGATCAGATGTTGGTGCAGTGCTGTGTGGTTGGAGATCAGATGTTGGTGCAGTGTTTTGTGGTTGGGGATCAAATGTTGGTGTAGTGTTGTGTGGTTGGGGATCAGATGTTGGTGCAGTGTTGTGTGGTTGGAGATCAGATGTTGGTGCAGTGTTGTGTGGTTGGAGATCAGATGTTGGTGCAGTGTTTTGTGGTTGGAGATCAGATGCTGGTGCAGTGTTGTGTGGTTGGAGATCAGATGTTGGTGCAGTGTTGTGTGATCAGATGTTGGTGCAGTGCTGTGTGGTTGGAGATCAGATGTTGGTGTAGTGTTTTGTGGTTGGAGATCAGATGTTGGTGCAGTGTTGTGTGGTTGGAGATCAGATGTTGGTGTAGTGTTGTGTGGTTGGGGATCAGATGTTGGTGCAGTGTTGTATGGTTGGAGATCAAATGTTGGTGCAGTGTTGTGTGGTTGGGAATCAGATTTTGGAGTAGTGTTGTGTGGTTGGGGATCAGATATTGGTGTAGTATTGTGTGGTTGGGGATCAGATATTGGTGTAGTGTTGTGTGGTTGGGGATCAGATGTTGGTGCGGTGTTGTGTGGTTCGGGATCAGATGTTGGTGTGGAGTTGTGTGGTTGGAGGTCAGATGTTGGTGCAATGTTGTGTGGTTGGAGATCAAATGTTGGTGTAGTGTTGTGTGGTTGGAGATCAGATGTTGGTGTAGTGTTGTGTGGTTGGAGATCAGATGTTGGTGCAGTGTTGTGTTGTTGGAGATCAGATGTTGGTGCAGTGTTGTGTTGTTGGAGATCAGATGTTGGTGTAGTGTTGTGTAGTTGGGGATCAGATATTGGTGTATTGTTGTGTGGTTGGGGGTCAGATGTTGGTGCAGTGTTGTGTGGTCAGATGTTGGTGAAGTGTTGTATGGTTGGGGATCAGATGTTGGTGTAGTGTTGTGTGGTTGGAGATCAGATGTTGGTGCAGTGTTGTGTGGTTGGAGATCAGATGTTGGTGCAGTGTTGTGTTGTTGGAGATCAGATGTTGGTGTAGTGTTGTGTAGTTGGGGATCAGATATTGGTGTATTGTTGTGTGGTTGGGGGTCAGATGTTGGTGCAGTGTTGTGTGGTCAGATGTTGGTGAAGTGTTGTATGGTTGGGGATCAGATGTTGGTGCAGTGTTGTGTGGTTGGAGATCTGATGTTGGTGTAGTGTTGTGTGGTTGGAGATCAGATGTTGGTGCAGTGTTGTGTGGTTGGAGATCAGATGTTGGTGCAGTGTTGTGTGGTTGGGGATCAGATATTGGTGTACTGTTGTGTGGTTGGGGGTCAGATTTTGGTGCAGTGTTGTGTGGTCAGATGTTGGTGAAGTGTTGTATTGTTGGGGATTAGATGTTGGTGCAGTGTTGTGTGGTTGGAGATCAGATGTTGGTGCAGTGTTGTGTAGTTGGGGATCAGATATTGGTGTATTGTTGTGTGGTTGGGGGTCAGATGTTGGTGCAGTGTTGTGTGGTCAGATGTTGGTGAAGTGTTGTATGGTTGGGGATCAGATGTTGGTGCAGTGTTGTGTGGTTGGAGATCTGATGTTGGTGTAGTGTTGTGTGGTTGGAGATCAGATATTGGTGTAGTGTTGTGTGGTTGGAGATCAGATGTTGGTGCAGTGTTGTGTGGTTGGAGATCAGATGTTGGTGCAGTGTTGTGTGGTTGGGGATCAGATATTGGTGTATTGTTGTGTGGTTGGGGGTCAGATCTTGGTGCAGTGTTGTGTGGTCAGATGTTGGTGAAGTGTTGTATGGTTGGGGATCAGATGTTGGTGCAGTGTTGTGTGGTTGGAGATCTGATGTTGGTGTAGTGTTGTGTGGTTGGAGATCAGATGTTGGTGCAGTGTTGTGTAGTTCGGGATCAGATGTTAGTGTGGTGTTGTGTGGTTGGGGGTCAGATGTTGGTGCAATGTTGTGTGGTTGGAGGTCAAATGTTGGTGTAGTGTGTGGTTGGAGATCAGATGTTGGTGCAGTGTTGTGTGGTTGGGGATCAGATGTTGGTGTAGTGTTGTGTGGTTCGGGATCAGATGTTGGTGTAGTGTTGTGTGGTTGGGGGTCAGATGTTGGTGCAGTGTTGTGTGGTCAGATGTTGGAGAAGTATTGTATGGTTGGGGATCAGATGTTGGTGCAGTGTTGTGTGGTTGGGGATCTGATGTTGGTGTAGTGTTGTGTGGTTGGAGATCAGATGTTGGTGTAGTGTTGTGTGGTTGGAGATCAGATGTTGGTGTAGTGTTGTGTGGTTCGGGATCAGATGTTGGTGCAGTGTTGTATGGTTGAGGGTTAGATGCTGGTGCAGTGTTGCGTGTTTGGGACCACTTTTCTGCTGTGTATTACATATAATTAGAGCCGCGCAGACAGTGTGAAGAATGCTGGGAGTGGTGGAGCAGTACGTGCCCCAGCCTGTGTCCTCTGTATCATCCATATTTATTCCTCTGCATGAAAAACCTCTTCCCGTACTAACACTGCTGTATCCACTCTGAGAGTCCCCATAAGGCCCACAATGACTATCTGTGAGGCCCACATCCTGATGTCCCCAAAGACTATTCTCTGCCTGTGCCTAAGGGATATACCCTGCCTGTCACCAGTGGTTTTACCCTGACTCTCTCCGATGGCTATATTTTGACTGGCCCCAAAGGACTTTTTCCTTACCGTCCCCAAGGACTATACCCTGACTGTCCCCAAGAGCTATACTCTGGCTGTCCCCAAGAGCTATACTCTGGCTGTCCCCAAGAGCTATACTCTGGTTGTCCCCAAGAGCTATACCCTGACTGTCCTCAAGAGCTATACTCTGGCTGTCCCCAAGAGCTATATCCTGACAGTCCCCAGGAACTATACCATGATTGTCCCCAGTAACTATACCATGACTGTCCCCAATGGTTATACCCTGACTGTCTCCAATATCTATATTATGACTGTACCCAAGGACTTTTTCCTTACTGTCCGTAATGACTATACCCTGACTGTCCCCAAGGACTATACCCTGACTGTCCCCAAGGACTATACCCTGACTGTCCCCAAAAGATTTACCCTGCCTGTCCCCAATAGTTATACCCTGACACTCTCTAATGGCTATAACTTGACTGTTCCAAAGAGCTATACCATGGCTGTCACCAAGGACTATACCCTGGCTGTCCCTAAGAGCTTTACCATGACTGTCCCCAAGGGCTATACTCTGCCTTTCCCCAATAGTTATTCTCTGCTGGTCCCCGATGGTTATTCCATTACTATCTCCTAAAGGCCATACCCTGACTGTCTCCAATTGCTATGCCTTAACTGTCCCCAAGGGGTATAGCCTGTCTGTTCCCAAGGCTTATTTCCTGCCTGTTCCCAAGGAAATCATACATATTCAATTGACAGGAATCAGGTTGCTCCAATGTATCCATACGTGAATGAAAGGGTTAATCAGACCGTGGAAACCAGAGTGCAGGAATCTCTAAATATAATGAAGTGAATGCAATGCCTAGTGTCTTGTTTAATATTCTCATGTACTGTGTTTATATAGCGGACATATTTACACTCCATTGGCTCCATACTGGAGAGGAGAATAAGGAGGACTGGATGAAGTTCGTGATAGGCCCGGTAATCCAGGAGGCGAAGGAATATACAGCAGGGATCCATGGCGGAACGCTTGAAGGTAATATGTGTTATTCCTTATCCAGACTGCAGTGGTGTCATGCCTGTCTTGCCATGACAACTTGGCGTCAAAACCCCCTGTGTGGGGGACGCACAGCATTTTAGGTGCGTTTTCCATGCATTTTACATGCGTTATCATTCATGCCTGATGAAGGTGCAACTTGATGGAACTTGCAGCATAAAGATGGGTGGCAACACTCCAAAGTGGGCAGGATCAAAGGTTAAGAGCTGTGTTAGGGAGACCTCATTGCTGGAGCTCCCATGGAATATTGGGCCAAGAAGAGACTAAGACCCCAGAACTCACCTATAACTGGCAAAGTCTGTGCTGCTCACATAAGATGTAGAGGAGGGTGACAGAAGCATAGTAATATTAAAGTGTCTCATTCTTCTTTAGGATTCAGACTCAGAAGGGTCGGACGACGAGATCATCTGGGAGAAGCCAGTTAGTGATTGGACGGTGCAGGACGTGTGTTCCTGGCTCCAGTACGGACCCCTACAGAACAGCGCTGGGCTCCTCCAGGCAGCTTACACTCATCAACTCTCAGGTAAGCTGTCCTGTTACCTACTGCACCCTGGCCCAATTCCTCCTTATGGGGGGAAGAGAGGGGTCGCAGGAAAGGAAGGTCATTCTACCTACAGACCAACAATGTAAGGGGAATTTTTCACACTGAACAACCAATGTAGGGGGCATTCTTATCACTGATCACCAGTGTAAGGGACATTCTTTCCACTGACCACCAATGTAAGGAGAATTCTTCCCAATGACCTCCAACGTAAAAGGTTATTCTTTTTACTGACCCCCAATGTAAGGAACATTCTTCCCAATGACCTCCAAATTATAAGGTTATTCTTTTTACTGACCCCCCCAATGGAAGGAACATTCTTTTCACTGACCCAAAATGTAAGGGACATTCTTGCCACTGACTATCAATGTAAGAGACATTCTTCCCACTGACCACTAATATAAGAGACAATCTTTCCACTGACCACCAATGTAAGTAACATTCTTCCAGCTGATCACTAATGAAAGGAGCATTCATCCTACCAACCACCAATGCAAGGAGCATTCTTCCCACTGATCACCAATGTAAGGGACATTCAACCCACTGGCCATCTGTCAGGGGTGGGCTCAGCCCTTCCTTCACTGAGCTGGCCGCTCTGACCATATTTCTGACCATCATAACAACTGGTCAGACCTCTTACCGTGGGCGGAGTTCGCTCACAATAGTGCCTTGAATTCTGCTTCCCGACAGGTTGGTTTCCAACCTTCCATGTTGTCTGACTCATTTGTTCCGGAGAGTATTCCTGTGTTAGAGGAGCATCTTCGTGGTCTTCATTCCACTTGAGTCCAAGAGGCTTTGTGACATGCTAATGATAGGTACAGACTCCATGCTGACTGCAGACACCTGCCTGCACCTTCCTACCAGGTTGGGGAAAGGGTCTGGCTGTCATCTCGCAACCTCCGACTTCGTGTTCCCTCTCTGAAGTTCGCACCTCGGTATATTGGGCCTTTCCATATTCTTTGCAGGATCAACTCAGTGGCTTACGCTTTAGACCTTCCTTCTAATATGCGTATCTCAAATGTATTTCATTTCTCCTTATTAAAACCTTCGGTCTGCAACCGCTTTACCACCTCGGTGCATCGTCCTCACCCTGTACAGGTTGAGAACCACGAGGAGTATGAAGTACAGTCCATTGTTGACTCCCGTAGGTTCCGTGGGTGCATATAGTACCTGGTGCATTAGAAAGGGTACGGTCCGGAGGAACACTCTTGGGTCTCATCCTTGGACGTACATGCCCTTGTCCTCCTCCATGATTTCCATAGATGTTTTCCTCTCAAGCCTGGTGGTCCCCCGAGGAGGTCATTGAGGAGGGGGAACTGTCGGGGCTGGGCTCAGCCCTCCCTTCTCTGATCTGGCTGCTCAGCTGTCGGCTAATTGCCAGCTCCCATCTCTCTCCACAGTGACTCACCAGTTGATGATATCCTGCTCGTCAGTCCTGCCTACTTAAGCTGTCCAGTACAGATGATCTCTGCCTTCGCCTTGGTCACATCTCTAGAGACGCTCTGCCGTGTTCCTGTTAAAGACTTGCTTGGCTGACATTCCTTCTGGCTCCAGATCCTGCTTGCTGTTCTACTACGCTGTTCTCTGGCTCCCTCACGTTTTGGCTTGTCTACTTATACGTTCCGGTTTCTGAACTCTGGCTATGTTTTGACTACGTTTACTCCATTTACCTTTATTATTATTAAACAAGTGTGATTTAACTGTACTTCTGTCTCAGTCTGATTCATGGTTTCTGACACCACCAAAGTAAAGGTCATTCTTTCTACTGACCACCAATCTAAGGAGCATTCTTCCACTGACCACCAATGCAAGGAGCATTCCTCCCACTGACCACCAATGTAAGGAACAATCTTTCCACTGACCACCAATGTAAGGAGCATTCTTCCCACTGGTCACCAATGTAAGGAACATTCTTCCCACTGACCACCAGTGTAAGGAGCATTCTTCCCACTGGCCACCAATGTAAGGAACAATCTTTCCACTGACCACCAATGTAAGGAACATTCTTCCAGCTGATCACCAATGTAAGGAACATTCTTCCAGCTGATCACCAATGTAAGGAGCATTCATCAGACTGACCACCATTGTAAGGAGCATTCTTCCCACTGACCACCAATGTAAGGAACATTCTTCCCACTGATCACCAATGTAAGGAACATTCTTCCCACTGACCACCAATGTAAGGAACATTCTTCCCACTGATCACCAATGTAAGGAACATTCTTCCCACTGATCACCAATGTAAGGAACATTCCTCCAGCTTATCACCAATGTACAGAAGAGCATTCTTCCCACTGGCCACCAATGTAAGGAACATTCTTCCAGCTGATCACCAATGTAAGGGACATTCTTCCCACTGGCACTGACATTCAATGAAGTGGTTCACCTAGACCTGAAAATTAATTGAAGGGTTACTCTGTGAAAGGTTTGAAAATAATTGTTTATGTCATCACACCATTTACTGTTCCTTCTATGCTGTAAAATCAAGAGAGGTCAGAAGTCTCTAAGGTGCTGCAACCATCCCGGCTGCCACCAGCAGCTAGGTCATGGTTGAAGACACTTAGGTCAGTATCTTCCACATTGTCATATTTTACTGAATAGTGACTGAGGGTGTCCAAGAGATATTCTTCCCACTGACCACCAATGTAAGGAGCAGTCTTCCCACTGACCACTAATGTAAGGAGCATTCTTCCCACTGACCACCAATGTAACAAACATTCTTCCCACTGACCACCAATGTAAGGAACATTCTTCCCACTGACCACAAATGTAAGAGACATTCTTCCCACTGATCACCAATGTAAGGAACATTCTTCCCACTGATCACCAATGTAAGGAACATTCTTCCCACTGATCACCAATGTAAGAGACATTCTTCCCACTGACCACCAATGTAAGGAGCATTAATCCCACCATTCATACCACTGATCACCAATGTAAGGGATATTCTTCCCACTGACGACCAATGTAAATAGCATTCTTCCCACTGATCACCAATGTAAGGGTCATTCTTCCCACTGACCACCAATGTAAGGGACATTCTTCCCACTGATCACCAATGTAAGGGTCATTCTTCCCACTGATCACCAATGTAAGGAGCATTCTTCTCACTGATCACCAATGTAAGGAACATTCTTTCCACTGATCACCAATGTAAGGAACATTCTTCCCACTGATCATCAATGTAAGGGGCATTCTTCTCACTGATCACCAATGTAAGGAACATTCTTTCCACTGATCACCAATGTAAGGAACATTCTTTCCACTGATCATCAATGTAAGGGGCATTCTTCTCACTGATCACCAATGTAAGGAACATTCTTTCCACTGATCACCAATGTAACAAACATTCTTCCCACTGACCACCAATGTAAGGAACATTCTTCCCACTGATCACCAATGTAAGAGACATTCTTCCCACTGACCACCAATGTAAGGAGCATTAATCCCACCATTCATACCACTGATCACCAATGTAAGGGATATTCTTCCCACTGACGACCAATGTAAATAGCATTCTTCCCACTGATCACCAATGTAAGGGTCATTCTTCCCACTGACCACCAATGTAAGGGACATTCTTCCCACTGATCACCAATGTAAGGGTCATTCTTCCCACTGATCACCAATGTAAGGAGCATTCTTCTCACTGATCACCAATGTAAGGAACATTCTTTCCACTGATCACCAATGTAAGGAACATTCTTCCCACTGATCATCAATGTAAGGGGCATTCTTCTCACTGATCACCAATGTAAGGAACATTCTTTCCACTGATCACCAATGTAAGGAACATTCTTTCCACTGATCATCAATGTAAGGGGCATTCTTCTCACTGATCACCAATGTAAGGAACATTCTTTCCACTGATCACCAATGTAACAAACATTCTTCCCACTGACCACCAATGTAAGGAACATTCTTCCCACTGACCACAAATGTAAGAGACATTCTTCCCACTGATCACCAATGTAAGGAACATTCTTCCCACTGATCACCAATGTAAGGAACATTCTTCCCACTGATCACCAATGTAAGAGACATTCTTCCCACTGACCACCAATGTAAGGAGCATTAATCCCACCATTCATACCACTGATCACCAATGTAAGGGATATTCTTCCCACTGACGACCAATGTAAATAGCATTCTTCCCACTGATCACCAATGTAAGGGTCATTCTTCCCACTGACCACCAATGTAAGGGACATTCTTCCCACTGATCACCAATGTAAGGGTCATTCTTCCCACTGATCACCAATGTAAGGAGCATTCTTCTCACTGATCACCAATGTAAGGAACATTCTTTCCACTGATCACCAATGTAAGGAACATTCTTTCCACTGATCACCAATGTAAGGGACATTCTTCCCACTGACATTCAATGAAGTGGTTCACCTACACCTGAAAAATAATTGAAGGATTACACAGTGAAAGGTTTGAAAAGACTTGTTTATGTCATCACACCATTTACCGTTCCTTCTATGCTGTAAAATCAAGAGAGGTCAGAAGTCTCTAAGGTGCTGCAACCATCCCAGCTGGCACCAGCAGCTAGGTCATGGTTGAAGACACTTAGGTCAGTATCTTCCACATTGTCATATTTTACTGAAGCACAACTGAATGTCTTCACCATGTCTTCATGCTTTAGGTATTAAGTTGGAGACACGTGACTGGCTATTTCTCTAATGACCCAGTGAGCCAAGTCAGGTACATTAGAGGTCAAGTGGTTAGAAGTAACCTAAAAAGAAGAAAATAATAAAATCGCGCTACAATATCAACTCAACAATGTAATCAATCAATGATACTGCCTGTAAGACACAAGTGTATGTGACATGAAAAAGTACCACCAATAGATGTGGTGCCAAAAAATGAGAACAAAAATAATTATTAAAACATGAGGTGTAATATCAAGCATAAATAAATCAAACACCCGTGATCGAACAAATAATAAGTGTTAGAAAAAAGTCCATCAAATTGTGATACATATGAGGTCTTCCATAACGTGAACGATGCTGTGTTCAATCCACCACCAGTGATAGGAATTTGGCGCTTACCAGAGCCCCATGACCCCCCACTACAGAGGGTCCGGGGAAGCTTGTAAAGAGATAGCCCTCCGGAGCTTAACAGATGAACTCAGATCCAAGATACAAAGGTGGTCATTGAACATCCAAAGATATCAAACGGAGCTATTGCAGCTCAGGTCCCATCGTATAATCCTAGCTCCTAGGGGACTTTATTATCACTTTAAGAAGAAATCTTCCAATAGGGCCAAAGTGTCAATGCAGCAGCAACCGGCTAAAGGGGGAATTCCCTTCACTTTGTAAAGGCTTCCTCCTATTTCCCGCGAACCAGGACCCACCAGGGCCACAGCACCACCAAGCTTCCCCACGGCGGCTAAGGGGGACGTGCAGACAATGGACGTGTATCTGATATATATAAAAATAAACGTGCAGCGCTGACCAAAAAGGAAAAATAAAACTACAGCAATAATGAAAATGAATACAGTGAAAAGGCTCAACACAATATAAACCTGTGAGGTATAGCAAAAAGTCCAAAGTGAATACACTAAGTGCAAAAAGTGTCCGAAAAAAGTTCAAACGTATTAAAGCCCAGAAAAACAGTGTTGATAGGTGTGCATGGAAGGAGTCTTCTCAGACGAGAGAAATACTGGAAAGTAAGATGTTGACTGGAGACTGGATATCACATCAATCAAAAATAAAACGGCATACACTTGTAGAGTAAACACTCTTACCAGATCACGTGGGACATATCTGCCATACGACAGTACATCTATCCGAGCTTGTGGGAATAATCTCCCATGTATTCTCCCCGGAGCTTCTCCCTGGGTCACGATCTCCAATGGGTGAAGTTGGCCTGAGTCACAGTCACCGATAGCCAGGGCAGTCGTCGGTGGGGGTGATCAGCTCACTCGCACACTCTCCCGCTCTTGGCAGATTCGAAGGGTCAAGAACGCCCCATCATAAAAATATACATGGAGGAAAAAGAAAAAAAGAGGCTCCACATGGCGTAGGTCAAAACAATTATTTAGGGATTTATTGGATAAAAACCTTACAAATAAAAGTGATCACAGAGTAAAAATCTATGGCAATGTGGGAAGCTCAAACGCCCTACGCGTTTCGACTCAAAAGCCTTCAACAGGGGCATGACTCGGACTTGGAACCGTGTATCTGATATATACATTATTTTTGTTCTAATTTTTGGCACCACATCTATTGATGGTACTTTTTCATGTCACATACACTTATGTCTTACAGGCAGTATCATTGATTGATTACCTTATTGAGTTAATATTGTAGCGCAATTCTATTATTTTCTTTTTTTATTTTTTATTTACACTGTTTTTGTTGTGAAGAAGAATCGCTGCTTTTATTATTTAGATTATTCACATATTTGTTGTAACTGTGTTTTTGCACATTACCTTAGCGCAGTTTTTTCTTCTTTTTTTCTTTAGAAGTAACCTAACCCTGGGTTCCCCTTCTCCACCCCACCTTTAACACCCCCCCCCCCCCCTCAGACTCTTTGACTTTTCATTTTTTTCTCATCTAAGATCTGTAATCTACAGGCCTTTTTATTTTCTCTCTTTACTTTTCATTTGATTGTAAAAAGGAGGCCGGGAGAGACGACACACATGGGAAGATGTTTCTGTCTCACTATCATGTGGGAATATCTCATGGTGGAGTAGAAAATATATACTGCACTAAAGTATGGTGTAAGTGGTAACCAAGCCAGTTTGATAGACCGGGACCTTCGAAGATGTACCTGTTCATAATTTTATTGCCCCCCACATGGGTGGAGATGTGTTCTCGTCTATAACATATTGCACTGTATGTCTTCTATGTGCTACCCTTTTAATTATGTTGACCCTGCGGGTCTTGTCTTTTCTGGACTGTATAAGTAAATAAAAAATTTGAAAAAAAAAAAAGAAGTAACCTAACAGGTTTGGTGATGGTTTGAGATGCAATAGCAAAAGGTGATCCTGTCTGTCTCCTCCCTCCAGGTCGAGCTCTGCTTAGGCTTACCGATGACCTGCTGCAACGGATGGGGGTTCATCAGGAGAGTATGCGTAGGGTGATATTGGTGGAGGTCCTGGAGCTGAGACTGCAGCAAGAGTTACAACAACTGCTGCTCATCACTGAAGGTGAAGATGAATGAGGGTGGGTGAGACTGACGGTATCCACGGTGGAGGATGCTGGATGTGACTGAGGGTTCCGAAAGTTAAGGATGAGAGTGAGTGTGACAGAGGGTGTCCAAGGTTGAGGATGACTGAGAATGGGTGTGACTGAACTTGTCCAAGGTTGAGTATGCCCGAGGGTGGATGTGACTGAGGACTGAGGATGTGACTGTGCCTAGGTTGTGGATAATTGAGGATGGGTGTGACTAATGCCGTGTACACACGAGCTGAATTTCCGACAGAAAAAGTCCAACATATATTCCGATCATGTGTATGCCCAATCGGACTTTTTACGTCGAAAATTCTGACGGACCTAGAAAGAGAACATGTTCTAAATTCAGAGTTTATTCCGACTGAAAAAACGCTCGTGTGTACATAGCATAAGGGTGCCCAAGGTTTAGGATGACCGAGGGTGGATGTAATTGAGGATGACCAAGGGTGGGTGTGACTGGGGGTGCCGAAGGTTAAGGAGGGCCGAGAGTGAGTGTGACTGAGGGTGTATATAAGGGTGTCCAAGGTTGAGGACGGCCGAGGATGGGTGTGACTGAGGGTATCCAAGGTTGAAGATGACGAGGATGGGTGTGAATGAAGGTGTCTGAGGTTGAAGATGACCAAGGGTGGGTGTGACTTAAGGTGTCCAAGGTTGAGGATGACCGAGGGTCGGTGTGACTGAAGGTGTCCAAGGTTGAGGATGACCGAGGTCGACTGTGACTGAAGATGTCAAAAGTCGGGAATGACCAAGGATGGGTATGATTGAGAGTGTGCAAAGTTGAGGATAACCGAGGATGGGCGTGACTGAGGGTGTCCAAGGTTGAAGATGACCACGGGTGGGTGTCACTGAGGGTGTCCAAGGCTGAGCATGCCTGAGGGTGGATGTGACTGAGGGTGTCCAAGGTTGAGGATGATCGAGGATGGGTGTGACTAAGGGTGTCCAGGGTTGTGAATGACTGAGGGTGTGTGTGACTGAGGCTGTCCAAGGTTGAGGATGAGTAAGAGCGGGTGTAAATGAGAGTGTCCAAGGTTGAGGATGACCAAGGATGGGTGTGACTGAGGTTGTCCATGTTTGAGGATGACCGAGAATCAGTGTGACTGAGGGTGTCCAAGGTTAAGGATGACCGAGGGTGGGTATGACTGAGGGTGTCCATGTTTGAAGATGACCGAGAATCAGTGTGACTGAGGGTGTCCAAGGTTAAGGATAAACCGAGGGTGGGTGTGACTGAAGAAAAGTGTGACTGAGGGTGTCAAAAGTTGAAGCTGAACGAGGATGGGCGTGACTAAGGGTGTTCAAGGCTGACCAAGGGTGAATGCGACTGGGGGTGGCCAATGTTGAGGATGGCTTAGGTTGGATGTGATTGAGGATGAGTGTAACTAGCATGTCCAAAAATGAGGATGACTGAAGGTGGGTGAGACCTACATATCTGATATACACTTAAAAAAATACTGTATATAATCTATAGGATCTGAGCTCCTGTACATCTATATAATGGGAATATTTCTCCATTTGTCATTACAGAATGAAGCTGGGAGGATCCGACCAATCACATCGCTGAATCGGCTGAAACAATAGAAGTGTTTATGTTACAAAGTGTTATATAAAGAGATTATACTGACGCCAAAACCCCGATCAGAGTCTGGTGCCACTCCAATATACGGTATATAACTGCCCAGAAGGGTGCAGAGCCTGGTACAAGTCCAAGCTACAATGTATAACTCCCTGGAGGAGTGTAGGTGGTAGGTAGGTGTAGGGTGCAATATACAGTGTATATCTCCTGAGAAAGGTACAGAGTCTGGGGCCAGTCTAATATACAGTATATTACTCCCTAGAGGTGTGTGTGTGTAGGTGGCAGGTAGGTGTAGGTTGCAGTGTAGGGTGCCAGTCCTGTCTGCAGTATATAACTTCCTAGAAGGGTGTATAGTCTGGTGCCAATCCTCTCTACAATGTATATCTCCCAAGAAAGATACAGAGTCTGGTGCCAGTCCAATGGGCAGTGTATATCTCCCCAGGGGAGATCAGTCTGGTGCCAGTTCAGTCCAATAGAGGTGGTATGTAGGTGTAGGGTGCAGAGTCTGGTACCAGTCCAATGGGCAGTGTATATCTCCCCAGGAGAGATCAGTCTGCTGCCAGTTCAGTCCAATAGAGGTGGTATGTAGGTGTAGGGTGAAGAATCTGGTGCCAGTCCAATAAACAGTAAATAATTTCCTAGAGGAGTGTAGGTGGTAGGTAGTTGTAGAGTGCAGAGTCTGGTACCAGTCCTGTCTGCAACTACCCAGAAGGGTGCAGAGTCTGGTGCCAGTCCAATCTACAGTATACAACTGCCCAGAAGAATAGAGGTGGTAGGTAGGTTTAGGATGAAGAGTGTGGTGCCAGATAACTATATAGAGGTGAGTAGATGGTAGGCATGTGTACAATATTGTGAACAGTATACACTAAATAACTGCCCAGAAGAATGTAGAATCTGCCACCAGTCCAACATACAGTATACAGCCCAGAGGTGTCTAGGTGGTAGGAAGATGTAGGGTATAGAGTCTGAAACCAATCTAATCTGCAGTATATAAATTCCCAGAAGGGCTTGGAGTCTGGTGCCAGTCCAATCCAGTATATACACTAACTGCCCAGAAATGGTGCCACTCCAATATACAGTAAATAACTACCCAGAAGAGTGCAGGGTCTAGTGCCAGTCCATTGGGCAGTGTATATCTCCCCCGGAGAGACCAGACTGGTACCAGTCCAATCCAGTATATAACTGCCCAGAAATGTATATAGTCTGGTTCTGGTCCAATTTTAGTATATGACTGCCCAGAGGAGTGCAGAGTCTGGTGCCACTCCAATATACAGTATATAACTACCCAGAAGAGTGCAGGGTCTGGTGCCAGTCCAATGGGCAGTGTATATCTCCTCCGGAGAGACCAGACTGGTACCAGTCCAATCCAGTATATAACTGCCCAGAAATGTACATAGTCTGGTTCTGGTCCAATTTCAGTATATGACTGACCAGATGAGTGCAGAGTCTGGTGCCACTCCAATATAAAGTATATAACTGCCCAGAAGAGTACAGGGTCTGGTGCCAGTGCAAAGGGAGTGTATAATTCCCCGGAGAGACCAGACTGGTACCAGTCCAATCTGCAGTATGCAACTGCCCAGAAGGGTGTAGAGTCTGGTACCAGTCCAATCTAGTATATAACTGCCCAGGAAGGTACGATAGTCTGGTTTCTGGTCCAATTTTAGTATATGAATGCCCAGAGGAGTACAGAGCCTGGTGCCAGTCCAATGGGCAGTGTATATCTCCCCGGAGAGACCACACTGGTACCAGTCTAATCTGCAGTATAGTATGTCAATTCTCAGAAGGGTGTAGAGTCTGGTACCAGTCCAATCCAGTATATAACTGCCCAGGAGGGTACGATAGCCTGGTTCCGGTCCAATTTTGTATATGACTGCCCAGAGGAGTGCAGTGTCTGGTGCCAGACCACTGGGCAGTGTATATCTCCTCAGGAGAGACCAGACTGGTACCGGTCCAGTCTGTAGTATATAACGGCCCAGAAGAATATAGGGAGTAGGTAGGTAGGTAGATGTAGGGTGAAGAGCCTGCTACCAGTCTAATATGCAGTATATAACAACCTAGCGTGTGTAGGTAGGTAGGGATAGGTTACAGAGTCTGGTGCTAGTCCAATCTGCGGTATAACTGCCCAGAGGTATGTAGGTGGTAGGTAGGCGTAGGGTGAAGAATAGGCATGTGCATTTCGTTTCGTTCCGAATCGAAATTCGGACGAATTTTTCATTATTCGGAAATTCGGATGCATCCGAATTTCCGAATTACAAAAGTAAAGAATTTAAACGAATCCGAAAAAAAAACGAACGAATTCGAAAACATATTCGAATCGAATTCGAAAACATATTCGAATCGAATTCGAAAACATATTCGAATCGAATTCGAAAACATATTCGAATCGAATTCGAAAACATATTCGAAAACATATTCGAATCGAATTCGAAAACATATTCGAATCGAATTCGAAAACATACTCGAATTCGAAAAAAATAGAAAACGTTTTTCTAAAAAAAAACAATAAGATAGAATATAAAATAATAAAGCAATAGAATATATATATATAAATATATATATATATATATATATATATATATATATATATATATATATATATATATATATATATATATATTTTTTTTTTAATTATTCTCTTCTATTGTTTTTTTATGCTTTTCTTTTCTATTATTTTATATTTTATAATAGTCTTTTCAATTCAAATTCATTCTATACGAAATTCGAATTTCGGTACATGGCTTCTGAAGTTTGAATTTCGTATAGAATGAATTTGAATTGAAAAGACTATTACAGAATATATAATATATATATATATATATATATATATATATATATATATATATATATATATATATATATATATATATATATATATATATATATATATATATATATATTATATATTCTGTAATAGTCTTTTCAATTCGAATTCATTCTATACGAAATTCGAATTTCGGTACATGGTTTCTGAAGTTTGAATTTCGTATAGAATGAATTCAAATTTGAATAGAAAAGATAGAAAACAGAATAGAAGAAAATATAAATATATAATATATATATATATATATATATATATATATATATATATATATATATATATATAACCATATATATAGTTTACTTTTTCAAATTCAGTTATTGTTTTTTTCAAATGCGGTAGAATTTTTTCAAATTTTATAGTTTTTTTCGAATGTGGTAGAAATTGTTCAAATTTGACAGTTTTTTTTGAATGTGGTAGAATTTTTTCGAATTTGATATTTTTTTCGAATGTAGTAAAATTTTTTTTGAATTTGATAGTTTTTTTTGAATGTGGTAGAATTTTTAAGAATTTGACAGTTTTTTTCGAATGTGGTAGAATTTTTTCGAATTTGACAGTTTTTTTCGAATGTGGTAGAATTTTTTCGAATTTGACAGTTTTTTTCGAATGTGGTAGAATTTTTTCGAATTTGATAGTTTTTTCGAATGTGTTAGAATTTTTTCGAATTTTATAGTTTTTTTCGAATGTGGTAGAAATTTTTCGAATTTGATATTTTTTTCGAATGTGGTAGAATTTTTTCGAATTTGATAGTTTTTTCAAATGTGTTAGAATTTTTTCGAATTTTATAGTTTTTTTCGAATGTGGTAGAAATTTTTCGAATTTGACAGTTTTTTTTCGAATGTGGTAGAATTTTTTCGAATTTGACAGTTTTTTTCGAATGTGGTAGAATTTTTTCGAATTTGATAGTTTTTTCAAATGTGTTAGAATTTTTTCGAATTTTATAGTTTTTTTCGAATGTGGTAGAAATTTTTCGAATTTGACAGTTTTTTTTCGAATGTGGTAGAATTTTTTCGAATTTGATATTTTTTTCGAATGTAGTAAAATTTTTTTTGAATTTGATAGTTTTTTTTGAATGTGGTAGAATTTTTTCGAATTTGACAGTTTTTTCGAATGTGGTAGAATTTTTTCGAATTTGACAGTTTTTTTCGAATGTGGTAGAATTTTTTCGAATTTGATAGTTTTTTTCGAATTTGTTAGAATTTTTTCGAATTTGATAGTTTTTTCGAATGTGGTAGAATTTTTTCGAATTTGACAGCTTTTTTCGAATGTGTTAGAATTTTTTCGAATTTGATAGTTTTTTTCGAATACGGTCGAATTTTTTCGAATGCGGTCGAATTTTTTCGAATTCGAATACGAAACGAAACAAATTCCGAAAACGAATGTAATGAATGCAACGAATTTAACTAAACGAATTTAGTTAAATAACGAATCGAAACGAAACTAAACTAAACGAATTTTTTCATCCTGCACATGTCTGGTGAAGAAGAATCCATAACCTTGCTGGTCACCATGAGTGGTGTGTGGTAGGTGCAGTGAATACACAGTACAGAGAAGTGGTGTCAAAGCTCTGAGTCAATACTGGAGCTGGGGTGGGCATCCAATAAGTCAGGGCCCCCACCTTTACCCTTTCCATATACAGTGTATGTATTATACCGGATGTGCCACCTCTGGTGCCAGGTGACCTCTTGCCCTCACAGAACACTCCAGAAATTGGGAGTCATCATTTCCCACGACAGGTCTGATGTTGAGCAGATAACCGCCTCCAATAATTCCTTCCAAATCTTGCCATGTATATAATATACGGGGAGATCTTCTACTGACTGAAAAGAAGGGCCCGGTGTGCCCAAATGTCTAGAAGAAGAACAAGAAGGCTTTTCTTTGGGAATAATAAAGTCCTTCAATGTTTCCAGTTATTTGTTTCACCGAAAAAAAGAAAAATTCTAGAATAGAATTTTATTCTAGAATAAAACAGACAAAGACGAAACGCGTTGAGGGAGCACTATGGATCCAGCATAAGAAACGCGTCGCTCTGACCCAGGAAGAGACCGATATGGTATTCAGTGTATATAAGGGAAGGATTTGTGTCTGTAAACATCAGAGATACATTCAATAAACAATCAGCTTTGTGGTAACAATGTAGCCGTGTTCTCGGTTCTCATCGTATCCACCTAGGTTCTAGGTCCTGGCTGGAGGGGAAACATTGTTTCAGAGACGTTCCGTTGTATTGTATCTCATCAGAAGAAGTGATTACTATAAGCCCCCCCCCCCGGTCACACTGAATCCCACTTTAAAATCGTGCAACTTTACTTGAAGATGCACGATTTCAAAGCCGCAGGTCAGTGTGAATCCAGGTGCGACATGGCAGACATCTGTGCGACTTCATGCACCGATGTCCATGCAAGTCGCACCTGAAATCTCAAAAAAAAATAGTGCAGGAACCTTTTCTTGCAAATGGGTGCGGCACCGCAAAGTCACAGTCGCACTGATCTGAACAGTTCCATCGCCGACAATAGGGTGCGATTTGTCGTGTGATTTGGACCTGTCAAATCGCACGACAAGTCGCACCAGGGGAAACGGGGCTAAGAGTTACATTTTTACATTTTTGATTAAAAAAAAATAAAAAATACTAGATACTAGGAGGATACAGATCATTTACTATTGTGATGCTGTGATCCACCCACAGCTATCACATGGTACCTGGGCCAATCACAGAACCCTGTACCATTAGCTGTAGCCAATCACAGCATTACAATAGCAAGCAAGCTGTCATGAATGGCTTCCATTCATGACAGCTTGCTTGCTATTGTGATGCTGTGATTGGCCCATAGCTATCACATGTTACCTGGGCCAATTACAAGACCCTGTACCATGTGATTAGCTGTAGCCAATCACAGTATCACAATAGTAAGCAAGCTGCCATGAATGAAAGCCATTCATGCCAGCTAAAACTATTGCCTATAACAGTGATCATCACTGACAATGAAAATGAAAAAAAAAACAATGACAATGAAAAATGACAATGAAAAAATAATTTGTTGATCGCCCCTCCAGAGTAGTCCAGTGTCTAGAGCAGGGGTCTCAAACTGGCGGCCTTCCAGCTGTTGCAAAACTACAAGTCCCATAAGGCATTGCAAGACTGACAGTTACAAACATGACTCCCACTGGCAGAGGCATGATGGGACTTGTAGTTCCACAACAGCTGGAGGGCTGCCAGTTTGAGACCCCTGGTCTAGAGACACTGGACGACTCTGATGACAGTATGTATAAAAAAAAAAAAAAATTAACCATTTTTTTTTTTTTTAAAGTTTCTTTTTTTTTTTTTTTTTTTTAAAGGGAAAAAAATGTTTAAAAAAAAGAAAAAAAAAAGGGAAAAAAACTATCAAAAAAAAAAAAAAAAGCGAAAAAAAGGAAAGAATGTTAAAAAAGGGAAATAATTTTAAAAAAAGGGGAATAAAATGTTAAAAAAGGGGAAAAAATTTTTAAAAAATAAAGAAAAAAAGGGAAAAAATGTTCAAAAAAAGAAAAAAGGAAAAAAAAAGGAAAAGAATGTTAAAAAAGGGGATATTGTTTAAAAAAAAATTAAAAAAGGGGAAAAAATGTTAAAAAAAAGAAAAAAGGGAAAAAAATTAAAAAAAAAAAAAAAAAAAAAGAAAAAAAGGGAAAACAAAAGGGAAAGAATGTTAAAAAAAGAGAAAAATCATTAAAAACGAGAAAAATATTTAAAAAAAGAGAAAAATAATTAAAAAAAGAGAAAAAAGGGGGAAAAAATGTTAAAAAAAAAAGAAAAAAAGGGGAAAAAAGGGAAAGAATGTTAAAAAAGGGGGAAAAATGTTTCAAAAAATTAAAAAAGGAGAAGAAGATGTTAAAAAAAAGAAAAAAGGGAAAAAAATGTTAAAAAAGAAGAAAAAAAAGGGAAAACAAAAGGGAAAGAATGTTAAAAAAAGAGAAAAATCATTAAAAAACGAGAAAAATATTTAAAAAAAGAGAAAAATAATTAAAAAAAAGAGAAAAAAGGGGGAAAAATGTTAAAAAAAAGAAAAAAGGGGAAAAAAATGGAAAGAATGTTAAAAAAAGGGGGAAAAATGTTTCAAAAAATAAAAAAAGGAGAAGAAGATGTTAAAAAAAAGAAAAAAGGGAAAAAAATGTTAAAAAATTAAGAAAAAAAGGGAAAACAAAAAGGGAAAGAATGTTAAAAAAAGAGAAACATCATTAAAAAACGAGAAAAATATTTAAAAAAAGAGAAAAATAATTAAAAAAAGAGAAAAAAGGGGGAAAAATGTTAAAAAAAAGAAAAAAGGGGAAAAAAGGGAAAGAATGTTAAAAAAAAGGGGGAAAAATGTTTCAAAAAATTAAAAAAGGAGAAGAAGATGTTAAAAAAAAGAAAAAAAGGGAAAAAATGTTAAAAAAAAAGAAAAAAAGGGAAAACAAAAGGGAAAGAATGTTAAAAAAAGGGGAAAAAACATTTGAAAAATTGAATAAAAAGTAAATTATTATTTTTATTTTTTTTAACATACTGTCTCTGTCATTTTACACAAAGTGTGAACCTAGACAGTATGTATGTGCCCTGCCAGTGGGATCCCTCTAGAAGCTACTACAGTGATCTCCACTAGTCTCTAGGTCCTGTGCCCAACAGCAGCCCTGCTATTTGGTGAACACAAGAGGACGCCCGCTCGCTCGGCGCAGGCGCCATCCAGAGGACACTTTCCATCTCCTCAACAAATGCAAAGCACTCTCTGATTGGACAAGGTGAAGATTGTGACATCACTGCCCCACTACCTTATGCAATCAGAGAACGCTCTGCATTCCTCGACAAAATGGAAAGTGTCCCCTGAATGGCACCTGTGCTGAGTGAGTGACCTCCTATGTCCTAAAGCAGCGGGGCAGCCACTCGGCACAGGACCCGGCAGCCAGCGGTGGTCGCTGCGGTTTGCGGTGACTTTTACCACGATTTCCAGCTTCTACAAATGTTGGCCACTCTTGTTTTTTTTTTGTCATTCAACCAATGAAAAAAAAACTGAACTGATTGCCCCTCCCACACTTCGGAGGTGGATGAAGGAATCCCCTCCCCATTGGGGGGATCAGAATACACAGATCAGCACTGCAGCCCATTGCCTGCCGCTGCCGATCAAGCGACTTTCATGCGACAAGGCAGTTGAAGAGAAGCAAATCGGTTTTCTGTTCTACTGCAGTGACCACCTATGGTCAATTTCCACCTCATCCAATCAGAGAACGTCTTGTATCCATTGAGAAAAAAAAAAAGTGTTTTGTGCATTCCCATAGACACATTCCTAAACCTTGTGGACAGCCCTCCCAGAAGAGTTGAAGCTGTTATAGCTGCAAAGGGTGGGCCAACTCAATATTGAACCCTACGGACTAAGACTGGGATGTCATTAAAGTTCATGTGTGTGTAAAGGCAGGCGTCCCAATACTTTTGGTAATCTAGTGTATGAGTTTCCAAATCACAATAGTAACAAATTTGAATGAATCTGAAATAAACTAAAATGAAATGAAATAACGAATTATCCAGATCTGAATTAAAAATGGAAACATTTAGCAATAAAAACAATAAGGTATAAATGTGAAATAAAATGATGATTCCTACTTAGGCTGCTTAACAGAATAGAAAATAAAAAATTGAACAGTGTTGAATAGAATAGAAAGAAATAGAATAGAATAAAGAGAAATACAATAGTATAGAATAGAACGAAATACAATAAAATACAGAGAAATAGAATGAAATGGAAAAGAATAGCCCAGAATAGAAAAAAAAGGAAAAAAAAATAGAATATAAAGAAATAGAATAGCATAGAAACGATTAAAATAGAAAAAAAAAATGAATAGAATTGATTATAATGAAAGAGAATAGAATGGCATAGAATATAATTGAAAAATAGAATAGAAAAAAAAATAGAACAGAATAGCATAGAAAAGAATATAAAAGAACAGAATAGAATTAAAAAATAAAATAGAATAGCATAGAATAGAAAGAAATAGAATAGCATAGAATAGAATAGAAATTAGAATAGAAAACACAATCACAATTTCCGAATCAAAATAGTAACAAATTTCAATAAATCTAAAATAGATTATAAAAATAGAATAGAAAAGATTTGGAAAAATAATAGAATACCATAGAATAGAATTGTATAGCATAGCATAGAATACTATATAGTAACATGGAATAGAATAGCAAAGGAATATAATAGACTAGAATGGCATAGAATAGAATAGCGCAGAATAGAAAAAAAAAAACAAACACAAATAGAAACAAAACAAATAGAATATAAAGAAATAGAATGCCATAGAATAGAATAAAAATTGATTTAAAAAAATGGATTATAATGAAATAGAATAGAAAGAAATAGAATGACAAGGAATAGAAAGCATAGACTAGAAAAAAATAGAATAGAATATAAAAGACTAGAATAGATTTAAAAAATAAAATAGAATACCATAAAATAGAACAGAAAGAAATAGAATAGCATAGAATAGAATAGAATGGAAAATTAGAATAGAATACACAATCACAATTTCCGAATCACAATAGTAGCAAATTTCAATAAATCTAAAGTAGATTATAAAAATAGAATAGAAAAGAATAGAATAGAATTGAAAAATAATAGAATACCATAGAATAGAATTGCATAGCATAGAATACTATATAGTAAAATGGAATAGAATAGCATAGAATATAATAAACTAGAATGGCATAGAATACAATGAAATAGAATAGAATAGCACAGAAAAGAAAAAAGCAAACACAAATAGAAACAAAACAAATAGAATATAAAGAAATAGAATACAATAGAATAGAATAAAAATTGATTAAAAAAAATAATGGATTATAATGAAATAGAATAGAAAGAAATAGAATGACAAGGAATAGAAAACATAGACTAGAAAAAAATAGAATTGCATAGAATAGAATATAAAAGACTAGAATAGATTAAAAAAAATAAATAGAATACCATAAAATAGAATAGAAAGAAATAGAATAGCATAGAATAGAATAGAAAAATATAATAAAATACACAATCACAATAGTAACACATTTCAATCTTAATAGATTATAAAAAGAGAATAAGATAGAAAAGAAAAGAATAAAATAGAATTGAAAAATAGAATACCATAAAATAGACTAGAAATGCATAGAAGAGAATACCATATACTAAAATAGGATATAAAAGAATACCATAGAATAAAATACCATAGAATACCATATAACAAAAATAGAATAGAATGCCATAGAATAGAATACCATATAATAAAATAGAATAAAATACCATATAATAAAATAGAATACGATAGAATAGAATATACTAGAACACCATAGAATAGAATAAAATAAAATAGAATGCCATAGAATAGAATACCATATAATAAAATAGAATACAATGGAATATAATAAAATATCATAGAATAGAATACCATACAATAAAATAGAATACCATAGAATAGCATATAATATAATAGAATGCCATGGAATAGAATATAATAGAACATCGTAGAATAGAATACCATATAATAAAACAGAATAGAATGCCATAGAATAAAATACAATAGAACACCACAGAATAGAACAGGACAAATAGAGGGAATGAATCTCCCTTACGGGGGACACAGACAGCAATAAAAACTGACGGGGGTTCTAATCCCTCTGCACTCCATCCAACACCTAAAATACGTTTTGCCTTTAATCCTACTTTAATAAAGGAATAGTCGGAGCACACAGATGCATGGAAATGTACATTTCTTGGTCACACCTCACTGATCGCACAAAGCCTAAATCTGAACACCAGAGAAAACACTGAAGTCACCTTTCTCTTCTCACTTCCTGTTCTGGTGACACCGGATGGATCTGATCTCTTCCTCTTACATTGTTGTCACCAGAACAGGAAGTCCTCTGTACTGACACATCCCTCCCCTCCCCCCTCTACTAGTCTCCTCCTGACAATGATGGATTTCCCTTCACTTTATATGCTTAGAAATGGCAGTGTGTGTGTTTGTGTTTGTGTGTGGGGGGGGGATGTCCCTGTTGGGAGGGTCTCCGGAAAGATGGCGGCGGTGATATTTCCCATTTCGGTCAGCTGAGCTCATCCAGTGATCACATGACCGGCGATGATTTTTCCCCTTTCGGTCAGCTGACCTCATTGAATGATCACATGACCGGCGGTGATATTTCCCCCTTCCGGTCAGCTGACCTCCTCCAGTGATCACATGACCGGTGGTGATGATGAAGATGGGGGTGCTGTGTGCGGTGTTGCTGATGAGTTGTGTGCTGTTGATCGGGGCTCAGGTGGAGGTCAGTCTGTGATCTTTATATATTGGGGGAGGGGGTGTCATTATGGGATGTAGAATGTTCTCATACAGAGCAGACATGTATATATGGGGAGGAGGAGAGGACATAGGATACATCATATACAGTCCCTCACATCTCTATTAGAGTGTCAGCTCCCAGGATCACAGCCCCCCCCCCCTCCCCCACTATGGTACCTGGACTGTCTACATCTATATTGTACAACGCTACACATACTGTTGGTGATATACATATCCTGTATAATGATGATGGTGACGTAACACAGAGGAGGAAGGAGTAGTCATATCATAGAACACCCACCAGTGTCTGTCCCCTTTCCCCCCCCAGCGTCTGTCCCCTTTCCCCCCCAGCGTCTGTCCCCTTTCCCCCCCCAGCGTCTGTCCCCTTTCCCCCCCAGCGTCTGTCTCCTTTCCCCTCCAGCGTCTGTCCCCTTCCCCCCCCCCGCGCGTCTGTCTCCTTCCCCCCCCCGCGCGTCTGTGTCCTTCCCCCCCCCCCGCGCGTCTGTCTCCTTCCCCCCCCCGCGCGTCTGTCCCCTTCCCCCCCCCCGCGCGTCTGTCCCCTTCCCCCCCGCGCGTCTGTCCCCTTCCCCCCCGCGCGTCTGTCCCCTTCCCCCCCGCGCGTCTGTCCCCTTCCCCCCCGCGCGTCTGTCCCCTTCCCCCCCGCGCGTCTGTCCCCTTCCCCCCCCCCGCGCGTCTGTCCCCTTCCCCCCCCCCGCGCGTCTGTCCCCTTCCCCCCCCCCGCGCGTCTGTCCCCTTCCCCCCCCCCGCGCGTCTGTCCCCTTCCCCCCCCGCGCGTCTGTCCCCTTCCCCCCCTCGCGTCTGTCCCCTTCCCCCCGCGCGTCTGTCCCCTTCCCCCCCCAGCGTCTGTCCCCTTTCCCCCCCAGCGTCTGTCCCCTTTCCGCCCCCCGCGCGTCTGTCCCCTTCCCCCCCCGCGCGTCTGTCCCCTTCCCCCCCCGCGCGTCTGTCCCCTTCCCCCCCCGCGCGTCTGTCCCCTTCCCCCCCCGCGCGTCTGTCCCCTTCCCCCCCCGCGCGTCTGTCCCCTTCCCCCCCCGCGCGTCTGTCCCCTTCCCCCCCCGCGCGTCTGTCCCCTTCCCCCCCCGCGCGTCTGTCCCCTTCCCCCCCCGCGCGTCTGTCCCCTTCCCCCCCCGCGCGTCTGTCCCCTTCCCCCCCCGCGCGTCTGTCCCCTTCCCCCCCCGCGCGTCTGTCCCCTTCCCCCCCCGCGCGTCTGTCCCCTTCCCCCCCCGCGCGTCTGTCCCCTTCCCCCCCCGCGCGTCTGTCCCCTTCCCCCCCCCCGCGCGTCTGTCCCCTTCCCCCCCGCGCGTCTGTCCCCTTACCCCCCGCGCGTCTGTCCCCTTCCCCCCCGCGCGTCTGTCCCCTTCCCCCCCCGCGTCTGTCCCCTTCCCCCCCCCGCGTCTGTCCCCTTCCCCCCCCCGCGCGTCTGTCCCCTTCCCCCCCCCCGCGCGTCTGTCTCCTTCCCCCCCCCGCGCGTCTGTCCCCTTCCCCCCCTCGCGTCTGTCCCCTTCCCCCCTCGCGTCTGTCCCCTTCCCCCCCGCGCGTCTGTCCCCTTCCCCCCCCAGCGTCTGTCCCCTTTCGCCCCCAGCGTCTGTCCCCTTCCCCCCCCCGCGCGTCTGTCCCCTCCCCCCCCCCCGCGCGTCTGTCCCCTCCCCCCCCCCCGCGCGTCTGTCCCCTTCCCCCCCCGCGCGTCTGTCCCCTTCCCCCCCCGCGCGTCTGTCCCCTTCCCCCCCCCGCGCGTCTGTCCCCTTCCCCCCCCCGCGCGTCTGTCCCCTTCCCCCCCTCGCGTCTGTCCCCTTCCCCCCCGCGCGTCTGTCCCCTTCCCCCCCCAGCGTCTGTCCCCTTTCCCCCCAGCGTCTGTCCCCTTCCCGCCCCCCGCGCGTCTGTCCCCTTCCCCCCCGCGCGTCTGTCCCCTTCCCCCCCGCGCGTCTGTCCCCTTCCCCCCCGCGCGTCTGTCCCCTTCCCCCCCCGCGCGTCTGTCCCCTTCCCCCCCCGCGCGTCTGTCCCCTTCCCCCCCGCGCGTCTGTCCCCTTCCCCCCCCGCGCGTCTGTCCCCTTCCCCCCCCGCGCGTCTGTCCCCTTCCCCCCCGCGCGTCTGTCCCCTTCCCCCCCCGCGCGTCTGTCCCCTTCCCCCCCCGCGCGTCTGTCCCCTTCCCCCCCCGCGCGTCTGTCCCCTTCCCCCCCGCGCGTCTGTCCCCTTCCCCCCCGCGCGTCTGTCCCCTTCCCCCCCGCGCGTCTGTCCCCTTCCCCCCCCCGCGCGTCTGTCCCCTTCCCCCCCCCCGCGCGTCTGTCCCCTTCCCCCCCCCCCGCGCGTCTGTCTCCTTCCCCCCCCCGCGCGTCTGTCCCCTTCCCCCCCTCGCGTCTGTCCCCTTCCCCCCCTCGCGTCTGTCCCCTTCCCCCCCTCGCGTCTGTCCCCTTCCCCCCCTCGCGTCTGTCCCCTTCCCCCCGCGCGTCTGTCCCCTTCCCCCCCCAGCGTCTGTCCCCTTTCCCCCCCAGCGTCTGTCCCCTTTCCCCCCCAGCGTCTGTCCCCTTTCCGCCCCAGCGTCTGTCCCCTTCCCCCCCCGCGCGTCTGTCCCCTTCCCCCCCCGCGCGTCTGTCCCCTTCCCCCCCCGCGCGTCTGTCCCCTTCCCCCCCCGCGCGTCTGTCCCCTTCCCCCCCCGCGCGTCTGTCCCCTTCCCCCCCCGCGCGTCTGTCCCCTTCCCCCCCCGCGCGTCTGTCCCCTTCCCCCCCCCGCGCGTCTGTCCCCTTCCCCCCCCGCGCGTCTGTCCCCTTCCCCCCCCCGCGCGTCTGTCCCCTTCCCCCCCGCGCGTCTGTCTCCTTCCCCCCCCCCCCGCGCGTCTGTCTCCTCCCCCCCCCGCGCGTCTGTCCCCTTCCCCCCCTCGCGTCTGTCCCCTTCCCCCCCCAGCGTCTGTCCCCTTCCCCCCCCAGCGTCTGTCCCCTTCCCCCCCCAGCGTCTGTCCCCTTTCCCCCCCAGCGTCTGTCCCCTTTCCGCCCCAGCGTCTGTCCCCTTTCCCCCCCCCGCGCGTCTGTCCCCTTTCCCCCCCCCGCGCGTCTGTCCCCTTTCCCCCCCAGCGTCTGTCTCCTTTCCCCCCAGCGTCTGTCTCCTTTCCCCCCCAGCGTCTGTCCCCTTTCCCCCCCCCGCGCGTCTGTCCCCTTTCCCCCCCGCGCGTCTGTCCCCTTCCCCCCCGCGCGTCTGTCCCCTTTCCCCCCCGCGCGTCTGTCCCCTTCCCCCCCGCGCGTCTGTCCCCTTCCCCCCCGCGCGTCTGTCCCCTTTCCCCCCCAGCGTCTGTCCCCTTTCCCCCCCCAGCGTCTGTCCCCTTTCCCCCCCAGCGTCTGTCTCCTTTCCCCTCCAGCGTCTGTCCCCTTCCCCCCCCCCGCGCGTCTGTCTCCTCCCCCCCCCCCGCGCGTCTGTGTCCTTCCCCCCCCCCCGCGCGTCTGTCTCCTTCCCCCCCCCGCGCGTCTGTCCCCTTCCCCCCCCCCGCGCGTCTGTCCCCTTCCCCCCCGCGCGTCTGTCCCCTTCCCCCCCGCGCGTCTGTCCCCTTCCCCCCCGCGCGTCTGTCCCCTTCCCCCCCGCGCGTCTGTCCCCTTCCCCCCCGCGCGTCTGTCCCCTTCCCCCCCCCCGCGCGTCTGTCCCCTTCCCCCCCCCGCGCGTCTGTCCCCTTCCCCCCCCCCGCGCGTCTGTCCCCTTCCCCCCCCCCGCGCGTCTGTCCCCTTCCCCCCCCCGCGCGTCTGTCCCCTTCCCCCCCTCGCGTCTGTCCCCTTCCCCCCGCGCGTCTGTCCCCTTCCCCCCCCAGCGTCTGTCCCCTTTCCCCCCCAGCGTCTGTCCCCTTTCCGCCCCCCGCGCGTCTGTCCCCTTCCCCCCCCGCGCGTCTGTCCCCTTCCCCCCCCGCGCGTCTGTCCCCTTCCCCCCCCGCGCGTCTGTCCCCTTCCCCCCCCGCGCGTCTGTCCCCTTCCCCCCCCGCGCGTCTGTCCCCTTCCCCCCCCGCGCGTCTGTCCCCTTCCCCCCCCGCGCGTCTGTCCCCTTCCCCCCCCGCGCGTCTGTCCCCTTCCCCCCCCGCGCGTCTGTCCCCTTCCCCCCCCGCGCGTCTGTCCCCTTCCCCCCCCCGCGCGTCTGTCCCCTTCCCCCCCCGCGCGTCTGTCCCCTTCCCCCCCCGCGCGTCTGTCCCCTTCCCCCCCCCCGCGCGTCTGTCCCCTTCCCCCCCGCGCGTCTGTCCCCTTACCCCCCGCGCGTCTGTCCCCTTCCCCCCCGCGCGTCTGTCCCCTTCCCCCCCCCGCGTCTGTCCCCTTCCCCCCCCCGCGTCTGTCCCCTTCCCCCCCCCGCGCGTCTGTCCCCTTCCCCCCCCCCGCGCGTCTGTCTCCTTCCCCCCCCCGCGCGTCTGTCCCCTTCCCCCCCTCGCGTCTGTCCCCTTCCCCCCTCGCGTCTGTCCCCTTCCCCCCGCGCGTCTGTCCCCTTCCCCCCCGCGCGTCTGTCCCCTTCCCCCCCCAGCGTCTGTCCCCTTTCGCCCCCAGCGTCTGTCCCCTTCCCCCCCCGCGCGTCTGTCCCCTCCCCCCCCCCCGCGCGTCTGTCCCCTTCCCCCCCGCGCGTCTGTCCCCTTCCCCCCCCGCGCGTCTGTCCCCTTCCCCCCCCGCGCGTCTGTCCCCTTCCCCCCCCCCGCGCGTCTGTCCCCTTCCCCCCCCCGCGCGTCTGTCCCCTTCCCCCCCTCGCGTCTGTCCCCTTCCCCCCGCGCGTCTGTCCCCTTCCCCCCCCAGCGTCTGTCCCCTTTCCCCCCAGCGTCTGTCCCCTTCCCGCCCCCCGCGCGTCTGTCCCCTTCCCCCCCGCGCGTCTGTCCCCTTCCCCCCCGCGCGTCTGTCCCCTTCCCCCCCGCGCGTCTGTCCCCTTCCCCCCCCGCGCGTCTGTCCCCTTCCCCCCCCGCGCGTCTGTCCCCTTCCCCCCCGCGCGTCTGTCCCCTTCCCCCCCCGCGCGTCTGTCCCCTTCCCCCCCCGCGCGTCTGTCCCCTTCCCCCCCGCGCGTCTGTCCCCTTCCCCCCCCGCGCGTCTGTCCCCTTCCCCCCCCGCGCGTCTGTCCCCTTCCCCCCCCGCGCGTCTGTCCCCTTCCCCCCCCGCGCGTCTGTCCCCTTCCCCCCCGCGCGTCTGTCCCCTTCCCCCCCGCGCGTCTGTCCCCTTCCCCCCCGCGCGTCTGTCCCCTTCCCCCCCCCCGCGCGTCTGTCCCCTTCCCCCCCCCCGCGCGTCTGTCCCCTTCCCCCCCCCCCGCGCGTCTGTCTCCTTCCCCCCCCCGCGCGTCTGTCCCCTTCCCCCCCTCGCGTCTGTCCCCTTCCCCCCCTCGCGTCTGTCCCCTTCCCCCCCTCGCGTCTGTCCCCTTCCCCCCCTCGCGTCTGTCCCCTTCCCCCCGCGCGTCTGTCCCCTTCCCCCCCCAGCGTCTGTCCCCTTTCCCCCCCAGCGTCTGTCCCCTTTCCCCCCCAGCGTCTGTCCCCTTTCCGCCCCAGCGTCTGTCCCCTTCCCCCCCCGCGCGTCTGTCCCCTTCCCCCCCCGCGCGTCTGTCCCCTTCCCCCCCCGCGCGTCTGTCCCCTTCCCCCCCCGCGCGTCTGTCCCCTTCCCCCCCCGCGCGTCTGTCCCCTTCCCCCCCCGCGCGTCTGTCCCCTTCCCCCCCCGCGCGTCTGTCCCCTTCCCCCCCCCGCGCGTCTGTCCCCTTCCCCCCCCGCGCGTCTGTCCCCTTCCCCCCCCGCGCGTCTGTCCCCTTCCCCCCCGCGCGTCTGTCTCCTTCCCCCCCCCCCCGCGCGTCTGTCTCCTCCCCCCCCCGCGCGTCTGTCCCCTTCCCCCCCTCGCGTCTGTCCCCTTCCCCCCCCAGCGTCTGTCCCCTTCCCCCCCCAGCGTCTGTCCCCTTCCCCCCCCAGCGTCTGTCCCCTTTCCCCCCCAGCGTCTGTCCCCTTTCCGCCCCAGCGTCTGTCCCCTTTCCCCCCCCCGCGCGTCTGTCCCCTTTCCCCCCCCCGCGCGTCTGTCCCCTTTCCCCCCCAGCGTCTGTCTCCTTTCCCCCCAGCGTCTGTCTCCTTTCCCCCCCAGCGTCTGTCCCCTTTCCCCCCCCCGCGCGTCTGTCCCCTTTCCCCCCCGCGCGTCTGTCCCCTTCCCCCCGCGCGTCTGTCCCCTTTCCCCCCCGCGCGTCTGTCCCCTTCCCCCCCGCGCGTCTGTCCCCTTCCCCCCCGCGCGTCTGTCCCCTTCCCCCCCCAGCGTCTGTCCGCTTCCCCCCCGCGCGTCTGTCCCCTTCCCCCCCGCGCGTCTGTCCCCTTCCCCCCCCAGCGTCTGTCCCCTTCCCCCCCGCGCGTCTGTCCCCTTCCCCCCCGCGCGTCTGTCCCCTTCCCCCCCCGCGCGTCTGTCCCCTTCCCCCCCCCGCGCGTCTGTCCCCTTCCCCCCCCCCGCGCGTCTGTCCCCTTCCCCCCCCCCGCGCGTCTGTCCCCTTCCCCCCCCGCGCGTCTGTCCCCTTCCCCCCCAGCGTCTGTCCCCTTTCGCCCCCCCCGCGCGTCTGTCCCCTTTCCCCCCCCCCGCGCGTCTGTCCCCTTTCCCCCCCCCCGCGCGTCTGTCCCCTTTCCCCCCCCCCCGCGCGTCTGTCCCCTTTCCCCCCCAGCGTCTGTCTCCTTTCCCCCCAGCGTCTGTCTCCTTTCCCCCCCAGCGTCTGTCTCCTTTCCCCCCAGCGTCTGTCCCCTTTCCCCCCCCCGCGCGTCTGTCCCCTTCCCCCCCGCGCGTCTGTCCCCTTCCCCCCCCGCGCGTCTGTCCCCTTCCCCCCCCCGCGCGTCTGTCCCCTTCCCCCCCCGCGCGTCTGTCCCCTTCCCCCCCGCGCGTCTGTCCCCTTCCCCCCCCGCGCGTCTGTCCCCTTCCCCCCCCGCGCGTCTGTCCCCTTCCCCCCCCGCGCGTCTGTCCCCTTCCCCCCCGCGCGTCTGTCTCCTTTCCCCCCAGCGTCTGTCCCCTTTCCCCCCAGCGTCTGTCCCCTTTCCCCCCCCGCGCGTCTGTCCCCTTCCCCCCCCAGCGTCTGTCCCCTTCCCCCCCCAGCGTCTGTCCCCTTCCCCCCCCAGCGTCTGTCCCCTTTCCGCCCCAGCGTCTGTCCCCTTTCCCCCCCCGCGCGTCTGTCCCCTTTCCCCCCCCGCGCGTCTGTCCCCTTCCCCCCCCCGCGCGTCTGTCCCCTTTCCCCCCCCGCGCGTCTGTCCCCTTTCCCCCCCCCGCGCGTCTGTCCCCTTTCCCCCCCCCCGCGCGTCTGTCCCCTTCCCCCCCCGCGCGTCTGTCCCCTTCCCCCCCCCGCCCGTCTGTCCCCTTCCCCCCCCCCCGCGCGTCTGTCCCCTTCCCCCCCCGCGCGTCTGTCCCCTTCCCCCCCCCGCGCGTCTGTCCCCTTCCCCCCCCCCGCGCGTCTGTCCCCTTTCCCCCCCGCGCGTCTGTCCCCTTCCCCCCCCGCGCGTCTGTCCCCTTCCCCCCCCGCGCGTCTGTCCCCTTCCCCCCCCGCGCGTCTGTCCCCTTCCCCCCCCGCGCGTCTGTCCCCTTCCCCCCCGCGCGTCTGTCCCCTTCCCCCCCGCGCGTCTGTCCCCTTCCCCCCCGCGCGTCTGTCTCCTTCCCCCCCCCCGCGCGTCTGTCCCCTTCCCCCCCTCGCGTCTGTCCCCTTCCCCCCCCAGCGTCTGTCCCCTTTCCCCCCCAGCGTCTGTCCCCTTTCCGCCCCAGCGTCTGTCCCCTTCCCCCCCCCGCGCGTCTGTCCCCTTTCCCCCCCCCGCGCGTCTGTCTCCTTTCCCCTCCAGCGTCTGTCCCCTTCCCCCCCCGCGCGTCTGTCTCCTTCCCCCCCCCCGCGCGTCTGTCTCCTTCCCCCCCCCCGCGCGTCTGTCTCCTTCCCCCCCCCCGCGCGTCTGTCTCCTTCCCCCCCCCCCGCGCGTCTGTCTCCTTCCCCCCCCCCGCGCGTCTGTCCCCTTCCCCCCCGCGCGTCTGTCCCCTTCCCCCCGCGCGTCTGTCCCCTTCCCCCCCGCGCGTCTGTCCCCTTCCCCCCCAGCGTCTGTCCCCTTCCCCCCCAGCGTCTGTCCCCTTCCCCCCCCCGCGCGTCTGTCCCCTTCCCCCCCCCCCGCGCGTCTGTCTCCTTCCCCCCCCGCGCGTCTGTCCCCTTCCCCCCCTCGCGTCTGTCCCCTTCCCCCCGCGCGTCTGTCCCCTTCCCCCCCCAGCGTCTGTCCCCTTTCCCCCCCAGCGTCTGTCCCCTTTCCGCCCCAGCGTCTGTCCCCTTCCCCCCCCGCGCGTCTGTCCCCTTCCCCCCCCGCGCGTCTGTCCCCTTCCCCCCCCGCGCGTCTGTCCCCTTCCCCCCCCGCGCGTCTGTCCCCTTCCCCCCCCGCGCGTCTGTCCCCTTCCCCCCCCGCGCGTCTGTCCCCTTCCCCCCCGCGCGTCTGTCCCCTTCCCCCCCGCGCGTCTGTCCCCTTTCCCCCCCCCGCGCGTCTGTCCCCTTTCCCCCCCCCGCGCGTCTGTCCCCTTTCCCCCCCCCCGCGCGTCTGTCCCCTTTCCCCCCCAGCGTCTGTCCCCTTTCCGCCCCCCGCGCGTCTGTCCCCTTCCCCCCCGCGCGTCTGTCCCCTTCCCCCCCGCGCGTCTGTCCCCTTCCCCCCCCCCGCGCGTCTGTCCCCTTCCCCCCCCGCGCGTCTGTCCCCTTCCCCCCCCGCGCGTCTGTCCCCTTCCCCCCCCGCGCGTCTGTCCCCTTCCCCCCCCGCGCGTCTGTCCCCTTCCCCCCCGCGCGTCTGTCCCTTCCCCCCCCGCGCGTCTGTCCCCTTCCCCCCCGCGCGTCTGTCCCCTTCCCCCCCAGCGTCTGTCCCCTTCCCCCCCCGCGCGTCTGTCCCCTTCCCCCCCCCGCGCGTCTGTCCCCTTCCCCCCCCCGCGCGTCTGTCCCCTTCCCCCCTGCGTCTGTCCCCTTCCCCCCGCGCGTCTGTCCCCTTCCCCCCCCAGCGTCTGTCCCCTTTCCCCCCCAGCGTCTGTCCCCTTTCCGCCCAGCGTCTGTCCCCTTCCGCCCCAGCGTCTGTCCCCTTCCCCCCCCCGCGCGTCTGTCCCCTTCCCCCCCCGCGCGTCTGTCCCCTTCCCCCCCCGCGCGTCTGTCCCCTTCCCCCCCGCGCGTCTGTCCCCTTCCCCCCCGCGCGTCTGTCCCCTTCCCCCCCCGCGCGTCTGTCCCCTTCCCCCCCGCGCGTCTGTCCCCTTCCCCCCCCGCGCGTCTGTCCCCTTTCCCCCCCGCGCGTCTGTCCCCTTCCCCCCCGCGCGTCTGTCCCCTTCCCCCCGCGCGTCTGTCCCCTTCCCCCCCGCGCGTCTGTCTCCCTTCCCCCCCCCGCGCGTCTGTCCCCTTCCCCCCCTCGCGTCTGTCCCCTTCCCCCCCCCAGCGTCTGTCCCCTTTCCCCCCCCCAGCGTCTGTCCCCTTTCCCTCCCCGCGTCTGTCCCCTTTCCGCCCCGCGTCTGTCCCCTTTCCCCCCCCCCGCGCGTCTGTCCCCTTTCCCCCCCCCGCGCGTCTGTCCCCTTTCCCCGCCAGCATCTGTCTCCTTTCCCCCCAGCGTCTGTCTCCTTTCCCCCCCAGCGTCTGTCTCCTTTCCCCCCCAGCGTCTGTCCCCTTTCCCCCCCCCGCGCGTCTGTCCCCTTTCCCCCCCCGCGCGTCTGTCCCCTTCCCCCCCGCGCGTCTGTCCCCTTCCCCCCGCGCGTCTGTCCCCTTCCCCCCCCAGGCGTCTGTCCCCTTCCCCCCCGCGCGTCTGTCCCCTTCCCCCCCGCGCGTCTGTCCCCTTCCCCCCCAGCGTCTGTCCCCTTCCCCCCCCAGCGTCTGTCCCCTTCCCCCCCGCGCGTCTGTCCCCTTCCCCCCCCGCGCGTCTGTCCCCTTCCCCCCCCGCGCGTCTGTCCCCTTCCCCCCCCCGCGCGTCTGTCCCCTTCCCCCCCCCCGCGCGTCTGTCCCCTTCCCCCCCCCGCGCGTCTGTCCCCTTCCCCCCCCAGCCGTCTGTCCCCTTTCGCCCCCCCCGCGCGTCTGTCCCCTTTCCCCCCCCCCGCGCGTCTGTCCCCTTTCCCCCCCCCGCGCGTCTGTCCCCTTTCCCCCCCCCCGCGCGTCTGTCCCCTTTCCCCCCCCAGCGTCTGTCTCCTTTCCCCCCAGCGTCTGTCTCCTTTCCCCCCAGCGTCTGTCTCCTTTCCCCCCCCAGCGTCTGTCCCCTTTCCCCCCCCCGCGCGTCTGTCCCCTTCCCCCCCGCGCGTCTGTCCCCTTCCCCCCCGCGCGTCTGTCCCCTTCCCCCCCGCGCGTCTGTCCCCTTCCCCCCCCGCGCGTCTGTCCCCTTCCCCCCCCGCGCGTCTGTCCCCTTCCCCCCCGCGCGTCTGTCCCCTTCCCCCCCCGCGCGTCTGTCCCCCTTCCCCCCCCCGCGCGTCTGTCCCTTCCCCCCCGCGCGTCTGTCCCCTTTCCCCCCCGCGCGTCTGTCCCCTTTCCCCCCCGCAGCGTCTGTCCCCTTTCCCCCCCCCGCGCGTCTGTCCCCTTCCCCCCCAGCGTCTGTCTCCTTTCCCCCCAGCGTCTGTCCCCTTTCCCCCCCCCGCGCGTCTGTCCCCTTCCCCCCACAGCGTCTGTCCCCTTCCCCCCCAGCGTCTGTCCCCTTTCCGCCCCAGCGTCTGTCCCCTTTCCCCCCCCCGCGCGTCTGTCCCCTTTCCCCCCCCGCGCGTCTGTCCCCTTCCCCCCCCGCGCGTCTGTCCCCTTCCCCCCCCCGCGCGTCTGTCCCCTTCCCCCCCCGCGCGTCTGTCCCCTTTCCCCCCCCGCGCGTCTGTCCCCTTCCCCCCCCCGCGCGTCTGTCCCCTTCCCCCCCCGCGCGTCTGTCCCCTTCCCCCCCCCGCGCGTCTGTCCCCTTCCCCCCCGCGCGTCTGTCCCCTTCCCCCCCCCCCGCGCGTCTGTCCCCTTGCCCCCCCCCGCGCGTCTGTCTCCTTCCCCCCCCCGCGCGTCTGTCCCCTTCCCCCCCTCGCGTCTGTCCCTTCCCCCCGCGCGTCTGTCCCCTTCCCCCCCCAGCGTCTGTCCCCTTTCCCCCCCAGCGTCTGTCCCCTTTCCGCCCAGCGTCTGTCCCCTTCCCCCCCCGCGCGTCTGTCCCCTTCCCCCCCCGCGCGTCTGTCCCCTTCCCCCCCCGCGCGTCTGTCCCCTTCCCCCCCCCGCGCGTCTGTCCCCTTCCCCCCCCGCGCGTCTGTCCCCTTCCCCCCCGCGCGTCTGTCCCCTTCCCCCCCGCGCGTCTGTCCCCTTCCCCCCCGCGCGTCTGTCCCCTTCCCCCCCAGCGTCTGTCCCCTTCCCCCCCCCAGCGTCTGTCCCCTTCCCCCCCCCGCGCGTCTGTCTCCTTCCCCCCCCCGCGCGTCTGTCCCCTTCCCCCCCTCGCGTCTGTCCCCTTCCCCCCGCGCGTCTGTCCCCTTCCCCCCCCAGCGTCTGTCCCCTTTCCCCCCCAGCGTCTGTCCCCTTTCCCCCCAGCGTCTGTCCCCTTTCCCCCCCCCGCGCGTCTGTCCCCTTCCCCCCCCCGCGCGTCTGTCCCCTTCCCCCCCGCGCGTCTGTCCCCTTCCCCCCCGCGCGTCTGTCCCCTTCCCCCCCGCGCGTCTGTCCCCTTCCCCCCCCGCGCGTCTGTCCCCTTCCCCCCCGCGCGTCTGTCCCCTTCCCCCCCGCGCGTCTGTCCCCTTCCCCCCCGCGCGTCTGTCCCCTTCCCCCCCGCGCGTCTGTCCCCTTCCCCCCCCGCGCGTCTGTCCCCTTCCCCCCCGCGCGTCTGTCCCCTTCCCCCCCCGCGCGTCTGTCCCCTTCCCCCCCCGCGCGTCTGTCCCCTTCCCCCCCCCCGCGTCTGTCCCCTTCCCCCCCGCGCGTCTGTCCCCCTTCCCCCCCCAGCGTCTGTCCCCTTTCCCCCCCCGCGTCTGTCCCCTTCTCCCCCCGCGTCTGTCCCCTTCCCCCCCCGCGCGTCTGTCCCCTTCCCCCCCCGCGCGTCTGTCCTCCTTCCCCCCCAGCGTCTGTCCCCTTTCCCCCCCAGCGTCTGTCCCCTTTCCCCCCGCGTCTGTCCCCTTCCCCCCCCGCGCGTCTGTCCCCTTTCCCCCCCGCGCGTCTGTCCCCTTCCCCCCCCGCGCGTCTGTCCCCTTCCCCCCCCCGCGGTCTGTCCCCTTCCCCCCCCGCGTCTGTCCCTTCCCCCCCGCGCGTCTGTCCCCTTCCCCCACCGCGCGTCTGTCCCCTTCCCCCCAGCGTCTGTCCCCCTTCCCCCCCCGAGCGTCTGTCCCCTTCCCCCCGCGCGTCTGTCCCCTTCCCCCCCCGCGCGTCTGTCCCCTTCCCCCCCCGCGCGTCTGTCCCCTTCCCCCCCGCGCGTCTGTCCCTTCCCCCCCGCGCGTCTGTCCCCTTCCCCCCCCGCGCGTCTGTCCCCCTTTCCCCCCCCGCGCGTCTGTCCCCTTCCCCCCAGCGTCTGTCCCCTTCCCCCCCCCGCGTCTGTCCCCTTCCCCCCCGCGCGTCTGTCCCCTTCCCCCCCGCGCGTCTGTCCCCTTTCCCCCCCCCGCGCGTCTGTCCCCTTTCCCCCCCAGCGTCTGTCCCCTTTCCCCCCAGGCGTCTGTCTCCTTTCCCCCCAGCGTCTGTCCTCCTTCCCCCCGAGCGTCTGTCCCCTTTCCCCCCCCGCGCGTCTGTCCCCTTCCCCCCCGCGCGTCTGTCCCCCTTCCCCCCCCCGCGCGTCTGTCCCCTTCCCCCCCCGCGCGTCTGTCCCCTTCCCCCCCCGCGCGTCTGTCCCCTTCCCCCCCCGCGCGTCTGTCCCCTTCCCCCCCCGCGCGTCTGTCCCCTTTCCCCCCCCGCGCGTCTGTCCCCTTCCCCCCCGCGCGTCTGTCCCCTTTCCCCCCCCGCGCGTCTGTCCCCTTTCCCCCCCCCGCGCGTCTGTCCCCTTTCCCCCCGCGCGTCTGTCCCCTTTCCCCCCCGCGCGTCTGTCCCCTTTCCCCCCCAGCGTCTGTCCCCCCTTTCCC